>NC_141685.1:898745438-899389188 GCF_964263255.1 Lissotriton vulgaris
TGGGCAACTCATTTGGTAATGGAACTTAAAACACACTTTGCTCAGTCTATAAAATCTGAACTTGATGCTGTGATAAGACGAATTGACAATCTGTCAACATTGTTGAACTCGTGGGGGGGGCAAAGTAGATGCTTTCTTTACCACAATTGAACATATTAAATCCTCCATCTCAAAGCTGGCTCTGCAACTAAATCAGTCAATTCCACCTTCTCCCAATGTATTACCCCCTTCTGTAGGGCACAACCCAATGGTGCACATGGATACACCCACTGTGATTAAACCATCAACCCCACAAAAACAGGACCTTGTTAATCCTCAACAGAGGTCCTTCCATCACACTGACACCGCACATGACAGTAGGCATATAGTCACAACATCAGACCCACCAAATAAACATCAAATACAAAGTAACAACGAGGTCGAGACCAGGATTACAGCACTCCCCAAACCAGGGGAAACAAAATCCTCACTCCCCTTGTTGTAATTTGGCAGCGATCGGGTTAGCATTTAGCTGAAGCCATCTTGTTTTCGGCAGCCATCTTGTCTGCCATGTGCTCACCATGTGCTCTGTCCTTCCTTACTGTTGTTTACTTTTGTACTCTGCTTATGGACACACTATATTTAGGTACTGCTACTCTGCACTTGCGCAGAAGACACTGTAAGTGTTCACATATGTCTTAGTCTGTAACTGTCAGGGTATTTTTACCGCAATTAGCAAACTGCTAAGCTCTGTCCTACTGTTGACTGTGCATTTCTGTATGACCTTTTATGTATGTAAACCTTCTCTTCTGTTACTGTACCGCCTTCTTCTGAGCCAATGTGTGGGTATAAAAGGACCATGTTCCTTCTGTTCAGTGTGCTACTTCATACACTACCGAAGGGTGTTGTGTGAATGTAGTACCACCTCATGAGGTTAATAAATACTTTGTTTTATATTCCAGTTTCCGTGCCAATGTCTATTCTATTGGCCTGAGGACTTGTGCAGAGAAGGGCGTACCCCTAGCACAGGTAGGCCTAGCTGAGGCTCACCACGACAAATTGGCGCCCAACCAGTGGGGCTCATCGGCGACTCAGATGCCCGAAGGAGTGGTCGAAATGAAGGATTGGAATCTCGCTGGGGATGATCGCTGCCCAGGGAACCCGCTTCTTGGGAACCAGGGCGTTTTTCCTCTCTTTCTGATCTGACCCTCCAGGTGGTGCCGGTCCTCGACTGAGATCTCTTCTGTTGATTCGCCGTGCAGTAACCATTTGGTCGATTCAAGAACTTGGCAGTTGGAATCTGGACATTTAGGATTGGTAAGGTCGTTTGATGCGTATTTGTATTGGCCAATTTTGGGATTTTGAGATTTTGGTATATATAAATTGCATTTTATATAGGCAGGTAATGAGGAGAATTTTCTCTACTTTGTATAAGATTTGAACTGCACAACATGATTTAAGTGCTACTTTGCGTATAATACTACATATATTGCACTATTTTTGGCATGCCTGTTTCTAGCACCCTTCGTAGAATATGTTGCTTTTGTGGTGGTACCAGTATGAGACTCGATGAGACACAACCGGCCCCTCCGGAGGGGATGCCTAATAGGGATATGTATAATAAATATGGTATTTTTTCTATAATGTACGCCACGTTATGTAATAAATATACTAGTAAGGATCCTGAGTTGCGTTGGCCTATGCATTGGTCATTTGATTTACGAAAGATTCAGTTTGTGGAACAGTGTATGTTTAAGCAAAAGACTTGGGTCCCTTGCTCACTTTGCCACTAGATTCAAGATAGCCTGGCTGATGAGGGTTATGAACCCGAAACCGGTCCCAGGATGCTTGTTGCCGGTCCAGGGAAGACATGGCTTGGCATTTCGGGCTGGACTGTTCCCATGAGGCACAGGGTCAAGGCTGATTTGCATATGGCCATGTCTGAACTGGGTTGGTGTGGAGAGCAAAAAAAAGATGGATTTAGGCCCAGATCTCTGTACTGGGGTGAATGTATGACATTGTTCTGCATTCTGTCCAACTGTTGTTTTTGCATTTGTCACCCCGAGTGGGACGGGTATGCTCAGACGTGAGTCCCGTGCTCTCCACACCACTTGAGTCAAGCTATCCTGGCTGATGATGGCTGATAGCCAGAAACCGGTCCTAGGATGCTTGATTCCGGTCCAGGGAAGACATGGCTTGACAGTTTGGGCTGGACTGTTCCCATGAGGCACAGGATCAAGGCTGATTTGCATATGGCCATGTCTGAACTGGCGTGGTGTGGAGTGCAAAATAACGATGGATTTAGGCTCAGATCTCTGTACTGGGGTGAATGTATGACATTGTTCTGCATTCTGTCCATCAACTGTTGCTTTTGCATTTGCCCCCCGAGTGGGATGGGTATGCTCAGACGTGAGAACCGTGCTCTCCACACCACTGGAGTCA
The DNA here is from genome assembly GCF_964263255.1 of Lissotriton vulgaris. Lineage (NCBI taxonomy): Eukaryota > Metazoa > Chordata > Amphibia > Caudata > Salamandridae > Lissotriton > Lissotriton vulgaris. The sequence goes on from NC_141685.1 coordinate 898,747,860, forward strand.
AGCTATCCTGGCTGATGACGGCTGATAGCCAGAAACCGGTCCTAGGATGCTTGATTCTGGTCCAGGCAAGACATGGCTTGGCAGTTCAGGCTGGACTATTCCCATGAGGCACAGGGTCAAGGCTGATTTGCATATGGCCATGTCTGAACTGTGGTGGTGTGGAGTGCAAAAAACAATGGATTTAGGCCCAGATCTCTGTGCTGGGGTGAATGTATGACATTGTTCTGCATTCTGTCCATCAACTGTTGTTTTTGCATTAAGCAAAAGACTAGACATGATATGTTTGACTGTGTACGAATGTGGGAGAAAGAAGTGCGTGAACAAATGAAGCAAGAGCAAGCCTTGATCGAAAAATAATGAAAAAGTATTAATGTGAAAGCTTTAGAATTAAAAACTTAAGAAATGAAAGAAATAAAAGAGAGAGAAGATAGGGGGGTCATTTGCAGGTAACTGGCCAATACGCTGTTCGGCGACCCCTTTATCCTATCCTTAATAAACCACAAGATGATTCTCTTTTGTTAGACCGTTCTCCGCCTCCTTATACTTTGCCTTCTGCTCCTCATGAATCAGATGAGGACTCCTCTGCAGAGAAGGAGAAGTTACGGGAAACTCGTTCTATGTTGACCACTGACCATGCGTCTGAACTTAGATCCGCTACTCGCAAAGCAGTTAGTGGTGTTGCTCCTGCTTCTGAAGTTTTAGATAACATAAAAAACTGGCAGGAAAGGAAGCAACTATATTTTACCGAGACATTTGCCGCAGAGGTCATTGAGCGGTTTAGGAAACATTCTGCTGAGTTAAAATCTGATGATATAGCAAATGATTGTAAGCAAATGCATGATGGTCTTTTTGTCTTCTCTCAGGTGGCTGACTCAATCAGGCGTTTGGTTAAATTGTGTGCTGAGACAGTCGGTTGTGAGAAGAAAAAAGGGCAGCTGACGCAGCTGCACAAACATTCCAGACCAGCGGGATGCAGGCTTCTACTTCCGAAACAGACAAGAATGTGGCAGTTCATGTGAGACCTATGCGGGAAGCCGCACCTTTGTATGTTCCTCCTAGAGGTAGGGAACAGATGATGTTAAGAATTCCACTGATGTAAAGGGTTATTTTATTTATAATTGGGTTTACACTCCTTGGAAAAGAGCGTATGTTATGGCTCTTAAAGCTGCATTGCCCGATCTGTGGAAAAATCCAGCCGCTTTTTATGAGGAGGTTGAGGGTGCCATTAGCTCTTGTACCATGACTGTGCCTGATATTGATATGTTTTTCGGATTGATATTACCCCCAGATATGTAGAGAACTGTTCGTAAAGTTGATAATCGTGCATCTTTTGGGGTGAGATGGAAAGATTTAGAACAAATGGACGTAGAAAGGAAACCCGCACAGAAACCATGTCAGCTAATTTTAGATCTCCCAGCAGCTATATTAGATAAGTTAAAGACGATTATTTCCCCTGAAAAGATAGACAGGATTGTATTATCATTCTGTAAGCAAAAGATAGATGAATCGATTTCTGATTTATTTACACGTTTTGAGGAGGCATTCCACGATATTAGTGGCCAGTCATTGACAGATGGTAAGGGCAGGCATCTGTTTGTCGATAAATGTGTAGCCAACCTGATGCCAGGAATAGCTAGTCACCTAAAGGCCAGTGAGAGTTCATGGACCACCTCTTCTCCAGTTTCTCTTTTGACTATGGCTCAGTATTATGAACGGCAGGAATTAGAAGCGAAGGGCAATGAGGATAAGAAGACTAAGGAGTTAAAAACAAAGGTTATGTTAGCTCAGGCATATGGTCCGTCTTCTAGAGGTGGTGACAAGGGTGCACATGTGTCTTATGGTCCTTCTTTTCCTCCTTATGCTCATCCGACTTTGTCTTCTGACCAGTGTGTGTACTGTAAGAAATATGGGCTGCCGATTGTCCCGTATTGCATGCTCAACAGTATCCACGTGGACGGAGACAAATGAGAAATCGTTCAGGATATTTAGGGCCTAGAGGATGCACGGATGATTGTGCTAGGTTTGATACTCATACGTGTGGACACAATGGTTTTAATACTTTCGATAGACGGAACCAATATCAAATGTCCGACTATTTGCCGTCTGATTTGAAGGATTCTGCTTATGCATACGACTGCCTAGGATGGGGTAAAGGAATCAGTTGAAGTTCCAGTAGATCATAAGGGTCCCTATGTTACAGCACATGCTTTGGGTTCTACTGATCGGTTTCTGGTTGATACAGGAGCTACTCGTAGCGCCTTATCTGAACAATTGGTTCAAAGGGCTCCCCTGTCTGGCTTAACAATTACATCGATAGGTTTTGATGGAAACCTTCCCTTAGCCCACTGTCACAGCCACTTGCAATTCATGTTGACAAATTTACTGCTCCATGTCCATTTTTGCTTTCTCCGAACACACCGGACAATATTGTGGGTCTTGATGTGCTCAAGTATTTTAGGGCTACGATACGATGTTCTCCAGAAGGTGTACGTGTTATTTTGAATGACAACTACCCCGTGATTGAGAGATCTTGTCTTGTTAAAGAGGACATTGCATTAGCTTCACTCCCTAGTACTTTGTGGGCTACTTCAGACACTAATGTAGGGCAAATGGTTATTCCACAGTACATATTAGTGTCAAGGAGGGCGCTTCATTGCCACACTTGCCTCAATGCAAAATTTCTCAAGAAGGCTAAGAAGCACTTGTATGCATTGTCCATGATTTAATTGAAGTGGGGGTTGTGGAAGAAGTTCCTTACAATCTTTGCAATAGTCCTATTCTTCCAATTTTGAAAAAGACACTGACACTAGGATTTACAGATTCATCATTGATTTGCAAGAAGTTAATAAGATTGCAGTACCACAATACCCCGTGGTTTCTGACATAACAACACTTCTTACCTTAGTTCCTCCGACAGCAACTACATTCACTGTGATTGATCTGAAGAATGCTTTCTTTTCGATTCCTATTCATCCTGATAGCCGATATTTGTTCGGCTTCACTTTGAACAATCGATCGTACAGATTTTGTAGACTTCCTCAAGGGTATACTGAGAGTCCTAGTATTTACAGTAAATAATTGAAAAGACAACTGGATTCTTTAACTTTGCCTGAAGGAGTGTCTCTCCTACAATATGTCGATGACATCTTGTTGGCAGCCGATATGCCTGAACAGTGTGAAAAATGTACTTTGTCTTTGCTTTCCTTTCTTGTTTCACACCACCACAAAGTGTCACAGAAGAAATTACAATATTGTAGACCAAAGGGTACCTACTTAGGTCACCTTCTGTCTAAGGAGGGGCGTGCACTTACACCAGATCGCATTCAAGCAATTTTAGACACACCAGTACCTTGTACTAAAAAAGATGTCTGTGCATTCTTTGGTCTTACTTCTTTTTATAGGCAATGGATATTAGGTTTTTCACACATTGTTAAACCCTTGTTGGCGCTTTTGACCAAAGACACTCCAATGCCCCTTCCATGGACGACTGAATGCCAGAATGCTTTTCGTCAGTTACGTCAAGCTCTTTGCTCGGCACCAGTGTTAGGCACTCCAGATTATACGAAGGCTTTTACACTCTATGTACACGAGAAAGATGGGTGTGCATTGTCAGTCTAAGTACAGACACACGGTGACAAGTAGCGTCCCTGTGCATATTTTTTAGCTGTTCTTTATCCCAATGCTCGTGCATTGCCTGGGTGCTTCCGTTCAGTTGCAGCAGCAGCTGTGTCCATACGTCAGAGTGAAGGGATAGTTTTGTCACATAAATTGTTGGTGCTAGTACCCCAGGTGGTTGATGCCTTTTCGAACAAGACTAAGACGCAACACTTGACTATTGCTCGTTTGACAGGACACGAATTGACACTATTGGCCCCTCACATTCCCCTAAAGAGATGTGCGACTTTGAACCCAGCTACTTTGTTACCATATCCAGCGACTCAGACTCAGTCAAAGGAGTCTCATGATTGTATATTCCTTACTGAGGAACAGATAAAGGGTTGCGTCGATTTGCAAGGTATGCCTCTTTCAGATGTAGATGGGGAACTATGGGTTGATGGATCTTGTTTGAAGTTAACAGATGGCACGACCTCAGCCGCATATGCAATTATGACACTTCAGACAGAAGTGGAGACAGCTCATATACCACAGAAGTCAGCTCAAGCAGCTGAGCTAATAGCTTTGACACGAGCGTGTGAACTTAGCACTGACTTGTATATGAACATCTACACAGATAGCCACTATGCTTTTGGAGTGGCCAATGATTTTGGCCTACTTTGGAAGGAAAGAGGCTTTCTTACATCCCACGGGATGCAGATAATGCACGGAGAACTAGTGCATAATCTTTTGACTGCACTGGCATATTCAAAGAAAATAGCTAATTTTAAGTGTAGGGCACACAAGAAAGTGACTGATAAGACAGGACAAGGCAATGCCTTTGCAGATCGCATAGCCCTTGAGACTGCGATGCAACAAAGCACTACATCTATGTACATAGTGAAGTCCCAAGCTGAACGTTGGCATGATGCTAGACAAGAAGTGCTAGACTTACAGAGATCTGCTTCTGTGGAAGAACTTGAGCAAAGGTCTAAAGAGGGAATGTTGGATGATGAGGGCTGTTGGCGCAATAAAGAGATGGATAAGTGGAAACTGTGTATAGCCTATTTACAGCTTATGGTTGAGATGGCACATGGGCCGGCACATGTTGGAGCCTCAGCAATAACGAAATTGCTTACGCAAGTTTGGGAGCTTCCAGAAATTGCCGGCACAGCTAAAAGGATAGTACAGTCCTGTTTGATCTGTTAAAGGGACACAGACTCCTACAGGAGGGTTTGCTACACCAACTGCACCTTTTGAAGTTTTGCAAATGGATTATATCCAACTTGAATGTTGCAACAACTTGAAGTATGTTCTAGTGGTGGTATGGGCCTTCAGTAAGTGGATTGAGGCATACCCTACAAAGGATAATACGGCTCTCACCACAGCAAAGGTGCTTTTAAAGGAATTCTTCCCTATATTTGGTGTTTGCAAACTTTTGTGGAGCGACAACGGACCTCATTTTATTGAGCAAGTTGTTGAGTATGTCCTGAAAGGATTAGGGATCAAACAGAAGTTCCATGCAGTCTTTCAACCTCAATCAGCAGGATTGGTGGAGAGGTATAACGCTACTTTGAAATTGAAACTAGCGAAAATACTGTCTTCAACGTCTTTGAAATGGCCTGATGCGTTGCCCTTGGCATTGTTGTCTATTAGATCAGTGCCACATTCACGATCTGGGCTTACACCCTATGAGGTGGTATTTGGAAGACCGATGAACATTTGGGGAGTTCCTAAACCACGCCCCATGCATGATGTACCATGTGTTCTGATGAGAGACTATTTAGCACAGTTGACTGACAGTTTGATTTCTATTCATCAACAGGTTCGAGAAGCTCTTCCTGAAAGGTCCACTGGTGAGGCCCATGAACCCTGGCCCGGCGATCAAGTAATGGTAAAAGTCTTTGAGAGGTCGAACTGCTTGGAGCCCCGGTGGCGAGGACCGGAACAGGTGCTCCAAGCTACGAGGACAGCGGCTCGAGTGATGAACAGGAAGAACTGGGATCACAGCACTCTCTGTAAGCGAGTGTCGCCTACTTTGGAGCAACCTGCTGTGCTGGCCGACCATCGAGAGATTCTGGATACGGAAAAAGGCCACGCCATATCACCTGACGAATCTGAGGAAGTCTTTCTGGACCACACGATCTCTGGAGTATCCTGATATCAACCACGGAAAGACTACGGAAAGAGTCTTCATTGTTGAAAAAGACTGGTTGAGCTACCGTCCTGGGTTTGTGAAACAGAGCTGATGTGGCAAGGGGGGGGTTCAGTCCTACATAGTGACACCCGTCTTGACCCTTGGTGAAGAAACCAACAGCTGCCCAGTGCGCGCCTTAAGGTCCATCTCCTAGGCGGTTGTGGCCCCAAATCTTGTATAGTTATGAGGGATCCAACTCCAAATCTTTATACTTACTCTGGAGCAGCTTTGCAGGAAATAGGACTCAACACATCCAGCAGGTCTAATATAGGAGGTCAGTGTAATCACTCATTCCCGGCCATACTTGAGGGCCCTGTATTATGCATTTCATGCCGCTTTCAAAACCTCCAAGGGGAGCTCCCCATAAACGACTCATTAATGAAGCCTACTCGAGACCATTTGAGACTTAGTCATATTCTATGTAATGTGCGCTCTCTGGTAAAACATTCCATTGAGATTTGGGACATGATTTCCACCCTCTCCCCAGACATATGCTTTTTAACTGAAACATGGCTTAACCCTACTAATACACCAGCCATCAACGTTGCAATACCCACGGAGTACAAATTCATTCAACTTGATAGAAAGGGAAAGTTGGGAGGGGGTATAGGAATTGCCTTTAAAACTCATCTTAACGTGCAATGGACTTCCTCCATTAGCAATAATATAATGGAACTAGGGGGCATATTACCAAGCAATAGCGATAATTATCGCTATTGCTTTGTCAGAGACAAAAATTTAACGCTGAGCTGCGGCGATTTTTATTGCAGATAAACCTTGGTATGCATGAATATCGCTGAAAAGTCCGCGATATTCATGCATTACCGAGCTAATGCTCTTAGCCATGTTATCCACCTCCCATTGGATAACATGGCTAAGAACTGCTCAGGGCAGGTGTTAGCTTTTGGAGATATTTGCGCTTAGCGCGAATATCTCCAAAAGTTGGTAATAGGAGATAGCGATGTTAGCGACTGTTTCCAGTCGCTAACATCTTGGCATGCCCACTTTGCATGTCATTAGTGATAAATATCACTGACATGCAAAGTGGGGCCCAAGATGGTCGCTATCTCCGGTGTCACTGGTGTTAGCGACAGCTAGGTAATAGGGAGATCATTTTATCTCCGCTTTCTTGGCTTTTAAAGCCAAAAAAAGCGGAGATAAACCCCCTTGATAATATGCCCCGAGGTATTTTTAAGGTGTCCGTGTCCCCAACAACCTCCTGGGATGGGGCCCTGCTTTATCGACCACCCGGACCCAAATCCAAATCCAATTTTTTCACGGCCCTCACAGAATTCATTGCCATGCTGGCCGTGGCTTTTAGTAATTTTATTCTTCTGGGAGATTTCAACTTTCATGGAGAGGAAGTGGAAAACTCTGATGTAATGAGGCTTTTTTCAAATCTGCGCGACATTGGGCTCAAACAGATGGTGTATGGACCAACGCACACGGCTGGCCATACCCTCGATCTTTAACAACTCAGAACAACTGGAAGTATTGCAATCACTTCCCCTTTTCTGGTCCGATCATTATATGATCCAATTTTCCCTCAGTTACAATTAAGACCTGCGTATAGGCACAATCCCACGTCTAAAAACGGTAAAAACAAAAGGCCATGGCATAACCTTACTTTAGACATTTTTTTTTTAACAACTCTTTTTATTGACAGATCGCACAAAAGACACACCACTCCGTACCCCGGAGGAACTGCAACAAGCTTTAGACAGTTTTAATGAAACATTTGACCAGTTTTCCTCCAATATTGAGCTAAATGACCAAGATCCCACAGCCATGCTATCTAGCTTCAATTCAGCCCTAAAGGAAACTTTTGACATTGTGATTCCACTAAAAAGTGGTTATCCTCCACGGAGGCGACCCTCAGCTCCCTGGTACTCGGGTGAACTAAAAACCCTAAAATCTACATGCAAAGTACTTGAAAGGAAATGGAGAAAGGAAAAATCTCCGGAAGATAGGAAAGCCTATAGGGCCTCCCTATTTCACTATCACCAATCTATAAAAACCGCCCGATGCTCATATCTTCACAAACAAATCGAACATTCCAGGAACTCCACTAAAGCCTTATTTGACATTGTCAAAGACTTCTGCTCTCCCTTAGCCTGTAAACAATCTCCGCCTGAATCCCAATTTTTATGTGACTCCATAGCACATTTCTTTTACGATAAAATTACTAAAATCTATGTTAACTTTCCCATTAATAACACCAATAACCCCTGTCCAAATCTGAAGTCGGAACCCCCCCCCCCCCCCCCCCACTGCCACCGAAGTTACTCTCAATCAATTCAAGCTCATTTCACTTATGGAAATAAATAACCTATTGCTAACAGCAAAATCAGGCTCACCAAGGGACATATGTCCACCCAGTGTAATAGCTCTTCTATCTCCAACTTGCGCACCTATCATCCAAAAAATCTTTAATACTTCTATCTCTACTGGCCTTATTCCAAGTGCCTGGAAAGAAGCTTCCATTCAGCCCATTTAAAAAAAAAACATCTGCAGACCCCCAGGAGCTGAATAATTACAGGCCAATATCCCTGTTACCCCTATTGGGGAAACTGCTAGAATCCGTAGTAAACACCCAGCTTAGTCAGTATTTGGAATCCAATGACATACTAGATCCTTCCCAGTCGGGTTTCCGTACTGGTTTTAGTACAGAAACGGCCATTCCGGCCGTCACTGACTCATTAAGGCGCACCCTCGATGCTGGGGGATCCTCGATCCTGGTCCTCTTCGATCTCTCTGCAGCTTTCGATACAATTTTTCATCAACGGATTTTGGAGAGACTGATTGAGTGCGGCATCGGGTGTAAAGCCTTACAATGGCTGAAGAGTTTTCTAATGGACAGATGGCAAACCACCACACTTGGTCCATTCGTATCAAAAAATACATTTCTGTTGAACAAAGGGGTGCCTCAGGGCTCTTGTCTGAGCCCCACCCTTTTTAATGTGTATGTGGCCCCCTTGGCCAAGATAGTCCAATCCTTCGGCTTCGAGATAGTCTTGTACGCCGATGATACGCAGCTACTATTCCCCATAGGGAAAAACATCTTGGACGAGAAATTGCGCTTCTCGGGTGGTATGCTAGCGATTGCAAATTGGATGAAAGAGTGGTGTTTACAGCTTAACCCTGGGAAAACAGAGCTTATGATCTTAGGGAAGGACGCCCATCTTTGGACACCGGAATGGTGGCCTCCCCAATTGGGAGAAGCGCCTACGCCATCCCCCTCAGTGAAAAGCCTGGGAATCCAGCTGGATGTCATGCTTAACATGAAAGACAACATCAAAAACCTTGCTGGGACTTGCTACTACAACCTGCGAATACTACGTAGAATTATTCCCTATCTTCCATTAGAACACCGTAGAACTGTAGTGCAGGCTATGGTAGTGAGCAGGCTTGACTACGGCAATGCCTTGCTGGCTGAAATAGGCGTAACCACACTGGCAAAACTGCAGGTAATCCAGAATACCGCCGCCAGAATGGTTCTGAATGCGCCTTCCGGATCCCCCTCCCTCCCTCTACTCAGACAATTACACTGGCTTCCAGTTCAAGAGAGATCTATCTTCAAGGTATGCTGCCTCTCCTTTAAAGCGCTCAGAGGCGAGGGGCCAGCATATCTTTATAATAAACTTTCCAAACAATCACATAAATGCAATTTAAGATCTAATGCCTTAGCTCTTCTGAAGATCCCGCGTATTCGGCTAACCCGTACAGGTGGCAAAGCTTTTTCATACATAGCCCCCAGATACTGGAATTCACTACCAGTGAAAATCCAGCACATATTTGTATTTCAGGAAACAACTAAAAACATTTTTATTTTAAGCTGGTCATGTCATTACTCTCTTCCCTGTCTTGTGGTTCTGGATTCCCATAGGTAAAGCTCTGAGATGCCCCTGGGTGATTCATGCGCTATATAAGAATCCATAACATAACATAACATAACATCGTTACAGGCGAATGATCTGAAATATGGGCAGAGAGTTGCTTAATCTGCTTAATATTTGCTGAAAAGGCTCTATCTGCCAGGAAATAATCGAGTCTTGAAAAGTGATGATGTTTTTTACTCTGGTATGTATACCCCCTTGTCTTACCCTTCAAATGCGTCCGTACATCCACCAAGTTAAAATCACTTATCATGCTTTTCAGAGCATTACTCATTCTGGGGACATAAATATTCTCCCTTCTTGTAGACCGGTCTAACACAGGGTCTAAAAGGACATTTAAATCACCACCTACAACTACAGGAACTGAAGCTGCTACCAGCCTCAATTCTAGATCTACGATACATTGAGGATTGTCCTCGTTAGGACCAAAATATCCAATACATAGGAACTCTATATAGGCCCATTTTATCCAGGCAATGGCCCATCTGCCTGAGCTGTCTGTACTCGACTCTTTCATTTCTACCCCGGAACCGATACTGATCAGAATAGCAACTCCCTTGCAACAAAATAATTGATCTGAGGCAATATAATTTTGAACCCAGCCACACCTCTCAAACAGCTCCTTACTCTCATTTGCCATAAGATGCGTCTCCTGTAGCAGCATTACCTGGGCCTGACTATTTCTCAAATACTCAAGTATTTTCCTCTGCCTAGGTTTAGACCTCATGCCTTTCACATTCCAAGTGAGAATATTAATGCTCGGGATGTTAGTCAAAGTCATCTTCCTTAGTGAGCTCCCCTTTTAGTTTTGATCTTACTCCAAAAAGACTTTCCTGCATAAAAGTATTGAAGACTTTTACAATTTTTTTCACCCTCTTCTCCCCACCCGTGCTCCCCCACCACCCCCACTTCTAATGTGCCCCCCTGTGAATCCCTCCCCTGAGGAACCCTCCCTACATTATTAGGCATAACAGTGCCTATAGGCGTGCAGTCCTAGGGGGATTTACTACCACACCCAATTTATTTACACGTTGTTATACATTTTAAATAGCTGGAGAGCCAAAAAAACGATGTATTCCTTTTTACTTTGACAAATTCTCGCTACTCATTTTGGCTATTAATGCTTCAACATCCACTACTGAGCGGTAATTGTACATTTTATTGTTACACATTATACGGAGCATAGCGGGGAATTTTAGCTGCACTTTTTCTCCTAACCTTATAAGCTCCTCCATTTTCCAGCCTAGCTCCCATTGCTTCTGTTCTGTAGCTTACGTACATCAGACCTAACCAGAAGGGAATATCCGTTAAACACAAATGGGCCATTTTTCAAAGCCCTTCCAAGTATCTTCTCCTTAATATTATAAGTAAGGAAATTCACCAAGATCTTTCTGGGTTTGGCTCTCTGGGGGTTACGTCGAAACAGCTCTCTGTGTGCCCTCTGTATTTCATTTTCAAGGTTAATCTCCCCCTTATCCTTCAGAATTGTTAGCTGTAAAAGGGAGATTATAAAAGTCTTCATGTTTTGTCCTTCTTCATTTTCGGGAATATTTAAAAAATCTTAAATTATTTCTACGAGAATGGTTTTCGATTCTCTCTATATCTTCCCTTAGCATTTGATTTTGTTTTACCAGATTACAAATCTCAATGGCATTTTTCGCAACATCCTGTTTAACAGCACCAATTTCCTCTGCGAGAATTTTGGTACGGGCAGTAACGTTATCCAACTTCTGAGCTAGTTCCGAACAGGTTGCTTGTATACCGACTGGTTAGCTTCTGATACTTCGAAGCGCTCTTTAATGTCCCTTTTCAGCTCCAATAGGATAGTAGCTAATGAGGCCTCCATCTCAAAAACGTTACTTTCTGGACTAGTAGTACAATTCTGGCTTTCACCATTCACTTCTGGTGTTGATTGTATTGAAGAAGGTTCTTTCAGCTCCTCAGATACTGTTAAGGCTAAGTATCTATTACTAATTGGAACTGTAATAATTTCTAGCTACGGAGGCCTACTCTCCTCTCTCAAATTACTTGGACTACCCAAGGTGCTTAATGGGCTTGTTACAGCAATAGCTCTGAAGACATTAGCTTCCCCCGAATTACTGTTGTGGGCGGAATTTGTGCAATCGTGTTACGCAAATCTGCACGAAATGTTAAAAAAACTCCGCGAACACGCAGAAATTCCCCAAACACTTGTTTGCAGTGCTTTTTTCCTGTTCGCAATTGCTGTTTACCAGCTCGGGGGGAAATATCTTGCGATCACGCATTTTGAGAACGTGAACAAGCAAAAAATTTCATGAAGTCGCGGAACGCAGGATTTTGGGCAATTTCGCATTCTCCGCGGAACACGAAATGAGCCAAATTCCACGAGCGGAACGGAATTTACCGCCAAGGCCTAATTACTGTCATGCGCCATTGTTTCCTTAGATGTTTCTTCTGGGCTGAGGCTTATGCTTACGGTATTGTTATCTTTCTGCATGCTCGGAATAACACAAAAAAATTATTTATGTGAGGGCATAACCTTAACTCTCGCATTTCTTTGTATTGTTTCCCTCACTCCCTTTCTTTAGGGCACCCCCAGTCCCCCTGCTTTGCGAGGCCACCCTTTGTCGCCCTCTTTTCGCTTTAATAACAGTCTTCACTCCGTGTGGTATATCAGGCAGGGCGTCTGGTGAGATAGAAAGAGGGGTCGTCTTACCTCCGATGTTCCTGGTCCTCAGCGTATACCAAGAGGGAGCCTCACCTTCCTTATGAATCTCTGTCTCCATATGCAGGGTTCTTCACCGCTCTCTAGCCCCACGTGCCTGATGCTGCTCCACAACACTTATCAGATATCCCCTCTCAGCCTGCACCTTCTCAACATGATGCAAACAAACCCTGCTTGTTCTGCCTCTGCCCCCAATTCCAGCCCACCAGACCCGGCAAAGACTCCCAGCCACCTTGCCCCAGCGTGTCAGCTGCACTCCGTACTGCTATCCCCGGCGTCTTCCCTGTTCACGCCCGGGTTCCATGAGCATTGCCCTATGCTCTTCTGCTCAGTTATGCCAGTAAATACCTCTTTATCACTATGGGTAGAGATTGTTTCCTTTAAACGCCGCTTTTACTGTGAGCACTGACATCTGCAATGAAGAAAGTCCCCGGACCGCTGCTGCGGCTGCCATTCTCCTCCCGACCTCCGCTTGAAATCTTGACCTCGCTGAGGTGATGGAGGTAAGAGCTACACCCCCTGGCCTCTGCGGCATTTTCCCAAACACTTTCCACTCACTCCGCTTCAATTCCCGGCACGTCCGCTCTCCAACGACAGCAAACCCCCCGACTGCTAGGGTCTAGCTAGTGGCCGCCATGTTCCTCAATCTCCCAGAAAGCACCCATCCCACAGCGTGACAACCTAGTTAGTTGAGAAAGTGGCTACTGCTCGGCAGCGTCTGATCGCCGCTACCCCAGTACCAGCTGAACATCATTACTTTAAGCTTCCATACCATGAGCAAAAGCATCGACAATCCTACCTGAAAAACACGTTTATTCAAATGTTACATCACACGCACAATTCCACAAATAATACTGACTGTTGGGTATGTGGGATGATACCTGCTTACCAGAAGAAGGGAGGAACACCTTCTATTCCTTTTCCTTTCTCTCATAATGGTTCTTGCCAAGCCTGGTTTGCGCTTTTGTTTGCTTCTGAAAGGGCTAACATTTCAAGGATGACAGTAAGACGGATTAATTATCATCTCAATAAAGTGTGTTATCCAGATGAAGAAGGTTATCCTCGAGCTGAAGGGACTAAATGGGAAGGGGAGGAGTATCGACCTGAAAATATTTCCCCGCCATATGTTTTCCCAAATATGAGAACTATTAAGAACAATGGACCATTTGTAATTTCTGTTACTAGAGCAAAAGCAGACTTGTGTATAGGCAGTGTTGGGAGAATTCCAGTAGGAATAAGTGAGTGTACTGTGGTTCTGACTATTGAAGGTGCCAATAACAGTAGTTTCATATCATCACATAATACCTACTTTGTCTGTGGTAACAAGGGATATTACTAACTACCTGTTGGATGGTCTGGAGTATGCTATGTGTCCCTTCTGTTGCCCCCTGTGTTTCTGGCATCTGCATCGTATCACAATGATATTTCTAAAAACAGATATAAGAGGACAACAAGCACTGATGAGGTGGACCACACTGATACCACTGTGCAACAATACGTTGATTTCAATTTGGGCTTGTTTTTCTTTGTGGGTGCTGCATTAAATAGCAGAAAGATAAGACGATTGACTTGTGTTGTGGAAGCTGTTACCAATCAGACAGCTATGGCACTTGAGAACATTACAGAAGAGCTACAAATTGCGAGGATTGTAGCACTCCCAAATCGTATGGTTTTATATGTGGTTTTAGCTGTTCGTGGTGGTGCATGTCGCATCATTGGTAGTAGTTGTTGCGTCTACATTCCTGATCACTCACCTTCAGTGTTTTGATGCAATCTCTAAACTGCCTAAGATTGCTGCTGAAATTCAGCCAGAGACTGGCACCTGGACTTTTGCCAGCTGGTTTTGGACATTGATTGTTACCTGGGGCTGGAAGCTATTGACCATCCTATGTGTAATACTAGTGATACTATTTACATACTGTGTATGTATACAATGTGGTCCAATGCTTTGCTCCGTCTGCATTACTGCCTGTACGCCTGCTAAGCTAAATGGTGCAAAAATAAAAGCCCAACACATACTGAAGAAAGAGATTACCGAAATGATGTAAATAAACGTACAAGATGTGAATCCAGATTACCCCAAATGAAGGAATGTCTTCAGCTAATGCTAAAAGGGTCATCTGTTGTAATTTGGCAGTGATCGGGGTTAGCATTTAGCTGAAGCCATCTTGTTTTCGGCAGCTATCTTGTCTGCCATGTGCTCACCATGTGCTCTATCCTTCCTTACTGTCGTTTACTCTTGTACTCTGCTTATGGACAGACTATATTTAGGTTCTGATACTCTGCACTTGCGCAGAACACACTGTAACTGTTCACATATGTTTTAGTCTGTAACTGTCAGGGTATTTTTACCACAATTAGCAAACTGCTAAGCTCCGCCCTACTGTTGACTGTGCATTTCTGTATGACCTTTTATGTATGTAAACCTTCTCTTCTGTACTTGTACCGCCTTCTTCTGAGCCCCTGTGTGGGTATAAAAGGACCATGTTCCTTCTGTTCAGTGTGCCACTTCATACACTACCGAATGGTGTTGTGTGAATGTAGTTCCACCTCATGAGGTTAATAAATACTTTGTTTTATATTCCACTTTCAGTGACAACTTCTATTCTATTGGTCTAAGGAATTGTGCAGAGAAGGGCGAACCCCTAGCACAGGTAGGCCTAGCTGAGACTCACCACAACACCCTGCATAGATCTGCCCCCAGCCTCCATTCCCTATGTCGTTGTTCTAGCCAGCGTACCAGAGCTGGATATAGGCCGAGGGGAGACTCACTTTGAACTTAAAAAACAAAACCATTTGTTGGTTAAATAAATATAGGCCTCTCCCCTATCAGGAACACAGCAAAATTCTATTCACACGCAGGGTTAGTTGGCTGGGGCGAAGATGTAAGGATATCCCGGATGACTGCATAGTGATTCATTTTAGAGATACCCGGATGGTCCAACACATCCTGGATTGGGGTCACATAAGGGAGACATGAGGTAATATGTCTTTGCCTCTGGGATATTTCTATGCTTCTAGGCCTATGCATGATAAAGAGGGAATCGTGTATGAGAATTGGGGTCTAGGAGACCAGAATGGCGCCACGACAAACACGGGCTGGGAACGTAAATAAACAATGGCGTATAATATCCCTGTTAATAACAGATTTAGCTATCTGGACCTGGTACTCTGACTAAATCCCAACAGCAAAAGGCCCATCAATAATAACAGTAATGAAGTTAAACAGGGAAACATACAGCAAGTTGAGCCCTAAAGGAATGGAGAGTTGATGGAGGGAAATTAAACCCCTGACGAGATCCATGAGACTCTTGCCATAACTTGCACTTCCAGTCCTCAGAGTAAGACATATTGGGCCGATGAATGTAGTCCAGGGGAGGGGCCAGGGAACTATGATAAGGAGAGGCAGCAAGTCCCACTTCATGAAAATTGTACCCTCCAGACTTTGCCAGTTATAATAGACGAACCTCAGAAAAACACAGATTCTATCCTGGAACATAGCAGGTCTTAGCTCAAAATTGGACTTTCCAGATTGGGGAGAATATACAGATAAACACGAGCTATGCCTGTTCCAGGAAACATGGTCAAGGACAAAAGTACATAGAGTGGGCTATGCTACATATAGTATACCAGCCGTCCAGGGGGATAGAGGGAGACCTTCAGGGGGTTTATGCACCTGGGTCAGCGTACACACAGGAAGTAATGTTAAAATTCTAGAGACCTCTTCCCCTGACATCTTGTGCATTCTTCTTTCTTTTTATAACTCCCTGAAGATTGCATAATTAATGTCTACTCTCGACCAGTGAGGCAGGGGCATAGCTCCCAGACGTTTGATTGCCTCGCTACATTTTTCCACACTCTACCAAAGAATTGTCAAGTAATTATTGGTGGAGATCTCAACAGCCAATTTGAACCTCTCAAAGGCATCACTACACCTATTACAAGTGAGGAATACTTGGTATGGTTGATCTCAGAAACCAACATCCAGCCAATAAGGGCATGGACTCCTTTAATCTTACAGTTTAATTCAGTTACACTAAGTCACTCACTAAGAGCCTGCAATGACCGATTCTCCTCTGACAGCCTGGGGAATTTTACTTTTAGTAGCCGGGACAGTCATCTACAATAGATTATATGCTGGTAGATGTCCAACTATGGCACAAGTTTAGAAATGTTATGGTCAATTCTCGACACGAAAGCGACCACAACCCACTGGCCCTAGAAATAGCCCTCCCCGTGCCCATAGACCGCCGAAGCATATCTGCACATCCTACCCAAACTTAGGGGCCGTTTAGGATGGCGGTGAATCCGCATCCTCCGGGCCGGCGGAAGCCACCGCCGGCCTGGAGGATGCGGATTCACTGCCTTGGTTTGTGAAAACACCACCCGCCACATTACGATGGTGGTGGGATCAGCGGCGGACGGCAAGTCCGTCTGCCGCTGATCCCCGGTGGTTGTACGCAGTTATGGTGACGGTGTCTGCAAGACACCGCCAGCCATGTCACGATGCAGGCGGAAACATGCTTTTCCACTGCGGCTTATCTGCCGTGGAAAAACATTTGGTCTTTTGGTTTTGGGGGCCCGTTGCGAGCCCGCAGGGGGTTGGGGGGTGGGGGGTGCACATGGGGGGTACACGCCAAGTTGTGCATGCCAAAGGTAAACATGCATATTTTACATTGCGGCGGGTGCTGCTTAAAGCAGCACCCCCCTCTATATAAAATATACAGGATGTGATCACCAGGGTGGCGGGCACATCCTAATTGCAACGGAGGGACCGCCGCTGCTCCTGCGGTCGGTCCCTCCACCTCGGGGGTGGCGGACGGACGCAGGTCGGTCCGCCATCCTAATCGGCACCTTAGTATTGATTCAAGAAGGTAGGAGGGTATGTTGAGGGGTCTTTGCACTGTCAACAGAAAAAGTGGCCACCCTGTATCAGCAAATCGCTCCCTTCTTAGAAACTGCTTTCTAACTGTCTGCAAATAGCTAGAGCACGGCATCGCAACGGGCGATTGGAAAAAACCACCAGGACTTTCTATCTACATTGGCACTGTTTTTTCACAATAGCGATAAGACCAGGCAAAACTCCAAACCCAAGCATCCATGGTATAATAAATCATGCAGGGAAGCCAAGCAGGCCCTAGTAGCTTGCATTAAAAAGAATGATAAACCATGAATGAAAGAAGCTAAGGTCAAATATGAAAAAAATCACAGCTGGAGCAACAACCAGTTGGGAATCAGACAAATGGGAAGCTACTAAAATAGCCCTCGACAACCATGATATGCGATGCTTCTGGAACCTAGTTAAGACAGGGAAACCTGAAGGCCAATTGGCCATTAGACCCAATTTGGGGGAAGAAGTTTGAAGATCCCACTTTAAAACCTTATATTCGAGGACTGCAGAAGGAGCAGAAGACCTCATTGAAGTAATTGCCACTGTAGAAGTAAATCCCTCAAATTTGATCGCTCCTCCCTACACAATGAAGAAGATTACAGCAGCCTTGGGCAACCTACTTCCAGCCAAGGCACCTGGGCTAGAAAGGATACCTGGTGACCTATTTTATTCTGAACTAGCAGTTTGGGTACCATATCTATGGTCATTATTCAATGCCATCCTACAAGGTATGTTATGTTATGTTATATAGGTTTATAATGCGCACAGCTACTCATGAATGTCCCAGCAAGGAGCCTAGCGGGGGAGGAACAAAGTACTTTCAGGAAAATGTGTGTGTTTTCAATTTCCTAATGAACACAACTGGGTCTTGAATGGTGCGTAGGGCAAAGGGAAGGGCGTTCCAGGCAGCCACTGCCTTCACTGTTCTGTGGAACTTGAAAGTAGGGACCTGAGCATAACAAAGGGATGAGTATCGCAGAGGGCGAGCAGGAACATAAAAAGAAAAACGCCTTTGCAGATAGAGAGGGCCACAACCATGAAGAGCACGGTGGGCCAGGGTCAATTCATTACATTTCTGTCACGACTGCAAGCGGCGCCAATACCTTCGCGCACCACTAACCTGATCAATCCGGTCAGCAGGAACGATGGGATGAATGTCCTCCCGACTTGTCTAAACACTACACCCGGGGGTGTCGTAGAGAGCACCTTCTGAATGGGTATTGCGAGAAGCCGGAAGGGTAAGGCGTAGGAAAAAACGGGAGTGAAGGACGTGGCCCTCTGGGTCTGGTTCTAGGGAACCTCCGTGGAAGGTTGTACAAAATTAAACTCGCTCTCTCTTTCAATGGAACCGATCTGTTCCTCCTCTTCACGAGGACTGGAGAGGTGAAGTGAAAGTTAATCGTCACTTTCACACAAAGCGCCGTAATCCTTAAAAGGTTTTTCAGCTTCGGATGCTAACAGTATTTTCCTCCTCTTCACGAGGACTGGAGAGGTGAAGTGAAAGTTAATCGTCACTTTCACACAAAGCGCCGTAATCCTTAGAAGGTTTTTCAGCTTCGGATGCTAACAGTATTTTCCTCCGTTTAGTTTGTATTCCCAATCACGCTTGAGAACAATGAGTATGTCATAGAGCCACTCGATTAGTCTTTGCACCAGACTCTGGGGAACAATGAAATCATAACTGGGAACTCCCGTAAAACAATAGCAAACTATCTGAACGGAAAGGGAAGAACGATCCTGTTCTTCCGTAGTTATACTTGCGGTTATCTGGAAGTTTATCCACTTCTCTGACCACACAGGTTCATGCTAGGAACTGGCTTGATGAGTCGCTGACCACGCAGGCACTTGCTCGGCGCTGGCGATCTCCGCTGACCACGCAGGCACTTGCTCGGCGCTGGCGATCTCCTCAGAGCTAAATCCGGCGGGGAACACCATCCGCCATACTCGAAATCCACAAAAAACAATTGTCAAGCTCTGAGCCGTTTCCAAGGCGGAGCTATATAGATACGACCTTCCTTCCTGTTCTCCAGGTCCGCTTGGCATTCTGGGACTTGTAGTGCAGATGGAGTGATGGCGCATTTTGACCTTTCTTTTTTCCTCTCGTTGTGGCTGCGAGAGCGATCACGACAGAACCCCCTCTCGAGGACTGCCATCTCGGCGGTCGACCTGGTTTACCAGGGAAACGTTCGTGAAACTCAGCAACCAGATCCGGGCAATGCAAATGGTCCACTGGTTCCCAGGTTCTGTCCTCGGGCCCATACCCCTGCCAGTCGACCAAGTACTGGACCTTGCCACGCACCATACGAGAGTCCAGTATCCGTTGCACTTCGTATTCATCCTGGCCTTCCACCTCCAGAGCAGGGGGACGCTCCGGCAAGCGCATACTCAATGGACAAGGACTGAGGAGAGACACATGGAACACCGGATGAATGGACCAAGCCTCCGGCAGAGACAATTTCATGGCTACAGGGTTCACAACCTCACAGATGCTATACGGGCCAATAAACTTAGGCTTAAGTTTATTTACTCCTTTCAGGTGGATGTTACGCGTGGACAGCCACACCTTGTCCCCCACCTTATACTCTGGCTCCTCAGACCTCCTCCGGTCTGCAAACAGTTTGTGAGTGGCTTGTGCCGTCTCCAAACAATGTCGCACATCGATAAGAATGGCCCTCAAATGCGCATGATGTTCATGTATGGAAGGAACCAAGGATTCAGCAGGCCAGTCGAACGGAAGCATATTCGGATGGAAACCGTAAAGGCAGAAAAAGGGGGAACACCCCAAGGTGGAATGAACAGCATTGTTGTAAGCGAACTCCGCCATCCACAAGAGTGTGGTCCAATCCAAGGCGTTCTGCATGGTAAAGCAGCGGAGGTATTGCTCCAGTGTTTGGTTAAGCCTTTCGGTTTTACCATCCGTCTGAGGATGGTAGCTAGTTGATAATCGGGCGTCGATTTGCAAGATGGCACAGAGAGCTTTCCAAAAATGCGACGTAAATTGCGTGCCTCGATCGGTTATAAGCACACTGGGCAATCCATGCGCCCGTACAATGTGTTGAAGGAATACTTTAGCCAACTCCATTGACGTAGGCAGACCCGGTAAAGAAATGAAGTGTCCCATTTTTGTTAGATGGTCTACCACTACCAGAACCGCAGTTTGATTACCGCAGGGAGGCATCTCCACATGGATAAGGTGTACCAAGGTTTAGGAGGAATGGGTAACGGATGGAGGAGACCCGATGGTTTTGTATGGACTGATTTGCCCTGGGCACACACCGCACAGGTCTTTACGTATTCCTTTACATCCTTTCGAACCTCCTTCCACCAAAAGGAACGCTCCACATTAGCGGTGGTCTTATATATGCCCATGTGGCCGCTCAATACAGAGTCATGCGCCCATTTCAACACTTGTTGTTGCAACTGTATCAGGGGGATATACAACGCTTGGTAATGGTATGCCAGGTCGTTTTCCATATGACGATGTTCCGGCTCTTCCTGGATCCAAGAAACTATATCCTGATCAGCTATAGCCACTTTCAAATCATCCAGAAAGTCTTCGGAGGATACCAGGGCAAGCGATACCGCGGAACAGTCTGTTTCTTGAAGGATATAAGGAGGTTCCGCTGATTCAACCGTCTCTTCTGTACCTAGGCGGGATAAGGCGTCCGCCTTCCCATTACGGGACCCAGGTCGATACTTGATTACAAAATCATAAACGGAAAAAAACAAAGTCCAGCGAAGCTGCCTTGGGGTCAGAGCCTTAGCCGTTTTGAGGAACAAAAGGTTGCGGTGATCCGTGATGATCTCCACGGTGTGTAAAGCACCTAGAAGATAATGTCGCCACTCTTCACAGGCTCTTTTTATAGCGAGGAGTTCTTTATCGGTGATAGAGTAATTTATCTCACAAGGTGTAAGTTTCTTTGAATAGAATGCCACTGGGTGCAACTGGCCCGTGTTGGGATGTCTTTGGGACAGGATTCCTCCGAGAGCGTATTGGGAGGCATCAGTCTCGAGGACATACGGCAACTGAGGATCTGGATGTCTGAGTATAGGCGCCTGGGTGAACCTGTCTTTGAGAATTTGAAAGGCCTGTTCTGCTTCTGTTCCCCATACAAACGGGACGTTCTTTCTCAGGAGGGATGTGATGGGATGTATGGCTTTCGAAAAGTTCTGAATAAAGCGCCTGTAATAGTTGGCAAAACCAAGAAAACTCTGCACAGTCTTCACATTCTGTGGAGTTTTCCAGTTCAGGATTACCTCGACTTTTCTTGTATCCATTCGGAAACCTTGAGCGTCTATGATGTACCCCAAGAAGGCGACTTCCTGTACATGGAAGAGACATTTCTCCAACTTGGCATATAACGAGTTTTGCTGAAGCTTCCGCAATACTGTCTTCACATGGACGATATGTTCTGTCATTGTTGTCGAATATATCAGAATATCGTCTATGTAGACCACGCAGTACGTTTCCAAGCACCCCCTCAGCACCTCGTCCATGAAGAATTGGAAGGCAGCAGGGGCGTTGCAGAGACCAAAGGGCATTACCCTGTATTCAAATAAACCGAATTTGGTTCTGAACGCTGTCTTCCACTCGTCTCCCTTTTGCACACGAACAAGGTGGTAGGCCCCCCGAAGATCGAGTTTCGTGAAATATTTTGCCCCCTTCAATTGGTCCATCAAGACCGGAATGAGGGGAAGAGGATAGCGTTTTTTTACAGTAACCTTGTTAATCGCACGGTAGTCGATGCAGGGTCTTAACTCATCACAGTCCTTTTTAGCAATGAAAAACATCGGTGAAGACGCAGGGGAGGTGGAGTGTCTGATAAACCCGGAAGCAAGGTTGTCGTCAATATATGTTTTTAAATATTGGGTTTCTTTCTCAGTCAAAGCATAAACCCTACTGCAAGGGATATCCGCCCCCGGTATGAGGTCCACACGACAGTCATAAACCCTATGGGGGGGTAACTGGGCAGCCTTTTGTTTGTCAAACAATGCCTTATACTCCTGGTATTCAACGGGAAGCACCGTGGCACAACAGAACTGTTCTATGCAACATGCGTTCGCCAAACAGGCTGCAGGCGAGGGCACCGGAAGGGAAGGACGAATCTCATGATTCCTACAGTGTTCTCTACAATAAGGAGAGGTCATACTGACCGTACGGGATGACCAACTAACGTAGGGATCATGCAGTGTAAGCCACGGCATACCCAGGATGAGACGGAACTGCGGGGCATCTATCAGATCGAATTGGATGTTTTCCTGGTGGTTCTCGCCGAATTCCATCAATAATGACAGTGTGTTATAAACCACCGGACCAGATGACAGGATGGTTCCGTCCACTGCCTTTACTGTCTCGGGTCGCAGCTTCTTCTCGCAAGGAATGCCCATCCTTAACGCATAGTCCTGGTCAATATAGTTTCTGGTAGCCCCAGAATCAAGAAGGGCATCAATTTGTAGTGTGTTGTGAGAGGCAATCCAGAGAGACACACGTACGTTCATGTGGGCCACCGCAGGATGAAGGGTGTTGGCCAATACAGGGGAGATCATAGGAAGCTGGTATCTCAAGTCAGAGACCTCCGTCTGACTTAAGATCTGTAGTTTTCCGACGGTTCGGCATCCTTCTGAGTAGCTTGGACCCGGGGAAGGGTAGAGCGCCCGGGAACGTAATTCCGGGCTCGACATTCCTTAATAAAATGCCCTCCTTTCCCACAATAAAGGCAAAGTTTCAGACGTCGCCTTTTGTCCTTTTCTTCGGAAGTAAGGGGGCCTCGGACCCCTCCGATTTGCATGGGTTCCGTTTCATCGGTCACCTTCGTTTTTTCTTCTCCTCCGAATCTGGGTCGGGAAGGGGGATAGTAGAAACGGTTTTCCCCTCTGGGCCTTTCTCCTTTACGTTCTAGCAAACGATGGTCTAACTGGACGGTGAGATCTATAAATTCTGATACCGTGGTTGGTAATTGCACCACCTGGGCCAACACATCTTTTAATTCTCCTCTCAAACCTTGATAAAAGAGGGAAATCCGTTTCTCCACCGGCCAATCCGTTTCCACTAGCAGGCGATTAAATGTAGTAATATATGACAGTAAATCTTGAGACCCCTGTCTTAGTGTCATGATTTCCCTGTCAAGGGTTAGCATATGGGATTTCCTGTCGAACAGTTTTCTCAATTCGAGACAAAAATCAGTAAAGTTATGTAATACCGGGTCGTTACGTTCTAACAAGGGAATGGTCCAACTTGATGCATTCCCTCCCATGTAGGACATCATGAATGCCGTTTTAACTGTTTCCTCCTGGAAGACCACGGGTTTACACAAGAAATGAAGACGGCACTGATTCAGAAACGTTTCGAACTTACGAGGATCCCCATAAAACCTCTCCGGAGGGGCCAGAGGAATCCCCTGGTTCTGGATTACCTGAACCGTTGGTAATGTATCCGTGGCTGCTGCGGGAGTAGATAGCGGCAGGAAGTAACCCCCTGTTCGGGAGGTCGAAGGTGGAGGCAAAGTGGCTGGTTTAAGTATGGGTCTCGCCACTGGTTCCTTCAGTGATAAGTCAGACATTTCTTTGCGCATCTGTGTAACTTCCTGATATAAGGCCTGATTCTCGGCATGAGAGGTAAGGACCTCCTGACGAAGCTCCGAGAAGCTTTCCAACAGTGAAGCAAGGGTAGCGTCGACTTCCATCGTCCGGGCTGAGGCGTATTCGTGGGCTTGACAATCTGTCGCGACTGCAAGCGGCGCCAATACCTTCGCGTACCACTAACCTGATCAATCCGGTCAGCAGGAACGATGGGATGAATGTCCTCCCGACTTGTCTAAACACTACACCCAGGGGTGTCGTAGAGAGCACCTTCTGAATGGGTATTGCGAGAAGCCGGAAGGGTAAGGCGTAGGAAATAACGGGAGTGAAGGACGTGGCCCTCTGGGTCTGGTTCCAGGGAACCTCCGTGGAAGGTTGTACAAAATTAAACTCTCTCTTTCAATGGAACCGATCTGTTCCTCCTCTTCACGAGGACTGGAGAGGTGAAGTGAAAGTTAATCGTCACTTTCACACAAAGCGCCGTAATCCTTAGAAGGTTTTTCAGCTTCGGATGCTAACAGTATTTTCCTCCTCTTCACGAGGACTGGAGAGGTGAAGTGAAAGTTAATCGTCACTTTCACACAATGCGCCGTAATCCTTAGAAGGTTTTTCAGCTTCGGATGCTAACAGTATTTTCCTCCGTTTAGTTTGTATTCCCAATCACGCTTGAGAACAATGAGTATGTCATAGAGCCACTCGATTAGTCTTTGCACCAGACTCTGGGGAACAATGAAATCATAACTGGGAACTCCCGTAAAACAATAGCAAACTATCTGAACGGAAAGGGAAGAACGATCCTGTTCTTCCGTAGTTATACTTGCGGTTATCTGGAAGTTTATCCACTTCTCTGACCACACAGGTTCATGCTAGGAACTGGCTTGATGAGTCGCTGACCACGCAGGCACTTGCTCGGCGCTGGCGATCTCCGCTGACCACGCAGGCACTTGCTCGGCGCTGGCGATCTCCTCAGAGCTAAATCCGGCGTGGAACACCATCCGCCATACTCGAAATCCACAAAAAACAATTGTCAAGCTCTGAGCCGTTTCCAAGGCGGAGCTATATAGATACGACCTTCCTTCCTGTTCTCCAGGTCCGCTTGGCATTCTGGGACTTGTAGTGCAGATGGAGTGATTGCGCATTTTGACCTTTCTTTTTTCCTCTCGTTGTGGCTGCGAGAGCGATCACGACAATTTCACTCTATCCACCATGGGGAGCCAGTGGAGAGACCGCAGCTGTTGATGGACTCTGTTCGTAGCCGAAATGCCCAATAAAAGTCTGGCTGTTGTATTTTGCACCACCTGCAACTTTTGCCGCAGGTACCCGGGGATACCAGCATAAAGAGCATTGGCATAGTCCAGCCGTGACAAAATCAGCGCACAGATAACCGTTTTCCTCGCTGCCTTAGGAAGGAGGGGAAAGAAACTTCTAAGAGTTTTAAGAAGGCCAAAACAACATCCAGTCAGCTTCATGATGTGCGTTGAGAAGGAAAGACATTCATCAAACCAAACCCCCAAATTTTTCTCTGGCTGCCCTGATGAGGTAGGTGATGGAAACTCAGGAGTCCAGAGCTGTTCTCTAAAGTTGAAGGGAAATTTGCCAAATAGCAGGACCTCTGACTTCTCTTCATTACACTTAAGCTGCGCCTCTGCCAGCCATTTGAAGATGGAAGATAAACAGTGTTGGACCAATACTACTGAATCCGTATCTTTGTCCCAGGTAAAAAGCAGCTGAGTGTCGTCTGCATAAGCCATCACCTTAGCCACCAGCTCCTCCGTCACATATATCAGAGGAGTAACATAGATGTTAAAAAGAAGGGCGCTAAGGGAGGAACCCTGGGGAACACCTGTTGCTACCGGCTGAGAGGAGGAGGACGCTGGAATCCAGATCTGCTCAATCCGCCCCTCCAAAAAGGACCGAAACCAGCCCCACACTGCGCCTGACAGACTAATCTTAGCCAGACGTGACAGGAGGAGTGAGTGCGGGACCGTATCGAACACCGCCGAGAGGTCGAGCAAAATTAATGCCATTCTCCTGCCGGCATCCAAGCACTCCCGGATGGCTTCCGCCAACTCCACCAACACTGTTTCTGTGCTATGGGATGCCCTGAACCCTGATTGGGCAGGGTGTAGAATCACCTCCCTTTCCACAAAGTCTGTCAATTGTCTATTAACCACCTTCTCACACACCTTTGCCAAAGCAGGAAGGAGGGAGACAGGCCTGTATTTCCCTGGACAGAAGGGTCCAACGACGGCTTTTTCAGAAGAGGAAGGATCTGAGCCTCCTTCCAAGCCTGTGGTACCACCCCATTCTGGAGGGACATATTAATGATGGTATTCACCTCTGTATTTACGACCTCGGCAACTACTGCCAGTGTACTTGCAGGGCAAGGGTCAGGGGGTGAACCTCACTTTAGACCCTTAAGAATTTTAAAACAGTCCAGTGGGTCAACTGGGCTAAATACGGACCAGGAGTGACCTGGATTGGCCCAAGGACATGCCAGGGTTATCTCCATAATTATGTCACGAGGAGTGAATGCCGCTTGGATAGCCCGAATCTTATCCCTAAAGCAACAGGAGAGAGTGTTACAGCAAGAAGGTGAGGATGAAGACACACTTGCTTGGGCCAATGGAGACATGAAGCTCTGGACAATAGCAAACATTTCCTCAGAGTTGTTGTTAGCTAATTCGATACGGGCGGACTAAAATTGCCCTTTAGCCAGCGTAATAGCTGCAGAGTATAATTTTTGCTTATCTCTGAGCTTCCGCTTGTCTACCTGGCAGTAGCCACTCCTCCACCATGCCCGTTCAAGAGTCTTACAATCATGATTTAGGGCTTTAAAGGTGTGGTTAAACCAAGGCTTGGACTCCCTGGCCAACTTAAAAGAGGGACCACCCTAGCTGCTGCATTGGATACCCAGCTAGAAAACCCCACCAAGTGTTCCTCTAACTCCCCCCCCCCCCCCCAGGCTAGGTCTAGAAGCTCCCAAAGCTGAATTAAATCCACATGGGTCAATTTTGCCATAGGCTGGTTTATAGCCAGAATGCAGTAAAGGTTCTACATTTGACACCTCCCACGAGAAGTGGTTAAAAAATGATCTGACCATTTGACAGGACAGGGGTCCACTAATGAAGTTAGTTCAAATGGGGTCGAGTATATGTCCAGATTGAAGAGTGGGAAGGCTGACATGCTGGTCAAGGTTAACCAGGTGTAACACATACAGCAAGTCACATGTATCCTTGCTTTCTGCTTGATCCAGATGGATGTTAAGGTATGGCGCTGCCCCCGACCTGGTCGGGGCAGAAATCATCCCCATTTATAAAAAAGACACACCACTCAATCCAGTAAACTATTGGCCAATAAGCCTTATAGATGGTTCCCAAAAACTCTACGCCCGTGTACTTCTGGGCCGTCTGCAAGCCTGGATAGAAGAAAATAAAGTATTAACACCCTTACAAGCTGGATTCAGGACCAAGATCTCGAATATTGACTAGATCTTTAGATTGCAATAAAATTGTGGTTTTAGAGGGTGGCTGCCTCTATCTTACATTTGTGGATCTTAAATCCGCATTTGATATGGTGCGGCGAGACCAGCTATGGGGCATACTCCTTGATATGGGAGTACCAGGTTACCTTTGTCATCAGCTGAAACGCCTGCACCAAGATAATTACGTGAGAATAAGATATGGCAAAAAAGGCGAATTGACTGCCCCCTTTCCCGTAGAGAAACGGGTGCGACAGGGATGCGTTCTAGCTCCGACACTGTTCTCCCTCTTTTTAAATGGTTTAATTGAAACTCTACTAGGAGAGAAAGATAAAGCGGAACCGAGGTTGGCGAACCGCAAAAAAACAGCACTTTAATTCGCGGACGACAAGCTGCTACTCTCCAAATCACCTATGGGTATGCAACGTGTACTCTGAATAATTCCTCGCTTTCTGCAGGAAGAGGGGTTTGGAGGTAAACCTCCAAAAAACAAAATACATGGTTTTTCATGCTAATACAACCAATTACCCACATCCTCAATTGGAAGGCAGGGCCCTAGAGAGGCTGTCCGTTTTCGATTACTTGGGGCTCACACTTAATGACAAGATGAATTGGGGACTACAAGTAAAGAAAGCTAACCTTAAACTGACTCAGTCTGCAGGGGGTATTTCAAAAATACATAAAAATTGCTTCCAGAGAGTGATAGGGCCACCAGCAGATATATACAAAATACAAGCAAGGTGAGCCTCATTATATGGGGCAGAATTATGGGGTCACTGTCAGATAAATCTGCTATCCATGACAGAGAACTTTTCTTTTAAGCTAACTCCTGGGCCTCTCCAGGGGCCTCATTTATGAGGCCCCTTGCGCCATCGGAACTTCACTTTTCATGAAGTTCCGTGGCGCAGAAGCCTGCGTGGTATTTATCAGGCAGCAGTACGCCAGTTTTTGTGGCGTACTGCTGGCTGATCAATATCAGTCCCTTTAACGCAGTGTACTGCGTTAAAGGGGCGTGCAATGGGTGTTGCTGGGGGCGTTCCCAGCAACATCCATGGCCTTTTGACACTGCCCCAGATTTACGAGAAATCGTAACTCTGAAGCAGTGCCAAAAGCTTACGCCTCCCCAGGGGAGGCGTAAGGGAGGCGCAACAGGGAGAAATGTCTTTATTTCTCCTCGTATTTCCTTTTTCCATGTGTGTTGCATTCTGCAGCACACATAGAAAGAGGAAAAGCCTCTTGTGATTATTTTTGTACAGAAAGGCTTCCCTTCCTGTACAAAAATAATCTTCCCCGCAACGCAGGCACCCTTGCACCATTGTGCAAGGGTGCGTGCGCTGGCGCAGGCAGCCCATTGTGCGCCGGCGGAGGGGAAAAGGACAGGAATGCGCCGTATCTTATAGATACTGCGCATTTCTGCCCTTTTCTTTTGCCGTAGGGAAGCGCAGCAGGAAGGCCGGCTGCGCTTCCCTACGGCAAAAAGTCATAAATGAGGCCCCAGGAGCCCTCCATTAACACCACTTAGGATGGACCTGGGGATTGGCCCCATAGCAGATGTAGTTGCCTCTCGCCCACTCTTATATTTGCGTTGTTTCTGGAGCACACCAGAGTTAGCCAACTACAGGGAGGAATTGAAGGATGTTATGACCCTTCTGGGTGCATGTAACCTACCATGGCTAGTTCATATTAGGAACTCCTGCCAGGCACTGGGGAGGGTAGACATGTGGCTAACACCTGAAGAGACCTGCCCCATAATCCCCAAAAAGGTTTTACTCACCTCCCACAGAGAACACAAACTGGCCCAACTATGTCAGAGCACCAATTCCAGTAGTTTGACCTTCAGGTTCATGGATGTTAAACAGCAATACAAGCTGGAGCTGGTACTGGACAGCATACAACCATTACTTGCAAATAAACTGTTCCTTCAATTTAGACACAAGGTGTTCCCGCTCCGAGCATTCACTAACAAATGGCAGGGAACACTCAAACTGGACTGCCCAGAATGTGATACAGTCGAAGAAACAGATCTTCATGTTCTCTTTTCCTCTGCCTATAAAAGGTCAAGGTCCAAATGGGTCCTACAACTCTGTAGAAATCTGCGAATTAGACATCACATTCAGGCCTTTAGACTACTTAAACACGAAACGAATCCATTATCCGTGTTCGCTATTTCCAGGTTTCTATTCTCGATGTGATGCATCGGTAGGGGCATTCTAAGGAAACAAAACTTAGAAAACCCTTAATCGAACGTGCACTAAATAGGTTACATGCCATGCTGGCATATCCCCACAGCTTAAATATTGCCTTGTAAACCTCTCCCTTTGTCTGGGTTGCTTTGCTTATTTACCTCTTTTAAATGTTTTATATTTCGAATTTTTTTTTAATGTGTCTTTTATAATACGCGCCGGGCCATCAGTCAAAGTTAGAATTTTTACATATATTAACTGATAATAGCAATATTGCAATTGTCTTCACCATGATGCAAAATATATATTTATTGTCGAACAACGCTTGCATCGTTCCTCTATTGAGTATTGACAAGGGGGAGTGCAGTTACTGCTGAATTTTAAACTGCACAATTTGCATTTGCACTTTGTTGTGACCAACACCATGAGGCGGAGACAAAGTGCGAGTTCAAGGCTTTATTAAGATCTCAGGTCACAGCGTCAGCGCACCTGCCGCCTTCAGCCAGCAAATGCCAACTGATTCAATGGCGTGCGCCTCACAAAATAGACTTCCTGGACCCCAACTTTCCACCGTGGCGCGAGGAGCGTTGCCACAGTGTGGACAAGATCACAACATACTCCCCTTTTCCTCTACACGCAGGTAGGGAACATGAAAGAACAAAGTCAAGATGAGTAGGAAGAAGGGAAAAGGCGAGGGTGGGGAAAGGCAGAAACATGAAACAAAAAGCAGTAAGTCATCCCATCATGAAATCATGCAAATGTTGAGGAAGGGTCTCGAATGAGGTGAGGTGCCTTGAGAATCATGAGACTCCACATTTACGGCAATAGCCCTTTGACTAGTGCTCAAGCTGTCCCCATCAGGGTCTGGTGCCCTCGTCTCTGCACCAGTACGAGCACTGTTAAGCAATTGGTGATCGTGAATCAACATGTAACCTGAACATGAATTCTTCCTAACAAAGGTTTTAGAAGAATGGTCACATGAGCAATACTTTGCCACTCTGCGTAAGTTCCATTTTTCTCCGTTATTCAACACAACTTAAAGGGATGCACTTCCTGAACTTTGAAGGGACCACAAAACTTGCATAGACCTCTGACCCAACGTCCTGATCGGACTTTGACCCAGTCACCTACAAGAATACTGGACGAGTTCTTCTCCTGGGTCTATCCTTTTATGGAAGCGAGCATTGGGGTACTCTTTCCACTATCATTCACATCTTTCCCTTCCACCAATCCTCTGATCCATGGAGGCACTAATTTAGAAGTAAGTTTCCTGCCTCGCATGGCAATGAAGGGGACTACACCTGTAGTGGAATTCTCAGTTGTGCGAAAAGCCCATACTAATTCGCTCAAAGTTTCATCTATATCAAGATTATTAGTGAGAGCCAAACTTATAGCTCCCTTAATCATATGATTGGCCCTTTCCGCAATTCCATTGGATTGCGGGTTGTACAAAGTGGTGAGTGAATGTTTGATACTGCACTCGCTTAGAAATTCTCTCATTTCACTAGAAGTCAATTGAGTTCCGTTGTCCGTAATGACAGTGGGATACCCTTCCTCTTTGAATATCATGCGTAGTACTCTAATGGTAACTCTAGTGGTTATTTCGGGAAGAAGATGCACACAGAGCCATCTGGAATGGACATCCATTACGACCATGCCAAATCTTTTGCTAGGGTGAACACCTGGCATGTGTCCAATGAAATCAAGGCAAATGCTGTGCCACACCACACCTGGGTCATGAATGGAACTAGGGACAGATTGGGGTCCCACCTTCAGTCTTTTCTCGCTCTCACAACACTTGCTGCATCTCTCAACCCAATCAACTACGTCACCATCCATTCGAGGCCACCATAATTCCTTTCTCAAACGTTTCTTAGTAAGAGTTTGACCCAAGTGTCCTTCGTGGGCTAAAGCAAACAGTCTCCTACGAATACCAAATGGGGTGATTATCTTACCTCGCATGATAACTTTTTCTGCAACAGTGGATAACTCATCAATGACCGCATTGAAAGGTCTAATGCTGATGGGCAAAGTGCTTTCCCTACGTCTGCCCTTCACAATGAGGTTTAGGACCCCTTTGAGAACTTCATCATGAGACATAGCCTCTGCCCATTTCTCTTCTCTGACAGCACCACAACTCCACTGAACCACATCGTCAAAACTAGAGATAGCTCCTTCTCTCTCCCTCTTAGACACGCCATCCTTATCTACTTCTTCCCAATCCAAGGACAGACGCGACATGCAATCCACTTGGACATTGCACCAGCCTGAAATGAATTCAATGCTAAAATTATATTCCTGTAGCCTGGAGGCTAACCGAGCAAGTCTGGCTGACCCCTTCCCTGTTCCACCTGGTGACAGTATCTTTACCAAAGGTTTGTGGTCAGTGCGTAGCAAAAATCTGCGCCCCCATACATACGTCCTGAAATATTCCACACCCCATGCAGCACCTAGAGTCTCTTTCTCTATAACCGAGTAATGGCGCTCAGTGGGAGTCAGGGTGCGAGAGGAGAATGCCACAGTTTTTTCAGTAGTGCCATAATTTTGTGACAATACGGCCCCAATGCCAGTGTCACTTGCATCCACAGTGATAAGTTTTTGCATTCACATCAAAAGGAACCAAAATACCTGCATTGCATATTTCTAGTTTGATGTTTTCAAAACATTTTTGTTGATCACCTCCCCAACAAAACTTGACACCTTTCCTCATGAGTACCTTAAGAGATTCGGTTTTGCTTGCAAAGTTTTTTACAAATTTTGAGTAAAACTCAATTAATCCATTCAATGAGCATAATTGGTCCCTATTAGTAGGAACAGGAACCAATCTTATAGATGCCAGTAAGTCTTTCTTTGGTTTAACACCATCAGACGAGATGGTATGTCCTAGGCACTCCACCTCAGTTGCAAGAAAAGAACATTTTTCCCTGCGTAAAGTTAAACCTGATTTCAGTATCCTGCCAGAGGCATCTTTCAAGGCAATGTTGTGATTGCTCACACTATCGCCAAATACCAGGATATCATCCTGGAAATAGATGACATGTTTTAGATCTTTGAAAACCTCTGTGACCATCCTCTGAAATACACTTTCAGCCGAACATAACCCGAAGGGCATCCTAGTAAACTGAAATATACCTTCATTAGTGACTAGGAGCAGGAAACACCAACCTATACTAGACAAACAATCTCCTGAAAGGGAAACTTGTTAATTTAGGAACCAATATCTGTGAGTATGCGGCACCTCACAAAACTCACTACCTTGTGCAGACAAGAACATCATAATATATCAAGCTCTTGTATTACGCCAAATCTGATCACCAAACCAATAAATAATAAATCAAAATCCGTATAACCAAAATAACAAATATGAATAGCGTACCAAAACAACAGTGATCAGCGAAGCACGAGTGAAAGACAGAAATGACTTCCAATTTGTTTAAAATGGTCTTTTATATAGAAATATGGCCTAGCTAAAGTAATTAATAAACGCACTTTTACACATCAAAAGAAACATGTTTCAAATTCAAATATGTTAGTTCAGCCTGCAGATATAAAATCCTGTCTAAAAATGCATGTTGCTAATGATGCACTAAAATATAAACCCACAAACTTTTCCACATGGTGAATCACAAAACCCCAGATCTGGGTATATGTGATCATGTGTTTTGCATGCGTACAGTTAGAGGTTCTAAGACCTATTTTTGTGTTGCCTGATTCAAATTTATGATAAAATGTTTAATATATATATATATATATATATATATATATATATATATATATATATCAATGAGAAGGCTTTTTGAAGCATGAATTACACACTCAGACAGCATATGTTTCATAAACATAATTTACTACAAGCAGGCAAACCTTATTGATTTAATGTAAAATCTGATATTAACTTTTTAATATATTCCTATTAGAAGCTGCAAAATTAATTATACAACCAATCCTTATTATTGCCGATGTACTTTCCTTTCCTTCATCTTATTCATTACATGGTTACATTTCTGTTTCCGTGAATATTTGTTGGTATTAGCGTGTTTATAAATCTCAATACGCAGGTGATCTTTTGGGATCCATACCAGTTTGTACCTATGAGTGTTAATGTCTGAGTGTGATTGATTTTCTCGCTCAAGCTATCTCTGTGTTTGAGAGAGAGTGTGTGTGTGTGTGTGTGCGTGTAAAAAACATTGTGGATCTGATTGCAGAGATCTGTATGTGTTTATATATGTCTCTGTATAGTATAGATTTGTGGGGGGATCTGTGTATGCATGCATTTTGTGGATGTGGATATGAGTGTGCTAGTGGGAGTCTGGGTGCAGTGGTCTATGTGCGTGTTTGTGACTATGTGGCTATACTTGATTTGTTGGTGGATATTTGTCTACATGGATCTTGGGATGCTGTGTACATTAGAATCTGGGTGCAAAGATATGTGTGAGTATGTATTTTTTGCTCTGCGTGATTTGTGGGTAAATGTGCATGGGCCTTGGGATTTAGAGTATGCATGTGTAAGGATTTAAGCTCAGAGATCTGTGTTGTGATTTTTGGGTCGTTCTATGTG
Organism: Lissotriton vulgaris; assembly: GCF_964263255.1. Classification (NCBI taxonomy): domain Eukaryota; kingdom Metazoa; phylum Chordata; class Amphibia; order Caudata; family Salamandridae; genus Lissotriton; species Lissotriton vulgaris. The sequence continues at coordinate 898,781,943 of NC_141685.1, forward strand.
TGCATTTATCTTTGGAAGTAGTGTGTGTTTTTGTTAGTGTGAATGGTGAAGCAGGAATGTGTGTGTGTGTGTGTGTGTGTGTGTGTGGATGTGTGTGTATGTGGAACTCGGAGTACAGTTGATTTGTGGGTGGGTCTGTACATTTGTGTGTACATATGTATGAGGTTTAGCAGGAATTGATGTGCAGGCGCACTGTGTGTAGATCTAGTGTAGCTCTGCGTCTACATCGATCTTTGAATGTCGTTGGTCTTTCCATTATATACAATATGTAATGTAATAGCTCATACCCAAGAAGTATGTTAGTCATGAAAGATTGCCTTTGCCTTGTCGAAATAATTGTTGGGGCCCTTCAGGCAGAGTCCCTCATCTAACCTGCGTGGTTGAGCTAGCATCTAGACTGATGAGTGTGCCTGAAATTGGTGTCCACCGTAAAAAATGCCCTTAATTTTGGGTATGGTGTGAAGCAACCAAGATCCGAAGAGGTTTGGTTACAGGCAGCCACACCCCTGAGTTGATGCTCAAAAGTTTCTTATTTTTTAATTAAGTATCCATCAAGTAGATAACAAGAATATTCACAATACCTCAATCTACCTCAGCCATCAAGCTGCAGATCTAGTGTTGTGTCCAAGACCTGCATTTGCCAGGAGTGGCAGATATGTACCAGTTTTTACTGTACATGTGTTTCAATTTATCCTATGTGGATGACCTCAAATTTTGAAAAAGAAGGTGCTCTCCTGGCCCTAGAACCTCTGAAGTATCTTGAGCGTCTTGTCATTTGAATGGTATATCCATGCGGTCTAAAATGGATCCCTATCTTCTGGGGCTATTGGCATAAAAAGACCCCCTTAGGAGTTGGGTGATAAATATAGATATGTGCTGTAATGTTTGTTACCGCACATTTAGGAATTATACCCTTTGCAATACAAAATTGCATCCCCAGATACATTTCTGAAGGTCAAACCTAACGATACTTATCTGAGGAATAGTGCCCGGTAAGTGATGGGATATACAGATTTTGGTGCGGTATAAGCACCAAAATGCACGTTATGCTCCATTTTAGGAGATAAACTTGTAATAGGTGCTATTTATTGAGGCTGATAAATAACACACCTCATGGTATTGGGCCACTCATAGCTAGGGCCAAAATGAGTTCAGCAAGTCCTGGAGGCCCAAATGATGTACATAATTTACGTTTTGTACCAAGAATTCACTATCCAGACCTGTCTTCTCAGTACATTCTGCGACTTTTCAATGCTCTCACTGACTCTTAATGTGTACTGTCTGCATCCCTTTATTTACTCAATGCAACTCATCCTTTGCCTGCTCGTCTGCATCCGTAGCTCCAACCCAACCACCTCTTTATTTGCAGGTCCTCGTCTGTCCTCTCCATATACGTCCTTTGCACTTGCACCACTCTAAATTTAGGAAGTAGTAAATGTGCATGGGGCATGCAAACTGCCTTTATTCACAAATGACTGACTCACCTTCCCAACCGTTGAGAAAGTTATAATGGGGGCATGGTCTGGCCGTGACTGAAGATGGCCGCCTAGGTTGAGAGCTCCGCTGCGAGTGGGGCTTCAAAAGTGGGCGGCACCCAGCATATGCACGACCAGTGCTTTAAATGGGCCGGCACTCACCGGTACTGAGTACCGGTGCTTCTTATTTTTATCAAGCTGAGTACCGGCACTTCTCCACTGCCAAGGAGAGTACCGGTACTCATGGTCAAATTGATAAGGAGGGCACTGGGCCAGTGCCGAGGGCCAGCCGCCTTCCTGTTTGTTAGCAGCCTCTTTTCTTTTTGCGTTTCGTCTGTGTCATTCAGCTGTGGCGAGCGGCATGAAGGGACCTGAAAGGCCTGCTGCTGCGGCAAGTGAGCCTCTGCTCTCTCCCCGCTCAGATGGAAGCTCTGATTGTCCTCACCAGCCCCCCGCAGAGCCTTCATGCTGGGACGTCTTGTTAGATAGTGTTGGGACATTTTCTACCTGGGACACAGTGATTTGTGCAAACTGAAGGAGTGGGGGGGGGGGTTGGAGGGGGGGGGGGTTGCATGCTCAGGAGTGGCCACTTAAAAACCCAGGTAACAAGGGCCATTTTCACCCCATGGCCTCTCACTGGGGTCTGACTGTCTTTCCCCTGACTCACTTGCTCCTGCAAATCAACCCCCACCCCGCCTGCCTGCTGTGAGTCTATGATAGGCGGGAAAGAGGTGGTGGGGATTCCCTCATGCCCAGGTGAGGTGAGAGTCGGTCTACTGTCCTTCCCATCAGGGGACAGTATTGTTCTGTCTACCCACCCCCCACACCTCTACCCTGCTAGACTCTGCACATATTCACGACCCAGCAGAGCTCCCTGTCTGCCACAGAAAGCTTACCGACCGTGGAACCTTCTGCTGAGGGGAGAGGATGGATAATGGGGTGACAGAAGGCAAAGAGTGAAGGGACAGAGATAGAAGAGGCAGAGAAGAGTTTAAATGGGGAAAAGATAGACAGAAGGGGTGAGCACAGATAGAGATGGGGAAGCGATCACAACAGCTATGGAAAGAGTAAGAGGTACAGAGAAATAGAGAAAGTGATGGTAGAGAATAATCGGATTCAATTGGGTAAAGAGAGTGGGACGGAGTTGGATACAAATGGGAGAGAAGTGAGGGGGAGGGATCGAGAAGTTAGAGATGTGAAGACTGATAGAGAGTGTTTGTCTGCATGTTTGTGTGTATGTTTGTGTGTGAGAGAGAAATTAAATCAGAGCGGAAGGGAATATGCATGGAATACTTGTTTTGTGTGTATGTGGGTGCACTCTTGAATATAAAAGGATTGCACCAAATTCAAGTAAGTAGAAACAGTCTAACATTAAGAAGCTGCAAATATTGCAAAACAAGGAAATATTAACATGTGCTATTGGATATTCATTTTGTGTAACGAGTTAGCATTTTGTTTATATTGATACATTTCTCTCATGTTTTGGTATGTCCTGCAACTGGTGTAAATGCCCTTCTCTGCACATACAAAAGGTTTGAGACAACTATCAAGGACAAAATGAATACTCAACAGAAATGTTTTTGTATCATCATGTCTCACCCGCCTCTAGCCCTGCCCACTACCACGCCCCTAGCTCAATTTAATGGGTCCCGGGGGGACTTGGCATGAGCCGGTGTCCCCCTGGGATGTTTCGCACGATGGGATATCCCACGCGCTGCGATTAGCTGTTGGGGGGTTAGGGGAGGGGCTGTGTCATGCGCGGAGCGGGAGCGGGAGGACGACGTCACTCAACAGGAGTGAGGGAGCGGTGGCGCCGTGTTTTTGAGGAACAGCTGTGAGGAATTCCTGTCAGCGTTTCTTGACATTTCACGTTGTTTTTGTTTTTTGACGTTGGAAGGTGCGGAGTGGTGATGTCGGCAGAGGACATTGCCAGAGAGGCAGTAAGAACGCTGGTGGCGGTCGGGCGCACTGATTTATTGCGCCTAGGTGCCGTCTTGGAAGACGCTGTTGAGGTGAAGCGTCCGAGGCGCTTGGCGGCAGAAGGGGTGAGTCGCGCTGTCGCCGCATATAGGTCTGTAGCAGGCCGCTCTGCAGAGACTGCTTTGAGGCCAAGGTGTCAGCTTTTCGGCCACGGCGAGCGCGCTCCTCAGGCATGAGTGCTCGAGGGAAGAAAGCCCCTCCACGCTCAGCTTCGTCCCCAAGTGTTTTGAGGGGAGGACAGTTTGTTGTGGAGCCACAGTCAAGGAAGTGGGCAGGAAAGCGCGGCGGAAGGGCCAGCATTGCCTTGGTGAATAGACTGCAACAAGTGGAGTTGAGTAAGGAGGCTCTGTTCAGCGAGCCCGGCACAGGAGGCAGAAAAGTGGCACATGCGCCAAGAGTTTCTTTTCATCAAAAGGAAGCTGCATTTTCAGGAGGAATACCCCCAGTGAGTTATGCTGTGGGCAATGCTGGCAATAGAGTTGACATAGCGCCAGAGGTTTGTTTTAGGGGTCAAAAGAATACATTAGTGAATTACTCCAGCGACAGTGAAGAGGAAGAACTTTGTCAGTTGGAATCTGTGGAGACTTGAGGTGCTCTGAGTGGAGAGCCTGCGCCGACTGACCACAGCATGCATCAAGTATTTTCAGACCTTCAAGAAGTTTTGCTACCTCAGCCTAGAGGGCCCCCGCAGGCTACCGGGGGCACAGAGTCCCTATATGAGGAAACCAATTCTATTGGTGGTACATATGACTTCCAGCCTGTTGAAGGGGGTTTGTTGGGCAAGCAGGGTGGGGCAATTTCTTGTTGGGCAGAGGAAAAGAGTGTGAGTGGGGTTGATAACAGGGACAGTGAGGTTGTTGTGTTTTTTCCGGAGTCCAGGCCACCTCCGCTCCACCCAGGTGTGGAGTTTGATTCGGATATGGGTCCACAGGAAGGGCAGTGGGTATGGGTGAACCACGCTGATGTGCACAAGAAGCGCTTATCTGGAGTACCCGTGGATCCGGTAAAAGGTAGGTCAAGAGCGGTTCCTCGCTGGAGCGGCGGGAACTTGGTAACAGACTCTGGGCGCAGATCTGTGGCTCAGAGTTCTATTCCTATTATAGCGAAGCAAAGTGCGGCTTTGGGGTCATTGCAATATACCCGAAGCGAATCTGGTGCGGATTTTGGGTCATCGGCCGGGCGCTCGCAACAGAGGCCTGTGTCCGATTGGGTAAGTTATGATGATGACATTGGAAATGGCTCCATGCCGCGCACTAGTTTTGTGGATCCTGAATTTCATGATGTTGATGGTGGTGAATATGATGATTTTGACAAAGAAAATCGGGAGAATCCAAGGGTCTGGGTGTCGAGGGAAGCAGCTCCTGGTTTGGGCGGTCAGGAGTTTGGGGTAAGGGGGGGAGGTCATCTCACATCTTCTAGTGTGTTTCAGAGAACTGGAGTGGTTTTCTCTGCGGATCGGGGAAGGCGTGGCGGACATCATCAACGTGATGGTCTTAAAGAATTTCAGCAAAGGGCTACACAGCTGCCATCAGGTAAGGAAGACTGGTGTGCTGCATGGACATGACCTTTGGTGAGCGGCCCACGTGTGGGGCCTGGGGAGGGTGGTACTGAAGGGATTGCAAAGGATCAAGGAGAGTTGTGCACGGTGCCTCAGGGTACACCGCAGTCAATTTTGGGGTCTGGGGGTCAGAAGGAAGGGGATGGAGGGGTAAGCCCGGTTTCGTCTTTAAGTAGTTCTTTGCAGAGTGAGAGTCAAGGGTGTGGTCGTACAAAATTACCTTATATGGGTGTGGCCATGCCCTTGGGCACACACTTATCGCAAAGGACGAGACAAAGAATTTGGAGTCATGACTATGTGGATATTTTCCACCTCTTACATCTGCAGGCTAGAGAGGGATCGAAGGAGGAAGAGCTGGAGTTGTCCCGCCGCCCAAAGGTGCCTAAAACAATAGAAAAGTGGACGGCTGCTTTCATAATATATGCAAGTGTTTATTGTGAGCGCTATCCAGAGAGGGCGGTGGCATTGTTCAAGTACATAGATATCATCAGGAGGGCACATTTGCAGGCGGGAGGCAATGCCTGGTTGAATTACGGTGAAGAGTTTTGGGCCAGAGTGAGTCTGTTTAACGACAAACCGTGGGGGGAGGTGGACCAGGAGTTGTGGCTCCAATGGATGTCAGGGCATCCGACATCAAACATGATCCATACGGCCAGTGGCCTCCCCATAACATATCGGCCCTTTCTTCAGCGTCCCGCTCCACTGGGGGCGGGTGTTTTTGGAAGGGGACAGTTGCCTACCACGGGAGCGTGTTGGGGATTCAATCGGGGCTCCTGTGTGCGACAATATTGCAAATTCAAACATGAATGTGCTCAGTGCGGGGGTAGACATGCCATTTTCCAGTGCTTTCCCAATCAACACCAAGGGGACCATGGGAGGGGGCAGAGAGGACGAGGCACCCTTCCACCTCTTATACCAAAAGGCTCCTACCCCAATTAGGCTTCGAGCTATGCTGCAGTGTCTGGAGGCCTATCCGGATAATGCAGCAGCAGTTAAATTGCTCTGGGGTTTTCCGATAGGTTTTCGCATTGGGTACCAAGGTCCTCGTGTACAGCGTTGGGCTGAAAACTTAAAATCAGCAAAGGAGTTACCTCATGTGGTCCGAGCCAAACTGGAAAAAGAATTGGATCTTGGTAGAATAGCGGGTCCTTTTTCGCATTGTCCCCTGCCTAATTTGATGGTCTCGCCTTTGGGAGTTATTCCAAAGAAAGCCCAAGGTGAGTTCCGGCTTATTCACCATCTGTCTTGGCCGGAGGGTCAGTCAGTAAACGACTTCATCTCGGCGGATGACACGGCGGTGTCATATGCCTCAGTTGATTATGCTTTGCGGATGGTTCGCCTGGCTGGTGTGGCTGGTGTGGGGGCGCAACTTGCAAAATGTGATATTCAGGCGGCTTTTCGGTTGTTACCTATCCACCCCATGTATTTTGAATTATCGGGCATGTATTTTGAAGAAGCATTGTATGTAGATCGTATGTTGCCAAGGGGATGTTCTATTTTGTGTTCCCTTTTTGAGACTTTTATCAAGCTCTTGGAATGGTGTGTAATACAGAAATCTGGCCATGCAGCGGTTTGTCACTACTTAGATGACTTTTTGTTTATTGGACAGGCAAGGAGCGTACAATGCAACAAAGTTTTGGCTTGTTTCCAGGAGATGGCAGGTGAATTTGCAGTACCATTGGCTGCAGAAAAAACATAAGGTCTGACGCCGAAGTTAGTCTTCCTAGGTATAGAGATCGATACTGCAGCAATGGTAGCTCGTTTGCCCTTGGCTAAGGTAAGAGATTAGGGTCTTTTTGCAGGAAATTCTTAATGAAAAGAGGTTACAACTCCGTCAAGTTCAGCGTCTGCTGGGGTATCTTAATTTTGCCTGCAGAGTAGTGAGAGCGGGCAGAACCTTCTGCAGACGCCTCGGTTTGGCTATGTCGGGGGCTTCCTTGCCGCATCATCATCACATAAGACTGACGAACAAAGTCAAAGAGGATTTGGTCATTTGGTTGAGGTTTTTCGATGAGTTCAATGGTGTGTCGATCAACTTTGTGGATGAAGACACGGTGTGGCAGGTCCAGGTTTTCTCTGATGCTTCGGGAGCCCAAGGCTTTGGGTTATTCTGGGAAGGGCGCTGGTGCGCTGAGCGTTGGCCGGCCCGTTGGTTAGAATAGGGCCGTAGTATCGCCTTCCTGGAATTTTTCCCGCTTTTGGTAGCATTGCAGGTGTGGGGAGAGGAGTTCAGGGATCGCTGTGTACTGTTCCATATTGACAATATGGCAGTGGTAAGTCTGGTTAATGGGCAGCGAGCGAGAGATGTAAGGGTTCTGCATTTGTTACGGGCATTTATGTTGCAAATCCTTAAGCTGAACATTGTCTTTAAGGCCAAGCATATTCCTGGGGTGAACAACTCAATTGCCGATGCTCTGTCTCGTTGCAATTGGCAGAAGTTCCGGGAGTTGTCGCCAAGAGCGGACAGACAAAAGACGGTGATCCCTTCGACCATTTGGGACCTGGGGGAGTGAGTATTGCGGATCTGGTGGAACATTCCATAGCTAAGTCCATGAGAAGGAGCTACCAGCAAGCGTGGTCTGAATTTTTACTTTATGCTTCGGCTCTTGATCAAGATGGCACAGCAGTTGGAAATGAACAGTTTATGTTAGATTTTGTATTACATTTGATGGACAAGGGTTTGTCGCATACAACGATTTCGGGCAAACTTGCCGGCATTTCATTTTATAGCCATTTATTGTTTGGCAAGGCAGTACAGATTGGGTTTGTGTTGCGGAGGATGCTGAAGGGGTTTGGGAGAAGCAACGTTCATGTTAAATCTTTGAGAAAACCTATTACATTTGACCTGTTAAGACGGATTTTAGGAGTCCTGCCTAGTTGTTGTTATAACGAATGGGAATTAGTTAGTTTCAGGTTATGCATGGTCTGGCTTTTCTTTGGTGCTTTCCGCATTTCGGAATTAATTGGGTTAAGGCACCAATCTGGGATCCAGACATCAGATATCAGCATCCTGGATGGGAACGTGTTACAGATCTGGCTGAGACAGTCAAAGACAGACCAAACAGGGGTTGGGACTTGGATAAAACTGGGAGGGAGTGGGGTGGTGGATTGTTGTCCATTTGAGGAGTGGGGGTCATTTTTAAAGTCAAAGGTTTTTCGTTCTGGAACAATTTTTTGCCATAATCAAGGGGACCAGTTGATTTGTTTTCAGTTTTTGTCAGTACTGAGGAAAAGTCTTTCAATGGTGGGGGAAAATCCAAAATGCTTTGGAACCCATTCCTTTAGATTAGGTGCCGCTACGGAGGCTGCTAGATTGGGTTGGGGGAAGGAGAAGATACAACTAATTGGAAGATGGAAGTCTAACTGTTGTTATAGATATGTGCGGCTGTAAAATGCATTCCCCCTTCTCTGTGATATATTACTTAATGTTGGTTTTTTGTATCACAGGTCGAGTATTGGATTTCCCTCGGAAAAAGAAGACTTGGATTGTGGGACATTCGATAGTTAAATGGTCATCAGTTTTTGCCGAACAGCAAATCTGTGGACGGGGCTTGGGTTTGTATGGAAAAGAGCATGAGGTGTTGTGGAAAGGGGTGGGGGGGGGGGTTGGAGGGGGGATGAAATGGAATGATCTATTTCCCTTGTTGTCTAAATTTGCCGCTGCTTGGGGAATTCCAGATCTACTAATAATACACCTTGGAGAAAACGATTTGGTGGAATTATCAGGCCTAACCCTGATAAAGCAAATGATCTGGCGGTGATTAAAAATAATTGGGTGGGGACAAGGGTTGTTTGGACTGAATTTGTTTATAGACACCAATGGAGAGGGGCCCAAGTACATTCGGCGGTGGAAAAAAGCCCGCCGCAAGTTGAACAGAGCGGTAAAAATTTTCTGCACAGCAATGGGCATGAGGAGATGGTGTGCATTTGTCGCAGATGGGGCAAGCGTACTATCTTATGGAACTGTGGGATGCATTGGCCAAATTGTGGTGTGTGGATCTATGGTGTTCACATAAGGAGGTCTAAAAAACAAAAAAAACAAATTTTTGCTCTGATGAGGTTGGGTGGGGCAGGAAAACACTGGGGGTTTTCCTGGGTGGCGTGTTCTTAGGGGATAGGATAGTCTAGCGCGGATTTATCCTTTCTCTCTGGGGGCTGGGGAGGGTAGGTGGGAAGGGAAAGGAAAAGTTGGAAGGAAAAACATTGGATTGGTATTAAAACAGTTTTGGATTGTTGGCAAATAATAAAATCATTTGGGGAATAGTTATGTAAAAACCAATTGGGGAAAAAGGTTTGGGAAAAATTATACAAGGTATTTGTTGAATAAAGGTAATGTTCAGAGTCTGTCTTTGGCTGTCCTAATAATAAAAGTGACCTTTTTTGCTATATAGCAGAGTTGTGTGGAGTGTCCTTATTTGCGCGATGGGTCCCGGGGGGACTTGGCATGAGCCGGTGTCCCCCTGGGATGTTTCGCGCGATGGGATATCCCACGCACTGCGATTGGCTGTTGGGGGGTTAGGGGAGGGGCTGAGTCATGCGCGGAGCAGGAGGGCGACATCACTCGACAGGAGTGAGGGAGCGGTGGCGTCGTGTTTTTGACCCACCCACCCGCCCTTAACTTCTAAGAGGTTAGGAAGGGTGTTTTCTGGTTATATGTTATTTTTGTCTTTGTCAAAAAAAAACACAAAAAAAAGGTGATGTCACTCTAGGGCAGTCTTGACAGTTCTCCTTTTGTGTTATTTGTTTGTTTAGGCGTGTTCTTAGGGGATAGGATAGTCTAGAGCGGATTTATCCTTTCTCTCTGGGGGGTGGGGAGGGTAGGTGGGAAGGGAGAGGAAAAGTTGGAAGGAAAAACATTGGATTGGTATTAAAACAGTTTTGGATTGTTGGCAAATAATAAAATCATTTGGGGAATGGTGATGTAAAAACCACTTGGGGGAAAAGGTTTGGGAAAAATTATACAAAGTGTTTGTTGAATAAAGGCAATGTTCAGAGTCTGTCTTTGGCTGTCCTAATAATAAAAGTGACCTTTTATGCTATATAGCACAGTTGTGTGGAGTGTCCTTATTTGCGCGATGAGTACCTGTGGGCAGTCAACCCACCATCCTAATAGGGCCCTAAGTTTCTCTCCTTTACTGTCTCTACTTATTTGACAGTTATCGTTTGTACTTATTAATTAACTTTAGGATCGCTACTGTTACAGTTCTACAGGAAATCGCCTTTTATTGTTGATAATCCCATTCGTTTAATCTTGCATATATTATCTGTTCATTCAAATTTTTGCAACTCCCTGTTAATTTAATTTAATTTAATTCAATCCAAATTTCTAATGGTTCAATACTGTGTTCAGCAATCATACTATACTGTTAAATTCTTTATTAATAACATGATGTGCTTCCTTATATGCTTTATAATAATTCTCTTACCTCTCCATTTATCATTCACTGGTTGAATGTTACGATTACTGATCTGTTTACATTGTTTCCTTTTCTACTTTCATTATATTGATTGTGTCATATTAATAATGCTGGTTTTCAATAACACGTTAATTGTTATATCTCTTCTCATATAAATGGTAAGTATTCTCTGTATTTATTAATGCATTTTAAGATTGTCATTATTCCACTTCTCAATGAAATAGTTATTTTTATTGTTAATATTTCACCATCTTCAGTCTTCATGCACTTCTTTTTTATCTATATATATTAATTCTTTTTTTTCAACTCAAAGGTTCACCAATAGATTTTAATAATAAAGCATCATAATATATTGTTATATTCCTTTTTAGTAATAATTAGAGTACATTTTACTCTATGCATTCTAATAACACTTTTGGTTTTATATTTGTCAACCACTGTTTCACTCTCCTGATGGGACCTCTCCTCGTGTCAGTGCTCCAGTAGTGTCTAGACCCGTGGTTAAAAGTTCTGAAGCCCCTTGTGTCATTTTATATTTGGCACCCTTTCCCCTCTCCTTCCCCTTCTTTTGTCATTTGTACTACGTACTATTCCTTCTGCTGAACACCGCTCTAACTATATTCACACACATAATCTTTCACTATCAATAAATATTACTCATATGTTCCACTTACCACACATCTGATTTCTGTTACGGACCAGGGTTCTTTCTATCTTCTTACTCTTTTCTTTCCATTTCCTTTTCTTTTTTCTCTATCTCTTCTTTTCTTTCTTCTTTCTCGTATCCTACTCCCCTTTTTTCCCTTTTCAGCGTATATAACAACTTCATACTAATCCTTTAATTTAGTGGGTCACATTCAGCCACCTCTCGTACATTTTTTACTGCTAGTTCCTTTCTGTATTCTTGTACGGCATGGTCATCTCACATAAACTCTGTGTAGTAACATGGAATGTTCATGGGTTGACGCACTACATTAAAGAAAAAAGACACTCTCTTATTTACAATAAAACAAGGGGATATAGCTCTCGTTCAAGAAACCCACCTTGATGCTAAAGAATCTGAAAAATTGGGTAGAGATTGGGTGGGAATAGTTAACCAAAGCATTATATGGATGGGTGCAGATCCAGACACGACTCCTACCCGCAAATGTGGAGTTGTGATACTTATCCGTAAATCTTTACCGATGACAATTGTAAAAACTTGGATAGATCTAGATGGACCATATGTCTTTGCCTAACTGCGAATCGGTGAAATGTACATCTGTGTTGGCTCAATTTATGCACCCACTGGAGTAAAAAGATCGTTCCTCCTTCAACTGAACTGCCTTTTAACTGAGATAGGTACTTCCCAATATCTTATTGGTGGAGATTGGAACTTAGTACGAGACCCAGTTCTGGAAAAAACAGGCCCTCTAGATAAGTTTAATGCATATAATGAATGATGTAGTGGTAGATAATGGTTTAGTAGAACATTGGCGTCTCTCTCACCCAACGGATATGGAATATACTTTTACTTCACCTACTCATCGTACGCTTTCTCACCTGCACTACTTTTTAATTTCTTATAATGTAGTTCAATTGACCCAAGACCAGATATTGAAGGCAGCGATCTCTTATCATTCTCCAGTTTTACTTTCCTTACAAACTGGTCTAGCCAAGCCAGGTCGCAAACCCTGGCGTCTAAACATTCAACGCTAGAGAACACCTAAAAACAAAATTCTATTTCAGTCTCATCTTCAAGATTTCATCTCCAATAATCAAGGATCTGTTGATTCGAACAGAACTCTTTGGGCAGCAGCAAAAGCCACTGTACGTGGGCAGCTCATGAGAGATGCAGCTCAAATTAATTGTCAAAGTGCTACTAAACAAAAAGGTTTAGAACAAGATATTGTGAACTACTAGTTTGTCTACACTTAATCCAACAATCCCACATCGTAAATCCTTAGAACAAGCTTGCATGGCTTTAAATAATCTTTTTACTTCCAAGGCAGAGTAAGCTCTGCATAGAATGAAAATGGGGCATTATGAGCAAAGGGAGAAGGAGGGTAGGTTATTGGCAGCCCAACTACATCAACAACAAGCTGCCAAGGCTATACCGGCTATTACATCAGCGGGAGGTGTTACGTTAACTAAACCACAAGACATTGCTACTGAATTCGCCAGGTATTACCAATCTCATTATACTGCAGAAACTCAAATTGACAATGATAAACTGGATACTTTTCTTACAAACCCGAATTTATCCTGTTTATCAGCCGAGAATAGACTTTTTCTAAAGGGTGAAATGACCTAGGAAGAAATATTGCATGCAATTACTAACTTGCCATATTTTAAGGCCCTGAGTGAAGATGGTTTCCCTGCAGAGTTCTTTAGCTGGGCAGGGGCAGAAGTAATTCTCTACTACTTGCGTTTCGTGAAGCAGAGCATGAGGCCTCCTTAGGCCTTATGTCTAATAAAGCAATCATTGCTGTATTACCCAAACCTGGTAAAGATCCTCTATTGTGTGACAGGTATCGCCCCATATCTTTATTAAATTTTAGCTAGCATCTTAGCTTCTTATTTACGTAAGGTTTTACCATCTCTCATACACCATACCCAAGTAGGATTTGTTCCAGGGCATTCTTCTAGGAACAATCTTCGCACCCTAGCTCATACACAACGGTATGCCAAAATTCTTCCCAATGATGCTTTAGCCTTATCACTTGACAGCGAAAAGGTGTTTGACCGGATCAAGTGGTATTATCTTCTTAAAGTTTTACAAAAATTTGGCCTGGGTGAGCCAATCATAAACAAAATACATCTATTATACGAAAACCCTTCTGCAAAGGTATATTGTGGGGGCTTTGTCTCAGACCCATTTCCAATCAATAGAGGCACTTGTCAGGGCTCTCCCCTTTCCCCGTTACTCTTTCTTCTAGCTATAGACCCGTTGGCAGCCTCACTATGATAATCTGCCAATATTAAGGGTATCCCTCTTCCGACAGGAGATTAAAAATGTATTGATGTGCAGATGATATTCTCCTCACACTCACAGATCTCCCCACCTCTTTACTGTCTGTACCACAAATCATAGATGACTTCTCCTCCCTTTCCGGATATATAATTAATTGGAACAAAAGTGACGCATTACCCATCTCGGATGGGACTACAATAGCGGCTATTCAAGGATTTTCCTTTAAATTGCAACATTCTACCCTCAAATATTTAGTCATACTAGTGAACAAAGGTCTAGAGGGTATGGTTATGGATAATTTGAATCCTCTCATTGTTCAGATGCAACGTGATTTTGAAAAATGGAAGGCACTGGGACTCTCATTGTGGGATTGGATATAAGCCATTAAAATGGTTACTCTCGCGTTTTTTATACGTTCTTGGTATGCTTCCTGTCCAGGTTCCTTTGACCATATTGTGCTCAATTGACTCTAAGACAAAATTCTTTGTATGGAACTCAGCTAAACCCTGTCTCTTGGCTTCAAAATTAAAGGCTCACCTATGGAGGAATGGGCTTACCCTCAGTGGAACATTATGGCCTAGCATTGCAGCTTTCTCAAATGTCAAACATTTATTTATTTATTTATTTATTTAAAACATTTGTATAGCGCGGCTGTCACCTTGCAGGTATCCTGGCGCTGTATAAATAACTCCTAAGGTGGAAGGCATTGGGGGCAACCGAGCGAGGTACCATACTTAGAGTTTGGGGAAAAGCCAGGTTTTGATCCGCTTTCTAAAAGGAAGAAGTTCAGTTGTTTGGCGAATGTCGAGGAACAGTTTTGCGGCTGCAACTCTGAAGGATCTTCCTCCGGTCCTGACTTTGTTGAATCTTGGTACTGTGACAAGGCGAGCTGTGGGTGACCGGAGGGCTCTGGTTGGGAAGTACCAGGTGAACATGGATTGCAGGGAGCTGGGCCCGATTCCGTGCAGTGCTTTAAAAACGAGACAGAGTGATTTAAAAGCCACTCGCTGTTTCAAAGGGAGCCAGTGCAGCTCGGCCAATGCCGCTGTGGCCGAGGATCTCCTATTCCAGCCGAGGGCCAGTTTGGCAGCGGCTGTTTGAACTCTCTGGAGACGATCTAGTAGTACAGCTGGGGCTTCGAGCAGCATCGCATTGCAATAGTCAAGGCGACTGAGAATGGTGCACCTGACTATTAGTGCCCGTGCCTGAGAGGGGAGAAGTGGCATGATCTTGCGTAAGGAGCGCAGAAGGGCCGAGCAGGTGGACACTGTTTTTGCGACCTGTGTCTCCATGCTAAGCTTGTTGTCCATCATGACACCGAGGTTGCGGACGGAGGTGACCGGTTGTGGCTTATCCGGGGTTTCCGGGGGCCAAAATTCGGCTGGGAACAGGCGGGGGATCCGGCTTCCGGGACAGAACAAGACCTCGGTTTTGGAGGAGTTAAATTGCAGGGAGTTATTGTGCAGCCAACCCGCTGTATCTCTCAGACAATCGTGAAATGATTCCAGAGGGATGGATTCTTCACCCTCCCATGAGAGGATGAGCTGAGTGTCATCAGCGTAGTTTATGGCTTTTAGCCGATGGGATTTTATTAACGTAATCAAAGGTGTGAGGTAAACGTTAAATAAAATAGGGCTGATGGACGATATACCACAATGGGTACATCTTGAACGCTATCTTTCATGAACAAAAACAGGTCTTTCTGCCATGTACGGCACTGATTCCAGTCCCCGTGATTCCATAAACCCCATTATGTTGGCTATGCACGGGGCTTGGTAACGGGTGCACCGTTTACTAGGCTCACATCCTCGTCTTCATAGAAGAGCTCCTTTATGGAACAATGCTAGCATCCGTATTAATATACAACCAATATCCGGCCTACTTGGGAAATGACAGGTATATCTACCCTAGATCAACTTCTTTCCAACGGGGAACTTAAAACCTTTGTTCAATTACAACAGGAATTTAATTTGCCTGATACACAACTTCTAAAATATACACAGTTACGACAGACCTTGCGGAGGAGTCTAGGGCCTTCAACATAGCTATTACAAGATTTGCCAATTGTAGCATATCTCCATACCTGGGGACAGATTAAAGGGGCTACATCTGGTTTGCATCAAACACTAACATTGCATCTTTTTTCACAACCTTTATCACAAGCCTTATGTACTAAATGGCAAACCCTATTATCAGTCTTCTACAATGATGAAGATTGGTCAGAGATTCTTGATAATCTAAATAGGGGTGCTCGCGAAGCACAATTGAAATTTTGTCTATGTAAAATTTTGCATGATTGGCAGTGGTCACCAACAAAGCTACCTAGAGCTGGCTTGCTTCCCCATTCTAATTGCTGGAGATGTGATAGTACAACCTGTAACATTTCTCATATAATTTGCGAGTGTCCGAAGATCCAATCCTTCTGGAATTATATAGGTACAACCTTACATTCTACTATGTCTTTACAACTTCCACTTTCACAGGCAACCATTCTTTTGCATGATATACAACAGTCACAAGCACTTTCTAAACCTCAAACTCGACTTTTACACACAGCTTTAGCTACAGCTAAAATCTGTATACAACGGCAATGAAAGTCACCTCAACCACCGTTGCAAGAAACATGGTTGGTGGTTATGATCCAAACAGCTTCTTATGAGCGTATCATCTACTACATTCAGGACCAGTCTGATCTGTTTCTTCAAGTATGGTCCCTTTTCTGAGTCCACATACTAATACAAATGATAATAGTCAATCTGCAAAGTAATTACTTAAAATCTGTTTTATTCCCACTTATTATTGGTGATGAGTTTGCTTTCTGTTTGCTTTCTTCCCATTTTCTTTTCTAATAATATACTTGCTGTTTTTTCATATATTCTTTTTGATTCTTCTCTATATATTTTCTTCTTTCTTACCTGTCCCTATCTTCTTTGTATCTTCTTTTTCTTACTCTTTCTCCCCTGGATCTGTAACAATCAAGTAATGTAGCTGTAATTTAATTTAATTTTATCAATACCATTAATCATCATTCCTTTCTCTCTTACTCCTTCAATCAACACAGATATTTTATATCATGGTAAGTATTTATTCACTTTCGTTCTTAGATTGTCATCTATTTATATGCATCAAGTGCAATTATCTAATATTTATAATTATTTTAAGCCTATCCACATTTCTTTTCCTGGACTGTTTTCCCGTTCGAGAGTATGTTTAGATACCATTCTTCTTCATACTTATATACTTAACATCTTTTCTTTTTTGGGCTCCTTATGTTTCTCTCCTCTCCCTCTGTATTCACTTCCTTCCCTCATGGGCTCAATATCAATACAATCTGGTTATTTATTAAGATGTTTATTATATGTCCATATGCGCAAATTCCTTTATCTATTTATTGTAAGAAATACATAAGTTATTGTATGAAATTTTATGAAAATGTAATAAACAATTAAAACACAAAGAGAAGGTTATATTGGGATACCCAAATAACCCTATTAGAATTGGGATACGTGAAATGTGTATTGAAAAGGGTTCCCTATAGGGACAGATTTACTATGTGATAGGAAATAGAATAGTGGAATTTGCACTATTGAGAAACAGTCTCTTATCTACACATACTTAATATATATCTTAGAAAACCTCAACCGTTATGCATCAGGAGTGGTTCCGGCAGCTCTTCCAAGCACCCCGTCCACCTCTCAGGTACCGGAAGTTCAGGAGCCAGTTGGGAGACCCTGTGGCAAAAAGACAACCCTCACACTAGAAACCAAGGGAGCAGGGACTGCTCATTTTCCAATAAGTTCCACAGAGGGGAAAGGTATTTTGGAAGACAGAATGGTGTTTCCTGTCACCAAAGCTGGAAAAGCCCAACTATACAATTAAAGCAAATGGCTCCCATTTCTTTCCGCTGGTGAGCATACGTCATCAGGCATGCATGCACCAGGGGAATGCCGCAGCTGCCATCTGCTCTCGTGTCATTGTTTTTTATCTTTCGTATGTTTTACTAGGTGCCTAATGCCTCACCTGTTGTCTTTGATAACCGCTTAACCGCGGCTGCAATTCTGCGGCGGTTTAGCGCAGCGGGCGGGGCCAGGCCGCATCGGCCAACAGACGTGCGCAGCACTACGAAGGTAGTGCGTGCGGCAGCAGTTGGCCGATGCAAACAGCGAAGGGGGTTTAATATGCTTGTTTTAACTGTGACCAGTGGCGGAAATGACCATTTATTACTGATATATAACAAAGAAAAGGCATGTTATGGTAGTGCAAAACAATGACTGTTGTCTAAATTGCTGACACATGAAGGCAACATTTGGGCCGATTTTGTACGCTCCAGACTCCGGCGCTGTGACCTTTCTAAGTGCTGATCGTCGGGGGTGCTTGTCTGCCCTTTCGCTACACATCAGTGGTATTCATCTGCTGTGGGTTAGCATGAAAGAGCTTGTTTAGTTACTCCAGAAAGAGCGATGTTGGCCGCCTGCCATCACCTTGCTTACCTTGGTGCTCTGAGGCTGGTTGAATTGGCTCTCACACACATGAGGAGAGAGGCCAGCTTTGTTCACTGAAGCAACATGCAACTGGGGGACAGAGGCTACCTCAGAGGTCACAGCAGAGTTGGTACACGCCATTCTGAAGCATGCACTTGAATTCACACCTGTCAGCATGAATATCTTTCAAAAAGAGACATCTTGGGGTTATGCTGCCCAGTGGAGCCGCATTTTTACATTAGTTCTGCACAAGTAAGGCCTGTTCAAATTATCCAGTGCAAATTAGGGGGCGTGGAGGAAGCAGCTCCGTCTTCAAATAAAAATGCCCTCTGGGCGAGTGAAGTCACCGAAGTTCGCATTCTGAAAATTAGCCGTATCACATATATTTTGGACTGTTTCAATATCGTAGTGTTAATCAGGGCCTGGCAAACTAGACGGCTGACAACTGGGTGGGGTGTGTCGATTTCTTCTGTGCCTTCCAGACCACTAATTACTCAATCGGCCTCCTCACTAGGCCTTACATGTCTCTTTGCCAAGGGCATTTACTTGCTTTCACCGTTTATTATTTCCTTTTTAATCTCCTTTTTTTCTGTGTCGAAAAAGTCCTAAATATAGACTCTAAGGTTTGTTGTGAAAAGACAATCACCTAAAAAACCAAGTGCAATGGATAGAGCAGGCCAACTGAACCCTATTGGAATGAATGGGTGCTTTCAAGATTGAAACTCAACCCATCCTCCACCTATTCAGAGAGTTATAAAGAGAAAAAGGGAGGAGTTGTGGGGCATAATTACCACGAACTACAGAGCCAGTAAGTCAACTGAATGCGCCCCTCCGCTGCCACCTGCCCCACAAGAAGTGAGCCATGATGATGACGACATAAGCATCAGGGCAACTTCATGGACATATGCAATAGATCATAACTGTTGATCCCTTTGTGATACATATACGATGCAGAGCTCTTCATGGAGCTTTCTGCAGCTCCCCAGACTCGAGGGAGACTGCTAGCTCTTCCCCACATAGTTTGATTAAAAAAAAAACTGTTGAATTGTTTTACTTCCTTGCATTGAAATCTGCATTTAATGTGTGAAGGTAGCTCTTGTTTTTATTTGTAATTGTGTAGACTTTAAACAGATCCGTGTGCTATTCTTCTGTGTCTTCATTCTATCGTCACTGGATGGAAATATCTCAAATATACCTCCTATTTGTTTAAAAATGTGCAGTCCTAATGAACATGAGTAACTTCAGCCACAGGAATGTGTTTTTGGCCAGAGTGTTGAGTTTCAGAAAAAGGATTGCGTGGATTTCCCGAAAAGCCAGAGTTTCTGGGTTATGTCGCAGTGCACACTGGGAATCAGTTAACAAATCGTAAAAACAAGCATTGGAAATGCAATAGGGCTCGCATTAGGAAAGTTTGAGCTATTGGTCTTATACATTTGTTTTTTTTATTTATGTGCTATTTTTTCAAATAGTTAAATTAATATCTTTGTCATTTACAATGCCAATAGTTATAACTTTTGCAAATGTGATACCTATAGCATTTGTAATGCAACATGTTTTGTATTTACGTGACTTAGATTTATTTATATTACAAATACCAATGCTTTTAATTTTTTTAAATAATTAATACTTAAATAATTTATTTAATTTGTAATGGCAATAGCTTAAATTTTTGTAAATAACTTTTGTGAAGATTATGTTCAGTGTTTTTTATTGTGACGAAAATCCAAGAACAAAAGTGAAATATTAACATCTTTTTGTGATTTGTAATAAAGCGTGAAAGCTTGAAAACAGCTTGAAACATTGAAAGAACATATCTGAACCAGTGATGCTGTGGTGGTGCTGAGTGATGCTGTTGTTGCGCTGAGTGATGCTGTTGTAGCGCTGAGTGATGTTGTGGTTGCGCTGAGTGATGCTGTGGTTCCGCTGAGTAATGCTGTGGTTGCGCTGAGTGATGCTGTGGTTGCGCTGAGTGATGCAGTGGTTGCTCTGAGTGATGCTGTGGTGGTGAGCTGAATGATGCTGTGGTGGTGCGCTGAGTGATGCTGTGGTGGTGCTGAGTGGTGCTGTGGTGGTGCTGAATGGTGCTGTGGTGGTGCTGAGTGGTGCTGTGGTGGTGCTGAGTGATGCTGTGGTGGTGCTGAGTGATGCTGTGGTGATGCTGTGGTGGTGCTGTGGTGGTGCTGAGTGATACTGTGGTGGTGCTGAGTGATACTGTGGTAGTGCTGAGTGATGCTGGGGTGGTGCTGAGTGGTGTTGTGGTGGTGCTGAGTGATGGTGTGGTGGCGCTGAGTGATGCTGTGGTGATGCTGTGCTGAGTGGTACTGTGGTTGTGCTGTGGTGGTGCTGAGTGATACTGTGGTGGTGCTGAGTGATACTGTGGTAGTGCTGAGTGATGCTGGGGTGGTGCTGAGTGGTGCTGTGGTGGTGCTGAGTGATGGTGTGGTGGCGCTGAGTGATGCTGTGGTGATGCTGTGCTGAGTGGTACTGTGGTTGTGCTGTGGTGGTGCTAAGTGATGCTGTGGTGGTGCTGAGTGATGCTGTGGTGGTGCTGAGTGATGCTGTGGTGGTGCTGAGTGATGCTGTGGTGATGCTGAGTGATGCTGTGGTGGCGCTGAGTGGTGCTGTGGTGATGCTGAGTGGTGCTGTGCTGGTGCTGTGGCGGTGCTGAGTGGTGCTGTGGTGGTGCTGAGTGATAATGTGGTGGTGCTGAGTGATAATGTGGTGGTGCTGAGTGATGCTGGGGTAGCGCTGAGTGATGCTGGGGTAGCACTGAGTGATGCTGGGGTAGCGCTGAGTGATGCTGGGGTGGTGCTGAGTGGTGCTGTGGTGGTGCAGAGTGATGTGGTGGTTCCTCTGAGTGGTGCCCCTGAGTTATGTAGTGGTGTCCCTGAGTGATGTGGTGGTGTCCCTGAGTGATGTGGTGGTGCCCCTGAGTGATGTGGGGGTGTTCCTGAGTGATGTGGTGGTGTCCCTGAGTGATGTGGTGGTGTCCCTGAGTGATGTGGTGGGGTCCCTGAGTGATGTGGTGTTGTTCCTGAGTGATTTGGTAGTGTCCCTGAGTGATGTGGTGGTGTTCCTGAGTAATGTGGTGGTGTCTGTGAGTGATGTGGCGGGGTCCCTGAGTGATGTGGCGGTGTTCCTGAGTGATGTGGCGGTGTCACATATTTCCAATATTTGCACACACGAAACAACTCTGAAGCAATTTGTAGTATGTACACTAAAGATGTATGCTATAGCCATGACTCCAAATTAAAAACAAACACAAAGGGATTAATTTACTCTTGCTGGAGGAGGAAACGCCACAACCCGTTCTTTGCTACACAGAAAATGATCTTGTTAAGTTTTGTGTGCATTGCAATATATGGGGGGTAAAACATAATAAAATTACAAAGATATTGCAGATTTACTCAGGCTTGTACTTATCATCCAGCACTAATCTTATTTCCTCACATACGTTCACAGCAGGAAAGCAAAACTAAATGAATGTATTTAATATCAGGGCAGAACTATGACATTATTGGATAGAAACTAAATAATGTAACCAGCTGCAGCGCCTGAAGGATCATTTCCCAATCTCTTCCAAATAACGAAAGCAATCTTTTGAGTGAAAATGTGCTCATCCGGCCACCGAAGTCAGTTTAGCCTGGCCGCCTTGGCTGCCCTGCGCTACTTCCGGGTCTGGAATTAGGTAGTGCTGACCTGGTCAGGCCAATCAATATCTGTTCTGCCAAAGAGATTGCAAACGCAGCAGCACAGAAAACAAGGGTCAGTCATCTTAGGTCAAGATCCTCCTGAGATCTCAGTCAGCCAGCATCGTCGGAGAAAGTGAACTTTGGTAGGGTGAGTAATTGTAGTTGCTGCATTTATATAGCGCTTACTACTGCTGACGAGGCGTCGAAGCGTTTTACCACAAGCAACACCGGAACCCAGCTCCGGAACCCAATGCAGAAATCACAACATTCCAGGCAACCCTATTTGTCTCTGAATTGGAACAATAAAATGCTGGAAAGGTGACCATAAAATGCTGGAGCGGTGACAGCAGGGGTGGGGGGGCTCTTCTATTATCACTAGAACTTCAAGTGAGTTGGGTCCCACAACCTGCCCTACAACAGATGTGCCTATTCAGGGTGCTGAGTTGCTCCGTGATCCGAGGGCTCAGATGTCAGAAAGCCGAGCTGACTGCGCCCTTGTTACACATCTAGCGCCTCTGAGAAGCGCTGGGCTGTGTGCCGTAAAAACATCCTCTTAGTACACACATCACGATATGCCCAATGAGGGGTGAGGGGGCACGTCAAGCAGGCACTGTAAAACACGAGAGGGCTGCTGGAGGTGCATGGAGCGAAGAGGAGGGTGGGAAGGGAGGCGGGGAGGGAAGAAGGAAGGCGCGAGGCAAGGATGGAAATACTGCGAAACCAGGCGCCCTAAGTGAGTGACAAAATTCTTTCAAACAGAGCGCCATAATTAGCAGTGGACTGCTAATGCATGTTTAATCTAAGCCAGAAATTACATTTGGAGCTGAAGGCAAATGCAGGCTTACGTTGAAATAGTGGCGCGTGGTATGGTAAGGACCTTCAAGTTACTTAATGATTGCGGAGCGCAAACCGTGATTAATGGAGTAACATGAATAGTGAGGAATGAGGCAATGCGCTCAAGGATAACGTGAAGACTGGCTTGAATAATTCAAGTGCAAGCCCAAATGCAGGCTTACATAAAAATAGTGGCGTGTGGTATGCTAAGAACATAGTGTTTGAAGGAGCGCTAACTACGATAAATGAAGTACCACGTATCAGCGCAGTCGAGGATTACGTGATGAAAACAGCTAATGTGAAACCTACACTTATAATAGAAAGGGGCGCAAGGTCCGATACAAAACTAACAAGAAGGGAAGAATAGAGGAGAGTAAGGGTGACGAGACGCAAGGGGAGGAGAGACGCGAGACACAGAGACAAAGTGAAAGCACGGCCGGCCGGCCGTGTATAATTAGGGGAGGAGCGGATACCTTTCAAGAGCTGCTGGAGGCACCACGCTGGGAAACAGATGGCTGGCTTTCATGTGCTCGCGCTTTGAAGGTGATTGCGCTTGCGCATTGACATTGGTTTTCACGGGCACAGCAGCAAATCGCCAGGTTGGTTAAACTCTGGTTAAGCCCCTATATGTCTCGACCTCTGAATGCGCAAGCGCATTGCAAAGGTCGAGCCCTAAAAAGGTCTGAGTGCACACAAATCCATTAGGAAATGGCATGCTACTGCCCCCCGTACCCCCCCCCCCCACTTAAAAGGCCATCAGTTTACTGTGAAAGATCTGCTGCTGTGACGGACCAAAATCTGTTGGGAAGCCGTTGGGAAGCCTAATGAATCAACATATTAAAGGCCCCGTACACAATTCCTATCCTCCAATGAAATACCTTGGGAGCTTTCCTGTCAAGATGAGGGTATGGTGGTGTTGCTTTCTAGACAATCACTAGACAATCACGCTACAGAAAAAACTGCTGCAGCAAAATTCTAGAAATCATACCGCATAATTAAATTGGGAGGATGGCTCTATGTAAATTTTAATCTTGTTCTTATCTTGTCACATTTGTTGTGCATTCCAGGACATAATTCAAAGGCCATGCTCTGTCTTCTACTCTGTTGTACATCCTGACACTCCACTCCAGGCTACTCCACTCTATGCGCCTTCACACTATGACACTCTGTGGCATGACAATGTTCGGCAAGCCATGCCACTCCACTCTACTCTAGGACATGACACTCTAGTTTATGCCACTCCACTCTAAACCACTCCACTCTATATCACTCCACTCCATGCCATTCCCCTCTGAGTCACTCCACTCTAAGACACGCCCCTCCACTCTATGCACCTCCACTGTACGCTCTTCCACTCTATGCTTCTCAGCCCTACACCCCTCCACTCTGTGCCACACCACACTATAACACAACACTCTACAACACTCCACACTATAACACAACACTCTATGACATGACACTCTATACCACTCTACTACACTCCACTCAATGTCTCTCAACTCTGTGACACTTTACTCCACTCTGTGCCCCTTCACTCTGCTCCACTCCACTTTAATCTGCTCCACTCTGCAACACTCTACCCCACTCTATACTCCTCCACTCTACTCCACTCTATGCTACTCTACTCTACAACTCTCTAGTCCACTTGATGCCAGTTTACAACACTCTACTCCACTCTATACAACTCCCTCTACGCCACTCCATGACACTTAACTCCACTCAATTTTATTCCACTCTACTCTATGACAGACTAATCCACTTTACTCCACTAGACCACTCTACACCAATTCACTGTATGCTACTCTATCAATCAATTCGGATTTGTAGAATGCAGCTAATCACCCGCAAGGGTATCCATGTACTGGGTTTTTGCTGGGATCAGTCGAAGAGCCAGGTCTTGATTTCCTTTCTGAATTCATGGACAGAGGATGAAGTACAGAGGTGCAGGGGAAGGTAATTCCAGTACTTGGTGGCGAAGTAGGAGAAGGAATGTTCTCCGGTGTTGCTTCAGCTGATGCAGGGTGTGTGAGTGATTGCGGGGGAGGTGGAGCGCAGGTCTCTGGAAGATAGGTGGAAGTAAAGGCAGTGGCTGTGTATTCTGGTCCTTGGTTGTGGAGGACTCTGTAGGCCTGTGTCAGTATCTTGAATTGGCATCTTTTCTGGATGGGGAGCCAGTGGAGGTTCCTGAGGTCGGGGTGATGTTGGGAGGTTGAGGATGAGTCTGGCAACTGAGTTCTGTATCGCCTGGAGTTTCTTTAGGAGTTGGGTGGTGAGTCCTGTGAAAAGTGTGGTGACTAGAGCTTGAGTGATGGCTTTCCTGGTGTTGTCTAGGAGCCATCTGAAGATCTTTCTCAGCATGCAAATTATGTGGAAGCAGGCAAAAGAGTTGCTTTGATCTTGTGATTTTTTGGTGAGTTTGCTGTCCAGGACAATTCAGAGGTTACAGGTGTGGTCTATCGGCGTGGGTGTGGGTCCATGTTTGGTGGGCCATCAAGTGTCATTCCACAGTGAAGTGCTGTTCCCGAAAATCAGCACCTCCGTCTTGTCTGTGGTGAGCTTCAGGCAGTTGATCTTCTTTCAGTCAGCGATGCTCATCATGCAGTTGTGGAAGTTGGTCCTATAGGTGGAGGGGTCTTCTGAGAGCGAGAGGATGAGCTGGGTATTGCCTGCGTACGATATGATGTTTAGCCTATGGGTTCTATTGAAGTTGTCCAGGAGCATCATGTGTGTGTTGAACAGGGTTGAGTCTTGAGGGACACTGCAGATAATGCTCTTGGGTTCTGATATGAAGGGTGGTAGACGGATTCTCTGGGAACATCCTGTGAGGAAGGATGCAATCCTTTTGAGGGCGCCTCCCTGTACACTGATATTGCACAGTTTCTTGTACAAGGTGTTGTGGGATACAGTATTGAACACTGCTTAGAGGTCGAGGAGGATCAGAGCTACTGTCTTTCCCCAGTCGAGGAGGAACCTGATGTCATAGGTGGCAGCGTTCTGGGCGGTCTTAGTGCTATGGTTGGCAGTAAAGTTGGATTGTGAGGTGTTCAGCAGGTTGCAGCTCTACAGGTGTTGATGGTGAGTTGGTGGTTGATGCCTTCTCGAGGACTTTGGTGCACTTTTTGGTGGAGTTTCCACTTCACTCTATGACACTCTACTTTGCTCTAAACTGCTCCACTCTACAACACTGTACTCCATTCTATGCCACCCCACTCCACTCCACTCTAATGTATAACACTCCACTCTACAACACTCCAATTTTGATACTCCACTATACAACACTTTACACAGCTCTACTCTATGACACTCTACTCTATGGCCCTCCACTCTATGACACTCCACTCTATGCCATTCCACTCTAGGAAACTCTACTCTATTCTATGTCACTCCACTCTATGACAATCTATTCCATTCTATGACAATCTACTCTACAACACTCTACTCCACTCTGTGCAACTTCCTCTACTCCACTTCATGCCACGTCATTACACTCTATGCCACTCCACTCCACTCTATGACACTGTACTCCGCTCTATGCCACTCCATTCTACAACACTCTATGCCATTCCACAACACTCTATTCCACCCTGTGCCGCTCCACTCTATGTTCCTCCACTCTGCATCACTCTATGACACCCTACTCCGTCCACAACACTCCATGATACTGTATCCTACTCCATTTTATGCCACTCTGCTGTATGACAATCTGCTCCACTCTATGCCACAGCACTCTACTCGACTGTACCCTCCAACTCCTTTTACACCCCTTCACACCACTTTACTCCACTTTATGCCACTCCACTCTGCTCCGTGACATTCAACTCCCTTCTACGCCACTCCACTCTATGAAACACTACAGCACTCTATTCCACTCTATGCCACTCCACAGTATGCCCCTCCACTCTACGCCCTTCCACTCTACTCCAGTCCCTCCATTATATTCCACAATGCTCTACGCCACTCCATTCCACTCTACTCTATGCCACTCCAGGCCACTCCATTCTATTCTACTACACTCCATGGCACTCTACGCCTTTCCACGCCACTGTGCTCTACTCTACTCTACGCCATTCCACAACACTCTACGTCACTCCAAGAATCTCTGCGCCATTTCACAACACTCTATGCTGCTCCATTCCATGACACTCTACTCTAAGCCTGTCCACCCAACAACAATCTACTCCACTCTATGCCACAACACTCTGCTCCACTGTTCCCAGCTTTGTCTATGCCACTCCACACCACTTTACTCTGCTCGACATCACTCCACTCTACTCTACGACACTCTACTCCACTCTATACCACTCCAATCTATGACACTTTACTCCACTCTATACCACTCCAATCTATGACACTTTACTCCACTCTAGACACTCTACTCCACTTTGTACCACTCCAATGTAGGACACTCTACTCCACGGTATGCCTCTCCACTTTATGCCCTTCCACTCTACGCCCTTTTACTCTAATCCCTCAATGACACCCCGCGACATTCTACGCCACTAAACACCACTCCACTCTACACCACTCCATGACACGCTGCTCCACGCCACTCTATGACACTCCATAACACTCGATGACACTCTACGATACAGCATGACACTCCACGCCACTCTATTCTTTGCCATTCCTCCCTACAACACTCCTCTCCATGCCACTCTTTATGCCGCAAATTTTTGCCAATGCTGAACAGCAGCCACACTGGTGAAAAACATGGCTAAATTACACTGGCAAGACCAATTTCTGTTGCCAAAGCTTGTTTCAAATTTAGGGGTATTGTCTGTACAGTCCAATCCATCTTAAGCAGGAGCGGACTCCTGCAGCATTGCTGGGCTTGATCTTCTAAAAGGAAGGGCAAGACACATTTGTATGCATATCGCCAGGTCAATCTCTATTTCAAAGACTAACTTTAAAGTTTCTTTCAAAATACTTTTTGGTCATCAATGACAGGGTGCCCAATGTTGCTCCACAACAGCCAAGCCATGATAGATTTTTAGGATTAATGCAAACTATGTATATGATTTTCCTACAGATTTTTTGTAGACATATTTATGTTATGTTATATTCACGGAAATCAGACATGCATCCGGCCGTCCTGTACCTACCCCTGGTCTTGACAATACTTTTAGCTTCATTGTTGCCCAAAAAAATGCAAAAAGGCATTCTTGAGAGGCCAGATTAATTTAATAAAACATGAACTGCGGATCACCTGGAGGAGTTTGGCACTCACAAGGATACACCACCCACCTGTGCCTTTTTAGATGATGAGAGAAGATTTCATACAGGCGGGATGAGGCTTCCACATAATAGTTCTGCTGAGTTTTTAATTTTTGTCCTCAATCACAGAGTTACCACATTTGCCTACATGAAATTACTGCAGTCCATAGTAGTTAACAACCCCTGACTTGCACAACTTACATTTCTCGAGAGATGGAACAGACATGTGCTTCACCTATTTGGTTCTTTGTTGCCTTAACAGACCCTTTAGTTTAATGACAAAACAAAATAAGACTCTTTGGGCCTTATTATGAGTGGGTTATTCATTTCTGACCCTTGCTACATAAACCTCTGTTTGTGCAGGGGCCAACATCACGAGTTGAGTTTTATTTAACACATTCCAATAATTGTCAGATGAATTAAATACCTCAACCGTCTTACATATTTGGCAGGTCAAAACAGCCAAAAACTAACAGCGGAAAATCATACCATATTTATTGGATCATGAGGCTTTTGTTGTGTCAGGCACCAAAATTGCCATGTTATTCCCCATAGCGTGTAATATGTGCTATTTATTGTACCTAACACAAAATGTACCCCGTGGTATTGTTATTTATCAGGTGCGATAAATAGCACCTATTGTCATAATCAAGCACTTTGAGGCCCTGACTATAAGTATAGGTGCTATTTATCGCACCTGATAAATAACAATACCACGGAGCACATTATTTATCAGGTGGGATAAATAGCATCTATTATGAGTTGTTGAGGAATGACATGCAGATGTTGCTGTTTAAGACAGAAAAAACCCGCTAGATATGGTAAATACCACGTGCTTTTACCCCAGTTAAATTTCTGCAGGCCCCATAAAGAATTTACTTGTTTTCAACTTTGTGTTTAACTGTTCCTTTAGCTACTGTATTTTCAGAAAGGTTAATTTTGGAAAGATAGACTTCCTTACCCTTAGATTTCCTGGCTTGTAAAATACTCTGATTATAAGATCAATACTAATGACATCATCCACATATCCTGGAATCAGCTGGATGTGAAGCAAACTGTTCAACAGACCAGGCATTTGCGGTCATCATCATAGATAAAAAGTGACACTCTGTCTACCTTGAAGGGCTGGATAGTGCTCCATCAGTTGATGTTAAGGATGCCAAAGTGGGGGCATTGTCTTGCCTTGTTAAAATCACACTAATTAATATAATGAGTTTTTCTTGCTTATGTTTTCGAGGAAATTCCCCTTATGTTACCAAATACTTAAAGCATATATTGTCCTTGGAAGCAAGCTGCATTGACTACATTATTTTGCATAAGCAAAATATATGTGTTGCATTGTGGAAGCTAGTGACATCTAAAATCAAATTGAGTCATACTGTCTGATTTCAATTGTATGAGTACATGGTGACAAAGGTAACACAATTGCAAAATAAGTACAGAATAATTAACACAAAACAAGGTTATTTAAAAAAAAACAATTGTTCAAAAACACAATAGCTTATTGATTTATAAAAAAAAGAATTCTAAGTTAGGTGAATGAGTACAAGGGGCTTGTCTTGATGTTAAGGAGAGCCTTGGGTCTCCAAGCCAAGTTGCTTCGCCATTCTCGAGCTAGGAGGGGGCTTCCCTAACCAGACACCACAACAGCGTTTGAAGAGAGCCCAGATGAACCTGCAACCCCTGCAGCATTCCATTCAACTAGCTTTTGACTAGCGGAAAAGCCGCTGTTGGGGCCCATTGGGAGACGGGGGGGGAAAGACTGACCGGAGACAATATAAGGTGTGTGATAAAGGCCGCTTTATTGGGAAACAGGTGCATCTTACCACAATACCAAATCCTTGGCCTTTGCCATACAAAACTAGGCTAACTAAATATATACATACCTGCCACAACCCCCGCCCCCACCCCTAAAATGTTCCCCCACAAACCGCATATACATCATTACCAACTACCCAAACGCCTGCCTCAACTGTTTAAACACTTGCCATATGTACACTCCCTCCCCCTCTGTCCAGAAAACCTCATTCCTCCTATCCTACCCCCCCTTAAACTAGGAAAAAGTGCCACTCGAAAGCCCCATACGGCTTTCGATCCCCCCTCTAGGACCCTGCACCTTCGGATACCTGCGCACCCCAAGCGCCCTATCTACCGCCTCCTTCAGCTGTACAATATAAAGCTCCATCCCATATCGTGACAAATGCACGCCATCCTCCATGAAAAAATATACTGCCCCATACCTCAACTCCAGGTGCTCCATCCTACCCAAGCCTTCCTTTTCACAAAAGGCCCGCATTTCCCTGTTAATTTTCCTCCGTGTCCTGTCAATAGCTGCAGGCCTCTCTGCCCCCCTCCAGCATCGTCTAGGAACGAATTCCGACCAAATGACCTCACACCCCGCCCACTGCCTCCGAATTTCCAGCAAGTCCCTCTTCATCTGTTTCACCAGTGCCAGTCCCTTACACTGCACCAGGTCATTCTCTCCCAAGTGGATGACTACCAAATTCGGACAGACCTCCCCCCGCACAACATTGTTTAAAGCCGGCACCAACTCGTGCCAACGCATGCCCCCTTTTCCCCTCCAATGACAACGAAACAACTGGTCATCTAACTCCAAATTTAAGTTACTGTGCTTCTTCCATTCAGCCCTCTCCGCTCTCTTAACAACGGAATGGCCCAACACGTAAATGCTCATCGCCACCGCAGTGGGCCCCGCCACCGCACCTGCAAAGATACATGTGTAAGTACTGGCCAAACATGTCAACCTCACTCCACCGCTATCCCCCGCATCCTGACGTATGTCCTATAACAGTCTGATTTCCAGCGACCCAGTCGTTTGATCTCTTCTTTGCCCCAACCTTTTCGCGCCGCCTCCGTTGCTGCACCAATGCGAAAAGAATGCGTCCCGAATTCCTTCGGGTCCTCACCCATGGACCGCAGGGTGTACCGCAGGACCCACAGCAGCTGCGCTGCCGTCACCCGACCAGCCTCTCCCCGACCAAATACCTCCCCCTGGTCCTGCGCCCGGCCCCCCGCCAGTCGCCTCCCCCACTCCGCTGGACTTACCGCCTCTGACCCCCCAGGACCCAGCACCACCCAAATACGCTGATCAGTCTTTGACCGTCGCAAACGCACCGCCACCTCGCGACCCCACAAATCTACCTCCCCCCAACGCACTCCTGGCCGTCCTCGCAACCCCACCAACTCCGACACCCGGAACGCTCCAAAAAACATCTACGACATCAGTGTGGAAAACAAAACCGTGTCCGCCTGATCCCTGCACACCTCCGGTAAGCGGTGCACCAAACCTTCCAGCATCCCTTCCGTAATAGGACGTCGCTGCCGCACCCTCGTCCCCTTCTCCCTCTCCCAACCCTCCAAAAGACGCCCCCCCAGCTCTCCCGCCGAAGGCGCGTAACCCCACCAGAGCTTCCCCATTAACGCCACCCCGCCAACTTTCCCACATTCGTCACCCTCGCCAGCCCCTTGTCCATCAACCCGAGCATGTACCGCACCACCTGCTCCTCCCGACGCTGCTGGCCACGCTGCCTTACCGCTCCACCACGCAGAAACTCCAGCCACGCCTGCTCATAAGCCTTCTACGTGGATGCCGCCAGAGACGCCTTCACCAACTGAACGACCCGCGCTCTCCCACCAACCAAAGCTCCTCCGGCACCCGCGTCTTGACTGCAGCCGCCTCCGTGGCTAGACCATGGAACCTCTGCCACTGTGAACGAGACAAAGCATCCGCAATGTCATTGTCCACCCCCGGTATATGCTGAGCTTGAAACAGAATGTCATGCTCCAGGCACTTCAACACAAAAATGCGCATCAACTTCAGCACCTGGGGCTCCCTTGCGGACTGCCGAATCACCACCTGCACCACCGACATATTATCCACCCTGAACAAGACACGCTTGTGCGCCAAGTCCTGTGCCCACACAGTCACTGCCACCACCAACGGAAACAGCTCCAAGAACGCAATACTCCGACCCCCGCCTGCCAATGAGCCGGCCACTGCTCCGTGCACCATCACCCCACCCAGTAGAGACCGAAACCGCCGACTCCCGCCGTGTCCGACGACATCGTGACGTCCCACTCCCAGTCCTCCGGCGGTGCCATGGGCACTCCATTAAACCGCCCCAAAAAAGCCAACCACATGCTCAAGTCCTCTCTCGAACCCGCCGATAGGCTTACGTGATGATGTGGCAACGTCAGACCGGACAACGCCAGCCCCAGCCGACGGCAAAACGACCGTCCCGCCCGCACAACCTGGCACGCAAAATTCAGATGCCCCAGCAACACCTGCACCTCCTGCACCATCACTTTCCGCCTGGCCAACATGTCTCTCACCAAATCCATCATCACTGCCCGCTTTTCCTCTGGTAGGAGTGCTTCCATGGCGACTGAGTCGAGCTCTATACCGAGAAAGTACAGCACCGTGTTGGGACCCTGAGTCTTCTCCGGCGCCAAGGGGACCCCCAAGTAACCCATCAAGTCCGTAAAACTGTCCAGCTGCCGCCGGCAGTCCGTCGAACCAGGCCGACCCACCAGGAAGAAATCGTCCAGGTAGTGCGTCACCGCCTCAGAGCCTGTGCGCCAGGAAAAAGCCCACTGAAAGAAGGAGCTGAACCTCTCAAACAATGCACATGACACGGAGCACCCCATGGGGAGCGCTCTATCCACGAAAATGAGGCCGTCAAACTGGATCCCCAGCAATTGGTGATCCGCCGGATGCACCGGCAACAACCGAAACGCAGATTTGACATCACACTTTGCCATGAGTGCACCCTGCCTGGCCGCCGTCACCAACCTCCTCGCCACGTCCACCGATGATTACGACACCGACGCCAATTCTGCAGAGATGTAGTCATTCACCGACGTGCCCTCCGGCCATGACAGATGCTGGATCAGTCGAAACTGACCCTGCACCTTTTTCGGAACCACTCCAATCGGGGAAATGATCAAGCCCTGAAAGGGCCCCACTATCCTCCCTTCCCTCACCTCCTTGAAAAGCTTCTCCCGGACGATACCTCTGTGCGCGTTCACGGACTTCAGGTTCTCCACCCACCAAGCGATCCTCGGACCCTCGTACCCCAACCGGAAACCCTCCATGAAACCCCGACGCAGCACGGCCGCATCGTCCGCCCGCGGATAAGTCGCCAAGAGAGGTTCGAGCCTGTCCAGCCTAACCGCCCCTGCCGCCCCCGCTCCCTCCAGCGGGAGCTGGCGCCGACTGCTGTCCCTGTGCAGGCCCTCCACCGAGCCCCCAGCAGCGCACCACGGGGTGTCTCCTCCCGCATTTGGAGCCTTCATGCCGGAAACGGCACACTTGCCGGAGACAGGACCCCCTATTGAAGTCCCAGCAGGCCCCAACGCTGTTTGTACTTCCGGTGTCCCCCGCCCCCACGGGTGGGGCGGGCCGCAACGGTGGGCGACGCCAGCGGAAGCCCGCTGGCCGTGTATATGTTGCGGCTGAACTTTGCCCCACTCATCGTCTGCTGGTACAAGTCCACATCCAGCTCTCCCCACTGCGCCTCCGGGTCCGAAGCCATGAAGGACTGGGTTCTTTAAGACCCAGCGGTGCCAGGGCACAACACCTGAAACCTTCGTGGGTAACCTGCTCCGGCGTACGAATCACAGAGACACGGGACACTTCCTTCGACGTCAAAGATTCAAGGTTTATTTGCTGCAGGGAACACAGAGATCACGGCAAGTACACAGCGTGCAACTTGGGGAGACTGCTTCAAATTGGTTCTGTGGATCGCTCCTTTTATACAGTTTTTACCCATAGGATAACATTGAACACAAAAGTTTACAACCCGGTTCCCACCATTATCCCCCAGAGGGGTCGCTTTGGTCACTTTGAAACACATGAGGTCCGGAACATAAGTGCGGAAACATTTGGCGGTTCCCAACTGTAAAAACCATCTTCCCACCATTAGCGAATTCCAATCAGCAATAAAACAGATCAAAATAGGAACAAGGACAGGTGTAGAGGAAGACGGAGACAGTGGGGAGATCGGAAAGGGTGTAAAAGGGGAGGTATCGGGAAACACGAGATACAGGCATCAAAGGAACGTGCCTAATGAAATGCACGGCTGAGATAATAAGTCCGTGCGGCAAGATGAGCCTCGAGCGGCGCCATCTGCCTTACAGTAGCAACCCCCTCGTCATAAAGACACTCACAAAGAACATGTGTCTTCCGAAAATATCTTGGGAGTCCCAGGGTCGCGAAGCGGACAACGTCCGTTCGCTGGCTACTTGAGGGCAAGAGACAAAATGGATGCCGTATCTAAGATGGAACCCGTGGGTACAGATGGAAAACCCACATAACAAACGAACGGTTTAAGTTAGCACAGCGAAACTGCGCACACTTACTAAACTCGTCATTTGCGGTTCATAGATACCAGACTCGACTATATTCGTACGAGTTAAAAACACCACTTACAATTGTCACGGAACCTCAGACGCTCCTTTTGCCCTCATGTAGGCAAGCACTAATCGGAATCATATTCGATATTCATCAGACCATCGAGGTGTTGCTGTAGCATAGCTCTGTCCAACCGAGTCCCCTTGGTAACAGATGGTTGTCTCATACACGTTGTAGCACAGAGGCCACATAAGGCAGGACCACACTGTACACAAAGGCAACACGTGAACAGGAACACCACAACGACTCCGATGATCATCAGAATCTTCCAACCCCAAGTCGACATCAGGCCCCAAAACCATCCAAGTAGCGTCCAATCCCCTACATCCACGTGTATGGATTCGGAGATCTTATGCAACCTCGAGATGGCTTGATAGACAGTAGGAGCATTATCTGGAATGAAAATGCAGCAGCTCGAATGGATCACCTTACATACCCCACCTCGATCTGCTAAGATGACATCTAAAACCATACGGTTTTGTAACGTCATAAGTCTCTCCGCCTGAAGTTCGGTGGTGATATTACCAAGGGCACTGGCAGTAATATTAGCTGTCGATTCTACCACTCGAGTCAACTGTCTCAGGTTCCTACTATTGACCATAGGTCCCCAAAACGGGAGGAAACCCTTGAAAAAGTCTCCTGCCTCTTGACCGGCAGTATCCTCTTCACTAATTACACCTCGCACAACTCTAGTCTTATGATAATCGGCATCTACAGTGAACGTCGGAGGCAACAGATTTGCAATGAAACATGAGCCCATGAAGTCAGCGGGCAACCATGTGTATGCACGATCATAGCAGATAAAGTATGTACCCTTGGCAGCCAGAAACACAGGGGACGAGAACATCGGCAGAATGTAATTTTCAGTGCAAGCACTTGCTCCAAGTCGGGCTTGCGATCTTCGGCCACGACCCATAAGACAAAAATTACCAGTGTGGGGTACGACCCATATCGGAGGCGAGCTTTTAAGCTGCTTTTCGCTAGTGAACACACTATATTCACCTCTACTTAGGACCCTATAGGCCTGTACCTCTTCTTCGGGAATAAGATCTCACTATCTAAATCCTCTATTGCTATCGACAAAGGTTTTTGATACGAGGTAGGACCAGAGTAGGGGGAACGTGGTTCTCGAATGGGGTGGAAACCCAGTGCGCTTCGAAACATTGTTTGAAATGCTCGAGCTGACCCTTGGGAACTATACGGTAACACCAGATATGGAATTCCCTTATCCGTAGTGTGTGGCATCAACCCACACACCCAACAATTAGTAGTGTTAACCACTAACTGATGCTGATGGAGGAGCTGAATAAAGGAATTGTTGCGGAATTCTACACGTCTAGCCTGCTCGTGTTCCGGTAACATGTGAAAGGAATGGGGAGAAGCAGTAGAGGTAAGATTAGGGTAAGGAGTAGGAGTAGGTGTAGCAGGTAAGAAGTAAGACATCGTGTAATACACCCCACCCGCCAATAATGCAGAAGCAGTCAAAAACAATACAAACAGTTGGAATATAAAACATTTGGTACGACTGAGTTGCTGCAGCTTGAATCTGTGGACTTGAGCTCCCTCCAAATCATTCAGCTTCGAGAATGCCATTCCCTACGACCGTCCGCAACGTTTCTTGACGCACTTCGTTCTGTGCAGCAATAGTCAATCCCTAGGAGTTCCCAGGAACCGACGGCCTTTAACCTAGCGTCAAGACCTACTGTCCAGAAGGAAGTACGCGCGCGGCCCTACGGCCTTCAATGCACAATATGTACGTATGCAAAAACAAAGTCTCTCAGCTGTAAAGGCAAAAGTATAAGGAATGAAGCTCAATATATGTACAGAAATAATTACAGTAATACGAAAGTTCAAAACTGACCACGGAAAACAGGGTAATGCAATCGTCGATACAGCAAAGCAAGATCTTTTATTTGTCCTTAGTGCGAGATCGCAAAAAGTATTGAGTTTTCCCAGGACGTGTCTGCTCGTCAAACAAAGGATCCGTTGAAGAGACAGCGTCCTGCTGATCAGTTGAGTGTTCTGGTCTTGAGTCTTTTGATGCTAATTGTTCAACAGTGTCTTCCTGCTGCGCTGAGGATTCTTCAACAAGCTGTGCGTCGCTAAAAGGCACAAACGCCGGCAATGTTTCTGTTTCAGATGACGCAATGCCTCCCCTTACCCACGGGTCTTCCGGCAAAGGGATGGGGACTCGTTTGGTGTGCGTAGCATGCACCCAATTCTTACGTCCCTCAAGACGAACGGCAGTCCTCGTGGCCAGGAGCACTTGGTAGGGTCCGGTGAACCTCGGGTCCAGGTTATTTTTGCGTGAAAAGTTCCTTGTCACCACCCAGTCTCCGGGCTGGAGCTGGTGGCCTGGACCCTCTGTCTGCGTCGGCAATGCGTCGTAAACCTGTTGGTGAATTAACCTCAGTTTAGCAGTCAAGTCATGTAGATAATCGATCAACATTGGGTACTCAAGATCAGAAAACTTTCCTGGCCTAGGAACCCCCCACACATTCGCAGGACGGCCGAACACTATTTCATAGGGACTAAGCCCTACTCGGGAGTGTACAGTCGCCCTAGTTGACAGTAATGCTAAAGGTAAAGCGTCAGGCCACGAAAGACCAGTCGTAGCCTGAATCTTCGCTAACTTTAGTTTAAGGGTGCCATTGTACCCTTCAACCAATCCAGCTGACTGAGGATGATTGGCGCTGTGGAATTTCTGATTAATTCCAAGGCCCTTACACACACTCTTCATCACACTTCCAACAAACTCACTTCCGTTATCTGACCACACGACTCTAGGCATTCCATACCGAGGAAAGTATTCCTTCAGTAGGATTTTCGCAGTAGACAAAGCAGTATTGTCTTTGAGGGGATAGGCCTCGATCCATCGGGAGAATGCGCAAACCACAACTAAAACGTATTTCAGGTTATTGCATCGCTCCATATGGATGAAGTCCAATTGAATCACCTCAAAGGGATACGAAGGGGGAGCAAAACTGCCAGGAGGAGTTGGGGTTCCTTTGCCAGGATTGTACATTATACACACCATACAATTCTTCACCAGACGTTCAGCACATTTCGTAATGCCATCATTCTTCCACACAGGAGCCAGCAACTTACAAATACCTTTCGCGCTGATATGTGCTAACCCATGTGCCATTGTCACAACGGCCAGCACATACGCATCCGGCAACATCCATCTTTTCTGATCCGACAAGTCAATCCAACAACCATTCGCATCCAACTTTCCCGTACTTTCTTTCCACTTCGTCTTTTCAGTCTCGGTGGCCTCATTCTGAATTGCTTTCACACTCTCGATAGTGTCTTCACACATACTCGATTCTGTAGGCCACCTAACCGAACTCGTCACATACATTCGAGTGCTAAGGTTCCGGGCAGTCTCCTTAGCAGTCTCGTCCGCAAACGCATTACCACGACCAATATCATCCGTCACCTTACGATGCGCACTACATTTAACAATCGCAACTTGCGTAGGCAGAGTCAATGCATCCAAAAGATCATTCACAAGCTGGCCATGCTGTATCTTCGTACCGTGCGACGTCAAGAAACCTCTCTCTCTCCACAATCGTCCAAAACTGTGAGCGACACCAAACGCGTATTGGCTGTCGGTAAACACATTCACACGTTTCCCTTTCGCTAACACACACGCTCTAGTAAGAGCAATCAATTCTGCAGCTTGAGCAGAATTTTGATTCAACCTTGCAGCCTCAACAACAGTATTCAATGTTACAACAGCATAAGCAGTAGTCACATCGCCATTCGGCAACTTAAAACATGACCCATCCACATACAAAGTACCATCCGGATCTTCCAATGGGGTGTTTTTAAGGTCCACTCGACCTTTTGTTTCCTCTTCAGTCCTCAAGTAGCAGTCATGTTCTGCTACTTCATCTGACTCTGTGCTAATTGGTAACAAAGTTGCCGGGTTCAGAACGTTACAACGTTTTATCTGAATGTGGCTTGCCAAGAGCGTCAATTCGTACCCAGACAACCTCGCACTCGTCAAGTGCTGAGTTTTCGTTCGATTCAAAAGAGTATCGACTGCATGCGGAACCATCACCGTAAGCATATTATCCATGACCAATCCTGCTGATTGTCGGATGGAGACCGCAGCTGCCGCTGTTGCTCGTAAACAACTCGGCAATGCTCTAGCTACTGGGTCCAAGGTCGAGGAAAAATATGCACATGGACGTTGCTTACCACCAAAAGGTTGCGTTAGAACACTCAAAGCACAACCCTCTCTCTCGTGAACATATAACGTAAACGGCTTACCGTAGTCAGGGGTACCTAACACAGGAGCCGAACACAATGAATCACGCAGTTCAGAAAAACTTTTCTGACATTCTTCCGTCCATGGTAAAGGAGTTGAAACATCCTTGCACGTAAGAGCCACCAATGGTTTCGCTAGCAATGAAAAATTAGGAATCCATTGCCTGCAGTACGACGTGATACCTAGAAAGGCACGCACATCTCTTTGGGTTTTTGGCACAGCCATTCGCGCAATTGCTGCAATTCTCTCTGGGGTCAACCTCCTTCCCTCCTTTGACAATAAGTGACCTAGATAGGTTACTTCTTG
Organism: Lissotriton vulgaris; assembly: GCF_964263255.1. Classification (NCBI taxonomy): domain Eukaryota; kingdom Metazoa; phylum Chordata; class Amphibia; order Caudata; family Salamandridae; genus Lissotriton; species Lissotriton vulgaris. Next base: position 898,820,565 of record NC_141685.1, read on the forward strand.
ACAACAATATTGGAGTTTAGAGGGTGACACCTTATGATTCAACTCACAGAGATGTTGCAGCAACGACACCGTAGCAATTTTACAAATGTCCTGAGTATCAGCAGCCACCAATAAGTCGTCGACGTATTGGATCAAGGCCGCACCGACCGGCAACCTAAATGCGTCCAGTTGACCCTTCAAGGCTTGGCTGTAAATAGATGGACTTTCACAGTAGCCCTGAGGAGCGCGTTTGAACCGGAAGCTACGTCCACCGAGAGAGAAACCGAAAAGGTCCCTGCTCTCCTCGGCAATCGGGATGCTGAAAAACGCATTTTTCAAGTCAATCACCGAAAACCATGATGCAGAGGCTGGAATCAGAGTCAGTAGCGCCGTGATGTCAGGCACAACAGGAAATTGAGGAACCACAATTTTATTCACCTCCCGTAAATCGATAACAAAGCGATAAACAGGCGGTTTTGAAGGATCAGTACGTTTAAGAATGGGCAGCACAGGGCTGTTGCACACGTTTCCCCGAGTCTCTTCAATAACATCTTTCTCGATCAAATCATAGATGATCGCCAATAGTGCTCGTTCACCATCAAGGGAGATACGATATTGGGGAATACGTGGCAGCCGCACATTAGATTTCAACTGAACAACATAAGGGGAGATATCAAGCAGGCCCACGTCATTTGGACCTGTTGCCCACAAAGACGCAGGAAGAGAACTCAATTCCGGTGGGAGCTTATCGAGGGACAAATACATAGGAGAGACAACCCTTTCTCCTAACGTAAGCTTTACACCCGCAGGAGAACAATACAAAGTTGCGTACAAACGTTTAAGCAAATCCAGGCCCAAAAGATTTTCACCACAACCCGTAGTCAAAATCAACGGAGCTTCTAGCTCACGTGGCCCAATTTTAAGGGGCAAAGGGCGCGAAACTGGATTGCTAACGGGGGCGCCAGAGAATCCAACGGAAACATTTGTTAAGCCAGACAAAGGTGCGCCAGGGAGTTTCGAATACATGATAGAACTTTTCGCTGCACCAGTGTCCAACAGAAAAGGCTCAACGACGCCCGATGTAGCAACTGCGACGTAAGGCCCTCTCTGATCAACCGGAACTGATACCACTCCCTCTCCTTGTCTCTGGCTGTCCTAGTAATTACTGTCGTCAATACCCTGATCGACGTAATAATCGTCTACATTGTACTGCGCAGATCGTCCTTGCGATGATCCACGTTGATCGAAACAATTATTAGAATTGGATGAGTTATCCGAGCGATCATTCTGAGCACCACGACCTCTACCACGTGATGTTTGCTGCGAACCACCACGACCTCCTCTAGATGAGTTACCATTGTTACGTTCGTTTAAAACAGGGCAATTGAATTTAATGTGTCCCTCCTGTCGACAATAAGCACATTGATTGTACCCTAACGAGGATCTTTGGGAGGAGGAGTCATTACGGGTTTGGGATCTGTTCGATTGTGGCTGTGACCTATTCTGTTGCGAATTACTCTGATTTGACCGCGGAGGATACGCTTGTTGCAACAACACTTTAGTTTTGAGCTCTTTCGTCTTTTTATCAGCACGGTCGTTCTCTTCTTTCTCTCTATTCTCATAGTATTGTGCCGTAGCCAATATCTGAGCCGAAGTAGAAACGGCCCATGCACTTTCCGAGTTCTTCAATTTATTGCTCAAATCGGGCAATAAATTCGAAACAAATTTATCCACAAACAATCTCTGACCACCCTCGGTACCCATATCCTGACCACTATGGTCGATGAATGCTTCCTCGAACCTCGTAAAGAAGTCGGAAACACTCTCATCTTCTGCTTACAGGCTGACAATTTGTCCCAGTTTACCCTCATAGCTGGCATAAGAGTTTTCATTAATGTTATTATTCTTTGAGGGAGAGCAGCAATCAATTGTTCAGGCTTAGCGCCACCAACTTGCAACCCATCTGCCGCTACAATGGCCGCCCAATCACCACCTAGTTCATTTGCGTGATTTTCCTGACGAATCTTAGCCCATACCGGTTGCGGTACGACATTGCCAAACAACATGTCGATATCGGCAAGATTCATTATCGTAGCATCTACGAGCTGCGATAATTCTTTGTAATACCCTGCAGGATTTTTGCGAGGGTCAGGCAAAGATTGCTTCACCTGCAACACTTCCGAGCGTTTCCATGGGAGATGTATCCATACCCTCTGGAAATGCGGCGGAATAATAGGAATAGCAGTAGCATCGCCTGGCATCCACACTGGTGGAACTTCCCGCATAGGGTATTGGCCAGACTCGTCTGGCTGTTTTTCAATATCCTCAACGAACAATGCATGAGGTATCGGAGCGGGACGAAGAGATAGCAACCGCTCAACAGCACGTCGAACGTTAGTATCCACTATCAGCCCATTTGCGAACTGAAGCTGAAGATCAGACAGGGCGGTCAGCACCTCGTCAGGCGCATCGGCCGCTATTTGATCATAAAGGAACTTACACATTTCGTTAAACACATATCTCTGGGTTGGTATATTGAATTGACAAAATGTTTCGAGGACAACACGGGGTGGACTTCTCTGAGGATTTACCATCCAACCCATCGCCATATTATATAGCGCAACGCGTTCTCTGTTTCCAGGAAGCTGACTACGTCTCTGAGGACCATCAGAACCAGCGGACCCATGAACAGGCCCGAGCGAATGAAAGAAACTAGCCGCAAGAGGAGAATTGCGACTACGAGTAGAGGGAGAAGCATACGATACAGGACTAACAAGAGAAGGAGTAGAAACAGTAGCAACAGCAGGGGTTAACAAAACAGGAGCAGTAGCAGGAGCAGTAGCGGGAACAGGAGTATGTGGAAGCGGAGGAGCAGTAGGAACAGAAACAGGCAAAGGAGCAGGAACAGTCGGAAGAACGGGTGCAGGTTGAGGAACAGGCGGAGGAATAGGCGGAAGAATAGGTACGGTAGGGACCACAGGAGCTGCGGTACCTTGTACGTACGGAGGTGGCGACTTCATAAGATAAGACATTAAGGGATCCTCAACTGGCTCTTCCTTCTTTTCCGACTCCGTTGGTAAAGCGGGGTAACATTTATCTACAGTCATACGCTGTAATCGGTCAAACACTTCCTTATCCTTAACCTCCTTATCTCGCTGAAATTGCTCTGCTTTCTTCACTATGGTAGCAACATTATCTCGCTGATTACGTTTAGTCTGTCTGATTTCTTTCTGTCGGGCTTCTTTACGCCACAACCGAAAGGCATCAAACATGGCCGGCCTTGACTTTCTTTCGAACAATTTAATCTCTAGATTATCTAAGATCGGAGCTTCGAAGCTACCATGAGGTGGCCAACGAAGGTCGCCGTCCTTTTTCGTGTATTTAATCCAGTAATCGTTAAAGGTAACTGGGCCTAGCCCATGCTTACTATAGAGCTCGTACGTGGGAGTTCCAACCGGAGGTATCGGACACGAGTCCTCCAGTCGGGAATCCGTACCACAAGGTCTGAAACAACTAAACAAAGTACTGCGACCAGGCATCTTGCACACTAGCCGAGTTTCACAAACTTCAAGGGTTACGGGATTTACCAAGTCCCAGCAAAGAACAAAAATCCTCGGTTTTTGGCGGCTGCAGTCGTCAAACAACACAACAAAGTACGCTAGCAAAGTGTCACCGACAAAAACACTCACACAGCGCTAACAACAAAAACACTCGCTAAAGTGTCAACAACCAAGAACTATGGGAGCGACCCACAAATACTTAACTCAAAAATCGATGGCGTCACCAGGAAGGCCCGTCAATCGTCTCGCTATACCAAGGTCTACGCCAGGCGCCAAAACAGGTCTACAGTCAGGGCAGCAGTCCGTCGCAGCCGTCAGGAGGCGGGAATCTTCGCGGGAAAAGTCTTCGGGCCACTTATTTCGACAACAGGATCGATGAAGCGGAGTGCACCTTCCCTCGGAGATTTCACACGAAGTTCCTCACGATCGTCGGGCTTGGACCGGTACCACTGATGCAGCCCCACGTTGGGCGCCAACTGAAGGACTGGGTTCTTTAAGACCCAGCGGTGCCAGGGCACAACACCTGAAACCTTCGTGGGTAACCTGCTCCGGCGTACGAATCACAGAGACACGGGACACTTCCTTCGACGTCAAAGATTCAAGGTTTATTTGCTGCAGGGAACACAGAGATCACGGCAAGTACACAGCGTGCAACTTGGGGAGACTGCTTCAAATTGGTTCTGTGGATCGCTCCTTTTATACAGTTTTTACCCATAGGATAACATTGAACACAAAAGTTTACAACCCGGTTCCCACCATTATCCCCCAGAGGGGTCGCTTTGGTCACTTTGAAACACATGAGGTCCGGAACATAAGTGCGGAAACATTTGGCGGTTCCCAACTGTAAAAACCATCTTCCCACCATTAGCGAATTCCAATCAGCAATAAAACAGATCAAAATAGGAACAAGGACAGGTGTAGAGGAAGACGGAGACAGTGGGGAGATCGGAAAGGGTGTAAAAGGGGAGGTATCGGGAAACACGAGATACAGGCATCAAAGGAACGTGCCTAATGAAATGCACGGCTGAGATAATAAGTCCGTGCGGCAAGATGAGCCTCGAGCGGCGCCATCTGCCTTACAGTAGCAACCCCCTCGTCATAAAGACACTCACAAAGAACATGTGTCTTCCGAAAATATCTTGGGAGTCCCAGGGTCGCGAAGCGGACAACGTCCGTTCGCTGGCTACTTGAGGGCAAGAGACAAAATGGATGCCGTATCTAAGATGGAACCCGTGGGTACAGATGGAAAACCCACATAACAAACGAACGGTTTAAGTTAGCACAGCGAAACTGCGCACACTTACTAAACTCGTCATTTGCGGTTCATAGATACCAGACTCGACTATATTCGTACGAGTTAAAAACACCACTTACAATTGTCACGGAACCTCAGCCATGCGCGCCCGGAACTCCTCATCGTAATGCGACCACGCATAACCTCTGTATGTCACGTGTGCCCGCCGCACCACATCCATATATTTGAATAACGCGACCGACCTGTCAGGATACTTTTCGCAGTAGACACTAGCGTAAATCAAGAAGGCAGACGACCAATTCTCAATGGTCACTGGTACCTTAGGGCGTCTAGCTAGCTCCTGTTCCTCCTCTTTCGAACCCTACTTGGCCATCAACTCCCTGTGAAGCAACTTCAAAATCTCCATATACTCCCCCTTCCAGATCTTCTCCTTGGTTGCCAGTGACAAATGCGCCCCCAGAGGTTTCGCCACCCCGATATACAGCATCTTCTTGACCGGCACATCACAACTCTCCTTCGCCCCGACGCCACCGCTCCTCCGGCCTTCGCCGCACCCCCCGACCCTGCGTTCGCCGATGCCGCGTCTCCCGCCACCCCCTCCGTCCCCGTACCCACCCCCGCATCCATCACATACCTGCCCATCACCAGTCTCATCAACTCCCCACCTTCCGCATCCGTACCCACAGACACCTGGCCTCTCCGAGGCGCACCCGAATCGCCCCCCCCTGGCATCCGCACCTCCAGTCACCCGGCCTCATGAGGCCCGCCTAAGCCACTCCCCATCTGTACTCCGGTCTTACCTGGCGTTAAGGCTGGCGTCCGCACTAGATCCCGCCGCCTAACCAGTTCCGCTGGGGGGGCCGTCACTGCAAAATACTTCCAACAACATTACTCGTTTCCCCCTCCCCCTCCCGAATCTCCCCTTCCTCTTCCGACTCTAATTCTCTGTTCACCCTGCTCAAGCCTGCCTTGTCCCTGCACGCCTGCATCAGCGCCCCCAAGTCTACGCTCTCCCTTCTCCCACTCTCCGTTTGGTAATCCGAGTAGCCTGACACATGTTCACCCCATTCCCGTCCCCCGGCGGCCATCTCGACCCATCGGGAGGGGGGCAGCGCAGACCTATGGCCCTCCCATCCACTGTCCTCACGTGCATGCTCCCTCGGTGGAGCCCGACCGCCCGTACAAGGCTGAGCCGGCCCATCCTCTCGGCGGGTTGGAGCCGCATGCTGCTCACCCGAGCCCCCTGCCAACTGCTCCTGCCAAGAAAAAAGCGGGGAACTCCAGCATGTCGATGTCAACTTACCTCCTACACCCCCCCAACTTCCTGGCGCGCCTCTCCCCCATGCCGCTGAATGTCCTCCCCGTCGCGCCGGACGACCCCCCACCCCCCCGTCCCCCAGTCCCCACCCATCACCCCCCACCCCCTCCCGTCCCCCAGTCCCCACCCCACACCCCCGTGCCCCCCAGTCCCCTCCCGTGCCCACCCCCAGACCCCCACACGCCCCACATCCCCGTGACCAACCCCCGCTACCCCCTACCACCCCCCTGCCCCCCATAGCCCACTCCCCGCACCCCCCCTTCTCCCCCTCTTCTCCCACCCCCTCTCTGCTCCCGACCCCCGTGGCCATGCCTCGCCCCTCCCCGGCCCCCAGGCTGCCCCCCCTCTCCCCCATCCACCCTCACCCCCCGCGGCGACACCGGCCTGCTAGGCCCCACCATGTCCCCTTCCCCCTCCGAGGATGACCCCCAATTCAGCTCACTCTCTCCCCCCTCCCCTGCCCCCTCCTCCTCCTCCGACTCCTCTATCAGCAATGGTGACCCACCCCCCCTCTGGCCCCCCAGCCACACTCCCCGCCCTCTCCCAGGACCGGTCCCCCTCTCCCCACCCCCCCTAATCCGCCCACCTTGCAAGCCTGGCACCCACCTATCACCCCCTTCCCCCCCAAACCCGCCCCCTTCCTGAAACCCAGGCTCCTGCCCCCCCTGCCCCCCTGCCAGAACCTCTAACCGGGCACTCCTCCTCTTGCCCTTCGCACCCCTCGAGCCCCCCCCCACTGGCCGCTCCTCGCGCTCCCCCGCGCCCCCCTCCTGCTCCTCGCCCGCCTCCACAATGAAGTCCGCCCCCGCACACCCCTGGCCTCCTCCACAAACGTCAACGGCGCCTTCTGCGCCCCTCCTCTCTTCCTCACCGGCCCTATCCCACATCGTGTTGCCCCAGCCGCCTGCCGGCCGCCGCCGCGCGTCTCACCGCCTCCCCGCCCCTCTCCCTCCTCCCGCCGCACCCGCGATCTCGGCGACTCACACACCGCAACCGCCACCGCCGCGCCATCAGCAGCGCGCCGCGGTGGCCTCACCCGTATGTCGCCTCTCAGGAGGTCCATCCTGCCTGCGTCGCCCAGGAGGCGCAGGGCCTCCCGCACTCGAGGGTTTGAAAGCACTGCCTCCGCCATGACCAGGTACACGCCGCTCCCGCCGCCTCGCACACCACCGCCGCTGTAGCCGCCTCTAACTTCCCGCCTCAAGCCTACCACCGGTCACCACTAAAACCCTGCCGCTAACCAAGCCTGTGACCCTACCCTGCCCACAAGCAATTCAAACACTAACACAACTTCCACAAAAACTTCCCTGCCTGCAACTCGACTGCTGGGTCACTGTCCCTAAAATGGTGGACAGTGACCCAACATGGCCGGTAATATACAAACCAGCCCAAAGGGAGCCCAAACCTACCACTAGCCCAAACTAGCCCAACTAGCCCAAATCCTCCCCAAGAAGCCCAAACCAGCCCAAAGACTGCTTCCTGTCCCCTGCCTATCTCGTCCCCCTCCCCTTCCTCCCGGGGCCCCAAAATTCCCAGGGGGGGGCAAGCCTCCCTCCGGTCGGCCGCCCCCCGGAAAGCCCCATTTTCCTCTTGTTCTGGCTTCCCGCAACTGCATTTCACTTGAGGCTGGTCCTGCTCCTCTGTCATCCCGTCTTTAACTGATAGGTCTTCTCATTCCCCGTCCACATATTTAAAACCAAGAGCTATCATCATACAAACAGTAAAAAACTATGAACAAACTGCTAAACGATGCCTGTAGTTGTAAACTACACAGGATAAAGAGGATAAAGAGAGTGACATGCTACCCCCTCTGAAATGTGCAGACTTACAACATAACCATGCAATGGGAATTCCAAGGTGTCTAATTCTCTAATTTTCTGAAATAGTTTAATGATATTTAAAAGTAAGTTAATTTTGTCCTGTATGTTAACTATTCAAAGATGGTTTTTAAGTACAACTGAATTAGTGAATGCAAAGATGATTACAGCTCTGTATATACAGCAAATCATTAAAAAAATTGTCTGTGTTGTACATTTTTTTAATAGGATATATTAACCTAATATTACAAAAAATGCACAAGTCCATGAAAATGATAAGTAAACATTTTTATTTAATTAATGAAAAAAAAATGGTGTGAAGTCAGAACATAAATTACTATAAACAATTAGAGTGGAATATAAGAATTAAAATAAAATTCATATCCAAGGGAAAGTTGACATTTCAGTCCTATAGTGATCAACAAAACGAACCCTCAGCAGAACAGTAGGTAACAAATATATGTTATATACAAATATCCGGCTTTAAAAATAACTGGGAGAAAAGTACAAACATTGTACTAGATTGTCTTTTCATGTACATGATATAAATTATTTAAAATTGGTGACAATACAGAGGTCGGGAAGGGGTCATATTGGAGTTTGTGAATGCCTGCAAACATATATGTTTGTAGGCATCCAAAAACTTACTAGGCTAACTGTAAGAAATTGGATTATTAATATTTGGGGTGCATGACTACTAGCCTGAAGGAATAATCAGAAGCCTTGTCAGTGTGAACCCTTAAGATCACTAAATTAACATGAGCACTTTCCCATGGTAGCTATGGCACAGGGCAGACAAGCTTAACTTAGGGCAGTGAGTAAAGTATTTATGCAGTATCAAAACAGCAATAAAATTGAAATGCAAAACAATAAAAATCACAAACCAAACTAGAAAAAATATAGTACAATATAATAAACAAAATGACATCCAATTGAGACAAATTAAATAGGAACTGAAGATATGATTTTTTTGAAGTTTTAAGTAGGAATAGCTCCACAAAGCGCCAATGGTAGTCATTGGTTAATAGGCGCAATTTGAGGCTGGTGATTTTGCACGGGTCAGATTCACCAGCCACGTTCATCCTGGTAAAAGATTTTACCATCTGACTTGGTGCTATAAGTGCCAATCCACCATATGAGTACATTTCTAAAGCTTTCCAGGACCTCAGGAGAGGCACTTAGAGACTCACAAGGTGTCAGGGAGAGGCAAAGAGCAGAGTTAGGCCCAGTTGCCACTGGTCAGCTGGGCAGTTGCAGGAAAGGCTTCTTGTTACTTGTTCTAGCCATGCAGCTTGAAAAGGAGGTCCACCTTATGACCCTTGTAGCCCACTTATTTGTCCTAGGTACAAGAAGGAGCAGTGCCAGTCCTTTAGGGCTCCTCTCAGGTCACAGACAGCAGGTGCAGTTCTCTTCTGTTCTTCCCCTGGGCTAGGAGTGAACTGAAGTGGGTGCCTCGAGATGCCACATTTATGCCTGGTACAAGCTAGTGGGTGAGATGACTTCTAGGTATGTCCTAACTAACAGAGCAAAATTTCCTGGGGCCAATTCTACCCAATTTGGGCATTTCCAAGATGGCAAAAATCTTCAGCAACACTTAACATGGAATCTGATGGCTGGGGATGTCTGTGGAAAGTATACAATGATAATCCTAGCATCCTCCCACATCTAACACCAAAATCCAGTTTAAAGCATGTCCTATACCCACAATACACCCAAAGACCGAAGTCTATTAGACCAAAACTAGAGTTTTCCAGCAACCACACCGTGAATACACAAGAATTGTTTTGGCATCCTGTTTCCTTTCCTTTCAAGTGTGCCCCCAGTGATGTATGTAAAAATTAGACACCACAGTTTGGTAGGAAAAAGCAGGGTTCATTGGCAACCAGACAATGAATATGCAAGCATTGTCTTGCCATCCTGTTCTCTGCCTTCAAGTGCTCCCAAAGGTGTTATTTGTAACCCCATTAGACCTATCAAGCAGAAATTTACACTGTGGCGATGAAAAGGATGCTCATAGGTCCCCATCGTGCTTAAGCAGTGAGGTTCAAGGGAGTCATCTCTGTCCATTCAGGTCAACCTATTGTTTGCTACTGGGAGTAATTTCTCACCTTTGTCACACCTATTTGAATTGTAATCAGTGGCTGGGAGACGTATGAGAGCAAATGCAAACTATCCTCGAAGAGCTTCAGGGAGGGAAAAGGTAACTTTCTAAAAGTTACTTTTACTTAATGTGTATTTTAACTCCAACTTCACTGTTCAATTGGATTTTTAATAACTATTGAGAACCTTTCTTTAATTAATTTTCTAGTTTATCCCATTCCCAAGACACAGTATTAGGATTTCAATCTGTACTTTGGTTTTCTGCATAGGATAGCTAAGCCTGCCACAGTGAAAAATTGCTTTTGGGTGCTAGTCATAGTAAGGATAGGTTAACATTACATTTCTACATGTCCTACTTTTAAATACAATGCACAAGGTCTACATGGGGTAATATATTACTATTTAAAAGAGAGCTATTGACCTGTCAAAAAGGTTTATTTAACAGTTTGAATTGCAGTGATTACACTGCCACACTGAGGCTACAGTGGGGGGCCTGGAGCCATGTTTTACACTGCTAACTTACTGGATGACACAATAGGTACTGTAGACCATAAGTGATAGCTTACCAGCCCTTGCAAACATGTGGTATCAGAGGCAAGCTAAAAAAACAATTAAGAAAATGCTAGTTTACCAGCCCTTGCGAACATGTGGTATCATAGGCAAGCTAAATATACCAATTTGGAAAATGCAGATTCAACCATGCTTAAAGGGGAGCACAGGCATTTCACCACAGGTTAGCAGGGTTAAACTGCACAGAGGGCTCATGCCAGCAAAAACATAGGGTTAATCAAAAGGCAAAAAATAGGGACTGACAGCGCAGAAAAGGTGGATTTCCTCCTCTAACAAAAGGGAGAAATTCACAGTAGCAAATCCAATAACTTTATGAAGGTGTTTATGTGCATAAATACCTCTGGGAATCGAGCCCAAAAGCATATTTTCATGTTGAATAGAATTAGGGAAAATCACTTCATCAAATAGCTGAAGTGTGGGAGAGTTCTAAAACGGCGGGCCTCCATAGTGTTGATGGATGTTTGGTACTATAGAGCGCATCTTCTCATACAAGCTTTGAAGGTAGATGAGATATTTCCTACATATTTTATCATTAAAGGGGGAGGAGCTTGATTTCAAAGCAAGAAAAGACATAGAGTTAGTGGGGGTTCTTCAAAGAAAAAATGGTTCCTTGGTGTTTACCACAGAACTTTGCTCATATTATTCTGTCTTCTGTTTTGAATTTCCACAAAAAATGTGTGTCTGCCTACTTCTTTAAAAACGGTGATGAAGATGTATTGAGATTCAGAGCTTCAGCAATCTGTAGGACAAAGAGGGAGACACATGAACTCTTCTGTTGACTTCAGTGTTCCTGAGTTGTGAAAAAGACGTTAAAGAAAATGTTGGGAAAGCGATGCTGTCGAAATGGAGAGTGGGTCACAGAGGCGTCTCTTCATATATGAAACACAGCAGAGGGTGACAGAGCTGAAAAGAAGAGGGGAGACACATTCCATATACAATTGACATTTAGTTTATGCCATAAACTAATTGCCTGTATTCCTGAGGCTCGTCGTTATAAGACAGACCCAGGGAACTTTTGCAAGATTACTTAGGAAGTTCTTTTAAAAGTGAGGCCTTCCTGACTGCACAGGAACTCGAAGGGTTTCACTCGTGACATGCTATCCGAGGACGTGACTCCGCGCTGCACTCCCATGCCTGCCTCATTCTCATTACGCACATGACTGAGTGTTCTCCGTTCGTCACGCCCCTCACGAACACCCACGCTCGACTAGCTGGCTGAGCTAAGACGTCTGCCTAAAGTATTCCAGCTGTTTTCCTAGGAGGCCTCGAGCAGTTACGTACTTCGGTTCGCGTTGCACGCTCTTTGGCGCAGCAAGCTTTCTGAAGCCTGTGCAGTGAGAGTGTGAGCTTAACACATGGGCAGGTCGACAGGACATTTCTTAGCAGAGTAGTTTGATGCTATGCTTATAGGGGACATTGCCATGGGGCACTATTTGAAATACTACAGTCTACCGGCGTAAAGGCTGCAGCTGGACACAGAGAGGTAGCCAGTCTGAATTCTATCAAGTGCTTCGCATGAGGGTTGAATGCTTGCACCCCAGCTCAACTGCTCTCCAGTCACTTTTCTTGCCAAACACAGCCCACCGCCCGGAGGTCTAAAGTCTAAGCGCTAGGGAGTCATCCACCATGCAGCATTCAACCCTGTTTCTGAACATTTACGCAACTTACATTGGCTCAAGATGGGCAATAGAGCTACATTTAAAGCACTGTGTTACATGTTCAGAATTAACACAGTGGAGCCCCGGCTTACCTATGTAAACTGGTTCATAAATATACCCCCTCCCGAAACCTTCGCTCGTTACATCAGACGAGTTTTGTTGTCCCTAGGTTTAAACGGGTACGAATGGGCGGACGCTCTTTCGCCTACCTGGCGCCGGTTCTGTGGAACTCGCTCCCGCTGAAACTACGTCTAGAACCAAGCTACAGAAAATACCGGAAAGGTATTAAGGCATGGCTATTCAACCAATATTATTTACCACTACTGGTAGAGTACGGTTCCAAGGCGGCGGGAAACCCTCAGGGTAGCTGTTGTGCCATACAAGTTGAATAAATAAATGCAGCCAACACCAGAGCACTTGCCACTTTGAGATTTCTGTTTCACGCTTTGCGGCTCCTTCATCCTTGCTAATGTAACTTAAACCTCTACAAGTCCTCCCCCTTGGGGCCATCAGTTCAAAATCCCAAGGTCTTCCTATATGAGTTGTATAGTTCGATCACCATAAAGGCTTTGGTCTTGGAGTCATCACTTTTAACCCCACAGATCCTTCCACTGTGAGGTCCTTAATTCGAACTCTACAGATCCTTCAACTTAGGGGTCATCACTTTGGATCCAAAAGAGCCTTCCACTACGGAGTCATCGGTTCCGACCGTGAATATCCTTGGAATGTGTAGGTTCCCAGTTTGGAGCCCATAGATGCTTCACTCTTGGGGTCAACAGCACAAATCCTACAGAAAATTACAACTTCAGGTCGCCATTGCAAATTCCTCAAAGCTTTTTTGGGGGAATCCTCAGTTCGAACGCTGCAGAGCTTCCTGCCTGGAGTAATTCTGTTGAAACCTTGCAGTGCCCTCCACTTTCAGGATTCTGCTCAACTCTAACAATGCCTTCCACTTCGAGGTATCCAGTTCCAAAGTTGTTGAGCTTTCTCCTGAAAGTATTCGGTTCCAACCATCATAATTGTTGATGATGAGATTGAAACAAAGATGTTGGAAACTGATTTGTTTGACAGTCATTCAAGGAATCCTAATATAACAAACATGTTTGCCTCTTTTGACATTAAAACCCACCAGTTCAATGTTTATATTTTGAAGCTATATAAAGTATCCAGCTCTGTTTGACTTCAATTTCATGACCTCTGGAGGATGAAGAGCAGAATCGGCCACTCTCCTAATGGGACATATGTCCTTCTGGTTCTTTTCAGATGTTCACAGCCAGTATTTAACCCGTGGAGCTAGCTGGCTGGCTTAGAGAGCTTCATGAGAGATCCTTTGGTTGAAATAGTCACATGCTTGGAAGGATACTGGTACCCACTAAGTTCCGGTTATAAAAGCGGGGCATGTAGCGTAATAAACATGAGCCGAAGCAAATAGAGTATGAAATGCTTTCATATCAGGAACCTTTGGTACCCCATTTAGGCCACATGCTAGCGGTATAGCCTGTTAAACTGGGCCAAAATACCTAGAAAAGTGCAAAAAGTCTTCAGCCAAACAAAGCTCTAAACATTCCTTTAATCCCTGCAGCGCGCCATGCTAGGATGAGAAGCTCTTTGAACAATAGGCAGAGGAAAGAAGATCCCAAAAGAAGCATTTAATGGATGGTCTGAAATGGAAGAACCACAAGATAGAGTTTCAACAAGTACCTTTGACAAGAGCTGGAAAGAGTCATTAGTACCCATCCCCCCAAGCAAGGCAAGTGGCCATATTTAGGACACTGCAGAGTAAGGTGGGCACAAATTCATGAAAATGAAAGACGATATGATTCAAGAAATCTAGCGCTGAGAAAGTCCTCATTATATTCAAGTTATCCCTGATGAAGTCAAAGCACAGAGGGTTGATGCGGGTTAGTAGAGGAGTATGCAGAGCACATGGGGACAGCCATACTCCACAAGCCGCGACATGAAAGCTCTTAACTCTTTGGGACAATGCCCTTTGGTGCTATACCCACAGCAGGACTCAGTCATTCAATGCATGGATGTAACCTGAGAGAAATAAAGGTCTCCTATCTTGATCCTTTGGGTTCATTCTTGACTACAAGAATGAGAACTTTTTGGCTATTCACAGTGATCGTTAATAATTCCTCTTTTCTAAAGTTTAATATTCTTGTTATTTTTTATAATGCAAAAAAAGTCGATTTGTGATTGGAAATAGATGCGATTGTCATCCTCCATTAATGTGTGTATGTCAAAAGAAGCCCGGATGAGTTCAGTTCAACAATGATGGAGTAAAATATGATAAATAAATTATCTTTGGCGCCCGAGTTGAGGCTGCGTGCCACCACAAATGAACAAAAGGAACGTCTAGATTAATGGCGGACTGAATACTTTGGTACTTTCCTACTCATTAAGTCTACGGACAGCTTTAGTAGGTGTCCTGGGAGTGTCTTGATGCTGGTTCACTAAGAGAGAATTGAAAACATTTTCTTTCCCCTATTACTTCCAAGAACTGTCTGACTCACCCTGGCTGCAACCACTGTAATAATGAAGTTGACACACATATGTACCATGTGAGCTCTGTAAACATCTCGGCGTCTAATCAGAAACACTTCTGAGGCGCATATCTTTGGCTTACTATGCAAGTCGATCCACTTCCCTTGAGGGCCAAGTATGCGCTCTATAAATACCCCCAATAAAATAGAAGAAAAGACACATAAAAGCTCCGTCTTCCAAGAACTAAGGAGCACAACAGTCTGCGGTACCTCACTACGCCACCCTTGAGCGGCGAAAAGGGGTGTGCTTTGCTAGTTACAGTTTCAAATGGATGTATGGATGAAAACGTTACCAAATAAGGAAGCACAAATGTAGTGCCTTTAGGCTTTGAGACACAGAGCCTGCATCACATAGGTAAACGCACTCTTTTGTATAAGTTTATGTTTGTTTTGGAATTCACATTAGTCCGAGCTAATAGTAAGCTTACGACGCTGCGCAGTCATAACATTTCTATTAAATTGTAGTTTGTGAATTCCAAACCAAAAATAAACTAACAAAAAAGAGTAAGTTTACCTTTGTGAATTAGGCCCATAAGGGCATATTTACAAGACCCTACTAGCGCCACCGGAACGTCACTATTTATGACGTTCCTGTGGCAATAGGGGGTTCGCCTTATTTACAAGAAGGCGTTAAGTCACTTAATGTGGCTTAACCCGTTCCGTGCTCCCGTCGGCGGTTGGCCGTTGGCCGACGGGAGCACTACCTCGCGGGTGCTGCAACGGAGCCCCACCCACTCAATAGAACACCCGCACCACGGCGGAAAAACGGCCACGGTTAAGGCGTTAACGACGCCTTGTAAATGAGGCCCCTTTCACGCTATACTTAGCATAATAGGGGTGGCAAATGGGTGTTGCAGTGGGCGTTCCACCACAATACCCATTGATTTTGATGCTGCCCCATATTTACAATGGTGGCATAAATATGGGAATGCGCCAAAATTAAGACCAGAGAACACCTGGTCTTATGGTGAAATGAGGAGAAATGTTTTTGCTGTTTCTATGGGTTCCGCATTGTGTAGCACACATAGAAACAGCAAAATGCCATGAATGATTGTAAGGTGTCCCTTTCCTGCACCTAAACAATCATTAAAAAAATAACGATTTGCAACCTCTATGTTTGCTGCACAATGCAAAGGAGTTACAAATCGCCATTTGTGATTAATTAAGTGCAGGAAGGGATACCTTTCTGCACATAAACAACCACCACTATGGTGCAAGAGTGCCTTCCTTGGCGATAAAATGCTTAATTTAGCGCCAGCGCTAGAGGAAACGCAGGAGTGCACCGTATCTTTGTAAATACGGTGCATCCCTTTTTTTATCAGAATGGCAAAGGGTGTCCTTTGCAAGTATTGCTTGACTCCACCCTCGATCATTCTATTGTACATATGCCCCATAGTGTACCAGCTGAAGGAAATGTGGGTCTTGTCATGGTTTTTACACTACGCTTTAGACGTTTTACACACTGTTCTTGTGATTTGTATGACCACTTCAGAAAAAAAACATGGGAAAGACTTTGATCTTAAATGGGCTGCTTTTAGTAAAATTCTGATTTTTTTTATCCTTGTGCCTTCTGCTTTTATTGAGAGAAACAAAAACTGGTGTGTAGAATGTTTAAATGAATATCAGTCACTGGTGATTGCTAGGTGGGCAAGATTTAAATGACACCAGCGTAAATAACATCATTTTGGGAATTTCACACTACGCTTGTTATGAGAAATTCCCAAAATATGCCATTACACGCGATATGCTGTAAAAATTTACCACAAACTCACAGGAACAACAAAATGCGACCAACTACTGTTGATAATACTGTCTTGTGGTTTGGTTTCACCTTTGCACTGTGTTATGCTAGCATGAGCTTGTTAGAAGTTTAAACGCCATTTTCCTTTTCTGTTGTCTCTGCACACGACACATTTTGTTATTAAAGCTTTTTGACTAGTTGGATATTTTGCTTCACACGAGAATAACATTGTTGCTTATATTATCAGCCTTGCTTGGTAAGCTATGTCTGTACAGTGAGAGCTGAGGCCTTCAAGGTTATTTCAACACAGCGCTTGTTGTTTGGATTGATCAGCGCACTGAGTAGACATAATATGTATGCAGCTGTGGCCAACTTTGGGTTTAGGCACGATTAATAATGCACTACACAGAGCATGAGTTACACACTTGATGAATATCGGTATGCAGAGAGTTGGTGCTGGAGATGATGTGATCCATTTCTGCTGAACCCAAAGGTATGGGCCCGCCCTTCTAAACCCAAAGAGACCTTCTGTAGATATAATATAATATACTATCTAGGGAGGTTAAACCAAGGTTCTATTTGGACCTTTTCCCTTTAGCATTTTAACATGTTTTCGCCTTTTGTATTCTATGGAATAGTAACCATGCTGTCAACCTTGTTCCTTATGATATGTTTGCTTGTATTAGTTAAGATACTGCGTTTGAGAACACTGCATTAGAAATAAACATTTCAAACTCGCACGTCTCCTCGTTTACTCCTTGTTCTGGATTGGTATGTTAGTATAACGAAAGAGTGTTCATGTGTTCCACATTACCCGAGGTTTCTAAGTCCATGTTCTGGGTTGTCTAAATCATTGGGGGTCGGTAAGAACCAATGAGACACTGATTGCTAGTCTGGTAGGGGATTTTGGATACTAAGGTGAGTTTTGGCACACCCTAATTCACTGAGGTTCTAAGTCTCTATGCACAGTTCTGTGTAGGAGCAGAATCCCTTCTACATGGCGCCCGATCGTTGGTGGTCTTATTACATGACACTTGAGTAGTGCTTATATCGGTCCTTAACACCCTTCACTGTTGTTTCCGGAAAACAGTGGTGTCGGACAAACCTACCTATACTTCCATAGGTCTTTTCAAGCTTGATTCTATCAAAACAATTTCCTTGAATTACTACCCAGTTGTGCTATAAAGTTTTTATTGTACCTTTTCATTTCTGTGTTACTATGGCCGCGGTGGACATTCCGCAGCAAAGTCACATTACGGTGCGCAATCACTTGCAAACTTATAATGTCCCCGTGGATGGCATGGCCGTAATTATGTTGGTGAGTGCAGAGGTGGCTTACCCATACGAATTTTTTTACTCGTGGGTGACCTTCCCAGCTGTGAACGCAAATACTACTGTGTTCAACACGTACACTCCCACTGCTGTGCCGCAGGACTATGCTCCATATAGGACACAGGAAGTTCCGATTAATGCTTGGCATCACCGAGTTTGGTTTAATGGCGTCCTACCCCACTCTTTGACAGCTCCGAGGTTAGGTCCCTTGTCCATTCCAGGCGCGACTTGGCCTGTTTTGGCTGGATTTACACCTCATCCTCAGCACGGGGTGTGTCCCGTGGCTGAGTTAAGACGTTTACATGTAGTCACAATTAGCGTAATTAGGTTGTTGGTGCAATACATTACCCGCAAGCCCCAGGTGGTGCGGCGCTTCCTGCCAGACAGAGCGGAATGAAGCTTAGTCCTGTAATGGTCAATGCTGTGATGGGCAAGCGCCCCCAGTATAAGGATGATTTTCCTTTCTGGCTTGCCGAGAAGTTTGACCAGCTGGAGGCGGTATTTCCTAACACGACTCCTGGTGAAAAACACAGAATTCTGACAATTAGCATGCCTAAAGACTTGATCCCAGAAGCTGGTGACTGTGAGTCATGGGGTAAGATCTTTGCGGCAGTGTATACGAGGTGCTTTGGCACACCGTCAATGACTGTCCTTCCACGGTCGTTAAGCATGTTCAAGATGAGCACGGACCTGAGGCAGCGGTTGAATTGGGTATGCGCCTCTGCGGCAGTTTTGACGTAGTTCCGATCTCATTCTTGCGAATGTCAAGGGAGATGCTGTGAGCTTTCAGGTGTCTAATGCTTTGCAGGATGTGCCCGGTGCCGACAAACCCCGTCAGTTACCGAGAATTATTGTGGCAGCTTATAAGACCGTGGGCCACAATAGTTTGAGAGTCAAGCCATTTTCTACTAAAGAGAAAAAGCAACCCCAAGGCCGAAGTCAGAGACTGACAAACAGCCCAAGACCAAAAAGCAAAATTGGCAGAAAAAATAAAAACAGGGTAAACAACAGCAACAGCAGAAACAGGAATCATCAGCCTCATCGACCGGTGGTGGAGGAGGCGGCAGAGGTCGGGGTGGCCAGCAGGGAAGCGACCACCCCCGCCCGAAAAACATTAAAGGAAAGCAGGACGATTCAACACTGAAGAGACCCAAGTTTCAGAAAAAGAAAGTTGCCGCCTTAACAGCGAGATATGCCACAGATAGTGAGAACGCAGCTTCCGAATCAGACATGGGCTCTGACCTTGCTGGACAGCGCAGTGGAGATTACCATAGTGCGAGAGGCCCTGCGTCCACTACTGAAGGTGAGAGAGACTGATCGATATGTTGTTGTGGAGATGGCTGATACCACAGTAGCTCCCCCTGATAGACTTTATAACATACTCCTTTTAACTGGTGGTGACATACAGCGAACCATCAAAGGGGTATTTTGGAAAAATCCTACGACTACATATGACATTTTGTTAGCGGAGGCTGACTGGCCCCCACCTTTTGTGCTCGCAGCTCCGAGAGGGGAGGAGGTAATCCTCCCTAGTTTCGCGCACACTGTCTCGAAAGAGCATGCGCTGAATTTTGCAGAAGAGTGGGCTAAGGCTCTTGCGCCGGCTCTGTACCGTACACAGTGTGGTTGGGATAAATTTTCCCCACACCACGAAATTCCTTTACGGTCTATGCCTCAGCCGAAACCTCAATATCCCATCCGACGTAAAGCTAAGATTTCCGTCGCGGAAATCCTTGAACAATTGGAATATCAAGGTGTGATTGAAACTTGTGTGTCACCGATGAATAACCCTCTTTTTACTGTGACCAAGCCTGACGGCTCGTACCGTTTAGTATTGGATTACCGGCATTTGAACTCGCATTGCCGTACCTGTGCAGTACAGAATACACACGGCTCTGCTCTTGTGGATGGTCTTGTGCGTAAACGGTTTAAAACCACGCTAGACATATCCAATGTTTTTTTTACACACAATTTGGACAGACTGAGTTCCCAGTGGACCAGTTTTACCTGTGACGGCAAACAACGCCAGTATAAAAGATTACCAATGGGCTATAAGAATAGTCCAGGCATGTTTGCTGCCCATATAGTCTCTCTCTTAAGAGAGGATAGACACTGATGCGTGTTCATATGTGGATGACATTTATCTCACAGACAATGAGCTTTGGGCGCATCCGTGTCGTGTTGATCGCATAATTTGTAACTTTGCGGACTTTGGTTACAAATTCAACTTTGCAAAGTCTCACATTGCAGAGTACACAGTGTTGTATCTGGGCTACGAGCTCAACAATGAAGGTAGAGGATTGGCTCCTCACTTCTTGGAGAAATGCGCACAACTGCGCACTCCTACAACTCTGAAAAAATTACAGTCCTTGCTGGGATTTTTGAATTTCAGGCGTACTTACATTCCCGAATATGCCCAGCATATCAAGCCTTTGTATGCTTTGATACAACCAACTTTTACCAACTCTTTCTGGCTGCCAGAACATTCAGCTATTTTGCAATCTTTGCAGGCTGATCTTCTAGAATCTAAATTCTTACTGCTCGTGATAACCACACCAACCTGGTGATAAGAATCATCCCTGGGGCGGTGGGTTTCACGTCAGTCAGTCAGTCAGTCAAAAAACTTTATTCGGTTAATTAAAACCATAAAAGCAGTACATGATACAGAGAATTTTTTTTTTTTTTTAAAACAATTAAATAAGTAGAGAGAAATGATTGCATTTCTACTTAAAACAAAGGAAAGGGGACGTTAATAAGAAGGGATTTGGTAGATACAGGGAACACCTAAGGATAACAGCATATAAATCTCACCAGAGTATATACTAACAATCATTCATGAGTTAATAATGTGGCAGTTCTTACTTTTTTCTGTCTGGTGGCAGCTACTAAAAAACAGGCTACGCCATAAGCGACTGGCACTGAGTTCAACATCTGTAAATATAGTAATGCTGGCCGTACCTGAACGAAATTTAAAGGTTTTAAAATGGGCACAAGAAATTTTTTCCGCGGGACCAGATAGTGCTCGCACAGCATAACCAGATGCAAAGTATCCTGTGTTGAGAAACAGTCGCATGTACAAGGGGAAAAATTTTCTGGGGTACCCCAATCTGTATGCCTACCAAGGATGAGGTGGATCAAATTAAATCTAAACCTTATGAGCAGAAATCGGTGGTAGGGCTTTGTGACATATTTTAAGTAGGGTTCCATCTCTGTAGTGGTGGAGAGTTGAAAAAGTAATCTGACTGTAGGTTTACTGATTTCAGCCGATTCTCTTTCGCATTCCAACAAAGATCGAAAATGTTGCTTCACCCACTTTGCATCCTCTTTTTTGAGATGTTGCAGAAGAGAGTACATTTCCGGACGCCCTAGCCTCGCACATGCCGCTCTAACATATGCCAGCCACGGGATAGTATGAGCTTTGTCAAGAGATATACAATCCTTAAGGATGCAGTGATTCAGGCTGATTTCTTCATTGGTCCAGGTTTTAATCCAGCAAAGTACTGGGGACATTTTTAGAAGATCAGTAACGTACCCCATACCTAGTTCATTATGCGTTGAATGTGTGGGGGAAGATTTCGGGAGAGTCAACAGGGCCCGTATGAAGTTATTTTCGGCAATTTGTATGCCTGAGACTGGAACATAGCCCCAAATGTCTGCCCCATAGGAAGCAATTGCCAAGCATTTGGCTCTATAAATCCTGGTCATTGCTTCCATAGGTTTCGAGCCCAATTTTTTTGAGAAGCTCAGGAGTGCTGTTGTTGATCTAATTACTCCATTTTCCTTGAGTTTCATTTGTGGCTTCCAGGTTCCTCTCTCGTCAAAAGTGACACCCAGATAGCAAAAGGAGGGCACCCTTGAAATTGGTGAATTGTTGGAGCTGAAAGATCTGATCTTCATATTTTTCTTTCGCGAGCCAACGACCATAACATGGGACTTGACGGTATTAATTTTTAAATCAAGCGCTTCCATGAACTGGCCGAAATGGTCCAAAAGTTTTTGAAGCCCTATGCCAGTCCGCGCTATGAGAACAGCGTCATCCGCGTATAGGAGGACCGGAACAGGTAGGCCCCCCATACGCGGAATATCCAAGGTGGCTGAATTCAGAAATTTCCCCAAGGCGTTGATGTACAGTGTAAAGAGTAGAGGGGCCAGGATGCACCTTTGTCTGACCCCTCTCCCTGATCTAAACTTTGCTGTACACCTACCGTCCCTTGATGCCCTAATCGTCGCAAACAAATTAGAGTGAAGGTCATGTAAAAAACTAACCAAAGTAGTGTCCAATCCTGAGTTGTGTAAGATGGTCCATAATTTTGAACGATTAACCAAATCAAACGCCGAGGATAGGTCCATAAATCCCAAATAAAGAAACCCCCCCTTCACCACAGTGTATTTACTAATGATTAAATGAAGGTTCAGGCATTGGTCAATTGTCCCTCTGTGTGCCCTGAACCCGTACTGCAGGTCTGAAAGGATCCTGCTCTCCTCCAGCCAATCCTCCATTCTGTGCAAAATGACTCTGCCTAAGATCTTGACGGCAGAGTCCAGCAAGGAGATTGGTCTGAAGCAGGCCGGGTCCGCCCTGTTCCCTTTCTTGAATATAGGCACAATTATGGAGGTAGACCAGGAGGATGGGAAGCCAGCTGTCGGGATAGCATTGAAAACGTTAGATAGAATTTTGGACCAGAATTGTGGGTACTGTATATAGAGGTCTGCTGGTACCCCATCAGGGCCCGGGGCCTTATGTTTGTTGGTCTCTCTAATCGCCCTTTCAACTTCCATGGTGTTAAAATCCATGACCAGATTGGTATGGTCGTGGGTTTTGTCAATTGAGGCAGGGGCTGTAGACTCATAGATTTTGCCAAAATGGGCTAGCCATCTGTTATCTTCTATGACACAGTCTAAATCCGTTTGCCCGTTGTCGGAAAAAAAGGGCTGATTTACAATGGCCCAAAAATTTTTGCTGTCTCTCAGGACTTCCACAGATAGTAGGCTATTCCATGCTTCCTCCTTAATTTGACTTTTACGATTTTGGGTTATGGTTTTATATTCCCTCCTTAATTTGGCCACTAAGGACTTATCTCTGGGTTTTTGTTTGATGGCTTTCATCAGAGCACTATGAACCCTCGAACATTCCTTGTTGAACCATTTATGGGTCTTTATATTCCCTTGCCCAACCGACCTTCGTTCCAAGTTCTTACTAATCCTGGAGCAGATGTCTTCGAAGGCTATCAAGACCTTGGGGCCCTCTGCAGTTGGGTCCAAGCATACTGCCATGCTGTCCTCCGTCTCTTGGGCAATTGCATGAAAGAAATCCTCTGGGACGATCATCTCCCATTTCAGGCGCCTTCCCTGCTCTTTAGATTTCAGATCCTTTATGGCTGCCATGCTTGGCGAACTACCAGTGCGAAAGCAATCTAAATCCAAGGACAAGAGAACAGGATGATGATCCGATGAGATAAGGTCAACTACGCTGTACTCATGTACCTTTGCCAAGACCCCATTTGAAACAAAAATATAATCTATAACTGTATTGGCATCTCTTCCAACAAAAGTTGGGGCTCTCGGCTCGCTAATGCCCTGATCGAATTCGAAGAGATTTAGGTTCGCTAGAAGGAACTCTAGGTACTCGCCCTCTGCAGTGTGTTCAAAATGGGGAATAGCTTCGGGTGATATCCCCCCGTATCTATCATTAAAACAACCTCCCTCACAAGGGTGTATGTTAAAATCCTCCAGAATAACCAATTCCGAGGGGGTGGTGCAATCACTCCTATAGGCTGACAAAAAATTTAACAAAGAAATTAAATGTTCATTTACAATGACGGACTCCTTTGAGTTATAAAAGTTAATCAACAGAACAATCTTTGAGTTAGGGAGAGTCCATTCTACCGTAAGGGCATTTGTTAAAGCGGTATCTATTTTTTTGAAAACCCCTACTAAATCCAGGGAACACAAGATGAGTAAACCACCCTTTGCTCTTCCTCCTATGCCTGGGACTGCCGGAGTGGAAAAACTGCAAAAACCATCCAGGGAAAAAGTTTGTGTTGTGTCCCACGTTTCTTGAAGCCCTATAATATGATATTGTTCAATAAAACTTTGCCATATTGGGTCCAAAGCCTTCGCATTTAAACCTGCCACGTTCCAAGTAAGGACTTTACAAAGTGCTAAGTCTGTGTTAGGGGCATTCGGTGTACCCGCGCCCCGGCTCTCTCTCGTCGTCAAGCTAGTTCCGGGTATGGGGGATAAATTAGCTGTTATAGGTGCCACTATGGAGACATCCTTACAGGGACGTGTTAGATTTAGACAAACACCATATTCCCCTGGCGAACCCTGAGTATGTCAATCCACCCAATCTGTGTTGGAAAGGCACTCAAAGCGGTTTGCGATAGGGAAGTACAGGGGATTGGAAGGGCCATTTTGAGGTTGTTGATAGAAAAAGGGGTGGATGAGTTGGGGGCCATGCGGGGGACCACCTTGACGTGGTCTACCTCCCCTAGTCCCCACCAAATTCCACCCCCCATCCCAGCCCTCCTCCCTCACTGGGGGTTGAATATCCCAGGGGAAGTTAGGCCTTTGTCTTGAAATCCTATCGTGAGAGCCTTTAAACCAACTCCAGCGATTATCCGCTTGATTGTGGGGAAGATAAAAATACGAGAGAGGTCTGGCAGTAACCCTACTCGCCTGATATCTTGGGGCCCTGCTGTTACAAATAAAATCTACTGCCTCTGGATTTTCAAAAGTTACCACCACACAGTCCCCCTGCAAATTTTTCTTATTTCGTCCTACCCAGGGAGCCCTCTCTATCATTAGGATATCAGCTGATATGTTTGTTGGGAGAGGATAATTGTTCGCTAGCCAATGGCAGACTTTATTTTTAAGTGCCTGGTATGATTCTTCTTCTGGCGACCGGAGTTCTGTAACTCCGGTAAGGATAACCACATAAGGTGCGGCATCTGGGGGAAGGTGAATATTTCTACGATTCCTAACCTTACCCTTATCCTCTATATCGAGTTTAGGCGCCTGGGATAAACTGTCGCTGGGTGTGGACTGGGGGATGGTATTATTTTTAGATGAGATCAGATTAGTATCTGTTTTTTTAATCTGCTCTACAACAGGGGGTTTAGTTTTAGGTCCTACTTGGTTTGAGGCACTACTGGGTTTCTTAGTCGTCGTGTTGTTAGTCTCCGGCGCTTTATTAGGAACCATTGTAGTCTTTGTGGGTTTAGGTAAATTAGTAGCCTGAATAGACTTTTTATTTAGGGTAAAGCTGGGACAGCGTAGACAGCGTAGTCTTGCCTCTATAGGTTCTAGTAAAGCTTTTAACATATTCCAAATTATTGTATTATTTGAGGTAGAACCCGGCTCTTCCAATGGGGGTGTTATTATTGAATTACCTGTGGGGCTGCTGAGTTGCAAAATTTCTTCCAGACTTTGGTCAATTACGGTATCATCTGGGAGACTCAGCAGTAGGCCAGGGTTATTAGGAGGTGGGCCTTCTGTGGGGATAGGTAGACTGTCTGAGGGTTTTTCAACAATACAAGGATTAGATAAAGTAATAGCCTTCTTCCCTTTCACAGCCGTTAAGTTGTTAGTTTTGCGTTTTTGTTTAGGGATTGCCCCTTCTACCCGCGCTCTTTCTATTAGATTGACTGTAGGGTTACTAACATTTATTTCACTTCTTTGCGTTCCACTCTCAGTCAGTATGTCTAAGTTAGGTGAAGCCTCCAGATCCTGGGCGAGATTAAGGACATCCAAGTCCTTATTAGGACCAGAATGATGTACTAACACCTGTGCTTCTCGCCGGGAATCCATTTTCGGTGTCTGAGCCTCAGCAATGAGGCCAAGGGAAGAACGCTTGGCCATGGCCGGCCAGGTCTTGAGAAACTCTCCTGTCCATGAGAATTATCCCTTCGTCGATAAGTGCGTGTGTGCGGGTGATAAAATCATCCAGTGTCCCAGTGAGTTTTTTAGCTCCAGCGGCGGCCATGCTTCTTGTTTCACGGCAGGACATAACCCGGGAGTACCAAATGAAATGGCGGGAGGGAGCTCAGAACGCCTAGCCAAGATCTGTGGCCCAGCCCAGTCTCCTCGGGCCTCTGAGGGCCACAGAGGGCCCGCCCTTTGCCCGGGCTTGGCCCCGGGCGCTCCAGCGCGCTCCCGGGCGCTCCTGCGCGCTCCCGCGCAGCGTTGATCACAGCTTTATATGTGTTATTGTCCGGTGTTGGGTGGGCGGGCGGTCAGGGAGAGCGGGCCAGGTGACTCGGCTTGAGGATTACCGGGACTCCTGGGAAAGCGAGTCCCGGTTCCTAAGCTCGCAGCCCTGTCTCACGCTCACACACCCAGCAGCTACCTGTAGGTCCGGTGATGGCAGCGGCGAAGCGGGACCCGCGAAGCGGATGCCGCGAGTGGTAGCGGTCCTTCCTTCCTCCTCGAACAGCAAACGGCAAAGTCAGGTGATTTGTGGCGTCCCCACACACTATGGGATGCAGAGTCTTTTAAGGTGCTTCAGCTGGGCGGGGAGGTCAGGGAGAGCGGGCCAGGTGACTCGGCCTGAGGATTACCGGGACTCCTGGGAAAGCGAGTCCCGGTTCCTACGCTCGCAGCCCTGTCTCACGCTCACACACCCAGCAGCTACCTGTAGGTCCGGTGATGGCAGCGGCGAAGCGGGACCCGCGAAGCGGGTTCCGCGAGTGGTAGCGGTCCTTCCTTCCTCCTCGAACAGCAAACGGCAAAGTCAGGTGATTTGTGGCGTCCCCACACACTATGGGATGCAGAGTCTTTTAAGGTGCTTCAGCTGGGCGGGGCGGTCAGGGAGAGCGGGCCAGGTGACTCGGCCTGAGGATTACCGGGACTCCTGGCAAAGCGAGTCCCGGTTCCTACGCTCGCAGCCCTGTCTCACGCTCACACACCCAGCAGCTACCTGTAGGTCCGGTGATGGCAGCGGCGAAGCGGGACCCGCGAAGCGGGTTCCGCGAGTGGTAGCGGTCCTTCCTTCCTCCTCGAACAGCAAACGGCAAAGTCAGGTGATTTGTGGCGTCCCCACACACTATGGGATGCAGAGTCTTTTAAGGTGCTTCATCTGGGCGGGGCGGTCAGGGAGAGCGGGCCAGGTGACTCGGCCTGAGGATTACCGGGACTCCTGGGAAAGCGAGTCCCGGTTCCTACGCTCGCAGCCCTGTCTCACGCTCACACACCCAGCAGCTACCTGTAGGTCCGGTGATGGCAGCGGCGAAGCGGGACCCGCGAAGCGGGTTCCGCGAGTGGTAGCGGTCCTTCCTTCCTCCTCGAACAGCAAACGGCAAAGTCAGGTGATTTGTGGGTTTCACGTACCTTACTTTTAACGAAGGAGACACAGTACCCATACAAGTCACACTTATACACATCGGCTGAAATGCGGTTTTCCTCTGTGGAAAAAGTTTTGACAGCAGTGCAAATGGTGATTCTCAAGGAACGTGCACTGTCGCAGGGAAAACGCATGTTGGTTGTGACACCGTTTCCTGCATTCGAGGCAGTGACGAAAGCCATTGCACCAAATTCTAAAGCTTTGCACCCTCGGTGGATACAATGGGCAGCACCATTGACGTCTCTAGATGTCATGTTTATTTTTGATGCCTCCTTACAGTCGCAGCAGTTTTTGCAGTATGAGTTTGTTCATCCTGCCCCTTTGGCTATGCAGCCTTTGGAGGACTTCCATTGCATCATATACACTGATGGTTCAGCGCAGGTTGCGCATGGGTCTAAGCACGCATACGTTTTACGCTTGTGCTATTGTGGTAGATGCCATGGTGAATGATGAGTTCAAGTCCAGAGTCGTGCACACGCAGACTCTTGCAGGCACATGCATCAAGCGATTTGGGAATCGCAAACGGTGCGAATCGCAAAATTCGGCCGTTTGCGATTCCCAAATCACTATTTGGGATGCATCAACCTCAAAGTGAAGAAATCGCTATTTTAGCGATTTTTTAAAGTGCGATTGCTTTTAAGGAATCACAATTTTGGGATTCCTTAAAAGCAATGCATGAAACTTAAAAAAATTGCGATTTCGCAATTAGAGAGAAAAAATTACCATGAGGTTGGACCTCATGGTAATTTTGCGAAAAGTTAGAAATATGCAATTTTGTTCATATTTTTAACTTTCATGTTGTGCACACACATGCCCTTAGGGCATGTGTGTACACAACATATGTGCATTGTTTGATTTCAGGGGTGCAACAGGGTGTCCTTTGGACACCCCTGCACCCTTGAAATCGCAATCTCAATTTGCGATTAGCTAATTGCGAATCGCAAATTGAGATTGTCTTCCCATTCATTCCTATGGGCCTCTAGGCCCATAGGAATGAATGGGAAGGGATTCCTTAATTGCGATTCGCAAAATGCTAATCGCAAATAAGGAATTCTAAGGAATCGCAATTTATTTAGCGATTTCTTGATGCATAGGCATTTGCGATTCCTTAATTGCGATTCCTTAAAAATCGCAATTAAGAAATCGCAAATGCCGAGATTGATGCATGTGCCTGATGGGGACTACACCGCACAATTGGCAGAGCTTCGTGCTCTGATGCTTGCGCTGGAGTACGCTGATCCTGGTGTGACGACTCTTCTTGTGAGTGATTCTTACTACTGTGTACAGTCTTACAATGAAAACCTGTTCATTTGGATTCAGAATGATTTTCGTGATTCCAAGGGTAGCACAATAAAACATGAAATGATCTGGGTCTGAGTGGCTGAGCTTAAAGAGCAGTTGCCCCTCGTGTTTGTGATTCATACTCTTGGTCATCAGCTCGTGGGAGTCCACGCTGTTGGCAATTCGCTTGCCGATGAGGCAGCAAAATCAGCGGTATCGACATATTTGGTTGCAGCAGTTACACGTTCCAAAAGTAAGATTGATGATGATCTCTTGGCAACTGTTGCTGCAACTGAGAAGGGAGGTAAATATCCAAAAGGATTCCCTTCGAAGTATTCATACCACTTAAGTCCCTGATAAAGTTCCTTATGTGAAAATACCTGACGTTGGTGAGAGGTTACTTCCCAATGCGGACCGCAGGCCTACACTGATTACCGCAGCCCATGAAGGTGTTGCGTCTGCGCATACGGGCGCTTCGGCTACTGTAGCTCATTTACAAAAAAGTTTCTGGTGGCGGGGGCTGTACAAACAGACGCATGATTTTGTCCTTCAATGTGACATTTGCCAGCAGATTAAGCCTTCAACTGCTGCGCGTCCGCCCCAGACACAGTTGTACATTTCTAATAAACCCATTGGGTGTGTTTATTTAGATCACTGCGGTCCATTTTCTTCTGATACTGTGTATAAGTACATCTTAGTAGCGGTTGATTGATGCACATGCTTTGTGTGGGTGTGGCCACACCACAGCGCTGATTCACGGACTGTCATAAGAGACTTGAGTGCCTTTGTAGGGATTTTTGCCTGTGGTACCTTCCATTCGGATCAGGGTCCGGCTTTCACCTCTAAGGCGTATAAGGATGCCATGACTTCGTTGGGGGTCCTAGTCAAGTTTTTGTCTCCATACAGACCTGAGGGTAATAGTGCTGTGGGACGGATGAACCGAGATTTAAAGCAGTCTTTGACGGCTCGAGTTATAGGCACTGGCAGGAACTGGCTGGCCCACCTCAATAGCGTGCAGCGTGCTCTTAATAATCTCCCTAGAAGGTCTCTGGGCGGGTGGACCCCATACGGGATGCTCTTTGGTATCAAGATGTATGTCCTGGACCTTGACGGTCTAGATTCCGTACGCTCAGGCTGCCTCCTTTGATGTAGATGAACATTGCAATGTTTTACAGGATCTACAAAAGACAAGAGACAGTCTTGCAAAGGAACATTTGCCCTCCACCTCGAATGATGCATTGCAGATCCCGGTAGTTGGCTGGTTACCCCAAGTTGGAGAACTGGTTCGTGAGAAGATCGAAAACAAGAAAGAATTTGGTTCCTCTTATCGAGCTCCGGTTCCGGTGCTTGGAGTGAAGGGCAAAAGCACAGTCATTTTACCACCACTTCCAGGTTGTAAGGAGAACAGGTATATCTCCATTAATAATGTTAAGATACACAGAGTGGGCGATTCTTCTTAGTATGACACCGGCAGTCTCAAGTCCTTCGATTTTGAGAAATTCTGTTTTGGCCCCGGTTTCCAATCCTGTGCCTGATGTTGCTCTCGAGTTGCCTGCAATTTCCAGCCCTTAATTAAGTATACTGCCTGGTACTCAACATGATGAAACTGACTATACTTATCCTACTGACTTATCGATGCCTGATTTACAAACTTGCTTAGCTACAGAATCCCGATTTTCATGTGACACTGTTTCCCACACATCAAAAAAGCCTTCGAAGATTTCTGTTTTGGCAAGACTGTTTAAAAAACATTTTTTGATTCCCCCTTGGACTTATATTTGGATGGTGCTTTTTTCGATTTACCTTTTTATGTCAATTGGTTTTGTGTTTTATTTTTTCCATCTCGTCAATGGACATTATGTCAAGGAGAGAACTTGTATTCAACATATCAATGGAACATTGGCTCCCCACTCCTCATCACACAGATTGAAAAGAGACTTGGCCTTAGTTAATATCACTGCTTGGCCTGTCTTGGATGGATTTGTATGGGATGCTGTTCGATTTCAAATTCATGAGCCCACTGAGGTTATAAATGTCCCTAATGTGCTTAGAGTGTCTATGGGGGATGTAGTTAAACAAAATATACGTTCTGATGATTGGGATGTTCAGGCCATAAAATCATTGTTTTCTGATTTGAAATACTATGCTGCCTTTGATTCTGAAGATTTGTACTTGGAGTCTGCTAATTACGGTGATTTGTATCAACATTTTGGCAATCACTACCTGCAGAAAGCTAATACCAGGAAACTCAATGTAAATTACACCCAGTGGGAACACTGTCCGGCTCCTATACAAGGCAGTTCTGCTGCCTGTTTGAAGAGGTTCACTTATTTTACAGATTTTAATCAGTCTAATCCCAATGCATTTTATTTTAAAATGACTGAAAAGTCCACATCCAAAGTTAGACTTACCGATACTAAATTATTGTATTCGAAGTCCTTTCTAGACCAGTTGGCTGTTGGGGGCTACGAGTTGTGGAAGGATACCATTGACCTTAAATCAGTTTGGGGTTCTAAAAGCTGGCATGTGCAAGGCACTGAGGCTTTGCACCGTGCATGCCTCATCCCGAACCATATGTTGTTTTTGAATTCTACTATTTCACAGACAACATGCTTTGGATTGGCTACTCCTAAAAGATTAAATGCTCCTTCTTTTCCTGATTTAGATGAATATTCTGGTTGGAGTAATATCACAAAATTTTCCTTGAGAGAGTTGCACACTCTGTTATTGAATTCCTCCGTTAACATATCCAGTTTGGATCCTGAAGGCCGGTTGAAGTGCTGACTCATGCCAGTATCCTTTTCTGGGTTTAGCACATGGCTTTACACAGGTCAGGGTGGATCCCCGTTTTGAAAGTGACCATTCTGCGACTACCTATTCTGTAGGCAAATTGTTTCAGACCTGGCCCAGACATTCTACCTTGGCGTTTATCTAAACTGACTGACGATGTTGATCTGAATGATTTTATTAAAGGCCCGGCTAAAGGTAGATCTAAAAGATCCATATATGCTGTTTATAACAAATTCTGGGAAGCTTCCCAGATTGAGGCGGCTACCTGCCTTGGAGCTATAGATCAAGCTAATTTAGAAACAGTGCTAGCAGTTGTAGATAACAGCATTAACACGCTCTCTTCCCGCATTTACACATTAGATAGTATTGTGTCATCTGTTGTAGATATTGTGCAAGATAAAGTGTCTGCTTTGTACCACGGTCAAAATCAGTTGCGTTCCATTATGTAGTTTGCATGGACATTACAGACCCTAAGGCAGGAAAAGTGCCTTGGAATTACATGAATACATCATCTTTGTTTGCCCCTTTTAATTTGACAGACAAGCAGCGCTTACTATCTATGAAAGATGCTTCTTTTTCGATGTTGCACATTGAAAGGTTGGAGCCTTTACCATTTTCTGTGGCAGAAGCCAATACTGTAACGTGGCTTATTCATGGTTTAATAACTCTTCCGTTTCCTTTGTTCGAGTTTAAAAACTGTGTGAAGTACTTTATTTTTATTTATTTATTATTTATTTATAAAGCTTGTAAAGTGCACTGTCACCTAGCAGGCATTCTGGCGCTGGAGCTCCATGAACATGACCCAAGGACAGCTGTAGAACAACACTCAAACCCTAGGTAACAGCCAGGTCTTCACAGATTTTCTGAACGGGAGAAGTTCATCTAGTTGCCTAATCTCCCAAGGTATGCTCTTCCAAAGCTTTGCCGCAGCCACCCTGAAAGATCTTCCCCCTGCCCTGACTGTTTTAAAACTAGGGACTCTCACTAGACGGGCTGACGAGGAGCGCAGCACCCTGGCGGCGAAGTACCAGGTAAATTTAGCCTGCAGTGATCTGGGTCCAAGCCCGTGAAGGGCCTTAAAAACAAGGCAGAGTGACTTAAATCGTATTCTCTGCCTGAAGGGAAGCCAGTGAAGTTCGGTCAAGGCCGCAGAGGCTGACGTTCTTCTAGGCTATCCCAGGGCCATTCTGGCTGCTGCTGACTGGACTCTTTGAAGCCTATCAAGCAGAAAACTGGGAGACTCGAGCAAAAGTGCATTACAATATTCAAGTCTACTCAGGATAGTGCATCTGGCCACCAAAGCCCGAGCAGAGGAAGGAAGAAGTGGCATGATCTTACTTTGCTATTGGTAGATACGAGCATCTTGGTAGTTCTTATCTACATGAAGCCTGGTTGCTTCCTTTTACATATCGATGCCTTAGGGAGGGGAAGGAAGTTTATTTGAATAGTGGAGAATGCACTGAAACACCGGATCATTCCTTAATGTGTCGATATATCCAATTACACGGCTCTTGTAATCAAAAGGAGCCTAATTTAGCCTGTATTTTGAAAGGTACCCCTGTGCCTGCAATCGTTCCCACATTCACATTACTGGCAAAAGGGAGTTATTCACTTTTAAACAATGAGGATTGTTGTGGGTTAATAAAAGGGATTGCTTATGTTGTTACAGTCAGTGAACGTGTAGTTTGTTGCAAAAATGTAATATATCCACCCCCGCATGGGAAACTTGATCTTTCCATCTGGCCGAAGATTCCGACCTTGGAAGCAGAGTTCAATAGGATGAGTCGCATAAGAGCTCTATTGTCCCAGAAAGAAGTTGCCCTCACATCTGCTTGTGAAACATTTGTCCTTCACGTGGCTAACACCCGCACAGAGATGCATGCCTTATTAAATACTGATTTGCCCTTGCACTTCGGTGAGTTAATTCACACAATCTTCAATGCGTCCTCCACTTCGGGGCTGGCTCACTTTTTTAAAGTTGCAAGCAGTAGCTTAGTGACTTCCTTCCAAAAGATTTTCGGAGTCATTCCAACTTTCTTCCATTCTATTTTCTCCAGCCTGTTTGGTGGATTTCCCTTACTACTGGCTCTTGATGCTGGCGTGCTGTTACTGTTTTGTTTATTTCAAAATGGATGCACGTCCTGTGTTACAAGACGAGCTGTCTCGGCTAGGGCTCCTTCGCGCCCGGATGCTTGAGTACTATGGTGCGCTGCCTCTTGCTACACTGAGTGCAGCTTATGGATTATCGTTTTGATTTTCCTACTTTACATGCATCCAGCCTGTCTTTCATTGCCTGAGTTACGACTTCGATTGAGCCCTGGATTTGTGTCTCTGCAATACGGTGTCTCCCGATGCAGATTATAATCAATTTATGAGCCCCTTAGTTGCTCATGAATTCCTTTGTTCTAATGGAGGGATTATGGCCTTTGCAGCGATACATGGAATACTGGGTCGTTGGAATGTGTTCGCAGCAGCGCAAGATTTCTTGGCTCGCAGCTTCCTTGAAAACCCACAGAGTTGTCCTCTGATGGTGCAAGAGGCTCCGGTAATTGAAGAGCATGTATGTACTTTCCTTTGTTAAATTGGATGGCCGAATTATTTTCGGATGATAACAGTGACTTCCTGTTGGAGGCTGTTGCTGCATATTTTGCATATTCGTTATTGGGATGAACTGTGTTTGCAGTCTCGTTTTCTTGAGCGACACTTTTCATTGGATTATTGGAATTTTTGTAACCCTAATTTTTGAAACACTTACCTATTGACTTTATCAATGTCCAAAAAGCAGGATTTTTTTCTTCCCCCACAATTTTTTTTAGTAACTCTATTTTTAAGGTACCAAATTGGAGACTTGTGTTTGAGGTATCGATCTTGAGCTCTGCGTTCCTAAATTTGCCCCTTTTTAGGTTTTGCCTGGCGAAAGCTGCGCTTTCTGCGCAGCTTTTTCGCGCAGGCGAAAACCTGATGATAACAGTAGTGTGGCTTGGTTCGGCCCTCGTCGTTGATTGGCTGGCTCCGTAAACGGAGCCTTGCCATTGGACGAGGGGCCTGTCCGTCAATGCCGGACCAGACACGGGGGCGTTCCCGACATTCTTTGGCTTTTGCCGACGTCACGGGACGCCGGGAACGCCCCCGTGTCTGGTCCGGCATTGCCGGCACTTCTGCGTCTCTCCTAACCCCGTGACTGGCCGGCCGGCCAATCCTAGCGCGGCCGGCCGGAAGTGCCCGCCCCCCGCAACAAGAAGGAAGACGGCAAGCAGTATGGCGGCGCCCGCGGGGCTCCCGTGGCCTGGAGGGAACCCCGGGAGATGCGCTCTGCAGGCTCGCTCTGCGCAGCCCATGCTGCCGCTTTAAACGCATCCTACCCTGCTAGGGCTGCCTCCGCCTTCTGCCCCACTCCTGCTGCTGACAGCGAGCTGGCTGCACAGACCGGCGGCGAGTGCATGGAGGCTGGGAGCATCTCTGGCGAGGAGGGGTTCCTGCAAGAGGAGCCAGGGCCCGGGAATCACAAGAAGGCGCCCAGTTTCTTACAGTATTAAATAACGTTAGTCTAGCCTGCTTCTAAGCACCCCAACGTTTGCGGATAATACTGAGACAGGCTTTCACCCCCTAGACCTGACTGGGCAGATCTCCTCAATTTACATCCGATGACCCGCTAACACGGTCCTGAGAACGGACTGCGAAATCTGAGGCGAAGCTTCATCACCGAGGTCAGAACCGCTGAGGTCTCTCATGCACGCGCGGCCGGCCGGAAGTGCCCGCCCCCCGCAACAAGAAGGAAGACGGCAAGCAGTATGGCGGCGCCCGCGGGGCTCCCGTGGCCTGGAGGGAACCCCGGGAGATGCGCTCTGCAGGCTCGCTCTGCGCAGCCCATGCTGCCGCTTTAAACGCATCCTACCCTGCTAGGGCTGCCTCCGCCTTCTGCCCCACTCCTGCTGCTGACAGCGAGCTGGCTGCACAGACCGGCGGCGAGTGCATGGAGGCTGGGAGCATCTCTGGCGAGGAGGGGTTCCTGCAAGAGGAGCCAGGGCCCGGGAATCACAAGAAGGCGCCCAGTTTCTTACAGTATTAAATAACGTTAGTCTAGCCTGCTTCTAAGCACCCCAACGTTTGCGGATAATACTGAGACAGGCTTTCACCCCCTAGACCTGACTGGGCAGATCTCCTCAATTTACATCCGATGACCCGCTAACACGGTCCTGAGAACGGACTGCGAAATCTGAGGCGAAGCTTCATCACCGAGGTCAGAACCGCTGAGGTCTCTCATGCACGTCAGATTGTGAACACACGTCAGATTGTGAACACAGCAGTAGCACCCCACCTAAACACCGGCTCCCTGCTTCCTGCGACAACTGTCCCTGACCTGGGTTTCCCAGATAGTTCGTTTTTTTTCGTGTCTTATACCGGATATACGTTCTTTCGATAGGTGTCCTGTAGGTGGCCATAAGGCGGGGGGATATAACGGGACACCCCGTCACCCCGAGAAGAGACCAGCCGTGGAAAGGTGCATCTCGGCCGGGACAGGACATGTGACCAGGGATGCGTGCAGAAGCGGGCATCTCCGGGGCTGAGGCGCAAAAGGCGATGTCAGGATCACAAGCTGAGCGAGAGGCAGCGGTGGATGAGCCAGGAGTCCACAATACGGAGCAGAAGGCCGTCACCCTTCACCCTGAGGACTGACCTGCGGGAAACATCCTTCATCTCACTGGTAAGTAACCGTTTTGTTTTCCGATCTCTTTTATTTGCCTTACTAATGCTTACCAGTGGTTTCTCCTACTCTCTCGCTCGCCTCGTGTTTCTCTAAGCCCTCCTGTTTCTCTTCCCCAGCCACAAGGTTTGCTTATTCTCTCATTTGCTTTGCTCGAAGGTGGTCGTGCCCCGCACCCTGCTGTTATCCTTATTCTCCTACTGCTGTTTCTCTTCATCATCCAGATGTTTTGCTTACTCTTAGCCTTACACTTTGAAGGTGATCTTACCGCCTGCGGTTTCTTGCATTCTTTTCCTCTCCCCATGTTTCTCGTAAACATGCTGTTTCTATTCCTCCCTGTTCTTTTACTTACTTTCTAATGTGCATTACGAGCACCCCTGTGAAGCCCCAGAGCACCCCTGTGAAGACCCAGAGCACCCCTGTGAAGCCCAAGAGCACTCCGGTGAAGACCAAGTCGCCTGTAGCGGCCAAGTCCCGGCTGCCATTGGCGAAGTCTCGGCCACCCCCCAAGGTCCGCAGTTTTGTCCCTGGAGATGTTCTTCCCCAAATTGTCCCTACATTTACACCCCCCCGCCCCCCACTATATTTACTTGCTCATGAGTCATAATATTCCTAGATTTTGCCGGCGCTTGTGCCCTCGCGGCTGAGCAGGCTCTGAATTGGCTCACACTCTCTCCGTTACTATTGCATACGTGCCAATATACCCGAGTCAGGCGGGTGTCTACCAATTTCTAACCCCCCCAAAAAATACGTTATTTTGACTGTGTGTGTGTGTGTGTGTGTGGGGGGGGGGCTCTGTGTGGGTGTGTGTGGGGGGCTTTGTGTGGCTGTGTGTGGGGGGGCTCTGTGTGGGTGTGTGTGTGTGGGGGGGGGGCTCTCTGTGGGTGTTGGTGTGTGTCATTTGCGAGAGATAAAGCTAGTGGCATTGTAAATGACAATGCCATTTATTTATGTTAAAAAAAAACATAAATAAAAATAATGTCAAGAGCAATGCCAATCGCTCTAACTTTAACAAAGGCAAAACCATTGCATTGTAAATGCTTGTTACTTGTCCTATCAGTACTCGGATCAAAGGGAGGGTGTCTTCTGGTTTGGTTTCACTTTTGCACTGTGTTATGTTCGCATGAGCTTGTTAGAAGTTTAAACGCCATTTTCCTTTTCTGCTGCCTCTGCACACAACACATTTTTTTATTAAAGCTTTTTGCCTAGTTGGATATTTTGCTTCATACAAGAATAACATGTTTTCTTATAATATCAGCCTTGTTTGGTAAGCTATGTCTGTACAGTGAGTGCCGAGGCCTTCAAGGTTATTCCAACACAGCGCTTGTTGTTTGGATTGATCAGCTCACTGAGTAGACATAATATGTATGCAGCTGTGGCCAACTTTGGGTTTAGGCACGATTAATAATGCACTGCACAGAGCATGAGCTACACACTTGATGAATATCGGTATGCAGAGAGTTGGTGCAGGAGATGATGTGATCCATTACTGCTAAACCCAAAGGTATGGGCCCGCCCTTCTAAACCCAAAGAGACCTTCTGTAGTTATAATATAATATACTAGCTAGGGAGGGAACCCGAGGTTCTATTTGGACCTTTTCCCTTTATCATTTTAACATGCTTTCGCCTTTTGTATTCTATGGAATAGTAACCATGCTGTCAACCTTGTTCCTTATAATATGTTTGCTTGTATTAGCTAAGATACTGCGTTTGAGAACACTGCATTAGAAATAAACATTTCAAACTCGCACGTGTCCTCATTTACTCCTGGTTCTGGATTGGTATGTTAGTATAACGAAAGAGTGTTCATGTGTTCCACGTTACCTGAGGTGTTCTAAGTCCATGTTCTGGGTTGTCTAAATCATTGGGGGTCGGTAAGAACCAATGAGACACTGATTGCTAGTATGGTAGGGGATTTTGGATACTAAGGTGAGTTTTGGCACACCCTAATTCACTGAGGTTCTAAGTCTCTATGCACAGTTCTGTGTAGAAGCAGAAACCCTGCTACAATACTTTTGCTAAATGCATCCTTGCACAAAATATTCATACTAGGAAACATTTCAAACTAAAACATTGCATAAAATCACAGATTTGCATTTCATGTAATTACCTGTAATTTTGCCTAATTACGCAGAAGTAAATTATTCATATTGTGTCACATTTCCAGTCCAATGTGCTTAGTAGCCCACTGTACCGCTCCAGACAGGGAGCAGCCATACAAGAAGCATTGGCAAAACCAATAGGTTCCAGTTTTGGGACAATGATTTTAGCTGCGCTGTTCAGCATTCTCAATGCTGCTCAGCATATAGAAGTAAAATAATGTACAAAGAAGGCACTATGATGCAGTTGTGACCATGTCATATTGTAGCTGCATTCACCATCATTTTTTTATATTCAAGGGTGGGGGAAGAACAAGGAGGGTGTGGGGTGACAGAGAAGGAGGACACAGTGGGAGGAAGCAATACTGAGGGCAGGGTGGGTAGTAGGAACAACAGGTGAGAAAGAATAAAAAGAAGAGAGGAGGATGTATCTCAGAGAGCAAGTGGGGAGAAGCAGCAATAGGTGAGAGAGAATTAAAATGTGGGTGGAGGGAAGCATCATGCAGGGCAGGGATGGCAAGGAGAAGTAATGGGTGAGAGAACAACATGGAGCAAGAGGGGGAGAAGCACAGGCAAGAAAGAAACATTGGGGGTACTCGAGGGTGAGCAAAACATGGAGGGGGTGAGGGAAAGCACATGAGCAACAAAGAGCAATACAGAATGCAGGGGGTGAGAAGTAGATGTGAGAGACAGCTGGAAAAAACATGCACTCCAATGGAGGCCTTAAGCCAAAAGAAACTAGTGCTTAAAAAGCAAGCAGTGGAAACGTAGAAGCCATCCAATCATACATACTTTATTCGAAACAAGTTTCATAAAAGTACAACACACAATATCCAAAATAAGCTATACACAAAAATTAAAATTTTCCACCAGTAAACAGATTATTAACATAAAAATAATTTCAGACAATGGGCAAAAATTTTGACCTAATGAACCAAGCATTCGCCACATATTTAGCCACCCCACAAATCATATGCATTGAATTGACATTTGTTTGTAAAATACGCATGGCTAATCTATGTTCCCTCACCCCTAAATTCCTACAAACAGGTTTCAACCACCTATCTCTAGGTTTTTTGTAGGCTACACAAGCAAATAGGAAGTGTCCTAATGATTCTT
Source organism: Lissotriton vulgaris (assembly GCF_964263255.1). Lineage (NCBI taxonomy): Eukaryota > Metazoa > Chordata > Amphibia > Caudata > Salamandridae > Lissotriton > Lissotriton vulgaris. Next base: position 898,859,775 of record NC_141685.1, read on the forward strand.
TCGGGCAGGGACAACCTGGACATTTAACCCCTGTACCGCTGTATCCCTTCCAACCTTCTTTGAATGTGTTAAGAGGTAAAATGCCGTATCTGAATTCCAGAAACAAAGTTCTATCTCGAGGGACCTGGATAAAATCCAAAAAGGGCTCCAATTTTCCAAGGGGCTTATGTTCAAGGAAGGAGTTGGTTAAGTGGCCCCAATTTTGGTTCCTAAGATCTTTTGCAACAACCCAATCCCAATATAGTTTCTTTACAATTGTTTTTGGGGGTGGCATTTGAGAGATCCAACTCTCCTCCAAACCTATGGCTTTCACGAGCCTCTTTAGATTATTCAACCATTTGATTTTGTTGGCTACATTCAAACCAATCAACTCATCCAAAACCATGGCATAGTTAGAGAGTTCTGGGGTCCTTCTAAGACGAACCCAAAATAACAAGGGGCGAATTTGCACCAGATCTACTATTGATTTTTTGCCCAGGTCTAAAAATAAGGGTTTCAAGGGGGACGATAAAGGTAGCGAAACCATATTTCTAATAAACTTATTTTCCGCCACTTTTAAAGCTTTTGTATTTTCCGCACCCCAAAGTTCTGAACCATAAACTGCCGCCGACAGTGCTTTCCCTTCGTATACTGCCAGGGTAGGGGCTATGGGTCTGCTAATAGAACGTTGCTGGTTTTTGAGAATCACTCCTGCCACCCTTTTAAGGTTTAAAACCATTTTAGTAATATGGGCAGACCAACTCAAATTATTACAAAGTCTTACTCCTAGGTAATCAAATTCTTGAACCACCTCCAGCGCGGTGCCATTCAACAAGAGGTTAACCTTCCTATGTTGCTTTTTCGTGGTTAACACCATCAACTTTGTTTTGGAAGTGTTTATTGTCAACCCTCTTTCTTTACAAAAGCTGCAAAACCGATCAAGCAGTTTCTGCAGACCCATAGGGGATTTAGACATGAGAAGAGTGTCATCGGCAAACAGGAGAGTAGGTGTTTTCTCACCGGCAAGGGTGGGGGCATCAGCCTGGTCCTCCCTCAAATGGTCTACCACCCCATTAATAAAGAGGGAGAACAAGGTTGGAGCCATCACACACCCCTGTCTCACTCCCCTGTTTACCGGAATCCTCTCAGTCAGTTGACCCTGAGATCCCCAGCGGATTCTGGCATAATTTCCATCATGAAGTTTAACAATAAATTGTAGAAGGTAACTAGGAAAACCCATATCAGATAAGACCGACCAAAGCTTAGTCCGTGGGATGACGTCAAATGCTGTCTTCAAGTCTATAAAAGCCAAGTATAGACTACCCTTCATGATTAGCACTGACTTCCAACAGACTGCACAAAATCTGAAGACCTGATCTATTGCACCTATATTACTTCTAAACCCGGCCTGAAAATGGGACAAGATGTTATTATCCATAAGCCAAGATTCTGTGCGATTTATGATCACCCTTCCTACCACCTTCTGAATGGTGTCTATCAGACTTATTGGTCTGTAATTAGAGGGGTCATCCCTTTCGCCCTTTTTAAAAATAGTTATCACCTCAGCGCCTTTCCAGGAGTCTGGAACAGGGTGACCAGCCTGGATCAAGTTCATCAGACACGAAATATACTTAGCCCATACATTTGGATCATATTTTAACATATCCCCTGGAAGGCCATCTTGGCCTGGGGCCTTCCCGGGCAGTAGTTTAGAGATAGCATCTAATACTTCTCTCTGCGAAAATGGATCCATATTATGGATCAAAGTTTCACAGAGCATGTTTCCAGGGGTATTAGCTAATTGTGGTAGCGAGCTGTCCAAATTATCCTCGCAGTACAGCTTTAAAAAATGGGAATACCATTCCTGCTCCGTAATATGATTTAGAATCATTCCTGCACCCTTGCTATCTAAAATGTTGATTAATTTCCAAAAAGTAACAGCATTTTTCCCACGTGCTGCTTCCTTAAGCTGCTGCCAGTGCTCTTCCTCCCAGGCTCGTTTTGCGGATTTTATACTTCTTGTATAATCTTTCCTGGCAGCCCGAACGGCCACAGAGTCCTTACTTTGTATTGCTTTGGTTATTGCTTTCCTCTTGGTTCTACAATTACTCGTGTACCATGGGTTACTTGTGGTTTTAAAACCATTAAGGCCTGGTTTTGCCGGTTGCTTCTTACAAAAATGGGCTCCTATTTTACTTATTAAGTTACTATAGGATACCAACAAACTGGGACCGACTACCTTAACTTCAGAGTGGGGCAAAGCTGTCAAACTACTAATTTCTTTGGATACTAAATCCGTAATATTTTGGAGCTTCCCCTCATCACATTTGACTACATTCCATTTTAGCTTCCTATTATTATTTACAGGGAAGATTTCTTTAGTTAGCATCTCAGTTACCCGACTAGGTTCACGGCCACGTACCCACCTAAGCTGCATACATAAGGGGTTGTGGTCACTATAGGAGGACTCCCTAACCACCATGTCTATTACGTCGGGCCATGAGCGTGCATCTAAAAGGATGTAGTCGATGCGAGAGGGGCACCCCACCCTATTAAAGGTCATGGCACCTGCGCGATCTGATTTTGTACGGCCATTTAAGGCCCAGAGGTTATGATCAAGCACCAGGGCGTTCAGCTGAATAACTCTTGATGACCATTTCTTAATTGGGTTAAGATTTAGCAGGGGTATGCCTTGTCTACCTTCCACAACGTTCGGACCTAGTACCTCTTCCACATCTAGGGGTTCGAATGTACAGTTGAAATCCCCCCCGACCAGTATTTTAGAACTGGTCGGGAGTTTTGACAACTCCACATCCAATAATTCCAGTATTGGGGAAAGAAGCCCTCCCTGAAGACCTCTAGCGTAAATACAAAAAATTTCGTAAGTATAGCCCCCTAAACTATTCTTTAAAGTGATGTGCAAGATGTCGTTAGAAATGTGTTTGTTAGAAATAACACGGCAGTTCAGAGATGTTTTCACCCAAATCTGTAACCCACCAGAGGGGCGGCCTCTTCCCAGTGAGACAGCCGGAACATAGAATGTAGAGTAACCATTCATATATTCAGGGGATAGGCACCACGTTTCTTGAAACATACAGATATCAAAGGTATTAATAAAATTGTTCCAATCGGGATTTACTAAGTTTTTCTTTAGACCTGCAATGTTCCATGATAAAATATGGATAAGGGGACCCAGGAGCTTGGGTTCCAATTGACCTGTGGGTACTATATCCTGCAAACAGCTACCAACTACAGCTGGAGGTACAATAATATATGTACCAGCACAGGTGGAGCCTACAGTAACCACTCTGTCTACAGGTATATTAGCTTCATCTCCAGGTAAAGCCTGCTCCACCCTACTACAAAATTGGTCAATGGGCTGCTTGGTAAGTCAATCGACTTCCTCCAGACCATTGAAACGATTATAGCATTGGATAGGATAGTCCAACTGTGGGCCCAGCCATCCCTCCTTGAGCCTGTTACCACCATGGTAGGTTCTACCTCTACCTCTACGCACTTCTTGCCAATCTCCTTTTCCAGCGTCTCCCCAGTTGTGGGAGCGATGATTTCCCGGGGTTTCAAATCTCCTCCAGCCTTGTTCATGCGGGGAGATCCTTAGCCAGCTCCATCTATTATCATGGTTCCCCGCGGGCATATAAAAGTATGACAAAGGTTTAACTAGAATCTCGGAGTCATTAATGCGGCTAGGCCCAGAGCAAATAAACTCTACAATACAAGGGTCTTCAAATGTAATCACCACACAGTCTCCTTTAAGAAGTTTCTTTTTCTTTCCCACCCAAGGTGTTCTCTCTACCATAAGAATATTCTTGTTCATATTGGGTGGGGATGGGAGGTTTCTGTCCAACCAATGACAAACTTTATTTTTAAGACCCCAGAATGTTTCCGGGATATCTTTAGTGAGCTCAGGGACACCTGTTAATACTACCACAAAGGGGCAGGCGTCAGATGGTAAATTAATATTCCGCCGTACCCGTGGTGTCTTCACAGCGGGTTGGCGCTGGATAATACTAGGCGCAGTTGCACTGGCCGTTCCTGTATGTTTCTTAACATCTACAATGACTTGATCGGTGGTCGCTTTACCAACCTTCTGCGCCATAGTAACGGTTGGGCAAGGCTTAGTTTGCTGGGTGGGTGCTGTTGTGGGGATCGTAACTAATGGGTGTGGGCTTCCCTTTATACTAGGGGTATTCTTCTTAATTTCTTGATTTACTTTAACCCCCTTGCAATTGAGGTCATTTGATATAATTCCCAATTGGTTTTCTATGCCCTGGAGTCTAACTTCCAGGGGCAAAAGCAAGGACCTAATAAGGGTTGCTAGGGTGTCAAAGAAGGGCGCATCCACATCTTCTTCACTCACTACAGACTCATCAGGACTACCATTATCAAGAGTGCTAGCCAGACTTGTATCGGATACAGTTACATCTGGTAACTCTAAGGGCAGGGGGTGTGATGCTCGAGGTTGCCTAATAGAGATTACTGGGGCATCCACACTTAATTCTCCCTCCTGTGAACCATTTCCCCCACCAACCGCGTTCCCCATACTAGATAAAATATTTTCACTAGCTATAACATCACCAAGCCCTTCTGTGGCAGATGGTATTGGAGAGGGTGTTTTCCCCACAATAGTGGGCCCCTCTAACTCCAGGGGGACTGTATGTATAATAGCTGAATTAGCCATAGGTGTTATAAGGGTTACAGACTCAAGTGGGGCTACTGGTAATGAAGATACCGTTGACAATACAGGGGTCACAAGAGTAGTTGGTAAATGGGACGTATCCGATAAACGCGATTGTTTAATCGGAGTACAGGCTAGCGCTATATTACCCAATGATGACCTTTTGGCCAGGAGCAAATCTTGAGAAACCCTCCGTTCCATCAATATAATACCCTCATCAATTAGGGCGTGTGTACGAACAATAAAACTATCCAGAGTACTAGTAAGTTTTTTGGTTTTTGTGTTTTTTATCCCCGCCACCGCCTGGCTTCTCGTTTTCCGTGTTGACATTATATAACACCAGCAAATAACCAACACGGGGTACTATAGTTGACGGTAAAAGGGCGTAACTAAGTTGGCAAACCCTATTAATGATATATTACAATGATAAGACTAATCAACTCAATAGTACCAATAGCCAAACAATATAATCCTATACAAAAAGAGATCACAATCATAACATCTACAATTTTAGAAAACTTGCGAGGGGGTATGACCAGTCCAGTCCTCTCGGTCCTCGGAGGGCCTCAGAGGGCCCGCCCTTTGCCCGGGCTTAGCCCCGGGCTATGTCCCGCACGCGTCCCGCGTGCGCGCTCACCTCAATGCTTAAACAGGAGGGTTGGGGGCGGGAAGAGACACCAGGTGCGCTGGGTTGTAGAAGCGCTGAGCAACCTGGGTCTCGCAGTCCCGGCCCAGACAGCGTCCGCTAAAGTCCTGGGTCCTAGCTGATCAGGAGCAGGGTGCAGGGCAGCAGTTTAAAATCGTCCGTTTTAAAACCAAAGTTCCACAGATTCCACAGGTTGATCCCCGAGGCTACGAGCGGCACCCGCGGAGCGGGGGCCGCGAGCCTTATGTAGCCGGAGAGTGAGCACAGAGGGGCGGAGGGCTGGGGGCGGGAAGAGACACCAGGTGCGCTGGGTTGTAGAAGCGCTGAGCAACCTGGGTCTCGCAGTCCCGGCCCAGACAGCGTCCGCTAAAGTCCTGGGTCCTAGCTGATCAGGAGCAGGGTGCAGGGCAGCAGTTTAAAATCGTCCGTTTTAAAACCAAAGTTCCACAGATTCCACAGGTTGATCCCCGAGGCTACGAGCGGCACCCGCGGAGCGGGGGCCGCGAGCCTTATGTAGCCGGAGAGTGAGCACAGAGGGGCGGAGGGCTGGGGGCGGGAAGAGACACCAGGTGCGCTGGGTTGTAGAAGCGCTGAGCAACCTGGGTCTCGCAGTCCCGGCCCAGACAGCGTCCGCTAAAGTCCTGGGTCCTAGCTGATCAGGAGCAGGGTGCAGGGCAGCAGTTTAAAATCATCCGTTTTAAAACCAAAGTTCCACAGATTCCACAGGTTGATCCCCGAGGCTACGAGCGGCACCAATCAAAAGAGATCATAAAGAGGCTATGCTTCATGGCAGAGACAAACACAAAATTGATAATGCTGGGACAAGAATAGTGGCACATGACAGTGACAGGAAAGCCAACCAATATAATCAATGGGTGGGCTATAATCCCTGGTATGTTCATGGTAGGATGATAGGCCCACAATATGTTTCACAACTGTTGGAAAGTGGATTATTAGTAGTGGTAAATATGCATATAGCACTGGCAATAAGGCCACTAACACAGTCTATGGCTCAGAATAGGTCTCAGAATTTTTTTTCCATGCTCAATCCTTGGTAGTTTTGTCTGCGAGCAGGCAGGCTTAACTTCAGAGACAGGTATGTAAAGTATTTAAAACCACCAAGTCGGGGCATGGCTTAGAGCCCGTAGGAGATGGCGGTGCCGGCGTAAGCGCTCCATCGCGGCTGGGGCGAACCGGCGGACCGCGTTGGTCTTCTTCTGTGTAAGCGGAGGATTTCGGCGTCTGAAGGTGCCCGGAGCAGGATGTGATCTTCTGCGGCAGCCTTCATGGCGTTTTACCATCATTTCTGATCGACGCTCTCCAGGACGCGGCTCTATGACGGCCGCGGCCGCCATTTTGTGCAGCTCCCTTCGCAAGACGTCCCTCACAGGTGAAACATCGGCGCATTTGCAAATCTTTTGAAACTCCTGAAGCCTTCTTCTCCCCTCATAGTGGGTCATCACATTTCCACTAAATGACTTTCCTTGCTTCAAACAACCTTCCATTCTGGTTCCAAGTGACATTATTTTTTTTTCCTTTCCACACATGCGGCCATTTTGTCACTTCATTACCTTCTGGCTCCTCCAGTCCTGGTTTGCCTGCGTAGTTTCACCTAATTACCTACTTTGCTTCTTCTACGTATTACAGTTGATTGCGCCTTTGCTGACCTGTTTTTTATTAGCTACTCTCTTCATTGGCAGCTAATTGTTTACACTTATTCACAGCACAGCATGTCATATGTGGCTTCCAGATTTTACTGGTCAGAGGCACTTATCCTGTTGCGGGCGGCTTTTTACTTTCTCAGCCTCAATTGCCCCTGCTTCGGATTGTTGACCTTGCTATTTTTGTTCTGCTTTTGAGTCGTGATTTTAACCCTTCCTTGCTGTGTTCTCTAATTTTTATTCCAATGCTGACTATTCATTCTGAAAGATATGGGGTCTTTTTCTCTCCTATTGCACACCCTCTGGTTGTGGTTCTGGTGACAATTGATAACCTGATGGGCAAACTTACGAGTTGCGCCAGCAAAATCTCAAAGCGCACTTTTATAAAAAATTCAACGTTTTTTTCAGCACTGGCCCAGTTGGAAGCTTCTCAAGAGCTTCCTGTTCTTATGTCGAAGCCGGCCATGGAATCCCTTCCTCAGCCCAACAGAAAGACTACAGTTAAACAACTGAAAAAAGACCCCCCTCACCATCGGCTTCTGCTCCACTTACATCTATTGATCTGTTGTTGGAAGAGATAAGGGCAATCCGCCCTTTTATGGAAGAGACCAATGCTAAATTACAGGTTCTAACTGACAACTGGACTCAAATGGAAGCACGGGTCGTGTCGGCGGAACACAGTGTTTCTTCTCTTCAGGAATCCTCTGCCAAGACTGTGCACATGCATTCCCAGATCTCCTCTCTTCAAAAGCAGGTTGAGGACCTTGAGAACAGAAATAGACGCAATAATCTGCGCATCTACGGCCTTGTGGAAGGTTGTGAGGGGAGTGACCCTATTACTTTCTTCAAGTCCTTTCTTCTTAAACTCCTACATCTTCCAGAGGACACTGTGCTCAATATACAAAGGGCTCACAGGCTTGGTCGAGCTCCTTCATCTACTTCTACCTCGGTGAAGCCCAGAGGCGTCATCATGTACTTCCTACAATATACTGACCTTTTAAAGGTCCTCTCAGCAGCTTGAGCCTCTCCTCTTCTTACATGGTCTGGATCCCCCTTGTTCTTCGCGCAGGATTATGTTAGAGCCACGGCCAACCGTCGCAAAGCCTTTCTGGACATGAGACCTGAACTTCGATCCATTGGTGCTTGTTATGGACTTTTCCATCCCTGTCTCTTTAGGGTCACGTACAATAACAAGACGATGACCTACAAAGATCCTGTATGACTCCGGGGCTTCCTGAATTCATGTCAAGCAGCTAACATGGATACTTCTGGTCCTTCTTCTGCATTTCCTCCTTGACTCTTATGGCTAATGTTGTCTTTCTTTTTTGCAGTCTTGTGCTGTTTGCATAGGTTTATGCACAGGTTTACCAGTTTTATCATAGTTACCCGTGCATGGTGTTTTTCTTCCCTTTCTTCATGTTGCTCTTTATGTTCATAATGTTCATTGTTTATTCTCCCCTTTATATATGCTACCTATATTTGTATGACCTTCGCGTAGTTTTTCTCATTGTTATCTTGTATTCCCCTAACGCTCTCCTCTTGTTTCCACAGATGATACATTATGTTCCGTGTTTCCCCAGCCTGGCGGTTCGCAAGCCCTGACCGTCTTGTCTCCTCCAGTTGGCTCTACCCCCTCCTCCTTATACGTTTGGTTCCCTTCCTGCTTGTGTTCCCTCGCCTCCCCTACCTGTAGGTACGTTTCCTTCCCTTTTTAACATGTTTACTTCCGTTTCTGTCCTTATCTTTTCCTCCCTTTTTTCCTTTCTTCTTGTTCTCTTTTTCGAGGTGTCACTTTTTCTCTTTCATTTTCAATCTCTCCCTGTTCATCTATTTTATATCTTATCATCTCTTTTGCTTTCTCTTCTTTCATCTTCTTGTACTTTTCATGTTTTTGAGGTTCTCTCTTATTGCAGTTGTTTTCCTTTTTTTAATTTTTCTTTTTTTTAAATGTCAGTACGTATTGTTTCATGGAACATTAAAGGTCTTAACTCTCCCATTATGAGACAACGAATCCTTTCTCACCTTGCTAAATTGAATATGGATTTCGCCTTTTTACAAGAGACTCATTTATCTGAAGCAGAATCTGTTAATCTTAAAAGAGGTTGGGTGGGAGAGGTACATTTTACTCCCGGAGATGGTAAGCGGAATGGTGTTGCTATTCTTATTCGTAAGTCTCTTACTTACTCCATTTTAGACACTGCTTCAGACTCTGATGGTAGATGGTCATTTGTCAAGCTTTCCTTGAGGGGTGTTCCACTCTCACTTTTTAATATTTATGCCCCCACAGGTGGTCATCCGAATTTATGTTCAGGTTGATGATCATTTTGTTTTAGCGGGGGACTGTAATCAGCCTCTTGACCCTTTTTAGACCGAAACTCCAAAGCCTCCTTCATCCCAAACAAGCCCCATAAACTTTTTACTGACGCTATTTCACAGAATAAACTTATTGATGCTTGCCGTTTATGTAACCCAACCACTAAAGAGTTTACCTTTCACTCTCCCTCCCGCCATTCCCAATCGCGCATTGACTATATTTTTGTATCCCACCATCTTGCACAATTCTTTACTCATGCAGAAATTGGTCCTATTCTATTATCTGACCATGCTCCTGTCCATATTGATATTGATATTATACCCAAAGTTACTGGACCAAAGAGATGGCGTTTCAATAATTCACTACTTTTAGATCCCAAATTTACCACCTCTTTTACCGAATGTTTTAATGAATATTTTATTTTCAATGATACCCCGTCTATTCCTACTCACACTATTTGGGATGCTTTTAAGGCCACAGCTAGGGATTTCATCATCCGTTATGTTTCTGCGAAACGGAAGGTTGCTCGTAAATATACTAGTGACCTTCTCCGTAAAATCAAGAGTCTGGAGCACTCCTACTATACCTCTCACTCGAAGGAAAGCTTGACAGCGCTTATTGATGCCAAGTTGAAATTTAACAAGAAATCTACAGAGGATGCTTCACTTTACTTATTGAAATCTAGTTCCAAATTTTATGGTGGGAAAAATAAAGCAGGGAAAATTCTAGCTAATTATTTAAAAATCAAACATAACAAATTAAATATTGAATCTGTATTTGCTGAGAATGATGTCCCTCGACATAAAGACACTGATATCCTTGATGAATTCTCTCGTTTCTACTCAACCCTCTATTCCTCTGAAACTCATCCTTCCCCTCAATCTCTCTCTGATTTTTTCTCTACCATTCGTCGACCAGACCATTTCCCCATTGACCTAACCTCTTTGGAATTGGATGTCTCCCAGCAGGAATTACTCTCCGCTCTCAATTCTCTCAAAAAAGATAAAGCTCCGGGGCCTGATGGCTTTACTGTTGAGTTTTATCTTCATTTCTACAAATTGCTAATACCCAAATTACATTCTCTTATTGACTCCTTTGTTACCCTGGGCGGCTCTTCAGGTACCTTTGCTGATACTCATATTTGTATTATTCCTAAGGAAGGCAAAGATTCTCCATATTGCAAAAATTATAGACCAATTAACCTTGTCAACATTGATTATAAGATTTATGCCAAATCTCTTGCAGCTCGATTAGACCCCTTTTTGCCTGAATTACTCGGCCCGAGCAATCTGGCATTGTTAAGGGCCGTTTTATTACTGATAACACTAGACTTTTTTTAATGTTTTGTCTAAGTCCCCACGCTTTCCAGACTACCTTGCGGCTATTGCCCTGGACGGAGAGAAGGCGTTTGATAGGGTAGAATGGACCTACCTTTTCTCTGCCCTCAAATGGTTTGGTTTCGGTCCCAAATTTGTGTCCTTAATTTCCTTTCTTTACTTCAATCCTAGAGCAGCGGTTTGCGCAAATGGTCTGGTTTTCTCCTTTTTTGATTTAGGTAGAGGCGTTCGACAAGGTTGCCCTCTATCCCCTTTTCTCTTCAATTTAGCTTTGGAGCCCTTCCTCTCCAAATCAGACAAAATCCTGATATACACGGCTTTCAGACTTCACATTTTCATATTAAGCTTGCTGCTTTCGCTGATGACATTTTGCTATTTATCTCCAACCCCACTGTCTCTATTCCCACTTTTCTTTCTGAAGTTCGTGAGTATTCGCAGATATCTGGGTATAAGCGGAATCATGATAAGTGCGAAATTTTACCCCTCACGAAATATACCTTTAAACCTGATTTTGTTGACTCTAATTTCACTTGGAGCTCTTCTCATATCAAATATTTAGGTTTACATGTCACTCCCTCCATCACAGATACGGTCTCACTTTGCCTCAGCAAATGTATCCAGAAATTGACTGATCTCACTACCAAATGGCACCCACTCTATCTTTCTTGGTGGGGACGCCTTGACACTATTAAAATGATGTTATCTCCCATTGTTTTGTACACCATCTCTAATATTCCTATCTCTATTCCCATGAAGTTCTTTAGGAAGATTAACGCTATTCTTTCCTCTTTTCTCTGGTCAGGCAAAAAACCCGTATGTCTCTTCCCAGATTGACTCATCCTAAATCTGAAGGAGGTGTCAATTTTCCTGACTTTCCGACTTATCACAAGGCTTTCCTTTTACGCCAGGCATCCTTCTGGTTACGAGACCCTGATGAGCCTTGTCCTTTGTGGGTCACTGTAGAACGTCTCTCTCTTTCTCCCTTTACTTTTGCTGAATTTCTATCTTTTTCTCGCAAACCACAGTTACCATCCATCCCCATACATAAATTTACAGTCAAGCTACTCTTAGCCTCCTCCCTGACCCCCCCACCCCCTTCCTCTTTTGCTGATTTTCTATCCTCTACCATCTGGCACAATAACAATATCCTCATTAACAACAAACCTTTTTATTGGAAATCTTGAAGGCAAAAGGGTTTAATTTGGGTTTCTCAACTTTTCTCTCATTCCACCTTTTTATCTTTTTCCATGTTGCGCCACTCTTTTGGTTTACCTGCTTTGTTTGCTCGTAACTATCTTATACTTAAGGAAGCGGTAATGTCTACCTACTCCCAAATTCTGCATTCTCACAATCTCTCTTCGTCTCCTAATCCCGCCTCACACCTTCACTCTTTTTTGGCTGTTCATTCCAAGGCTTCTCTTGTCTACGCATTTCTTCGCTCCACGCCTTTGCCTCGTTCAAAGTCTAAGGTAGAGGAGCGATGGGAAAGTGACTTTGCAACTTCTTGGTCTACTTCACTATGGGATAAGATATGGGTCAAAATTCGCAAATCTTCCAGATCTGCCACTTTAACTCAAACTCTATTTTTCATTATAATAGACTCCTTTTTACACCACATTTGCTTCATAAAAGATTTTCCTCTGTTCCTGACCTCTGTTGGTCTTGCTCTACACCTACTGCTTTATTTCACATGCTTTTCTCCTGCACAATCGTTCATGACTTCTGGAAGCGAATTTGGACCCAAATTAATGACATTTTCCACACCCACATCCCTTTTACTTTTATCCACATTTTTCTAGGTAGTCTTTCCCCTTGTTGGGACCATGTTACTTTTGATGTACGAATTATTGATTTATTGATAGCGGTTGCATTCCAACAAATTACTGCTAACTGGAAGGATTTTACGAATATATTGATTAGAGCATGGTGGTATAATGTTTGTCATAATCATAGGTTGGATACTGCATTTGTTTTTCCTCCTCATATGGCAATGAAACACACTAATTTATGGCTCCCTATAACATTATATCTTGATGCCTTTGCTAAAAAAATCATCTAATTTATCACCTATTCAGCAAGAAGTCCCCAAACCTCCTTGATTGACCTTATAGTTCCTAAATATTTTCCTGTAAAACAGATTTTACTACTGTTTTGTATAACATCACTTATTTCTATACCCAGTGTACTTTTTTTCTTTTTATGATATTTATGCAATGTTTTTCTAGCTTATTTTGCTTCTTTCTGTAGCATTTATGTTTATTGTATTGACACCTCTTTTTGCTCAATAAACTTTATTTGAACTTAAAACCACCAAGTCAGTAAATAATTAAGACACAACACACAATAAAAATCCAACACCAATTTATAAAAATAGGAAATATTTTTTTTTAAAATGACACCAAAATGAAAAAAATCCAATGTAGGGAACGAGAGATATGAATGTTTGAAGATTTAGCACTATATAGCACATAGAAACTTACAGCGCCTACTGGGACATCTGGTCACGCTAGACCGAGACAAAGTCAAAGTTTCAGGCTGACTGAGATGGAGCCCTGTGCAGGTATCCCTCGCGGTAGGCCTCGGACAAAGTTTTTGATTTCTTACTTAGAAACTTTTCTGAAGCTTTTATTGCCGCTGTACCTTGATGCTGTCCACTAGTCCAGATTCGGTGATGGTTCACCAGCTTGCCTTTCAACGAGCTCCCGGTCAAACTCTGGAAGTCAGACGTCTGGAGCTTTCCAGCTGGCCAATTCAGGGATCCAGGCCGGCTCAAGAATGAAGGTGAGTAGCTTGACTCTCGCGGTTGGAGCCAGTCAAGTCTTTTACCTTTGGCCTTAGAAACCTTTAGGGAACATTTTCTCCGGGGGTCGCTCAAGTCTTTTCACCACGTCAGGTTCGCCAGCTTGGCTTTCGTCCAACTTCCAGTCAGACTCTGGAAGTCGGACATCCGGAGCTTTTCACCAGGACTAACCTGGAGGGCAGTCAGGCTTGCGCTTGAGGATTGCCGGCTTGGCTAGCCAGGTTTATTCAGTCCACTTATGGAGCTTTTATCCAAAGTTGCTCGAAACTTCTCCAAGATATTTTCCTGAAGTTCTCCTGAGGGTCCCAAAGTGTCCAAAACCTATTCCACGGGGCTGGAAGCTCCATGATGGTTGTTGAAACATTAGGACTTCAGTTCCCAAAATCCACTTGGACAAAACCCTTACAAATCCACTGGACACACTCCACTTGACGCACTCCAGGCTGGGGATTCTTGGTGGTTATGGTCCGGGTATGCTCTGTTATCCTGTAACTTGCAGGGAGCCCACTCTTTATTCCACCAAAAGCCAGTTAGGTCCACAGGGCTGTAGTTCCAGATGGTGCCGCAGGTGCAGTCAGTCAGAGTGCAGGGCCTGGTTGGTACAAATCAAACTTCTAGCATGGACCCTTCTTCTTCTTTTGTTTCAAGCAGAAGCTCTAGGAGGTTCTGCCCATTTTGAATACTTATTCTGTGTTCTATGGGGTCAGGCTGTGGACACTCCTGTGTAATGAGGTGCAGAGCCTGACCATTTCCTACAAAGTGTGGCACAATGGTCTTGCAGAAAGCCCAATTCTTCCAAAATTCAATATGGCTGAAGTCTCAGCAGAGAGGGAAGAGCTAACTAAACTAACCTCCAGGATGGCTCATCTTCATAGTCTCCATCCTCCTGGCATCTGCACATTCTTTCCTTAAGCCTGCCATCTGGCTGGGTTCATAGGGGAGAGGTGTAGATGGACCTGGCTTCTTCTGCCTGTCCCCTTCTTCCTTTGGAGCTCATGATTTACGACCCTTTCATCTTGGTCTTGCATTCCTGTGCAGCCGAGCCCTCTCCTCCCAGATGGCTCCTCAGCCAAGGTGCCACTTATCACTTCATCAAAGCAGCCTGGCTAACCCACTTAACTCTGACCAACTAAGGTAAACCACCAGAAGGCTGAATTTTGTCTTACAGACAACACAGTCTTATAACTTATTTTCTGTACATTTTAGGATAAATTCAACAACAGCGTATGGTTGGATTTATCTATTCCATTCTTCTAGGTCCTTCAATTATATTTTTCATCTGTCCCTTGCCGTAGTCTCATGGACCAGGTCCTATAAAACTGTTGTTATAAGGAACCTGCTTATAACTACATGACCTCCACCCCTGGGACACCTGGGGAGTCTTCAGGAGCTCTGAATATACAACAAAATATAGATCCTCCTACAATAATGCTCCTAGCACAAACTTGATTTTAGAAACCCCTTTAGTACAATAAGGGAAGTGAAATGTGCAATTTCTCTATCCCCAGAACGCATAAAACCTTTTTTATACGGGACATCCTTAAAAGTAAGTGACCCCCCCCCCAACCCTGTGAAATCCTGCGCAGATCTTGCGGGTACCTAATATGCCAAAATATTGTAGTTTATCAATTTGTTAGTACCTAAACACCAAAGTCGAGGTTGGGCACAATTTACATTTTAAAAGCAGTCTTGCAAAACAGCGCTGCTTTCAAACTGACCTCAGTCTCTCAGAAGTTCAAACATGCAAGTGATGAATGGGCTTCTGGCCTCTAAACTGCCCTATTATAAACTAGGAACTTAATGGTAGTTTTAATCCTCCTGCCATTTTATGTACTAGGGCCGTATAGGGGAAGTCATGCCAATCATTGGGGTACCCTAACCCATAGTGTGTAGTATGTTTGCACTGTAGTGTTGTCAGCATAGCACTGGCCCTAAACCTGGTTAGGCAGAGCCCAGGGTCAGTCAGAGTCAGTTACCACCAGTACCTGTCAGCAAAAAATGAGTGCGGGACAGGGACAGCACAGTGGCTACGACAATGCTAACTGTCAGGAATTGTTCACCGTATAGGGACTCCTATGCAGTGATTTGTTCATAGTCCTATCTATCAGCAATTACTAAGTTTCTAAATGCCCCCATTGTTGCCAGATACAGGAGACGAGCTCACAATATTTGGTGGAGGGAAGATGGGCGAAAGTGAGTTGGCAAAGATCCTGCAATTTGGAGACATGGGTATTAAAACTCAGCTCCTCTGACTAGTATCATGCCACTAATCGACAATATCTAGGAACAGGTTTGAATGCCTACATTTCAAGCATTTAAGGTGCAGTTGTTGTACCTTGATTACTATCAACATTGAGCCCATTCACAGGAACTGCCAAGCGAGGCCCATATACTAGGAGCCACAGGAGAAAGCTTATTTAGTATCCCAAGTTCACGCTATTTGATCAAGAGGGTGAGCCTCCATTAGATATAGTGGTTCAACTGTCATCAACTAACTAACAAACTAACAATTCCACTGTACTGGGTGTGCGGTGTTGCTGGAGACCCCCTCGACAATAGAAATGTTATACTATCTGGTTATTGTGATCAGCTCTTTATAGCTCTCAATACCTGCAGTCAGCATGTTTATCAGCAGTTCATTGTGACAGCTGCTTTGCTGAAGACCACATAGAGTGTGTAAATAGGTGAATCAAGGAGACCATGATTATCATAAATTTACACTCACCTTTGTGGGGTGCGGGTGAGCTCTTGGGGCATCTTCCTGATCTAAGTTAGCATGAGTTGTGCTGGAGGAAAAGGACACTTTACTCCGCACGCAACAACAACTTGTTCCATTATCCCACGTTATTTACTCCTCAAAAACGTTTACAACGCAGGCCTTTACAACGCAATCCATTACAGCGCATTATCCACTACAACGCAATTTACTATTCTAACTCCACCAGGCATTGTAATAGGGAATGCGTTGTAATGGTTTGTGTTGTAAAGCCCTGCGTTGTAAAGTTTTTTGCGGAGTTAAAAACTGCAGGGTAATGGCATGAGGTGTAACGCATGCGGAGTAAAGGATGATTCCCGTGCTGGAGGTGGTCTAGCAACCGAACAGGTGCAACAGGAGTTCATGGTGTTGCAAGTCGACGTACGTCAAATCCTAAGGCACATGGCCCCTTTGTAAATGCATCTCAGTTTAAAAGTAAAGGCGTTTTTGCTACTTCTCACCAATAGACACAGCATGCGAATTGCGAAAGACAGCCAAGATCCCCTACTATACCTGTTACATTTACAACGCCTCACAGAGCCAAATTATGGAGTACATTTTCCATTTCATTGTTTTATTTTTTCCATTCCTTTAGGTTCCCAGCGCTGTTTGTAGACCCCCCCCCCCCCCCCCTCCCCAGCCCTGCAGGGATCTTGTAACCACAGCAAAGCAGCCCTCGGCAGCTGACAGTGTGCACCGAGCCCAGACGAGTCCTGCTAATATTCTTAGAAGCCCCAGTGAAAGAAACGCTGGAGTTGTTTCACTCAACCTTTGCCAAGTTTTACTGTGACAATGTGCTAGAAATTGAAATCCTCTCACAACCTTCTCCTGGCATGGCAGCTTAAAATACATACACACATATGACTGCCACCCCACCTCTCCAACATCACACCGGCACTGGCATCTCTACCAAGCGTTCATTTTGCCCATTCGTCTAAGGCTAAATGTCCAATCGGGGGGCTTCAAATGCTATTTTTGAATTGCTGCCTGTCAGGAGGAGGACGAGGCTGATGGAGCGCCTCACAGACAGCCCACGAAACTGCTTTCCTTAAGGTCACGCAGGGCACTGCCCTTTTGTATGATGTTGGAAATTAAAAAAAAAATAGGAGCGAAAAAGTGCATGTCATTAACTTAATGGAAAGGTACCAGCTTCGAAAGTGTGTCTTGGTCATTTTATACCCTCAATCTCAGGATGCACTTTTTCTTTCTTGATGGTGGAACTCGTTTTCACTCCGTGGAATTCCACAGAGTTACATTAAAAAATCGCAAGATTCCGGCGGAGTACCGCGAAGAGGCAACATTTGGCATTTGTGCTGCTCGCGCTGATTTTTAGCTCCTGGAGCTCTGTGCTGAAAACTCAGCACTAACGGCACCACGTGACATGCCAGCGGGCACTGCTTCTTGAGCTGATTTTGCTGCCACTCGAGTAGATGTACTACTTGAGCAGCAGCTTTCTGACTATGAACTGTCGCGACAGCCAGCGTTGGGGAAATCTCGCCGGGTGCTCTCCTAGCAACTGGAAATTGTGCTAGGGGATGCCAAATTTTGCCTGTCAACTTGCTGTTGGTGCGCTGTTTAAGGAAAAACTCCACCGTGCAGCGGTTGACAGAGTTTGGTTGGAACCCTGCAGAGTGCTCTGTTACATGCGTAACGCAGAGTGACCCAAACTCCGCCAACTCCACCGGCAGAGCAGCGTTTATCGCCCACCCGTACTGTATGCTTGTTTCCCCTTTGCAAGTTTTGAGGATCAATTACCTTGTCAACCCATTTTCTTGTACCAATACTTACTTCTATGAGGTGTCCAACCTCTACCCATGCACCACATGACCAAGCAGGAACCAACTGAAAGGTTAAAAGTAAAATCCACCGCCTTTCCTCCTCTAAGCCCCTCCCACCATACTGGTGATGAAGAGAATTGGAGCACAAAACACTTCAGGCAGATTTACAAGCCCTTTGCGCCACTTTTGCGTCATTTTTCCCATGTTAAACATGATACAAAAGTGGCGCGAGGGGCTTGTAAATCTGCCCCTTCCTGTTTTCCTTATCTGCTCTTCTGTACCACAATATGAATCTTGGAGCCTGTAGAACCCTCTATAGGTAAACCTGGGGAGGCAGGGCCTCTTGGGCATGGGGTTCCAGGCTTCCCCTTGTTACTCCCAGTAAGTAGGATACTGTGCAGGGCTCAGTATCAGGAGTATAGGGATTCAATTATTAGCTGCCTCCGACGCATCCATTATATATTTACTAAATGTGGGCCTTTCATATATGTAGGGCATGTGTCTCCTTTGCTGGAAGCGTTAGCCCATTTATTAGTAGTAAATTATTTGGCATCTTGCCAGTGATGATGGCTGCCACAGAACGGTTGGGTTTTGTGACCACAAACTCTGATTTTGCTAGGCGACATGGTGCTTTCGAGCACAGTGGCTACAGAGCGGTCACGTTTGCAGTCGCAAACGCTTCTGCTGGGACACTTCAAAATGGCGTCAACCAGGAGTCACTTGCCACATCTGCTCTGAGAGCCTCAGCTCCGCCCCTTGTTGACATCACTGCCTGGGCCTTTCACAGCAAATATTCAAAGGAAACTCCCTCCTGTGTTGGCTCCAGAGTTCTGTGATCTCTCCTTTGTTTAGTGGGGTTGTGCAGGTCAATCCCTGGCATAGTGTGACAGCTGATTGATTGATGCAGACCCTTCATCCACACCCTTTTCCTCATCAGGAGCTCAGTCAAGTACTGTTAATTGCTCCCTTTGTGTGGGGAGGTCTTTGCTCCTGCTGCTGGAGAGAAATATAATTAACTCATAAAAAGGCCTGAGCTCTGATCCTGAGCTGAGCCAGAGAAATATTAATTCATGGATGACCCATAAGCTGTACAGATATATTTTTGGAACTTGCAGAATTGAATTTACCCACACATGCTAAGCCCCAATTTTAGGTGTCACTGGTCTCTGTAGGCCAAAGGGAAGCGAAGGTGCACTCTAAGGCAGCCTTCCCCACAGGTGTATAAAAGGGTGTCACTGCAGACAAGACAGTAAACCACTCTGGATTTCCTTATGAGTGTACAATAACATTATGAGGCCTATCCCAGGTCAATATCGAATCCTGTTCTCCCTGCGCCAGGCTACCTGTTCACAGTCACTAAGCTGGGCAGGATAAGGGTTTCCCATGTGCAGTCCTCGTTTGTTCATGTGTAACCAGCAAAGTGCCCCTTATCCTTGCTGTGCTGCCTCAGCCTTACCTGAACAGGCAGGACTGGTGGTAAACCTGTGCAGTCCTTTTCCCATGAGTTTATTTTAGGTGAGTCACAGGTTATGAGGCTACCCCATAGTAAAAGGTCGAAAACCAGGGGAACAAAAAAGTGAAACATCCGGACAGATTAGATGGGCGGAATATATTGTCTCACATATAATGTTCTGAATAGTTTCCATAACTGGAAACACTGGCTAATTTTCTTGCAGATCTCTCTTGCGATATCTTGAAAGCATCAGCCTCTTGTGTTGCTTCATCCCATGCTGCTCGATTTCATATATACAGACTCGAAGATAGATGATGAACAGAAATTTAGATGACTTCATATGCCATTTAATTGCAGTACATTTTTTTGCGACAAATTGTAAGATAGGCTTAATAAAACCTTCAAAAACCAAAGGCATGCACAGCGCTTCAGATTTCAGCCAAAGGCAGACCTGTCTCAGAAGATACCAGGAGAAAATGTCAGCGTGCACTTCCCTTCCGGCTTCAGAGAAGAAACAGTCACACTCAATCCTTTCCAAACAGGCAGATTTCCAAGACTCAGCCTCCCACTCCTGTTAAACCCAGGAAGCATTCTTCACTGCCGAGCTCTCAGAGGTCCCCGGGAGCTTGTTTCCTTCCCAGTGTAAGAATTGGCTTTTGTAGTTTGGTTTGCCCTGTTCCCATCATGCACTGGGACAGGAACAGACTAATTTGCATACAGCCAGGTTCTGAAACTGGGATGGTGCAGTGAGCTAAAAAACGGTGTTGGATCTAGCCCTGATCTCTTGACTGGGTGAGAGCTTTCTGTTTAATTCAGAGACTCTGTCCCTCACCACCCCTTGTTGTAAATATTTTTGTCCACCCTAAGCGTGGAAGGGTATTCTCAGATGTGAGACCCTTGCTCATTGCACCATCAGGATTCAAGCAAACCGGGCCGAAGACGGCTGTAATGCCAGAAACCGGTCCCCGGGAGCTTGTTTCCTTCCCAATGTAAGAATTGGCTTTTGTAGTTTGGTTTGCCCTGTTCCCATCATGCACTGGGACAGGAACAGACTAATTTGCATACAGCCAGGTTCTGAAACTGGGATGGTGCAGTGAGCTAAAAAACGGTGTTGGATCTAGCCCTGATGTCTTGACTGGGTGAGAGCTTTCTGTTTAATTCAGAGACTCTGTCCCTCACCACCCCTTGTTGTAAATATATGAGCTCTCAGAAATGGCAAAAAGATGTTTCTGACGCTTGGGTCTTACGTATCATAGAGAGAGGACATGCACTGGATTTCTCTAACATGCCTCCTCGGTCAGCTCCAGTTCCCTCTTTGTTCCCAGGGGATGAATCCAGAAGTTCGGACATTGCACAGGAATTTGCAGAACTAGTGCAGATAAATGCAATTACACCAGTTCCAGAAGACTAAAAAGTGGAAGGCTTCTCTTCCACTGTGTTTGTGGTCTAGAAGGTATCAGGGATGTTCAGACTGATGTGGGCTAATGGCTAGAGAGGTCGACCTCAAAGCTGGGGAACCGGGTTTGATTTTCAGCAGATGCTCAACATCCTGTGATTCTGGGCAAGTCACTTAATCCCCCAATGCCTAGCCAAAAATTAATGTGTTCATCTGTAATGCAATTGGTGCTCATTTTAAGCGCTCTGATACGTTTGTGTCGAGTTCGCGCCATATAAAACTCTACCCCCCAAAAAACCTACTTGAAAATCCCTAAATGCATTTTTCAACAAAACTCGGTTCAAGATAGACACTCTTCAGAGAATAATTCCTCTCATTTGAACAGGAGAATGGATGGTCGCATTAGATTTGAGGGATGCCTACCTTCACATTCCGATTTATTCCCCATCAATAATATCTCCGCTTCTGTGTGGAGGGCCATCATTTACAATTCAGGGTACTTCCTTTTGGTCTCTCCTTCTCACCAAGGGTTTTCACCAAAGTGGTGGCTCCAGTTGAGGCACATCTCCACAAACTTGGCATATTGAACCACCCTTACCTGAATGACTGGCTTCTCCATCGCAGTCCATTCTTCAAGCTCAGATACAACTTTTTTGCCAGGTTTTAGAGGACTTTGGTCTTTTCATAAATTGGGACAAAACTCATCTCGAGCACACTCAGGATCTACATTTCATGGGAGCTCATTTCCAGACAGATCTAAGAAAGGTCAGTCTCCCACAGTCCTAGGCACAAACTTAAAGGAGGCTTTCTCTGGGCCAGAGACCAGAGGCATCAGCAAAAGACTGTTTACGCCTTCAGGGTCACATGTATAATACTCTTTTTTTATGTGTGAGAACACATTTGTCATAACTCTGATGCTTTCTCTCTCTAGTATGTCACTTTTAATCTGTTGCAGTCTTCCTGTGTATTCGTGGTTCCCTGGGCCTGCTGGTTCGGCACCTACTGTCACATCGGAAACCCGGATGTCAGCCCTCAGAACACACAGCACCTGTTACAACCAAAATTAGGCTAATTATGCAGTGGTGTTTGGACCCTTTAAACTTGGCTAGGGGAGATCCTTTATCCCTCCCCTCTCACCAGGTCCTGACTGCAGATGCGAGCAAACTAGGATGGGGCAACCTTGAGCGATCTCTCAGTTTAGGGTCAGTAGCTTCCGGAGGAAAGGACTAATTCCCCAAATTGGAGTGAGCTGCGAGCAGTATATCTAGCTCTGCTTCACTTCTCTCATTTACTGTACAATCAGGTGATTTGCTAAGAACAGACAACACAGTCACACCACCTTACAGAAACAAGCAGTCTGGAATGGGATCCCAATCCCTTGCCACCAGCAGAGGCTCATCAACTTTCCATCTCTGCAATGTACATTCAGGGGAAGGACAATGTTCCAGGAGGCAGACTGAGTGGAGACTTTCCTTCTTCCCACAACTTCTGTCTGGATTCCTGCATTTTAAAAATCAATTATGCCAAAGGTTCAGCACTTCTCTGATAGATCTTTTGCACCTCAGAGAATACTCTTTTGCCAATGTTTCTGTCCAGATTAGCGAACCCAGGTTGCTTAGGAATAGATACACTCTCACACCCTTGGCCTCCCCTTCTATTGTATGCCTTACATCCCTTCCCCTTGGTACCCAAGGTTTTGGTCAGGTTATGGAAAGAGGAGGTGTAACTCGCTCAGGTGGTAGCCCCCTTATGGTTTTGAATGGTGTGGTTTCCCTTGATGAAGCTGATGGCAAGGGCACAGTAATGGATCCAACCTACGAGCTCATGTCCCCTCAGGTATCCTCTTTTTCCGCTGGACACTTGCAAGAGGATGTGTCTTGCGGTATGGCTATTGAAAGAAGGGGTTTGAAGTTACAAGGTCTTTCTTCCTGGTGGCAGTGAATAAAGTATTCTAGGAGACTACCACTAAGAAACCTTATGATCAACACTGGTCATCATTTTCAAAATGGTGTTTGGACAGATCTCTGACTGCCGCTACTTGTCACTTCTCTTGGGTCCTATGGTTTTTAAAGATGGGTTTCAGAAGGGTTTGGCCATCTCTACTTTAAGAGTATGGTGGGGAGCACTTAAAGCAGTTAGGGCTCATTGGGGTGTTCTGGAAATGGATTCCTTGGGTACTCAGCTTCCAAAGGGTTTTTCCGCTGATGAGGCCAACTATGAAGCATACCACGCATTCTGAGATCTGTCCCAAATCCTTAGGACTTTGCAATCTCCTCCTTTTGAGCCCTTAGAGAGTGTGAGTTTGAAGCATTTGTCTTTAGGTTTAAAGCATTTTATTAAGACAAAAACATAGGGAGAGGGAACAGGAGGTTAGAGTTACATACATCGTAGCAAAGAAATGAGCTGATATCAAGAGTGCGACGGTGGACCAAGCCGCTGTGAAAAAGGAAGCAACAGTAAGCGAAAAAGGCTCAATATAAGCAATACCTCCATTCCGAGTATGGTCAACACCATCAGTCTGAGCATTGAAAATAATAAGCAGCAACACACAGAAACCCAACCCGCCATCCCCTAGAACCCTCCCCCAAACATCCCATCTCCCCCCACCGCCCCCGTGCAATGTACCGCTAAAAACACTACCTGCTCCCCGCCGCACCCCACCCCTCCAGGAACCCAGCCCCTCTACCCCCCTAGTCAGCTGGAACCACCGGTGGCGTCAACCTTAGGAGCCTGAGGTACCTCGGACAGGTGAGTTCCCTAAATTCAGTAGTTAATAGTGCCCGAAAGGGTTGCCACAGCTCGTCAAATTGGTCTATCTCCCCTGCCACCGTGAGTGATAATTTTTCCATACCTAGCACATGCCAAAGCCTGTGCAACCAGCCAGTGATGGAGGGGACCGTGGTAGTGCGCCAGTGGATGAGGATGTTCTGAACCGCTGAGCCCAGCGCAATCGCGATTTGCCTGCCCCTACGGGACTTCAGCAGGTACATCAGGCCATTAGGAAGGCCCAGTAATACATACGCCGGAAAGCGCGGCAACTCAATTTCAAAGTGCGTATCCACCTCATCAAGAACCTCCTTCCAATACGCGGCCAACAAGGGACAATCCCAAAGAATGTGTGTAAGGGTCCCCACCTGACCACAGCCCCTCCAGCACTCCTTCTCAATATGCCTATTCATCTCGTGCAGTCTCTCAGGGGTGTAATACCAGTACGTGGACACCTTGGTGAATGTCTCAGTGAGGCCGGTGTGATACGCTGAATGTCTCGCCCGGTGTGCAATCTGGTCCCACTCCTTGTGGCTAAGTGTCCTACCCAATTCCCCGTGCCATCGCTCCCTGCCCGGATTATAATAGTGAAACGGAGGAGGCTGCATGAACTTGTAAAGATCAGTAATCAGTTTAGCATCCGAGGCGCGGGTCACCAGCCACCGCTCATATGGTGTTATCTGACGATCAGCGGTGTCTCGCACCTGGGGTTGAAGCGCCCAGTGCCGGACCTGCATATATCGCAGTCTATCAGACTCTGTCAGGCGGAACTCCTGTTGAAGCTGCTGAAAGGGGACCACCCCCTCTGGCCCGTAAATCTGAAAGAGCGCTCGGCAGCCCGCCACCCGCCAATGGGAGGACGCGCCCGGCTCCATCCCTAGGGAGAAGTCCGGATTATCCATAATGGGCGTAAACGGCGAGGGGAACATGGTGAGGTCCCGAGTCTCGCAAACCGCATCCCACACTCTCAGGGGGACCCTCGTGATAAAAGAAGCATAAAGGTTGGGAGGGCGGTGAGCTCGGCGCAAGAATGGAACTTCCTGGAGGGTGCGCCCCGCCACCGCCTGGTCCTGAAAGAGCCAGTGCTTATCGGATTCCCACCTGCTCCACTCCACAAGGTATCGCAACTGCGCCTCTTGAAAATATTTCCGGAGGTTCGGAATACCGAGACCCGCCGCCTCCGGAGCAAGCGTGGAGAGAACTCTCTTCATCCGTGGCTTGCGACCCTGCCAGACAAAGCGCGCGATGTCAGCTTGCGTCTGCCTGATCCAACCCACCGGAGGCTGGAGCGGCAAGGCTCGGAAAAGATATAGGATCTGGGGTAGAACCGTCATCTTGACCGCCGCAATCCTGCCAAGCCAAGACAACAGGCCCTTGCCCCAGCGGCCAAGTTCCTCCTTGATCTTCTTACTGAGAGAGGTGTAATTAGCCGTCACCATCGCCGGCAACGTCGGCGCCAGCAGAATCCCCAAGTATGGCACCAGGGACGATGACCACTGCATGGGGAAGAGCCGCTGGAGGTCCCGTCTAGTGGCCGCAGCCAGAGACACGTCCAAAGCCACCGACTTGCCCATGTTCATTTTGAAACCGGCCACACATGAAAAAGCATCCAACTCGTGGATGCAGGCGGGAAGGGATCCCCTGGGGTCGTCCAGAGTCAGCAGGACATCATCCGCATAGAGGCTAACCGCGTGGACATACCGCCCCATCTTGATCCCAACTGCGTCTGGGTTTTGGCGGATTCTCTGGGCGAACGGCTCCATGTATAGAGCAAAGAGGAGTGGGGAAAGGGGGCACCCCTGCCTCATGCCGCGCTCGATCGCAAAACTACGGGAGCTACACCCGTTGACCCTCACCACTGCGGAAGGGCGCCTGTAGCAGTTGAAAACCATCGAGCAGAATTTATCGCCGATGCCAAATTTTTTGAGTACCTGCTCTAGATTAGGCCAGTGAACTCTGTCGAAGGCCTTCTCGGCATCCACCGACAGCAGCATCCGCTCGCCCGGGATTCGAGAAGCCTTCTCCAGAATATGCGTCACGCGTTTGGTGTTGTCGACAGTTTGCCTGCCGGGCACAAAACCAGCCTGGTCAGCCTCAACCAGGCCCGGGAGGTGCAGGGCCAGCCTGGATGCCAGAATCCCCGTGTACAACTTGAGGTCGACATTCAAGAGCGAGATGGGCCTATATGAGCCGCATAAGGCCCGATCCTTCCCAGGTTTCGGAATCACCGAGACCGTCGCTCTCAGGAGATCCGGTGGGATGGCTCCCGATTCGGAGAAGGAGTTAAACAACCGAGCGAGGATAGGGGCCACAACCGGGCAAAAGGTTTTGTAAAACAGGGACGTGTAACCGTCCGGGCCCGGGGCTTTCCCATGCTTAAGTCTGGCAATCGCGGAAATCACCTCCTCAACGTGGATATCGCGCTCAAGATATTCCGCCTGAGCGGAGTCAAGCGCCGGAAGGGCCACGGATTCCAGATAGTCCGCGGTTTCCCGCGGCGAAGAGGGCTCCCCGGTATACAGCGCCTCATAGAAACCACAGAAGGCTTCCGCCACCTCCGCGTCACAGTTTCCCCATCCGCTCCCAAGAGCTCCTTCACTACATTCCGCTGTTGCACGACTCGTAGCCTATGCGCTAGAAGCTTGCCACACCTATCCCCCCCTGTGTAGAATGCATGCTTTAAACGTAACGCTGCGTATTCCGCTCTGTCCATGTCCAGTGCCGACAGTAACTTCCTGGCAGCCTTCAACTGCCTCCAGACCCTCGGAGCACCCGTACGGCGGTGGACCTGTTCAAGCTCCCTGACCTGGGAAGTCAGCTCCTCCCTCTTCCGTTGCCGTTCCCTGTTGTCCGCCGAGGAGATAGAGATAAATTCCCCCCTGAGGACTGCCTTCAGCGCCGCTCACTGTGTCGCCAACGAGGTGTCCGAGTTACTATTGTGTGCCTGGTAGTCTCGTATCGCCTCCTCAATGTGTTTCACCACTGTCTTCTTGTGCAGAAGGGTGTCCCTAAGGCGCCACACTCCTCGAGAGGGGGAGGACGCCGGCCACGCAAACTCACTCACGACCGGCGCATGATCAGACAGTGTCAGGACCCCAATGTCCGCCGCCGTAGCAGCGGCACGCATCGGTCCACTAACCAGAAAGTAGTCCAACCGTGCGTAGGTCCGGTGCGCATGCGAATAATAGGAGTAACCCCTATCCGTAGGGTGGAGGGCGCGCCAAAGGTCATGCAAATCCAGTTCAGCTATACGGGCCTTCCCGGACTAGGAAAGTTCCCCAGTCTGTGGGAACCGCTGCGCCGACCTGTCCACTGCAGAATCAAAGACAATATTCAAGTCACCCCCTAGTATGACATGACGATCGGGGGAAGCAGTGGCATCCACCAGCACTGAATCCAAAAAACGTTCTTGATGGTCATTCGGGCTATATAAGGAGCGAATAGTGAACGATATGCCCCCCAGGCGGAGGCGGTATGCCAAAAGCCTCCCTTTTTGTTCAGCAAATTTATACAACACCTCCCCCTTAAAGGAGCCCGCTAGCAGGATAGCCACCCCCGCAGTTTTGGACGCAGCAGAGGAGAAAAACTGGGTGGGAAACCTGGCAGAGCGCATTCTATGGCAGTCGCGGGACAGCAAATGGGTTTCTTGCAGGAGGCATATATCAGCTTGCGTCCCCTCTAGCAAAGACAAAATCGCCCTACGCTTAACAGGGTTATTCAGGCCCTTAACATTAAGGGTCACCACCTTCAGGGACAACATATTCTCCAGAGGCCGGAGACGCTGCGCCGCGGGCAGGCAACCGGAGGGGAAGGGGTGCAGGGCAGCAGCGCAGGACAGGCAGAAGTAAGCCAAGTGTGTACACAGGAAACATCGGACGGTTCTTCCCCAACCCCAGAACAACACCCAACCCCACCCCAAACGAACCAATGGCAACTAGCCAAATACCAACTTAAACAACCCATTGTCTCAGTCATGCCCCAAAACGGACAGGTCTGTAGAAAATAACAAAAGTGGACGTCCGGCCACTCACTTCTCCCGCTCCCCCCAACCCCCCTCCAACCCCCGAACCTGGCACCGAAGAAGCTATGTTCATCTCCCCCCGGAGTGAGTTTAGGCCATCAAGGCCACACCGTTCGAGTCCGCTGAATCCCTGGCCGCTTCTCTCAGGGCACTGGCCATGTCCGCTCTGATGGTGGGCGAGTCAGGCCGCCCAGCGCTCGCCGCCGATCTCCGTCTCGCCGACCTCCGACGTCCTCCTCGATCCGAGCGCCTCCAGGACGGCGTCGCACCATCCTCTTCTGTAGCCGTGAGCCCCAAGACTCCGCAAATGTCTTGCATGGAACGCAGCTGGTGCAGCACTCCATTCCAACAAAATATTAAACGAAAGGGATGTCCCCAGGAGTACGGCGTCTCGTGCTCACGCAGGAAATCGGTCGCAATCTTGAAGGACCTGCGCTTCTGCAATGTGTTGGCAGATAGGTCCTGGTACAGCGCCACAGGTCGCTCTCTAAACATCAGTGGCTGTTTCCTGCGTGCCTCGGACATGATGCGCTCCTTCATCGGAAAGTCAGGAAGGTAGGCCAAGATGTCTGGCGGGGGTGCCGTCGACTGTCGCTGTCGGCCGACCCTGTGGGCCCTATCAATGCGGATCGGAAAGTCAGCGGCCTCTCCCAGAATGTCCCGGAATAGGTCTTGCAAGTAGCCCACCAGGTCTGTCCCCTCATCTGCAGACGGCACACCCCGTACCCGGATATTATTCCGCCTCGACCTGTTCTCCAGGTCTTCGGTGTGGGCCTGGAGTTCAACACACTGTTCCCGGAGACGGAGAACGTCTTGTTGCAGGTGGACAATCTCGTCGTCCCGACGTTGGGCCGCTGTCTCCACCGTCTCTATCCGCTCATCAAGACCCTCCACTTCCCTGCGGACCTCGCGTACCTCGCTGGCCACCTCCTGCTTCAGCGTCTGGAAGTCCGCTTTAAGCGAGCTGTTCCTCCATGAAGGATCTCTTGACGGGGGGCTCACCCCCGCCCGTGTCCGCCGCGGCCCGGGAAGAGCCCGGGGACGGTTGCGCCCTGTCCCGTTGTTGCTGAGCCCTGCCAAGCATGTCCGGCAGGGTACGGTCCCCTTTCCTCGATCCTCCTTTTCCAGCCATTCGTATCTCGTACCTTGTCGCGACCCAACCGAAGCAAGGACACGGGCTCCGGCCACTCCGAGGAGGCTCCAGCGGCCAACAGAGTCCCTCAGGAAGGAACTCCGGGCCGGATGGGGAACCTGCGCCACAGATGACAAAATGGCGGGCCAGTCCAGTCACAAAGGGTCGATCGGCGCCCAGCCAAGAGTTCAACAGGGGCCCTCGTCGGGGGAACTCCGGCCGGAGTGTCCCGCAGGAAGGGAGAGGCGTGCAGAAGCGGAGGTGCAGTAGGCGACTTCAGGCGACTTCGCAGGAGGGCCTCCTCACCGTCACAGTGAAGACAAGATGGCGGTTGGGCGGGGCCGGGAGGATCGACCAAGCCCGGTGATGGCACCGGGGGCACTCCATAGCCAGGCCCGCGGGGAAAAGTTCCAACCAGGGCTGTCGGGCAAAGAAGGAGAAACAGTAGATCTGGCTCCGATTCCAAGCATTGTCGTCTACCGGCCAGGGGCCGGGGCTCGCACCCCTTGGAAGGCCACCACCTCTAGGCTGAGCACCACCTCACTCACACGGCAGGGTCCCCGTGCAGGGAAGTCACACAGCCGATATCCCTCAAGCGATCCCCGTCGAGCATCGGGGTGGTTTCCACACCAGATCGCTAGGCATCAGCACCAGGCCCCAGCAGGGATGTCCGGACAGCGCTCCGATCAGCTCCGCCTCCAAGGCGCTCCGTCGTCCTGAAACAGTCTTTTAAGGTGCTTCCACCGGAGCGATCGGTGCCAAAGTGGTATCAATACGTGCCCCAAGGTCTCCGTCGTCCGTCTCTCATCCGCTGAGCTTCAGCGGGGGAGAGAAGCTGACGAAAAAGGGCTCGGGCCTGGACGGGTCGGAGGAGCTGCGGGAAGAAGCGTCCACTCACCCCGCCATCTTGGCCACGCCCCAAAGCATTTGTCTTTAAAGCTATTGTTCTCTGTGGCTATCACGTCAGCCCATAGGCTTGGTGAATTGGGAACATTATCTATTAGGCCTCCCTATTTTAGAATGTCCGCTGATAGACTGGTTCTCAAATTGGCTCGTAGGTTTCTTCCTATGGTTGTTTTTTTCTTTCATCAACAACAGGAAATAATAACATTGTCCAAATTTTTCCAGCTACCTCTACTCGTTCAGAAGAGGCCTTACACACCTTAAATGTGTTGATGGCAGCGGCAATCTATTTGTCCAGAACACAGGATTTCAGACAGAGCGAGAATTTGTTTATACATTTTGGTTTTCTCCATCATGGGCATATGGCATCTATACTTACTTTGAGTAGATAGATTAGGTCATTGAACTCTCATGCATATGCCTCACAAGATGTACAGATGGCAATTGGAGTTCAGGGAAGATCCACTCTGGGAATTGCAGCCTCCTGGGTTGAGGCTAGTGGAGTTTCTGTCCTGGACATCTATAAAGTGCTCACTTGGTTTACTCTTTCTATGTTTGTTTCCCTTTCTAGACTGGATGTGGGAAGTGTTGATTCTTTGTAGTTTGGTATTAAGGTTTTCACTGCTTCTAAGTCTTGAAAACTCTGTTCAATTTTCCTGGTTTTAAAAAAATAGTTTTGTTTGCATGAACTGAGAGTTTGCCTGGTTTATTGGGAATTCAGGTTGTTTTTGTGCAGCTTTGGTATATCTTCATAGAAGTAAGTAGTGGTACGAGAAAATGAGTTGAGGAGGTAATGCTTCTATTTCTTACCGGTAATCTTCATTACTCTGAATACCATTTTCCTCATGCCTATACTTACGACCCTCCCTCACAGTACACATTGCAAAATCTCCTTTTAGCTTGGGGACAAGCAGGAAGTGTTTTGGCAAAACCTGCTCCCCCATTAGAGCGGAGGAGCATCGCCCCATCAACTAAAATGCCCCCAGATTATAAAAATAAAATTAATTTATTACCATTTTATTTTTCATCGACCCATCCCGAACTGAATGTGAGGACAGAGCAGGGCCAGCTGAGTGGCAACAGCAGGGAGGAGTGGTGGGCTGCTTGTGCACTCAAGTTTAAAGTGCACATTTCCCTTTGGCCATCTGCCTTGTGACAGCCACCCAGAACTGCTCACTTTAAACCTCTCTAACCAAGCTAACTTAGACAGCTGGGCGGAGAGCAAGCAAAGGCTTCCAGTGCCCTCAGGAGCATTGAAAGAGGCCACTCGCTCCAAACCTGTTCTTTTCTCATGCTGGTTACCAGCATGAAAGCAGCACTAGGTTTGGTTAAGGGAGTTGGCTGGTGCCTGCGCTGAACACAGGACTGGAGCAAGGAGAATTTGTCAATGAACATGTAAGGCAAGTGAATTTTTATGTATTTTATTTGCACCTTACATGTAGCGCACGATAGTGCATGCACCCACCCTCCACCCATTTGCCATGCCCTCCACTCTCTGGAGATGCCAGCCTCTTTGTCACCAGAATGTTGGGGGGGGGGCCTTGAGGAGGAAAGAAAGGGGGAATTTTACTTTGAACCTTTCATTGGTTCCAGCTAGATCATGTTGTGCTTGGGAAGAGGCTGGACACCTCATAGAAATAAGTATTGGTACGAGAAAAACGGTGTTCGGAGTAATGAAGATTACCAGTAAGTAACTGAATCATTAAAGCCTGTTTCTGCCGGCAGAGACAAGGACATGTGTATGACGACGGGAGACAGAGCCTAAAAGCTAACCTTTCCCTTAACTGTCACAACAGCACTATCGGTGCACTGTCACTAGCAATGAGGCATAAGCCAGGAGCGCGCGGAGATGAATTAGTACCTCAATCATGTAAGGAGCAGCAGACAGGCACTGATTAAGTTTGATTAATCTGTGCTTGGTCCCTGCTTTAATGAAACAAACGTTTGGCCTGCGCTGGCCAATTAGGAGGCAGCAAAGAATAATGAAACTAAAACCAGCAAATGGTAAGCAATGGGTATGCTGCATGCACTTTACTGAAAACAATAGTGTCTTGCGAGTGAGAGCATGCTATCGCAGGCTCGACCTTAAAACATCAGCCTCTGTCCTGTCCTGATATGAAAAGTCTTGCCAAGTCTGGCAGGCCTGACCCCTTTGAACAGGAACACAAGTAAACCCAGGTAGGTTTCATCCAAGTAATGCCTCATCATTGAGGCACAGCTTGAACCCTGTAGCATAATGAATTAAGGCCTAGATGTATCAAGCAGTTTGCGATTCGTTAAGGCCGAAATTCTGCGAATTTCGGCCTTAACGAATCGTAAACTGACAATTTGCATTTTTTGAGATGTATGTGAAATTAGCAAAATAAGGAATCGCAAAAAATTGCGATTCCTTATTTTGCTTAAGCATTTAAGGAATCGCAAATTTGCGATTCCTTAAATGCCATGTATGAAGCTTTTTTATTTTGCGAATTCAGGTTAAGGAATCGCAAATTAACACGAACTTGAGGTTCGTGTTAATTTGCGAATTCCTTTTAAAAACCAAAATGTGGCAATTTTGAGTGTGGCATGTGACACACATACATGCCCATAGGGCATGTATGTGCGCCATATGCACACACATGTAAGTTTCAGGGGTGCAGCAGGGTGTCCATGAGACACCCCTGCACCCTTGCAATAATTCTCAAATTGCGATTAGCAAATAGCAAAATCGCAATTTGAGAATTTTTTCCAAATCAATCCTATGGGCCTCCTGGCCCATAGGAATGAATGGGAAATTATTCCTAATTTGCGAATTCGCAACGTGCGAATTCGCAAATTAGGAATCATAAGGAATCGCAAAAAAAAAGCGATTTTCAACATACATCCCATTTTGCTAATTCTTAATAGCGATTCGGTAAAAATCGCTATTAAGAATTCGCAAATGAGAACGATGATACATCTAGGCCTAAGGCACTTGGTTAAAGGCAAACAATTCACACTTAGACCCACTTACAGTGCAAAACAAAGTGATTTATGTTTTTTCCCTCACTCTGCCACTCCAATTAGGACCATCCTAAGAAGGATGGATAGCTGAGTCGGATTCAGCAGAATTTGAGTCTGGATTCTACATGTGACAGATTTCTCCAACAGGCATATAGCCTTCTTTCATTTTACACTGCCTACAGAGCCTGGACTTTCTGGGGTTTCCCTGTCACACTAGGTGCAGAGCATGGCCCTTCTGAGTGTGTCCTCAGTCACACTTGGTGCATTTTAGCCTTTCATGCCCTCTCCTTTGACACTGGAAGTGCAGTCTGTCATCTCTAGGTCTCACTCTCTTCCTGTCACGCATCAGTGCTTAATTTTATGGAATGACACGGAGGCTAACATTATGCAAATCTCCTTTATTGCCAAGCTCACAGCAACAACAATTAAAGAAATCTAGAACTTCAATATCATTCTAATAACTTATAAAATCCCTCAACGCGTAGCATTCTCCATTCTTTGTTGCTGCTGCTCACAGATACGTACACTTTCTTTAGTCCTCCTTGTGTTTGTATATACTAAATTAGTTATTGTGCACTGAGTTAACACCCCACCGTCCCCCTATCCTCAACACCCCTCTATAGCCCTCTACTATTTTAACACTACAACCCTTTGATTAGGGTGGTTCATGGGGAGGTAATTTACAGGAGGGTGGGTGGTGTCCTTTTTCTGATTGCTAACGTAAGTGTGTCAGCTCAGACCGGGGGTGTCTCCACCCCGGACCCGAGACCACACAAGGGGTCAGATGTACAAAAATTCTGTTTAGCGAGTTGCAAATTGTGCCGAATTGCGACTCACAATTTGTGACTCGCTAAAGTGAATGTACAACAGTGTCTCAGACATTGTTTGCAGCACTTTCATGGATGGTGGCCTGCTGGGCTTAGCAGACCACCAGGTCTGGGACTGCTTTGAAATAAAGCAGTTTTTACTTTTTAAATGCAGCCTATTTTCCTTAAAGGAAAGCACGATGTATTTAAAAAAAGAAAAATTAAACGTTTCAGTTTTATTTTTTAAGGGCAGGCAGTAGTCCCTGGGACCACTGCCTACTCTTAAAAAATATTTTGCACCCATTCACAAGGGGGAAGGGGTCCACTGGGACCCCTTCCTGTTTGCGAGTGGTTTACCACCTACTTGAGTGTTTTACATCCACAAATGTGGTAGCAAAACAATCATACATTGCTGTTAGACTCACTATTAGGAAGGGATGCCATTTGACCATCCCTTCCTAATAGCGATTTTCAAAACCATATTTTGAAAGTCGGTAATAGATTAGTGACTCGCAAAATATGGTTTGTGCATCGGGCATGGGCAGACCAATTTTGAAGCCGCAAACGGGCCGAATTCCCATTTGCGAATGCAAAAAACAGTCGTACATCTGCCTTAAGGTCTTTTTCGGTCCCTTCAGGCTGAATCCGAACAATTTCAGCACCTCGGCTCCGCTACTGAGCCTGACCTCGCGCTTCTTTCATGCCTCGAGTTAGAACTCACAGGCCTTCAAAAAGAAACAAGTCCTATC
The DNA here is from genome assembly GCF_964263255.1 of Lissotriton vulgaris. Classification (NCBI taxonomy): domain Eukaryota; kingdom Metazoa; phylum Chordata; class Amphibia; order Caudata; family Salamandridae; genus Lissotriton; species Lissotriton vulgaris. The sequence goes on from NC_141685.1 coordinate 898,893,949, forward strand.
CAGCTGCTGCGGTAACGGGACCCATTGCAGCGTCTGAACACGAGCCGGACTCAGCAGGAGAACGGTTCGCAGAGACAAGTATCTCGCGGCAGACAAGCATGCATAGCAAAGCAGCGCATCTCTCCACCTTATCAACTACCAAGTAAGGATGACACAATGAGCGGGGCAGCAAATATAAAGATCCCATGGCTCACCCGCTGATTTAAAAATGAAAAATAGTGCAAAAAAAATGTAATTACGTTACCCGCTGGTCCCAAGGAAATCACCCACGCAGTACAGAGCTAAAAATATTTTTTTTTAAAGGCAGACAAGAAATAGATGTCAGGAACAAAGGACTTTAGAGGAAAAGACCTGAGAGACACTCGGTGGCCAATTTTAAAACTTTGGGAAGATAACACTATGAAGACTACAACTGCCATTTAGATAGATTTGGAAACCACATGAATTCTGGCAGTTGTAGTCAGACCAACAGACAGAAACTACTACTTCAGTCAATTCAACAGACAGACAGCGACTTACTAAACAGCATGTCCCTCGACCCCTCAGTGAGTAGCATGGAGGATAGGATGGAAGGCTTGATAAATAAAGCCATCAATAAAGTAATTAGGTCACTAGATGACACAGTTAATAAGAAAACTGCAGGCCCTTTCACAAGGAGGCTGGCCAACTACTAGCTCAAGACACCCGGAAGGGGCAGACGGGGCAAATAAGGCCCTAAGGAGATGGAGCTCTGCGGAAAATACAACAAAAGGGCATAAATAATCACAATGCTCCAACCTAAGTACTTCACGCATTGGTGGTGAATCAGACAGTGCCTCAGGCACTGCAGATGGGCACCAAAAAAGGCCCAACCACTATGCCCATAAGAGCAAGGATGATTTAGAGGACGAAATTTGCATGTCCTACTCGTTCGACTTAGATGCGGACATTGAAGATATCGAACATGAAAACATCGACCGCAATGATAAGGCACCAGAGGCCGCTGGGTGAAAGATGGGCATTATGGACCCATTTGGAAAAAGTATGTTTGACCCACTTCTGATCAAACACCCCCTACCCCCAGAAAGGACTCTCACCCAACATATTGCAGAGTATATTTCATTTTGTCTTCGCAAGGAAATACTCAAAGATGTTAGATCATGCCTGAGATCCGAATGCCCACGCCCCTCTTCACCAGACAAGTTCGCCTCAACCCCAGAACTGGGCCCAAAGGTAGTGGTGTTTATCGCTACAGGAGGAAAAGATCCTAGGAGAGGTATTGATAAGGGCTTAAAGTCATACCAGTCATGCCACATACTTGATTTGATTGGGCCACTCACAAAACTGTTCCAAATGGCGGAAGGGGTCTACCTCGATGACTCCGTAATTGACACAAAGGAGTTGAGTCAATGAGCGCGAAGAGCTATCTGTCTCCTAGGCAATGCCAACACAGCCCTCTCAAATGAGAGGAGGCAGAGAGTTCTACTCAAAATAGACCTGAAGCTAGTAGAACTAGCCACAAAAGAAGGAGGAACTTTGGCTCAAGGGCTTCTCTTTGGAGATGACCTAATTAGAGGCATGGCAAATAACGTAGGGGCATTCAGCTCAATTCAAAAGTCCCAGAAGGACATAAGAAGGGTATTCCAGGACAGAGTTTTTGGAAGGGCCGGGAGAACAAGGGGTCAGTTCCCCGGCCATGTCACTTCAAGACCCTACATGGGACGCGGACAAAGATTCCAACCAGGTCTTGGCTCGTACTCCACCTTCTACCCACAGAAACAAAGACCTCGAGGTAGAGGATTCAGAGGAAAGAGGAGACAAAGAGGTTTTTCAGCAGGTAAGAATTACAAAAGATCTTTCAGATACCCATATAAAGGTGGGATTGAGATTGGCCCAATTCTCTGGGAATTGAAACGTGGTGGCAGAATACCCTTGGATCTTAGAAACAGTGAGGGATGCAAAATAGAATTTTCTGGTACCCGAGTACAGAGAAGAATACCCCGGAAAATGGTTTTCTCCCACAAGAACTCAAAGCTGGTATCACAGGAAGAAGAAGAACTATTAACCAAATGTGTATTTCAAGAAAGCATACAATGTGGGTTAGTAGAAAAGAAAGGCAAAGGGTTAGGACCAGTAATAAAACTAAAACAACTAAACAAATGGGTGGTCTATCACCACTTCAAAATATGCACCTTCTAAGAGATGTGTTAAGGAAAGGGAAATGGCTAACCCATCTAGATCTCAAAGATGCATATCTCTCCATCCCAATTTGGCCACCACATAAAAAAATTCCTCCAATTCACCTGGGGTGGAATGTTTTGGCAGTTCTGCAGCCTCCCATTCCGTCTATCCTCAGCTACTTGGTGCTTCACACCAAAGTGGGATGCTTCAGATCAAAGGGAATAAGACTAATAATCTACTTAGACAACATCCTTACAATGGCCTAGTCTAAGGAAACAGTAACACTTCACACAGACCTTACCATAAAGCTGTTAGAACACTTAGGCTTTATCATAAACAAGAAAAAGTCCTGCACAACCCCAAGTAAGGAAACTCCGATCCTGGGCTTAGTTATAAATACAACACAAGCGGATCTAAGATCACCTGGTGAAAAATGAGGAAAACTCCGCAAAGAATTGAGGAAAATATTTGGGAAAAAAGAATTCCATTTAAGAACCTTAGCAAGAATTCTAGGACTCCGATCCTCAACGATCCAGGCTATCTACCAGGTGCCTTATACTACAAAGCTCATCAAAGGCTCAAAGCCAAGTCGTTGAGAGCAGACCAATCCTACTCCTAAATTATAACTCTGGACCCAGATTCAAGGAAAGAAATACTCTGGTGGTTAAAGAATGCAGAAGCATGGAATGGGAGAGCAATTTCAGGGAAGAACCAGAGATAGTGATAGACTCAGATGCAGGCTTAGAAGGATGGGGGTCTAAATGCGACAATTCAACAACAGGGGGCTGCTGTACAGAAAAGGAAAAGGAATTACACATCAACTGTTTGAAGTTACTGGCAGGTTCTTTTGCAATCTGTTGCTTTACCAAAGACTTAAGGAAATGCTCTATCATGCTACGAATGGACAACGTATCTGCAGTTATATATGTCAACAAGATGGGGGGTCTTCCCTCCAGAGGTCTGACAGATTTAGCCAAATTCTTTTGGTATTAGTTCCTGAACAAAGGCATCTCAGTATTAGCAGAACACATTCCGGGCCTGAGCACTGCGGTTGTGGAATGGTTCTCCAGCAATTTCAAAGATTCCAGCAATTGGAAGTTACACAAGGGAATTTTCCTTACCATCCAGTCAATGTGAGGACCCTTTAGGGTAGACTCTGTGCAGACAGATTGAACACTCAATTATCAAATTTCTTCAGCTGGAAATTGGACTCTCACGCTTTGGGGTGGATGCCTTTCTTCAGAATTGGAAGGGACTAACACCTTATGCTTTCCCTCCCGTTTCTCATGTTACCCAGACTACTAGTGCATGGCTGCAGGAACAAATAAATTACAGTGAAATAACACCCCTCTGGAGAGCCCAAGCATGGTTTCCAATCCTACTGAAATTGAGTATAGACCATCTGATCTTATTACCAACATTCAAGGAAATAAAAACAGGCCCTGAAGGAGATGCATACCCTCTAGTAGAACAGGGTCTGACACTGATGGCCTGGAAGTTTTCAGGAGACAGTGGCAGATTGCAGACCTTTCGGCAGATGCTTTCAAACTCATATTGAAGTTATTAGCACCTGGCACAAGAAAAGCATATACACTGGATTGGGAGGGATGGGTGTGTTGGAGTCTTCAACAGAACTACTATCCCATTTCAACTAATTTACTGCATGTAATAAACTACTCATTCGAACTATTCACACAGGACTCTCTGACAGGACAGTTAATGTTTATAGGTCAGCGATTGCAGTATGCCACTCCCTTGAGTCTCTGTGGGACAAAACGTATTAGTCCAAAAAATGATGCGGAGTACGCGGGTCCTAAACACCCCTTCTCCAAAATATGCTGCTCTATGAGACGTAATAGATCTTCTACAAGTTCTAGTAGGTTGGGGTGAAAAATCTAAGTTATCCCTAAAACAAATATCCTACAACCTCTCAGTTTTACTCTGCTTGGTATCTTTTAGACGACCCTCAGACATAAACGACTTAGACATTAGCAGTAGGGCTTACCAACCCAAAGGGGTCTGCTTTTACCTAAAAAGACAAACCAAGACAATGTCAACCTCTATTTTTCACCCCTTTTTTCCTGCGAATGAAAGACTTTGCGTGGTAAAATGCTGGCTGGAATATGAGAGAAAAACTGCGAACCTGAGGGGATCAATAGCTATTATCCTATAGATCACCTCATAAGGCAGTCTCATCCCCCACTTTAGTCAGATGGGTCAAAGAGGTAATGAAAGAAGCGGGTATAGACATGTCTATATTTGATACACACTCCCTTAGGGGCGCCTCAGCATCCAAAGCTTTCTTCCTAGGGGAAGGCCTACAAGATATCCTTAGAACTGCAGATTGGTCAAATGAAACAATGTTTAATACCTGTTACTTTAGACCTATTACAAGTGTTATAGATAATGGGCTAAATGCACTTTAAACTTGCATAATGTTAGTGTCCGTGTCATGCCATAAATTTAGATTTTCTCACAGCCTGATGGGCAGAAAATCTGGATTTTATTAAAGACACTGAGGTTAAGATTATCTCACCACTTAAAACCCTCCCTGGTGGATTAAAGATGACTGACTGTATTTCAATTTTATTTTACAGAATAGAAAAGGCTGCGCTTTTAAACTTAAAGTAGTAGAAGTTATCCGGTTTTTTTTTCAACACCAACAAAGAAGGGAGAATGCTACATGTTGATGCATTTTATACATTATTAGTAACCCTGGGCGGGCAACTTCGCTACGCCCACGAAATGGGCGTAGTGTTGCCTACTTCGCCCTTTGCAAAGTAGGCGAAGCAGGCAACACTACGCCCACTCCTTGGGCGTAGCGAAGTTGCCCGCCACCCGCCTCCCTCCCGCCCTCCCGAACATACCTAATTTTTAAGAAATGGTCACATAAAAAGAAATAAAGACACAACCTTGTTCACGGCGTCCAGGGGCTCCCTCTGCTAGTTCACAACGCTGTCTGCAAACCAATGCGCATGCGCGGGCGGCTGCGCATGCGCATTTCTCACGAGAATTGCGCATGCGCGGCCACCCGCACATGTGCATTGGTTAGCAGACGGCGGCGTGAACGGCGTGAACGAGCAGAGGGAGCCCCGGGACGCCGCGGACAAGGTAATTATTTTTATGTGCCCATTTCTTAAAAATTAGGTATGTTTGGGAGGGGGGCATGCGGCGCATAGTGGGGCTATGCGCAGGTGGGCGTAGTTTCTCGCCCACTTTACGTAGCTTCGGGTAGCCCCACTACGCTCACTACGCCCAGGCCTAATTATTAGAATGTTATCGAAGTTCTAGATTTCTTTAATTGTTACTGCTGCAAGCTTGACAATAAAGGAGATTTGCATAATCTCAGCCTCAGTGTCTTTAATAAAATCCAGATTTTCTGCCCATCAGGCTATTAAAAATCTAAATTTGTAGCATAATGGTGGTGGTGCCGAAAGCACTGCTAAAAAAACAGAGACCAATGCTATTAAATGTCTACCCATTGAATAGCAAGGCTGTGTATTCCAGAATTCACCACAGGCCTCTTTAACTCCTTGGACGCTCATGACGAGCTCAGCTCGTCACGGTGTACACCTCCGTACACTCATGACGAGCTGAGCTCGTCATGAACAATGGGAAAACCAAGAGGTCAGCACAGGAGGAAAATAACACTAGCATCGATGTGGTTAATCCACTGCCAGATACTCCATGTCCCTTTATCCCATTCTTGCAGGCTCCTGCTTTCTCCCTTGTTGGCAGTTTGTCAATCCTCTCTTTCTTCTTCTTTCCCTTTTTGTGTGTTTTGCCCTCTGTTGCTCTTGGGAAATGTCTGGTATGGAAAAATAAGTGCTGGTGGACCCTTCCGGACCCACAAATGAGCACCGGTGGGCCCCACTAGAAAACACTGTCTCAAATTAAGCACTGGTCACACTGCCTGTTCAGTCTGGCCGCTGTGGGTCCCTGTCTGACACAGTGGTTGCAGCACCTGTCCTCTTTGTGTCCCACCCGTTACAGTATACAGATTCAGGCCTCCCTGAATCTCTTTCCTATCACAATATTTATATGTTTTAGTATGTAAATTTAAACATTCTTTATCTCTGCTTATTTCTTTGATGCCATGTCCACTAATAATGATCTTGATGCCTGGGTCATAGACAGAAATGTTAAAAGTATAAAAAAAAGATTGCAATTGTAAAATACAATGGGCTAACCTTCCTTGTAGGTCTCACATATTTCTGCCTGCCTGTGTTGGACATCTGCAGCAAGGGCTATGGGGTTTTCCTGATTAATTTTTTTGCACAATATTCCAAATATAGTAAATCGAGTGCAATACATTTTATAGTCAGTTTAAAAATATTCTACTGTCATATTCTACCCTGTACACTGACCTCTTCCTCAAAGAATACATAGCCAAGAAGGCAAAATCTCTCTTTCCAGAAGTAAGTGAAACTGTCCCTCCCTGCAAGCGATTTGATTACTGACAGCCACGGCCTTACTCTCAAGTTTTGATTTGTCTATACACTGCAGCACAACTCATTATGGGCTTGAAGACACTTATCTATGTCATACCTAATTTGATGGAACTCCACTGTCTCCTCTTTTGAGCGTAAATCATCTGCAAGACTAGCTGGGTCATCTACAAGGCCCCCATGAAAGTTACTCTAGCCTAACTTAGGGTGATCAGATTCTGAGAAGAAAATACCGGGACAGGCCAGACATAAATGTAGGACTAAAGCGTTTAGTCTTACTTCTTTATGTGGCCTATCCTGTTTTTTACATAGCCTTGTACATATGCACATGTATATATATATATATATATATATATACACACACACACACACACTAGGCTTGTAAATGTATGTGTTTGTATATGTTTATGTGTATGTATATACACACACACAAACACTCACATGAGCTAGGCTTGCAACTGTGTGTGTGTGTGTGTGTGTGTGTATGTATATATATATATATATATATATATACATATATATTCACTGAAAAAAACATAGGTTTCACTCATGTTATAGTTAGCTGGACATTTCACTCATACAAAACCATTCAAATTCCCCCGTTATAGTTAGTTCAGCTAACTATAACTCGCGCGCCCGCAATGCACTGCTGATGACGTACTACATCACTCATGATATGGTCAGTGACATCACTCATGACATCACTGATGACATCTCAAATGACATCACTGATGACATCATCCGTGTGAAAGAGTGGCAGACCTCCTCTCACCCTAATATAACCTTTGATAGACACATTCAAAAATAGAAACTAAAATTTTCAAAAAAATGGAGATACTAATACCAGTTACAACAACCTATTCAGTAATTCCAACATCTACATACACATACACTCATTCACCAACAGTTTCTATATAGACACTCATACATGTACTCACTCATCATATCTACACATACACCTATACATTAAGCATGGGCGGAAAATCCGTTCCGCTCGCAGATTTTGCGGATTTTTGGTAAATTCGCAATCCGCGAACTCCCGCGAATTTACCGAAAATCCGCAAATCCGCGAGCGGCGGATTTTTCCGGGGGCAAAAGTTCAAGCCTGCCCTGTTGTAACTATTTTAGGATGGCGCCGGCAAGCTGCCAGCGCCATCCTAAAATAGTTACTAAGTTAGCTTCAACAGGAAGCTCTAATAGATAAAATAAAGCAGGTGCTCGCAACTGCTTTATTTTATCTATTAGAGCTTCCTGTTGAAGCTAATTTAGTAAGTATTTTAGGATGGCGCTGGCAGCTTGCCGGCGCCATCCTAAAATATTTACAAATGCCCTTCCTGTGACCCTTCCTGTGGAGCTTTTTCTCTTCATCTGCAGAACTGATCTTTCTCTGACCTTTTATGCACACAAGAGGCATGTGAACCTGCATGGAAGCCCCGCACGTTTGGCCCCGCGCACACACTCGCGGTTTGCACCGTCTTCCCGCCATTCACCCACTATGATGGACAGCTCACTCAAGGGACCCCTGCGCCCTTCGGGGCGATTGCATAGTAACACACACATGGTCGCTCGAACTAGTTGATGCTCAAATTCAGTGACTCATTCATTAGCCCAAAAACAATCATGAGCGTCTTCGAGGCTGGACAGGTGTGCCTCTTCCCAAATCTACCGTGGAAAGTCAGCTGTGATGCTGGGTAGAGGCCTTTGCATCCTTGACTTTCATGAGCGCAATCCCCGTGCTGTTCCTGTGACCAGGAGCTTCTTTCTCTTCATATTATTGTGTTCGCACGGGTTGCTGCAAGTTCGCACGCGTTTTGTACAATTTCGCAATTTGCGAAATTGTACAAAACCCTCGCGAACTTGCAGAAACCCGTGCGAACATAAAAAAAATCCGCAAATTCGCGAGAATTCGCGGATTTTGCGGATTGCGAGTTCGCAAATCCGCAAAATCCGCGAACGCGAGATCCGCAAAATTCGCCCATGCTTACTATACATCCTGTTACACACTGATACTCATCCATAGAGTTACTCACAAACATACTCACACATGCAAATGAACTATCAAACATCCATTTACTTGCATATACAGCTATACACATACTACTACACTTACTTCTACAGAAACATACCCATACTTACTCTCTTAAACAATCACTTATAGAAACACATACTTATTTATACAGGACCTCTTCCAATCTCTCACTCTCACATATACTCACTTATATGCATCAATACTCACATATACTAGTTTAAAACATGTGTAGTTACTCATGAAGATACCATTGAGGAGGTCATTCACTCACTAACACACCCATACACACACTCATCCACCCATAAAGTCCTGCACACATGCTGTCTTCAAAACACATACAAACAGTGAGTCAGTAATTCATGCATCTGTGCGCTAAGTAATACCCCCAACAAACCATACAGACACTCATTCTGATACTGAAAAAATCAACTAATAACCCATATAGACACTCATGTAGCTACTCACCAACCCATGCAGCCACTTATAGAGAAAGTGAGACACTGATACAGATATTTACATATTTAAACATCACTCGCTAAGACATGTATTCACTAAGATACACTTAAGAAGTCAGTTATACATTCAATTTTACAAAAAAAACTTCCATTTGTCATGAGTGATGTCACTGACCATGTCATGAGTGATGTAGCATGCGATGTCATCAGCAGTACATTGCAGGTGCGCGAGTTATAGTTAGCTGAACTAACTATAACGGGGTAATTTCAATGGTTTTGTATGAGTGAAATGTCCAGCTAACTATAACATGTGTGAAACCTATGTTTTTTTCAGTGAATTTCTAAGGTTTTTTAAATGCTAATTCCTAAATATAACATGTGTGAAACCTATGTTTTTTTCATTGAATATATATATATATACTAGTCAACCCAGAACATGCGACTTAGATTACCTCAAGTAAGGTAGATAAAAAGAGCACTCTTTCGTTATAGTCTTACAGCAGTCCAAAACAAGGAGTAAATAAAGACACGTGCAAGTTTGAAATGTTTATTTCTAACGCCGTAATCTCATGCTCAGTACCTTACATAATACAACCAAACATATTATCAGAAACAAGGTTGTCATCATTGTTACTATTCCATAAAATACAAAGGGAGAAAGCATCTTATATTGCTAACGGGAAACAGGTTTAAAATATACCTACATTTCACCCTCCCTACCTACCAGGTTAGTTTATAACTACAGAAGGTCTCATAGGATTACATGGACGGCCCCATACCTCTGGTACTCAGCAGTAGTGGATCACATTGAGTTCTGCACAAATTGTCAGGATACAAATGTTCCCCAACTGTGTGTAATTATGCCTCCACAATACATTATTAAACATGCCAGTATCAGACGTGGCCACAGCTGCATATGTGTTATAGGTCGAACGTGCGAGGATCATTCCGAATAACAGACACACCATCCAGGATAACCTTGATTTTCCATGCTCTCACTATACACACTAAACTAGCAAGGCAGTCTAGAAATGTAGCATAACAAATAATTCTCATGTGAAACAAAATACTCAGCCTTCTCTAAACAATATCACAAGTGCGTGTCATGTGCAAAGCAGAGCAGGAAAGTAAAAATGGCGTTTAACCTTCTAATAAACCCATGCTAACTTAACACGGTGTGAGTGCAAGGCTCAGCCCACGACACACTCCCACGACCGAAGCACGTGATATAAACGTGGGCGAACTAGGAACGCAGAGTCCAAGCCTGAAAAGCAGAGTCAAGTTCAAAGTTGCATAAAAAATTATTCGCTGTTTGATAGAAAACAGTAACTAAATAATAAAGAATAGGTAGAAAAATCAAAGAGTCATAATCCAACAGCGTATAAGCACAGTATGTAGCAACAGCCTCCAAGAGGAAGTCATTGTTCTTATCTGAAAACATTTCAACCATCCAATTCAATAGTGAGAATGAACATACATGTTCCTCAACAACCGGAGCCTCTATCACCATCGGAGGAAAACTCGGGTCATCTTCAATGTAACTGCGTGCCAAGAAGTCATGCGCCGCTGCAAAAACATTCCAACACCCCATTATTCCATGTATCGCTGCTAAGGCCATAATCCCACCGCCAGAACAGAGCAATTCATTAACCACTAAGGGGCTCATCAGCTGGTCATAAGCGCGTTGGGAGACACCGTACTGCAGAGATACAAATCCAGGGCCTAGTCGAAACTGCAGCTCAGGTAATGGAAGACAGGTTGAACGCATGTGAAAAAGGAAAAACGAAACAATAATCCATAAGCTGCACTCAATGTAGCCAGAGGCAGCATTCCGTAATAACTAAGCATTCGGTTGCGGAGCAGCAACAGCCGGGACATATTGTTGTGTGCTGCAGGATGTGCATCCATATTTAAGTAAACAAATAAATAAAAGCACACCGGCAACTAATGCGAGTATTAAGCGGAACTCACCAAAGATGCTGGAAAACATTGAATAATAAAATGCTGTGAAGACACCAAATATACTTTGAAAAGAAGTCACAAGGCCACTGCTTCTAACTTTAAAAAAGTAAGATAACCCCGTAGTCAAGGACGCATTAAAGATACTCTGAATTAACTCCCCAAAATACAGAGGCACGTCACTATTTAATAAATCATACACTTCTGTGCGGGTGTTTGCTACATTAAGGACAAATGTTCCTCTTGCAGATGTAAGAGCGACCTCTTTTTGAGACAATAGCGCTCTTATACGGCTCATTTGGTTGACTCTTCATTCAAGGTCGGAATCGACAGCCAGATGGAAACATCCAGCTTCCCATGCAGAGGAGGGAGTAAACACAACTTTTTTATAGCAAACCACACGCTCAGTTACCGTAATCATGTAACCAATGCCTTCTAAAATTGTACAACAATCTGCATTATTTCAAATTAAATACCTCACGTTTCCAGTAAACTGAACTTTGGTATGATAGCAGATGTCTGAGTGCCTTTCAAAACTCAAGCCAAATTAAGCGCATTTTGATTACAAGAGCCATGCAATTGTATGTGTCTACAAATTAAGGAGTGATCTGGTGCTATTGTGCAATCCTCCATTCACATAGACTTCTTTTCCCTCCCTCTTGCACCTATATGTAAATGATAATAACCAAGCTTCATGCAGATAAGCGCTGCCTAAATATCCAAATCTGCCTATAGCATAGTATTTCATGCAAACCTCAAACTTAAACAGGCTAAAAAGTAATGTTATGATACTGTGGATAAACCCCCCAGCTGAATCGGATCTCCAATGAGTGACCACTTCTAACCATTCTCATAGCGCGCCCTGTGCTCTGATTTGACAGTGAGGGAGTGATTGCACCATAGCTTGTACTGCTAATCATTCTCAGCATACGCTACGAATACGCTTTCATGTTACACGTCGCATCAAAGCTTCTGTGTGACGTCATGTACGGTGCCCCATACACAAAGACGCAAATGTTAAAAACATATATTTATGTATTAATTGAACATACTAACATCCAATAATCCTATATTACTTTTAAAAGCAATTGCACAAATCACGGTGAAACGTCATGCGTACTCGCATCGTAAGAGCACCGTAATGACAGCGTAAGCGTACGCAAAGCCATGTGACTTTAAAAGAAGAGATTTGATTGGTTCATAACACTTCCTATTACAACTGTTGAAACTTCCGTCCCATTTTAATAATTCTACTTTGACTTTCTAAGAAGAAGCATCTCTTCTGAGAATCTTGTCAAATAGAACGAAGTTTACCATGATAACAGCAATGGACTCATCTTCCTGCCATTCTTCAGAGGAATATTTAATTCCAAAAGAACCTCCAAAGAAGAGGAAAGAAGCTCTAATTTGGCAGTTTTTTACTTTTCCAGATGTACAAAAAAAGGTTAATGCTCCAAAAGTAACCTGTAAAATGTTCCAAACTCTTTCAAGGGGTGATCCATCTCAACAATACTCCTTTGGCACAGCAAATATCGAGCGACACGTGAAGAGCTTACACCCCAACAACTTTGCTTGAGCTGCAACACAGAGGTTGAAGGACAACCCACTTGCTGCTGCACCAAGCACATCAACTGCTGCACCAGCATTTTCAGTGTAAACTAAATTGGTTCTGTTGGGTGCGGACAAAACTTAATTTCAAAAGTGGTCTCGATAACCAAGATCCAATAGCCTATAGGCAACTAAACAACTGCCCCCCTCTGAAAGAAAGAGAATTCTTGCAATCAATGAAAGAATAAACTGTGTGTTACTCTATATTTTCTTTATATTAAATGAATCACAATTTTACAAAGATAGTTATATTTATACAAAGACTATCAATATCTCCAATAAAGTGCATAAGAAAACAGTGATCAAAACACAAAAACACAATAATACACGGGATAGTATATACACAATCAATACATTCAATTACACAATCTATACAAGTATACACCAAATATACAAGTCCTATTTTACAAAGGCCATCAAATAATGTCAACTTCTTAAACCCTTTTTGATTTCTTTTATTTCATCGGAGTTCAGGAGTTAAGGGGCCTGCAGGAAGTGTCGACGTTTCGACCCTATCAGCGTCAATTTGTTGTTCGCGGCGGGTCTTTATCAAGACGGTGTGATGCACGACAGTCTGTGGGCCAGTCAAAAGATACTGTTATCAGAGGGGGATTTTAATTAACTAATTTAATCACTTACAATGGTGGCGTGACTACTCACCCTAAAATGCAGGTGCAAGCATGTCACCTGAACTCGTGATAGAATCTTCTGTTCTGAAAAGAAAGGAAGGAAGGACGTGTCAGTGTCTAATATCACCTGCCAATTGGTTACAGTCTTCTACTATGTCATCCTTAGGGCATTTAAAAAAAGGGAGATATATTAGAGTCTATACCCTTGTCGCCCTTATATACACTGCGCAGTGGTGCAAGCGAGTTACTTCAACTCCCAGGTTGTTTAAAGGAGCGTTTTAACATACTGCATGTTAAACCGCGCTATTGTAAGCAGAACTTGCAAAAATTGACCAGATCACCGCGAGGGCGTGTGATTGCTCAGGACGCGCTGCCATGATATTCTAATCTGGTTCAAACAACGTTATTATGAGCAAGGTGTAAATTCAGGTAGCATAGGAGCATGAGAAGATCTACTGCGTTGTTCTCGTGCTAAACTAGTAACCACTAGCTAAGACAACGCAACAGTATGTGACTGCTCAAGCCGCGCCGCCAGGATAGTATGTCCTGGCATAGTTAGTAAGTAAGCTGTCCTATCGGCACCTCTAGGGGTAATCAGATCTAAACACACATGGGGACGCTCAGCTAACATCACACGTTTTAGCAGATATACGGGTCTCGGGACCTACCGGCAATTAGCAAAGTCCGAAGCAATGTCCAGCATTTTCAGCAAGCAGCCCACACCCACAAATTCATCCTTATTTTGCTCAAGTTAAAATTCTATACATTTATTGCAATAAACTTTTTTGTTATGGGAAACAGTCTATTGACCTGATAAAACGCAGGAAGCAGGAGCATCGCTGTCCTCGACATTACTTTTTTTCCCATTCTTTTGTTCCTGTTGGACACTTCCAAGCCCCCCATTATAGAAAAAAATTGCCCCTGGGATGTGGCCCCCCGGGAGCTAATTAAGAATATAACGAACTTCTAGGTTTTTTTTCCCTTTTCCACCGAGTACGAGTACAATACGCGTACAACGCGTTTTTTTTATTTAAAAAAAAAAAAAAAAAACGTTTGTGCCTAAAGATCCATGTGGGACCCCCTGAGCAGGCCTAGAGGGTGAACATGTTTCTACCCTGCCCCCTTTCCCTATTTTTCAAGATGGCTGCCAACACTTCCTGGTTTGGAGTTTTGGCAGACAGTTGATATCCAATCAGCATGCAGCTCGTGGTCGTAATTGTACGGATTTCGGTACGCATGCTGTACTTCGTCTCTAGATATCGCTATGATTTTACTTTTGATTTTCTCAGGAACTACTCAACGGATTTACACCATTTAACATAAAGCACAATCTGCAAACCGAAATCTACCTCTCTGTCAAATTTGGTGTAATTCCGTTCAGCCGTTCAGGCTGTACCTCTGGCTAAAGGTCCCTAAGGAAAATTGCATGGGGAAAACACGTTTTGGGGCCCCCCTTTTTTCTTGGCCCCCACTTGGCGAATCCCACCCAAACTTTCTGGGAAGGAGCGGAGCGGGCCATTTTCTTAAAGAAATTCTCAAAGATTTGTCCACCAGTGCCAAAGTTATTCCAAATAGAATGTTGTAGATTTCCTATTGAAAGTAGGTCCTAACTATAACTACCTACTGGCGATCGCCAGTAGGTAATATATATGTATATATATATATGTATGTATGTATGTATATATATATATATATATATATATATATATATATATATATATATATATATATATATATATATATATATATATATATATATATATATATTACCCAGCACAGTGCTACAGCTTCTGACCGGGTCGTGCTCTGAACCGGCTTCCTACCATAGGAACGAAAAGAAAATACCGGCACAACGGAACCACACACTGGCGCGAAGAACAAACTGCATTCTGGGCATTGCAGTCTGCAAGCAACGAACTGCCAGTAGTGATTCCGCGTGACATGAACCAGGTGCGCCCCATTCTACTTCAGACACTGGGTTGATATAAGAAACTGACAACGGGACTGTTAGCACCAGAGGCATTTTCAAAATAGATGGCATTTGAGAATTGTGTAATACCGAAACGCGTCATGCCGAAATTGAATAAATTAACTTTGTAATCCCCGCTGTGTCTCCTCATCAACTTCAACAGAAGGTGGTGGTTCTTGGAAATATATTGCGTGTGCCACTGACACGCAAGGAAGGTCCTTCAACAAGAGTCCAGAGAGTCTATGGCGTTTTTCGGACCACCCTGCATTCCAGAGCAAACAGAAAACACGCTGACAATGTGCAGTCTATACTTACATGGAGGGACGTTACTACTTCAATGGCGTCTCCGGTTCTGCTGCTGATGGAATCGTAGGGTTTGAAGTGTGGGATACAAAAGACTCTTTTTGCCCAGCACAGTGCTACAGCTTCTGACCGGGTCATGCTCTGAACAGCTTCCAACCATAGGAAGGAAAAGAAAATACTGGCACAACGGAACCACACACTGGTGCGAAGAACAAACTGAATTCTGGGCATTGCAGTCTGCACGCAACGAACTGCCAGTAGTGATTCCTTGTGACATGACCCAGGTGCGCCCCATTCTACTTCAGACACTGGGGTGATATAAGAAACTGACAACGGGACTGTTAGCACCAGAGGCATTTTCAAAATAGATAGCATTTGAGAAAGGTGTAATACTGAAACGCGTCATGCCGAAATTAAATAAATGAACTTTGTAATCCCCACTGTGTCTCCTCATCGACTTCGACAGAAGGTGGTGGTCCTTAGAAATATATTGTGTGTGTCACTGACACGCGAATAAGGCTCTTCCACACGAGTCCAGAGAGTCTATTGCATTTTTCGGACCACCCTGCATTCCAGAGCAAACAGAAAACACACTGACAATGTGCATACTTACATGGAGGGACGTTACTACTTTAATGGCTTCTCCGGTTCTGCTGCTGATGGAATCGTAGGGTTGGAAGTGTTGGATACAAAAGACTCTGATTGACCAGCACAGTACTACAGCTTCTGACCGGGTCATGCTCTGAACCGGCTTCCTACCATAGGAACGAAAAGAAAATACCGGCACAACGGAACCACACACTGGCGCGAAGAACAAGCTGCATTTTGGGCATTGCAGTCTGCAAGCAACGAACTGCCAGTAGTGATTCCGCGTGACATGACCCAGGTGCGCCCCATTCTACTTCAGACACTGGAGTGATATAAGAAACTGACAACAGGACTGTTAGCACCAGAGGCATTTCCAAAATAGATGCCATTTGAGAAAGGTGTAATTCCGAAACACGTCATGCCGAAATTGAATAAATGAACTTTGTAATCCCCGCTGTGTCTCCTCATCAGCTTCGACAGAAGGTGGTGGTCCTTGGAAATGAATTGTGTGCGCCACTGACACGCGAGGAAGGCCCTTCCACAAGAGTCCAGAGAGTCTATGGCGTTTTTCGGACCACCCTGCATTCCGAAGCAAACAGAAAACACGCTGACAATGTGCAGTCCATACTTACATGGAGGGACGTTTCTACTTTAATGGTGTCTCCGGTTCTGCTGCTGATGGAATCGTAGGGTTGGAAGTGTGAGATACAAAAGACTCTGATTGCCCAGCACAGTGCTACAGCATTTGACCGGGTCATGCTCTGAACCGGCTTCCTACCATAGGAACGAAAAGAAAATACCGGCACAACGGAACTACACACTGGAGCGAAGAACAAACTGCATTCTGGGCGTTGCAGTCTGCAAGCAACGAACTGCCAGTAGTTATTCCGAGTGACATGACCCAGGTGCGTCCCATTCTACTTCAGACACTGGGGTGATATAAGAAACTGACAATGGGACTGTTAGCACCAGAGGCATTTTCAAAATAGATGGCATTTGAGAAAGGTGTAATACCGAAACGCGTCATGCCGAAATTGAATAAATTAACTTTGTAATCCCCGCTGTGTCTCCTCATCAACTTCGACAGAAGGTGGTGGTCCTTGGAAATATATATATATATATATATATATATATATATTCCCAACTCCTTACTACAGAGTACGCCGTCGCCTGCCAGAACAGCGGGTGTGTCGTCGTAAAAAGGACTTCCGTAGTCGAGTCCTTAATATTAAATTCTCCAGCACGCAGTAGAACAACACGCTTGACGACACCATGTGCTGGCCAAAATTCTTTTATTGAGTCAGCCCCTCGGACGCGTTTCGCCTGACCTGCAGGGTGAACAAGCTTGCAGGTCAGGTGAAACGCGTCCGAGTGGCTGACTCAATAAAAGAATTTTGGCCAGCACATGGTGTCGTCAAGCGTGTTGTTCTACTGCGTGCTGGAGAATTTAATATATATATATATATATATTAGCTTATCCGTCGCGCGTTGTTACGATCTCAGAAGAAAGGAAATTTAAGGAAACTTGTTATGATAACATTTAATTTACATTGTGTCATTTTTATTGAAACATATTCATTTTAATATGGAAAACATTTTAAAGTGTTGTTTTAATTCTTTTTATTTATTCAAGTGCTTGTGGATACACAGTATTTTTTTTTCTCCGTCTGGTGCGGACACTAATAAATCAGAAGGTTTTCCAAAGCGTGTCAGCTGGACACATACAGTTGACCATGTGAGAAGCAAGGATTCTCAAAATCTAGTCCACTCACTTGCAGCGATTGTCCTTGTGCTCTTGTTGATAGTCATTGTAAAAGCGAGTCACACCAGAAACTGTAAACGTTCAGTATTGGAAAGATTATGAGGACCCTTATTTAACAAATTTTTCTTTTTTTTTCTTCTTTTTTTGCCAGAAACCTTCGCGGGAGTGTACTCAGCAACTTCCCAAAGTTTCATGACGATCGGATGAATGGTGTAGTAATGCATAAAGGACAAACAGACATACTTTCGTTTTTATAGATATAGATATATATATGGCAGGACCCCTCCACCCTGAGCACCCCTTGTCCTCTTTCCCACTCTGTCTTCGCCGGGGGCAGGTAGCGGTCCCCCTCCTGTGCTGCCTGACAGAAACAGACAAATAACTTAAAATATTTCAGTCTTCAGAGGCGCCTGTGAATGGAACATATTTCTGCTTTACAGAATGACCTGACCTTTGTCTCAAAAACTGTGACATTTACCCGAAATGTAGTAAAGTGTCGGGACTCCGGGACATTCCTTTTAAAATTGCCACTCTCTGGGGAAATCTGAGATGCCTGGCCACCCTAACCCAGTGGTAGAAGTGGGCAGGATCGGCAGGGCACGGCTTGTCCCTACTTCTTTTATTGAAAAGATTTTGTTCCCCTATTTTTCTTTACAAAACCGTGTCATAGTAATATACAAGGCCTTCAGATAAGCCTCTGCTTTCGTGGCCGTTCGGGGAGGTAAAATCACTCTGTCTCCTTCCTGCCCAGAGAAGACACTGACAATATCCATTTCTGCTCTGCGCTTGCAGCTGTCCTCCTCTCCCTCTCTCTTCCTCTTATCCCCTCTCTTTCTGTCTAGCAGCTCTCTTCACTTACTGAAAATCGTGACTTGAAGAAACGGTTCACAACCTCTCTTTCCTTCTTTCATTTATTTGCCTCCCTGTAAAATGGATCCCAGAAAGAAGAAAATACTTTTGATGGAAATGCCCCTTTTTTCTCACATTTTGCTATTCCAAAGAGCAGCCTCATGACGGCGAGAAATAAAAGGTTTAAAATATGAAAATAAATACATAACTAAAGAAAACAAGACAAAGTAGTTGCAAAGTGGTCAGATTGATTTTATTCACACCCAAACACATCAGCCTCACTTTTAAGAGTTTGCTAGTGAAGCGCTACTTTTGTTTTCTTGTCTTTCTTTGAAAAACATTGTTTTCCCTGGGTGGGGAAGTGCACCATTACTGGAGACACTGCAATACCTGGTTGATGGGTGGATTGAAAAACAAAATGTGTACCATGGCTCTGTGTTTATAAAAGTGGTCTTTTAAAACCAGACTGCTTACGTTTTGTAGGATTTAGGCAATGGACATTGAAACAGCTCCTTTCTGAGCCCTGTAGTCATTTCCTTATCTTTTCAGGTAAAAGCACTCACTGATTTCTAAATAGTGAGTGAGAAATCATTAAGGTAACCATGTTGTTTCTGCTTACATTTCACATGCCTTACTTAATCTTGCATTCCCTATGAGTGTTTGCCTTTTTTTAGGCAGCATTTTACTCTTGTCTAGTGCGTAATTTGAATTGAGCCACATCCAGGTGTTTATAGCGGGGCACAATTAGGTTGTAGCTGAAGGCAGTGCGAGTTTCTCTCAGTGGGGCAGTATGGTGTTCAGTGGGGGAAAGGATGTGGCACTACAGCCAGAGCTGCTGAATTTGTAACTGGGGATTCAAGGATCAGCCTTCATGACCAATTCACCAGACCACTTTCCGGAAGGAGCATAATCGCATGCTAGACCTTAGAAGGCCCTGCTAGACCTTAGAAGCCCTGGTGCAGACATTCGCGAAGCTCGAGCTCAGTACTACTAAAACCTCAATCCTTCCACAAAAAGAGAACTGGGTGCAGAGCCTTCTCAGGTATCACACCATAGATCTAGAACACCCTTCCGCCAGATGTACACAGAATCTCGTTTACCGCCTTCAAAAAAGAAGCAACATTTTTTTTAATGAACAAATTATTATCCTAAAACTTTAACTCTCTGATTACTTTTTGACACCGATTGTATCCAAACACTAATGTCTACCTCTTATTGTATGTGATTTCCGATTGTATGTAAAATTGTGTGATAACAGTGTACTGTAAAGCGCTCTGATACCCCCTTGGGTCATGTTTGCACTATATAAACTTTATAAATATAAAAATAAATAAATGGTGTATTAGCACCAGCAAGTAGACCCGCTTGGTGCTAAGTGATGGTTAACCTTGAAAGCTTGTCCACCACAATCAATATTGAAGTTCATCTCCTGTCTTGCGGGCAGGCCTATGAAGCAGCACACCCTAGAGCAGGGGTCTTCAAACTGTGGGGCGCGACCCCCAGGTGGGCCGTGGAGAGGATAGAAAGGGGGTCGCGCATTCCCTTCACACTTCTGCCCAGGCCCATAGCTTCAGCCCCCATCCTTCCCCGTCCTGTGTCTCACCCTGGGCCTGGGCTGCTGCAGTGCAGCTCGCGCTGCTGGGGGCTCGGCTGGGAGGTGTCTGGAGTCTTATCTCCGGCCAGCTTTTCACAGGTCTTTAAAGACCATTTGCATATTTACATGCCTTTGTTAACTGCTTTGTTAACTGGTTACCTAGGCTTAGTTTTTTTAATGGTTCCAGTACCCCCTAGGCCCCCACTCTGCCTATTCCTTACATTTGTATTTTTACACTTACTGCTGTAGTGTGAGAATGCATTTAATGAAAAGAAATATAAAGTTGGGTAGCCAAAAGAAAAATGCCTGCCGTGTGTTGTTTAAAGAGCCCGTAGAGACCTGCTCTTGACACTAAATAGAGTTATAAATAAAAATGATGTATTAATTAACTATGTGACTTTTCTGTCTTTGTTCTCTTTGATTATCAGTCATGGGTCATTGAGGCAGCCCTAGAACACAATTAAAGTGTTTTCTATTTATATTTGCTGTTCTAAGTATTCACAGATAAGTGCTAAAAATACAGCTTTAGGTGACTGCTTATTTCTGGGCCATCAAAATAATGAGCTGTATCAGCACATTATTTATTTCTTCCACCCTCGATCCCTGATTAATGCCATTATAGCAATAGTTTAACCTATATCTGAAACCCTACGCTTCAAGTTTCTGGGAATGCACCCTGCATTCAGACAACTCACTCCTCATTCTCGCCTTCACTTTCACGCTCACCCTGCACTCACACTGATCACCATGCACTAATAGTGATCACAATTCACTCACAGCGATCACAATGCTCTCACACTGATCACAATGCTCTCACTGATCACAATGCACTCACACTGATCACTATGCACTCACACTGATCACAATGCACTCACACTGATCACAATGCACTCACACTGATCACCATGCACTCACACCATTCATCCACTCACCCTGCACTCACACTGATCACCCTGTACTCACACTGATCACCATGCACTCACACTGATCACCATGCACTCACACTGATCACCATGCACTCTTACCGATCACCCGCTCACCCTGCACTCAAAGTGATCACAATGCACTCACACTGATCACCCACTCACCCTGCACTCACACTGATCCCCATGCACTCACAACATTCACCCGCTCACCCTGCACTCACAGTGATCACAATGCACTCACACTGATCACAATGCACTCACACTGATCACAATGCACTCACATCATTCACTCACTCACCCTGCACTCACACCATTCACCCGCTCACCGTGCACTAACAGTGATCACAATGAACTCATACTGATCACCATGCACTCACACCATTCACCCGCTCACCCTGCACTCACAGTGATCACAATGCACTCACACTGATCACCATGCACTCACACCATTCACCCGCTCACCCTGCACTCACAGTGATCACAATGCACTCACACTGATCACCATGCACTCACAACATTCACCCGCTCACCCTGCACTCACAGTGATCACTCTACACTAACAATGCGCTTGGGTACTCTTGTCACCCACACAGGGTTTAGAAATTTTTGTCAGGGGGGGTCCTTACCCCTGAAAATGTTGACAGGGGGGTCTCGGCATCCAAACGTTTGAAGACCTCTGCCCTAGAGCAACAGTGATCCAGTCACTGTGACTCTGTCACTGAGGTCACAGGAACCGTGAGCAGGCTAGGGCGGTGCGAACAGTGTGAACACAACGGGCACCTATTTCGGGTGGGGGAGTAGTGTTTGCAAGTATATATATATATATATATATATATATATATATATATATATATATATATATATATATTTTAAACTTGCTGCCTCCTTCCTGGCCTCCAGCAATTTTCAGCAACAATAAAAATGTCATGATAACTCCGGTGATTAACGTTCTTCCTTGAAAGAGACTGGAGCTTTGTCTAGTGGAAGGGTTGACTCCTGGAAAGGTAGCGCAGAGGGTTAATGTGCCTGCTGCAAAGAACATGTAACATGCAGATCACAAAGTGCTCATAATGTTAACTAGGTGAGTGGGTTACTGCTTTTGTCAGAGAAATCCTTTTGTTACTTGCAGTTTATAAGTTAAAATCCTAACACAGAACAGTGAGCTATTAAACTATACTGCCTACTAGTATGGTTGTCATGTGACTTCTAAACCTTGTAGTCCTTTGTCTTATGTAACATTTCCTATGCAGAGATTTATACACGTATAAATGATTGTCTATGAGTAGTGTGTGTGATGTAAAGTGCTCTGACACCGTACACTGGTATGAGTGGCACTGTAAATCAAATTAAATGCATATGAGAAAGTGTGTGGTTATGGAGCCTTGAGGGGAACTCTTAAAGCATGGTAGTGAGGGAGTCCTAAGTGTAGGTGGTCATTGGGTGGCACCAACAAACATTGTTGCACAGGACGCCACCAGCACTAAAGCCGGCTCTGCCCTCGAGGCTAGTCCGCCTCACCCACAGGTACCTCCATTGGCTTGTTTCAGCAGTAGTAGCTGCAACTCACCATGGGTTGGCAATGCAGGATTTGCACGCACACCACACTAAGTTTTCAAACTTCACAGTGCTAGCTGCACTGGGGCCACTGGAATTATGCAGCAGTGTTGACTAAATTATGCAGCAAAAAAAGGTTGTAATGCATATTTGTGAATTTATTTAAATGCCAATAACTAATTTTAAACCTTAAATGAACAAGTGTATCCATTGGTTGAATTAAATAACACAATAAGCTGTAACTGGTCAGTGAAATGCCAAACAAATACTAAAAATTGGGATGTTTTGCACATTCTGGCCACACCTCTTCCTGCCCTCTGAGTCTCCGCCCACAGTTCCCCACTTCGACCACTGTCCTAACCAATGGTAGACAAACTATCTAAAGCAGATCTCGTCACACCCGAAGCCAGGATAACTCCATACTGGAGACAATTGCAAGGAAGGAAAAAAATCTGGAAACAGTCCTTCTCCATCAAAGCATCAAGGATCTCAAATAACTAACTGAAGAGTGCCACCCGACCTCTGTGATTGCAAGTATCCACTTACCACTCTGTGGGCTGGGCTCAGCCCGAAGAGATAAATAAAGAGGCAGATAGTCGCTCTGAGCTTTTACCGACACAGTAATTAGCTGATTGGGGCCCATTGGGAGACGGGGAGGGGAAAGACCGACCGGAGACAATATAAGGTGTGATAAAGGCCGCTTTATTGGGAAAAGGTGCATCTTAACACAATACCACATCCTTGGCCTTTGCCGTACAAAACTAGACCTAACTAAATATACACATACCTGACCAAACCCCCACCCCACCCCTAAAAAGTTCCCCCGCCAACAACATAAACATAAGTACCAACTACCCAAACGCCTGCCTCAACTGTTTAAACACTTGCCATATGTACACTCCCTCCCCCTCTGTCCAGGAAATCTCATTCCTCCTATCCTACCTAAGCATGAGCGGATTTTGCGGATTGGCAATCCGCGAATTTGCGGATTTGCAAACTCGCAATCCGCAAAATCCGCGAATTCCCGCGAATTTGCGGATTTTTTTTTTTTTTTGTGTTCGCCCGTGTTTCTGCCAGTTCGCGAGGGTTTTTACAATTTCGCAATTTGCGAACTTACCTGTCGGGTCGCAAGTTTTGCGAACTTGTTGTTTCTACGTGTCCAACCTGTTTGGGACACTCTTCTTCATCACTGCCACTCTCTGTCACCACTGCCACTCTCTGACTACTCATGCCACCCTCTGGCCCACCCATGCCACCCTCTGTTTCATCACCACACCCTCTGGTTGTCCAGTGTACATTATTTTTGGCAAAGCAAAGCACACCTTCCCTGCCTCAAGTGACCTGAATTAATTTGGGGCTGATTAATGTGTCACAGAATATTTTTTTAGCTGGCACCTGCTTCCTTAGTGCGCCCTGATTAGTGATCTTTTGCACTTGCTAAGTGCTTTCATTGTTGCAAAATTAGTTACAACACCTGCCCTGCCCCAACTGACAATAATGAATTAGGGGCTGATTAATGGATTTTAACTTCCAGCCTGGCTCCTGCTTGTCTCCCTTAGCTGTAATTCAGGACCTTTGTGGCATATGTGTAACTATTCTGAGGTTCAGAGCAGGGTCACATAATAGTTGCAACTGGCAACTGAACTCTGGAGGGGCCCCTCAGGAAGCACTACAGGAAATGGCTACTAATGATGAGCCTGAACTTTTGAACCTGGTAAGTAGTTACTTTCAGTTTTGCTAAAATCGTATTTCTGCAATTTCGCACTTATTCGCGGGGCGCGAACTCACGCGAACAGTGCGAGCAGTGCGAGCAAAATCCGCTGCTCGCGGATTTGCGGATTTTTCAGGAAATTCGCAAATCTCGCGGATTGCGGATTTCCCGAAAATCCGCAAAATCCGCGAGCGGAACGGATTTTCCGCCCACACCTAATCCTACCCCCCCTTTAACTAGGAAACAGCGCCACCCCAACAACAATTTACCAGCACCTGCCCCCAGCGACATCAGATCCCAGCCGACCTAACCAAAAGAGCGCACCTGCTCCCAACAAAACCCCTCCAAAAACAAACCCAGGACCCAGGAAACAACCCCCGCTCACTCCCACCTGAAACCATGCCTCATAGGGAGGGCGGGCGGGACAACAACTCTCCTGCCTACTCGGCTGCTGGGTCACTGTCCACAAAATGGTGCACAGTGACCCAAAATGGCCGTTCTTATAGCCCCCAGCCCAAAAGGAGCCCAAGCCAGCCCAAATACCCCCAAGGAGCCCAACCAGCCCAAGCCAGGCTTCCTGTCCCCTGTCTATTCTGTCCCCTCCTTTCCGCCCAGGGCCCCAAAATTCCCCGGGGGGGCGAGCCTCCCTCCGGTCGGCCATCCCCCGCAAAGCCCCATTGGGGCCCATTGGGAGACGGGGAGGGGAAAGACCGACCGGAGACAATATAAAGTGTGAAAAAGGCCGCTTTATTGGGAACAGGTGCATCTTAACACAATGCCACATCCTTGGCCTTTGCCGTACAAAACTAGACCTAATAAATATACACATACCTGACCAAACCCCCACCCCCACCCCTAAAACGTTCCCCCGACAACAACATAAACATAAGTAACAACTACCCAAACGCCTGCCTCAACTGTTTAAACACTTGCCATATGTACACTCCCTCCCCCTCTGTCCAGGAAAACTCAATCCTCCTATCCTACCCCCCTCCTTTAACTAGGAAAAAGCGCCACTGGAAAGCCCCCATACAGCTTTCGACCCCCCCCTAGGGCCCCTATACCTTTGGATACCTATGCACCCCAACGGCCCGATCTACTGCCTCCTTCAGCTGCACAATATAGAGCTCCATCCCATATCGTGACAAATGCACAACATCTTCCCTGAAAAAATATACCGCCCCATACCTCAGCTCCGGGTGCTCCATCCTACCCAAACCTTCTTTCTCACAGAAAGCCCTCATCTCCCTGTTAATTTTCCTCCGTGTCCTGTCAATAGCCGCTGGCCTCTCTGCCCCTTTCCAGCATCGCCTGGGAATGAATTCCGACCAAATGACATAACACCCTGCCCACTGCCTCCGAATTTCCAGCAAATCCCTCTTCATTTGTTTCACAAGTGCCAGTCCCTTACACTGCACCAAGTCATTTTCACCCAAGTGGATGACTACCACATCCGGACAGACTCCCTCCCACACAACATTGTTTAAAACCGGCACCAACTCGTGCTAACGCATGCCCCCTTTTCCCCTCCAATGACACCTAAACAACTGTTCGTCCAACTCCAAATTGAGGTTCCTGTGTTTCTCCCATTCGGCCGTCTCCGCTCTCTTAACAAAGGAATGGCCCACCACGTAAAAATGCTCATCGCTGTCGCAGTAGGCCCCGCCACCGCACCTGCAAAGATACATATGTAAGCAATGGGCCAAGCATGTCAACCTCACTCCACTCCTACCCCGCGCATCCTGATGTACGTCCTATAACAGTCCGATTTCCAGCGTCCCAGTCTTTTGATCTCCTCCTTACCCCAACCCTTTTGCGCTGCCTCCGTCGCCGCCCCAATGCGGAAAGAATGCGTCCCGAATTCCTTCGGGTCCTCACCCATAGACCGCAGGGCGTGCCGCAGGACCCACAGCAGCTGGGCCGCCGTCACCCGACCGGCCTCTCCCCGGCCAAAAAACTCCGCACCGTCCTGCACCTGCCCTTCCTCCAGTCGTCTCCCCCACTCCGCCGGACACACCGCCTCAGACCCCCCAGGACCCAGCACCACCCAAGTACCCTCTCCACGCTGATCCGTCTTCGACCGTCGCAGACACACCGCCACCTCCCCCCACTTCACCCCCGGCCGTCCTTGCAACCCCACCAATTCTGACACCCGGAACGCTCCAAAAAACATCCACGACATCAGCGTGGAAAACAAAACCGTCTCCGCCTGATCCCTGCTCACCCCCGGTATGCGGCGCACCAAGCCTTCCAGCATCACTTCCGTAATAGGATGTCGCTGCCGCACCGGCGCCCCCTTCTCTCTCTCCCAACCCTCCAAAAGACGCCCCCCAACTCACCCGCCAAAGGCGCATAACCCCACCAGAGCTTCCTCATGAATGCCACGCCTGCCAACTTCCCCGCAATCGTCACCCTCGCCAGCCCCTTGTCCACAAAACCGAGCATGAACCGCACCACCTGTTCATCCCGACGCCACTTGCCACGTTGCCTTACCGCACCAGTAGAAACTCCAGCCAAGCCTGCTCATAAGTCTTCCACATGGACGCCGCCAAAGACGCCTTCACCAACTGAACGACCCGCACTCTCCCAACAACCAAAGCTCCTCCGGCACCTGCGTCTTGACTGCGGCCGCCTCCGTGGCTAGCCCATGGAACCTCTGCCACTGCGAAGGAGACAAAGCATCCGCAATGTCATTGTCCACCCCCGGTACATACCGAGCTTGAAACAAAATGTCATGCTCCTAACACTTCAAGACGAAAACGCGCATCAACTTCAGCACCTGTGACTCCCTCGCGGACTGCCGATTCACCACCTTCACCACCGACATATTATCCACCCTGAACAAGACACGCTTGTGCGCCCGATTCTGCGCCCACACTGTCACAGCCCCCACCAACGGAAAAAGCTCCAGGAACGCGATACTCCTTCTCCCCGCCTGCCAATGAGCCGGCCATTGCTCCGCGCACCATCTCCCTGCCCAGTACAGACCGAAGCCACCAACTCCCGCCGTGTCCGAGGACATCGTGACGTCCCACTCCCAGTCCTCCGGGGGCGCCATGGGCACTCCATTAAAACGCCCCAGAAAAACCAGCCACATGCTCAAGTCCTCTCTCGAACCCGCCGACAGGCGTACGTGATGGTGTGGCAACGCCAGACCAGACAATGCCAGCCCCAGCCGACAACAAAACATTCGCCCCGCCCGCACAACACGGCACGCAAAGTTCAAATGTCCCAGCAACAACTGCAGCTCCTGCACCTTCACCTTCCGCCTGGCCAACATGCCACTCACCAAGTCCATCATCACCACTCGCTTGTACTCCGGTAGGCGTGCTTCCATGGCCGCTGAGTCGAGCTCTATACCGAGGAAGGACAGCACCGTGCTGGGACCCTGAGTGTTCTCGGGGGCCGAAGGAACCCCCAGGTAACCCAACAAGTCCGTAAAACTGTCCAGCTGCTGCTGACAGTCCGTCGAACCGGGCCGACCCCCAAGGAAGAAGTCATCCAGGTAGTGCGTCATCGCCTCAGAGCCTGTGCGCCAGGAAAAAGCCCACTGCAAGGAGGAGCTGAACCTCTCAAACAATGCACACGACACGGAGCACCCCATGGGAAGCGCTCTATCCACGAAAATGAGGCCGTCAAACTGGATCCCCAGCAACTGATGATCCGCCGGATGCACCGGCAACAAAATAAACGCAGATTTCACATCACATTTTGCCATGAGTGCACCCCGACCCGCCGCCGTCACCAGCCTCCTCGCCACGTCCACGGACGAGTACGACACCGATGCCAAATCCGCCGAGATATAATCATTCACCGACGTGGCCTCCGGCCACGATGGATGCTGAATCAGTCAAAACTGATCCGGCTCCTTTTTCGGAACCACTCCAATCGGTGAAATGATCAAGTCCGGCAGGGGCGGCTCCTGAAAAGGACCCACCATCCTACCTTCCTTCACCTCCTTGAAAAGCTTCTCCTGGACGATACCTCTGTGCGCGTTCACGGACTTCAGATTCTCCGCCCACCGAGCGATCCGCGGACCCTCGTACCCCAACCAAAAACCCTCCCTGAAGCCCCGACGCAGCACGGCCGCATCGCCCGCCCGCCCGCGGATAAGCCGCCAAAAGAGGTTCGAGCCTGTCCAGCCTAACCTGTGTACGAGCCTTTTCCCATGGCACCCCCCCCCCCCTGCCGCCCCCTCTCCCGCCACCGGGAGCTGTCGCCGGCTGCTACCACTGGGTGTCTCCTCCCGCACTTGGAGCATTCGTGGCAAAAACGACACACTTGCCTTAGACACGACCCCATGTTGAAGTCCCAGCAGGCCCCGACGCTGTTTGTACTCCCGGTGTCACCTGACCCCCCCCCCACGGATGGGGCAGGCCGTAAAGGGGTGGCGCCAGCGAAAGCTCACTGGCCATGTAGATGGTGCGGCCAAACTTTGCCCCACTCATCGTCTGCTGATACAAGTCAACATCCAACTCTCCCCACTTCGCCTCCGGATCCGACGCCATGCGCGCCCGAAACTCCTCGTCGTAATGCGACCAAGCGTAACTTCCATACGTCACTTGCGCCCGCCGCACCACATCCATATATTTGAACAAAGCGACCGACCTGTCCGGGTACTTTTCGTAGTACACACTGGCGTATATCAGGAAGGCAGCCGACCAATTCTCAATGGTCACTGGGACCTTGGGGCGCCAAGCTACTCCTGCTCCTCTTCCTTCGAACCCTCCTTGGCCATCAATTCCTTGTGAAGCAACTTCAAAATCTCTACATACTCCCCTTTCCAGATCTTCTCCTTAGTTGCCAGTGACAAATGCGCCCCCAGCGGTTTCGCTACCCCCATATAAGGCAGCTTCCTGACCGGCACCTCACAACTCTCCTTCGCCCTGACGCCAGACACCGCCGACCCTCCGGACTTTGCCGCATCTCCCATCCCAGTGCTCACCGACGCCGCGTCTCTCGCCGCCTCCTTCGCCTCTGTACACAACCCGGCATCCATCACATACCTGCCCTTCACCAATCTCACCAAATCCCCTCCCTCAGCATCCGTACCCACAGACACCTGGCCTCTTCCACCATCCGCACCCCCAGACGCCCGGCCTCCATGAGGCCCGCCCGAGCCACTCCCCAACCGTGCACCGGCCTTACCTGGTGTCAAGGCTGGCGTCTGCACCGGATCACGCCGCCTAACCAGTTCCACTGGGGAGGCCATCACTCGCGGCACCATCTGCCGGGGGCGTACCTGCAAAATACTTCCAACAGCATTACTCGTTTCCCCCTCCCCCTCCCGAAGCTCCCCTTCCTCCTCTGACTCCATCTCCCTGCCTCCATCTCCATCCCCCCACTGTCTTGCCTGGCTACCTCCTGTGCTCACCCTGCTCAAACCTGCCTTGTCCCTGCACGCCTTCATCAACGCCCCCAAGTCCACGCTCTCCCTCCTCCCACTCTCTGCTTGGTAATCTGTGTAGCCTGACACAGTCGCACTCCATCCCCGTCCCCCGGCGGCCGTCTCGACCCATCGGGAGGGGGGCGGTGGAGACCTATGGACCTGCCATCCGCTGTCATCACGTGCATGGTCCCTCGGTGGAGCAAGACCGCCCGTACTAGGCAGAGCCGGCCCATCATCTCGGCGGGTTGGAGCCGCATGCTGCTCACCCGAGCCCCCTGCTAACTGCTCCTGCCAAGAAAAAAGCGGGGAAGTCCAGCATGCCGAGGAAAACTCGCCCCCCCAACCTCCTGTCACGCCCCTTCCCCAGGCCGCCGAATGCCCTCTCCGTTGCGCTGGTCGTCCCCCCACCCCCACCCTGAACCTCCGCACCCCCGTCCACCCCCTGTGCCCACCCCAAACCCCCCACAAGCCTCACATCCCCGCGACCCACCCCCGCTACCCCCTGCCACCCCCCACCCTCTTGGCTCCTCTCTCCGAACCACCCCCTCCCTCCCCCCCTCCCCCAACCCCCGTCCGCCCCAACCCCCGTGGCAATGCCTCCCCCCTCCCCCGCCCCGTCCACCCTCGCCGCACCCCCCCAGCCCTCCATCCACCCTCACCACCCGTGGCGACACCGTCCTGCTGGGACCCACCACACCCCCTCCCCCTCCGACGATGACCCCCAATCCAGGTCTCTTTCCCCCCCTCCCCCTCCGATTCCTCAATCAGCAACGGCGAGCCACCCTCCCCCTCCAGCTGGCCCCCCAGCCCCACCCCCCGTCCGCACCCTGGGCCGGCCCCCCTCCCCCCACCCCCCCACTCCCCACACCTTGGCAGCCAGGAAACCCCCGCTACCCCCTCCCCCTGGGCACACTCCCTTCCTGCAACACGGGCACCCG
The DNA here is from genome assembly GCF_964263255.1 of Lissotriton vulgaris. Taxonomy (NCBI): domain Eukaryota; kingdom Metazoa; phylum Chordata; class Amphibia; order Caudata; family Salamandridae; genus Lissotriton; species Lissotriton vulgaris. Next base: position 898,924,820 of record NC_141685.1, read on the forward strand.
CCCCCCTTCCCCCCCGCCAACCCCTCCAACCTGGCACTCCTCCTCATCTTCCATGCACCCCCACCTCTCTTCCCACTGCCAGCCCCTTCTCTCCCCCCGCGCCTCCATCCATTGCCCCGCCCACCTCCATGTCACGGTCCGCCCCTCCTCGCTTCTTCCCCGGCCCTCCCCCCGGTTCGGCGCCCCAGCCACCCGCCGACTGCCGCCACGCGCCGCTCCTCCTCCCTTCCCCGCCCACTCCTCCCTCCTCGCCCGCGACCTCGGCGGCTCGCAGGCTGCCACCGCCACCACGGCGCCATCTGCAGCGCTCCGCGGGGGCCTTACCCGGACATCTCCACGAAGCAGGTCCATCCTGCCCGCTTCCCCTAAGAGGCACAGAGCCTCCCGCACTCGGGGATCCGACAGCGCCCTCGCCGCCATGCCGCACCAGGTAACGCCGCTCCAGCCGTCTGCGCCGCCGACCACAAGACCCGCTGCCCTGCTGCTTGTCACCTCACGACCACAAGGTCCTATTAAAGGCAATGAACGCTCGCTACCTCCACCACTAAAACTTCCTACCCCTACACTGCCACAAAACTCCACAACTGACAACAACTCTCCTGCCTACTCTGCTGCTGGGTCACTGTCCACAAAATGGTGCACAGTGACCCAAAATTGCCGTTCTTATACCCCCCACCCCAAAAGGAGCCCAAGCCAGCCCAAATACCCCCAAGGAGCCCAACCAGCCCAATCCAGGCTTCCTGTCCCCTGTCTATTCTGTCCCCCCCCTTTCCGCCCGGGGCCACCCCCCCAAAGCCCCATTGTGTGTCCTTCTTGCATGTCGCTCCCCTGCGTGGCCTGCACCAATTCCTACCTGCAGCCAGTCTGTTACTCTGGTGACGAGGCCCATGCCACCCTACGTGCATCACTGGTGTGCATCGTGAGAGTTTGCCTGCCTGTGGTGTTCTTTCTTTGCCTTGCCCAGCAATCCCGGCGTCTAAGTGCGACACTGTGGGTGAGTGTCCACCTCAGTCCCCGCCTGCTGCAGTCCACCATGGCTGTATCCTGTTTTCCCTGCCCACAGCAGTTCAAGAGAAGTCCTAAGTGTCGTGACCTGATAAGGTGGGCGACCGACAGTAGGGCATTAAGGAGAGTGACCAGGTCGTCACCGGACACCAGATCCGGTGAGGGGACAGGAAGAGGACAGACAATGACGAGGACAGGGACGAGGACGGATGTGCTGATGAGCAACTGCACGATATGATAATAAAGGAAATAGCTGACTAACCTGCGTCCTGTGTTTGGTGTACCTCCCGGCGCATACCGGGAACATGACAACTGGCGACGAGGGAAAGTGACGAACGACGCGTGGATCGTCGAGCAACAAGTCGATGGCTGGAGATACACCAGGAGCCCACCCTGGAAGTGTATGAGACACAAGAAAGACTGCCCATTGAGCAGCGACGCGGGAGCCTGCCGCGACTGCCACCGATGAAGACCAGCGCGGATGCGGTAAGCGCTGGGAAATAAGGGCATAAATTGAAACGGCTGACGCGAGCCATCGCGAGAACATCGAGAGTCTCGGCGGCCATAGTGGAATATGGCGAGCTGAGCCAATGGGCACTAAGAACAGCAGTGGCGGCCATCTTATAAACAGGCAATGCGATTATGACCGCGAAATAGCGCGAGAACAGTGGCGGCCATCTTAGATGAGGAAACAAGCATAGACAACAATGGAGCGGCCATTTTAAGGCCAAATAACGTCGAAAAAAAAAGGAAATGAAAAAGAAAAGACACCCAGAAGCTAGAAATACACAAATTAAAGGCAAACTAAGGAGAATAAAGGGGCATGATAAGGAAAGTAAAAACAAAAGAGTGCCAAAGGATCGTGAGAACAACGGCGGACATTTTGAATGGGACATCCAAGAAAAGATCATAGAAAAAAACAGAGCAGCCATTTCAAAGCCAGGCAAAGGGCAAATAAGAAGAATAACAGAAGAAAAAGTGAATAATAAAGGTCAAACAAAGGGCAAAAAGGGCGCACAAGTGGAAAAAGAGCAATAAAGAAAAGAAGAAAGAAGACAGTGCAATAAGAAAAAAAAAAAAAAAAAGAAAATAAGTGGAAAAAGAGAAAGGACATAAACAAAAAGACAAATCGACAAAGAGAAACAAGGAAAAAGATATAAGAAAGGAGCAAAAGAGAGTGGAAGAATCCAGAGAAGGCTAAATAAAAGACAGAAAAGAGAAATAACAAAGAAAAGAAAAGAAAATAAAGGAAATAAAGCAGAACAACAGAGAAAAGAAGGACAAAGATCGCACAAGGAAAAAGAAAGAGCAAAAGAGAAGTTACAAGGCAATAAAGAAAAGAAGAAAGAAGAAAAAGAAGTAAAGTAACAAAGTAACGAGGAAAGAAGGGACAAAGACCACTCAAAGAAACAGAAAGAAGTAAGGAGAACAAGTAAGAAAATAAAATAAAAGGAAAGGCACAAACATAAGAAATAAGTCGCAAGAAAGACGCAAATATAAGAAAACAAGGAAATAAAGAAGAAAAAGACTAGGAAAGCCTAGAAGAGGCCAAATAAGAATTTTGTAAAATAAAGAAAAGAAAGAAAGACAAATAAGAAAAAGTAAAAATAAAGGAAAAGCCAGAGATAAGGCTAAATAAAGACAGAAAACAGAAATAACAAAGAAAAGGGGGACAAAGAACAAGAGACAAAAAGAGACATCACCATGCTAGCGATCCAGGAAGTATCGAGGCAACAAAGATGGAGACACACAAACAATAACAGCCTCAAGGAAAAAGGAGTCAGCAAAGAAGAACTATTAACGCTCGAGACAATAAATGAAGAACTGTCAGAAGCAGAGAAAGGCATCTTAATGGAGGAGGCACGGATAGTAACACCTTACAGACTGAGCAAGAGGAGACTGCCACAAGTGGAAGATAAAATAAGTACAGACCGAAGGGACTTAACAATAAAAGACAAAGAGGCAAGATAAAAACACGTGGTGATCACCGGAAATATGCATCTGGACTAACACTGAAAGAAGACGACATGACGAGAAACTGCTCACACTTAAAGGAGCTGAAGACTAAAAAAAAAAAAAAAAAAAAAAGAAGAAGCATCAACGGAACAAGCAGCAAGTATAACGGAGGAGATAGAGGACAAATAAAGGAAGATGAAGCAAGGCTGAGAAGAACATGCAAGAAATAACAGAGACAATTTGTTTGAAGAGAGATAAAAGGAGCAGGTTTTCTCTCTTTCTCTCTCTCTCTCTCTCTCTCTCTCTCTCTCTCTCATGACACTAAGCTGTCACAATAGTAGTATAATCTTTCAGCGAGGAAGGTCACCTTGCTGCTTGGTGCCACGTGTGTCTGCGAGGCCTGCGCTCCTGTTCGCGGCCTCCTGCGTGTGCGTGCACACGTGGTGCTCCAACCGCTCTGAGTCTACACGGCCACGCCCTCCTGCTCTCCTGCATTGGCCTGGAGTGGCCTGAGCTGATGGCAGTCTACTTCGCAGGCCTCATGTACCTGCTGTGAACAGCCAGGTCACAGCCAACTGCTGCCTGCATCGGATGTGGCATGAGCATTCCCGGTGGGGGGGGGGGGGGGGGGGGGGGGGGGGGTTCAGAAAGTGAAACCTGTGGCCCTGCTCACGAGGGCGTTGCACATCTCTAGGCCTGGCCAGCATAATGAAATCTCAATAAACAGGGACACATTTGCCTCAGTCCTCCATTTGCCACTTGGTATATCAAGCACTGACTGTGGAAAGAGTAGGAAATCACAGGTGCAAAAGCTAAAAAAGAAACACCAGGGGGTGACAACACGCTGCCCATAATAGTATTAACTACAGAAATGCCACATAGTCCAGTTCCTTCCCCCGGGTCTCCACAAGTGCCCAGGCTGTAGCACAGCAGGAGCAGCCAATCACCAGCATTACTGTGCCACAGCAGCAGCAGAGCCAGGCTCTCCCCTAGCCAGTCCCATATGCCTCGGGTGGCATTCATGGATTGGGCGACTACAGCGTTATTTCTGTTCCTACGCGGTAGATGCATGGGGCCATGAAGAGGTAATTACTCAAGCATTACGGGGGTGCAGAGCTGTATGAACTATTTGAAACACTACCAAGCACTGGGGATGACGCTGCTTTTAATGTTGCTATTAGGGCATTCAATAGACATTTCGATCCCCAGCTCAACCCCAATTACAAACGTTTTAAACTGCACCAGACTATACAAAAGGACACAGAGTCAGTTGACATGTTCTATGCACGGTTAAGGAAGTAAGCCAGCACCTGCATAAACATCGACCTGCCAGAGGAGATCCGAACCCAAATAATACAAAGCTGCAGGTCAACAGTTCTATGGCAGTTCATTCTGAGGCAAAGAGGCATCTTGCTTGAAGACATCCTTATTTTGGTTTGATTTTATGAACTGTCAAACACCAGAGCAGATGAGATGGAAGCAGCTCTGAGCAAGTCGGCATCTGCCCCTGGATCCTCGAATGCTCCCAGCATCAAGATGGAAAAGGTCGATGCCATAGAGAAAAGTCCAGGTCCAGCCCGATAGGCTGTGAACCTGAAACCAAATGGGGGCTGTGGAAACTGTGGAATAGAAAATAAGACCCCTGGTATGTCCCCCATTAAAAGGAAGACGTGCTCGAAATGCTGCAAAGCTAGCCAATTAGCGAAAAGTGTGCCGAAGAGGGAGAACACGGCCTAACAATGAATATCTGAAGAGGACAACTGCGACCCTTTGCCATCTGCCCCTCAAAGGCACCTTGGAACCTGGAGAGCCTGGCATCCGTGGACACAGCACATTTCCCGATGAGGAGGTGACAACGTCTTTGTGGTGTCTTTTGCTGGAAGAATGGGGTACAAGAGGCGACCATCCCAATGTGAGTGGTAGAGGTACAAGATACTCCTGAGAAAACATTCGTAGACACAGGAGCATCGGTAAACTTGATGTACTCTGAGCAATTTGAAAAGCTGATACTGTGTCTGCAACTCTCTCTCAGCAGGGCAAGAATCTACACATCCGGGGAGCAGAGCCACTGCTACTCAGCGGAACCATTGAGCTAGACCTCACAAGCAATTGACACCTGACACAAGCAAAGTTCCACATCACGAAGGCGGAAGTGGCATGCTGCTCGGATGCCATAAAGCTGAAGATCTTGAGTTGGTGATTTTTGCAAAGCTGACTCCCTGCTCGCAGAATTCCTGCAACTGTTTAATGGCTTAGGGAAGTTAAAGGGCAAGCAGGTCAAGTTGCACATCTATGACTCCATCACATCCATGGTCCAAGACATCAGAGAGTTCCTTTTCACCAGAGACCACAGGTGGAGCACAAGCTGCAAGCACTGGAAGAGCAGGGGGTAGTTGAAGAGGCGGCTGGTACCAAGCAGTGGGAGTCTCGACTTGTTATTGCACCAAAGCTGAAGCAGCCAGGTGCCATAAGGTTATGCTTGGACATGAGGCTCCCAAATCAAGCCATTCGGTGAGAACGCCACATAAAACGAAAGATGGAGGACATTGTGGCAGATCTCAAAGGGCGAAATGTTTTTCAGAGTTGGATCTCAACTCAGGATATCACCAGTTAGAACTCGCCCCAGAAAGTCGCTACATCACGACTTCTACTACTCATGTAGGCCTCCAGTGCTACGAGAGACTTAGTTTTGGCGGAGTGTCTGCGGCAGAGCTGTTTCAGAATGCCGCCAAGGAAACCCTTTCTGGACTACTGGGGGTGATTAACCTTATTGATAATAACCTCATTTTCACAGAAAACCCTGAGGAACACTGTTGTAGGGATTCTGCACATACACAGACCTATGCACAGGATTATGGGACCTCTGTGTATTGGGGCTATGCCTTCCCACCGCCTTAGTACCCACGAGCCCAGGACCGACTAGCTATAGAGTCTCACTCGCCCTCCCACTCACAAATGGAGAAATAAATGATTAGACAATCCAGGACACAACACTTCCGGATCTCTCAGGAATCACCGTTACAAGACACCTGTTTCGCTCATTTCTCTTGTACCTGTCCACAACAAGATCTGACAGAGTCATTGAATTTGTTTAAAATATTTATTTCAACTAACGTTCTCTAAAATGCACTATACGTGCCACTACTAGTGTATTAATGCATAATACAAATATTGTCAGTATAGCAGCAAATCCATACATATTGAAGGGAGATGTCATCTTACAAAGACATTGGAAAAGGGACTACAGTGCCCAAGCTCCCTCCGTGTGTACTGAATATGAAGTATAATGTAATAGAAGATCTCTGGGCCTTGTCAGCAGACCCCATACCTTTAGGATATAGATCCTATTTCTACATCACAGGTGCGTATTGCTCTTCTCCCTGGAAAGGCCCCTCTCCAAGTGCCTCTCTGTTAAACATGCAGTCCCCTAATATCAAAATACAAGTGTTCCGCAAACAGGGTATATTTTATCTATGCACTAGGACCTGACCAGAACGGAACAACAAGGGGCATTGTTTTTTGACCTTACTTACAATGTTCAGACTAAACTCCAGGAATAAGCGGAGAATGATTGCAGCAGACAGTTCTCATGTAAACAGTGTAAATAGTCTTGCCCAAGAGAAAGCGTCTAGTAATATGTACAAAAGCAGCATCATGGCCCCCGGGCTCCTGCTAACTTAAAGATGTGGACATTGCCCCTATTAACCATGTGACAACACCATGTGCGATTGAGAGCCACCGTCCAATGCCTGGTGGATAGTGGCCTGACACTGCACAAAATAAATGCTTCTTGTACCAGGACTCTATAGAGTTGTTTGGGTACATCTTTTCACAAGAAGGTTTGAGAGTCAACACAAAGAAAGCAGTGGCTATCCAGAGAGCGCCCGTGCCCAGAATCCAACAGACGTTTGCAGTTTCCTGGAGATGGCAACATATTGCGGAGGTTTAAACCCAGCCTTGCCACGATGGCTGAGCTGCTTCAAGGCCTCATCCTAACCGCTGCCTCGTTGTACTCGACACCTGAAGACAACAAATCCTTCGAAGCAATAGAAGAGGCCCTCTTTGACAAAGTCACCATGGCTTACTTTCACCCCCAGAAGATCAAGTTGGTAGTCGATGTCAGCACAGAGGGCACCATGTACTCATGCAAGAAGACACACGCAGGGAGTAAGTGCCAGTGATGTCTCCCAGCAGAACCCTGTTGTACGGAGTCTCGCTATGCGCAGATCTAGCACAAGGATTTGGCCATTAGGTGGGCATGTCAGCACTGTCAAGTGTACCTCTGCGGACATGAATTCAAGGTTGTTATCTTCTTCCTCTCTTTGCAGACACCACCAGCATCATCCCTCCACGAATCAAAAGATGGGCCGTGCAATTACAACCTTACACTTTTGAGGTTGTCTACCGCCCAGGAGCCAACAACCTTGTCAACTATCTGTCATGTCATCCTTCGCCACTAGAGACCAAAACCCCTTCTGGCAAGGAGGTGGGGACAGAGGAGTTCATCCAGATGATTGTACACAATGCCTGTTCAATGCACTGATCTCTGCGAAATCTGTGAGGCGACCAGGAATTATGGGAGTCTGACTCGAGCTAAGGAAGCTTTGACAAGAAGGCAGTTGCAACATTTCATTGATGGATCTCGGTCAATAAGGCCTGATGGAGCAGGGTTTTGAGAAAATAAAACCTGCTCGAATTAACGCTCCAGTAACACTTGCTAACAGTGTGCTGTATGTTTAATATGCACCAACACGAACACAATGGGAAAATGCTTTGCGCATGCGTGCAATAATACGAGTCTAATTCATGTCAGACTAGGCCGCACTGTCGCATTCTGTTTCTAAAAGTAAAATTAAATAATGCTGTTTTGCACATTAATGCTTTTGCTAGAGATTTAACATGGGATAGTGCAATGATGGGTGGTAAACAGTGAAAAATAAATTTTGTGGAATTAATAACTGTTTGTGTTCTATTCATTATTGAGAAAGGCATGGGCCTAGATTGTTCATGACAATAACGGGTTAACAAGAAAAATCCATTAAAATGCCGAAAATCAAGTTTCGTTTGAGAAAGAAATCGCGGTGGCTGAAGCTAGTAACTTTCACAAGGCTTCTGCCAAGCCTGCCAAGAGACGGAAGGGTGGCCATGAGAAGCAAAAGGAATGTACAAACTTCTTCTGTAGAAAACATTGACAGAGAACAATGAATGTGTATTAATCTGAAACATGTTGTTTTTTAGAGGACGTGGATAACGTAGTGTAACTTGTGTAAAACAAAGAACGTTAGAAAAGTACGATCGTGACTATGGTGGTGTGATAGAACACCCCCGCGAATCAACCAATGAGAGACTGAGTTTTCGCAAATGTTTCAAATATCGTGGGTTGGACATGCAGGTTTCAGGGTATAACTGGGGTGCTCTAGGGGTGTGGTTAGGTTGGCGTTGGGATAAGCTTAGAGGGAGATCGTCGCTGTCTGTCGGTTTGCTGAAGCCTACATGTTTTCCTGTTCCTATCCTGCATCAGTATTCCTTTAATCTTTGTTCTCTGAATCTATCTCGGGGGACCTCCTACTATCTCCGTGGCCAGGGGGTGGTATTTTATTATTTCCTTAGGTTAATATTTAGCTAAATGATCTGTACTTGCATAATTATTTGCAAATGTTTTTTGTCTGAATTTTTTTTTCTCTTCGCCTATCCACTCCTTCATATGCATTTTGTTCATTTGATATGAGTTTGATACTGTTTGCATTGATAATTTTTTTCTCTCTCTCTGTGATTAATGCAGCGTTTGCTTTGTAAATCTGTACATGTCGAGTTCTTATTCACTGCATTATTTGGTGATAAACTTTATTAACTTCACATCGAGTTTGTGGTTATTTAGTAATTAGGATAGATAGACAGGTAATTATTATTATTACCATCAACTTCTCAACTTTAGGTCCATCAACCAGAAGAAAGAAGTTGGGATGCAGACTCAGTTTTGTATTTAGTGCGTAAGATTCGAGCCTGTATAATGAACAACTGATTTTGAGTGTTCATTGGTCTTGAAACTAATCCCAGCATCACTTCAGCGGCTGTTGTGTTGGGTAGGTTTGTTGTATGTGCCTGTGTGTATTTAGTTTAGCGATTATCTATCCCTGATTGGCGCTGGATCCGTTTTTGGTAGCAGAGGACGTTAATTATTGATTAGTTTGCTAATAATGATTGATTATTGATTATTTGTTTCCTAACATGAAGAGTTAATGTTTAGTTCTATGTTGTCTAGAATTGCAGGTACGGAGTTACCTGAGATCCCGGGATAATAAGTATTAGCCTGAAGTTGGCAGAGGTAGAGTGTGGAGAAGTTATCACACTACAGAAGTACTTCGTCTGTTGTCAAAATACAGAACAGCGAAAGGCTGTAGGTGTTATATTAGGGACTATTCATATGGGAGTAGATTTTTGTATGTAATAGCGTAGGGTCCTCTTCTGAAACTCTGGCCTTATCCCCAGGGGAGTAACAAGACCTCTTTAAATAAAGTCCTCTTGTGAAACTTTTGCATTTTACCTAGAGGAGTACCATGTCCGCCTGCAGCGTGTTTGGGTGTAGAATAGTGCTGGTCGTTGTTTTACTCGAAGTGTAAGAATCTCTTGCCTTGAAGTAAAGAGTATCTCTTTATTTAGTGGAACAGACAAGGTAGCATTGTTTTATGTTGTTATTAATACTATTTTCATTAAGAAAAAACTAGAAAATACATTGCCGTATTATTTTGTAAAGGGAGGGTCAGTAGAAGCAGTAATATTTACGTCAGAAAAAGCAGCACTGGTATTGGTCAGCTAGCGGGAGCTTAGAGAGCCGTGATTGGTTGACTCTTGTGAGCTGTGTTGGCATTGGTTGAGATACTGCTTACGTACGAGTGCTCTGATCGGTTGGTTGGTGTGAGTGCAAATAGAAGTTGCAGAAGTACGAAGGGTTCATTGTTTATACACTAGTGTAGAGAATCGGAAACATGAAGTTGATTGATAAGATAAAAAGCTTATTTAAAAAGGACAAACCATTATTGACTTGAGAGGGGATTCTTATTCCACCTCCAAGAACGCCTGCTTCCTGTATGATTTTAGAATGTGGTTACCATACGTGTACTTGGTTAGAGAATTGGATGGAATACACAGAAAATGATGGTGTTTTGGCATTTCCAGAGCATGGTACATTTAATGTAAGGATTTTACAGAATCTAAGAGGACGAATGAAATCTTTAGAACCAAGACCTAGGCCTACTCATTATGAAGCACTCGAGGAATGGGAATATGAGGCATTTGAGCGAGAGAAGTATAGGAGCAGAAGAAGATACAGGAATTTAATGACTAGATTTCCTTTTGAAAATCGGGAAGAAAGATTGAAAACTAAAGGAGAGCTGTAGTAACAGAGGGTTTATATCCAGTGTTAGTTGCTGAGAAATTCACTGGAGGCAAATGTAAGGAGAAAAAGAAAATTATAGAGACATCGGGATTTAATTTTGATGATTCTAATGATGAATTGTTAGATGATATTTTGACTAAAAGACCTCCACCATATCAAGAAAGTGAGTCAGTTCCAAATGCACCATTAATGGGAACACCACTAATTCACAGGTCCTACAAGTTCCAGTGGTTACTAGAGTTGTACAGGAGAGTGAAATGGATATGTTGAATATAGCAAGAGAAAAGTTGACTCAGAAAATTAATCAGTTGAGTCTAAATGCAGAAGCATTGACAGTAATGATTGGCCCTATAGTTCTATTGTATGGAGATAAACATAATATCTTGAGAGCATGTGCATTAAAAGTTCCAATGAATAGTGTTAGGAGAGAAGTAGTGATGGTAGTTGATCAGGCTGAACAGGTTGAAGCAAATACTTCATTAATTGATCTGCCAGTTGGTGAGATGATAACAGAAACCCAAAAGAGAAGTGCACAAATAGATCCAAGGAGAATAGTGTCAAATGTTACACCAGCACCAGAGAGTTCAGTGAGTCCTTCGCCAGATCAGTTGGATGATTGGATATGGGGAATGGAAAAGCGAAAACCTCAACCACAAAGTATAGACATGAGTACATTGAGAGTGGATCTGGAGGAAATGATTATGGTATAATAAGTCCAGACAGATTAGGTACTTATTGAGATGAAGAGTTGTTATTCTTGTGAAAAAACATTACTTGGAGGGCAAGGAATCTTTATGAAAAATTAGCAGAGGCTGCTTGTGAATATGGAATAGACATAGAGAAGTCAAAGGTGTTGCAGAAAACGTATTGCATGGATGTTTCTGATGAGGACTTAGAGAGTTTGAATGCGTCTGGCAAAAGAGTGCAGATAAAAGAGTTGATGATTACCCTGAAGAAATGGGGAGTTGTAGAAAAATGGAAAGGTAGATGGTCGAAAAATAAGGATGGAATGGCTTCTGACAAAGATACTCCTTTATTTCCATTAAAGCAGACAGAACAAGCTGAAAGCGTGTGTCCAACGAGAGAAGTTCCAGGTGGTGGATATGTTCACGTTCCTTGGAATAGACAGGATATATTGTCCTTTACAAATTACTTTCCTTGATTGAGAGAAAAACCAGTTAAGTGGTACAAACAGTTTGAGAGGTTTGTGAAAGTTTCAAAGGTGTTGTTGAAAGATCTAGATGGCTTGTTTGAGATTGTTGTTCCAGCTGATTTGTGGACTGAGTATAATATTACTGTTGATTGGCCTAAAGAGGAATACCCCAGAGACCCACAAACAGGTGCACCATCAGATGTGGTGATACAAAAGTATAATCAGGTAATAACGTACCTAAAATTTCGCCAAACGAAACAGATTGGGTTAAAATAGACAGGACAACCCAAGAGCCAAAATAATCGATACATGCATATTATGAAAGGTTGTTACAAGTGTTCAAACACAGTATAGTGGGTTTGAGAATATTGGAGATAAAGATATGGGACATTTTGTATATTGTTTTGTGTTTAGACTGAGACCAGAGATTAGTAGCATGATTCAGCAACATTTGATTTGTTGGCAGAGTAAGACGATTGATGAAATACTGCGGCATGCTAAATATCGTAGCGATGATATTGATTCGAGTCATAAAAAGTTAAAAGAGAAAATGATGTGGGCTCAAGTCAAGGTAGCAGAGAAGCAAGAAGCAAATAATGGTTCACAAACAGATTATCAGATGAAGGGTCTGAAACAGAGTAGGCAAGTACCTGGTGGTGGTAGAGGTAGAGGTAAAATAAGTAAAGAGGGTTTGAAAAAGAAATATCCTTGTCATGCATGCAGAAAATATGGACAATGGAAGAATGAGTGTAGAACTGTTCAAAAGAGTAATGGGCTGAATCAAAATTTGAATCCACAGATGCAGAATGAGATGGTTGTGAATCAACAGCAGCTGCAGGTAGTTACTCTCTAGTTACAGGTGCCACAAGCTCCTACACCAAATAATGTGAATGCTCAAGTACAGAGATACAGTGTGAACACTGGATTAGAAGCAGGTGAACAAGTTGGTAAGAATCAAAATGTGCAAATGGTTTCGCAGTGCTTATTGCAATGCAATGAGAGTGATTCAGACTCATCTCAATGACGGTGCCTGAGGGGGGGAGGAAGACTGCTTACTTGGTGCAACTCTAGAGGTAGATCAGTCAGGTCCATTTGTTGATGGAAAAGTGGAAGGTAATGATAATACATTCCGAGTGGATACTGGTACTACCCATTCTACTGTGAGAGCAGTACGAATTTCTAACCTTCCCCTCGTGGGATAAACTATCCAAGTTGTAGGAGTATCTAATAAACATATTAAAACTACAATCACAAAGCCCATAGAGGTTCATATTGAAAGATTCAGAGACCTGCATCGGTTTGTGGTATGTGATACGAGTTCGGTGAATCTCTTAGGGAGAGATTTACTTTGTAAGATGAATTTTACCATCTATTGTACACTATTTATTTATTTATTTATTTTTTGCACTTATAATGCGCGCAGATACCCACAAAGGGTTTCCCTGCGCAAAGATTGGAAGGCTGAAAACACAGAAAGCGCAGAAAGCAACCCGTTCAAAGACCACGATTATTTATCAAAGAGCCAGGTTTTAACGCCTTTCTTGAAGCTGGCGAGATTTTCCTCCTTACGCAGGGCTAAGGGAAGGGAGTTCCAAAGGACTGGTCCCAGATGGGAAAAAGACTTTCCCCCCATACGGGCCAGTTTAAATCTAGGAACCACAAAGTTTGCTCCATTTAAAGAGCGGAGGTTGCGTACAGGAACGTAGGGCCTAACCAGTTTTTGCAGGTACTTTGGTGCGGTCCCTGCCTTGATCTTAAACATATAGGTCAACGCTTTGAACCGAACCCGGTTCTCAACTCTAAGCCAGTGCAGGTCCTTTAGGTGCTTCGAGATCCTAGCTGTCCTAGGGATCTTACATAGCAGCCTGGCTGCGGAGTTCTGGACCAGTTGAAGCCGCCTAATCACAGCTAAATTGGAACCCAGATATAAGATGTTACCGTAGTCAAGCCTAGATGTCATCAGTGCATTGACTACGGTCTTCTGGGTATCCACAGGCAGCATCCAGATGATCTTCCGCAGCCATTTAAGGATAGTGAAGCACGTGCCAGCTACTTTATTGACCTGCTGTTTCATCGATAAAGAATCATCGATGCATACCCCTAAGTTTCTGACTTGGGTAGCCGGACTGGGAAAAGCACCCAAGGATGGCGGCCAATGGGTATCCTGCCACAGATCTCTCTTTTTACCTAGGAGAAGAATCTCCGTCTTCTCCCCGTTGAGCTTCAGCTGATTTGTTGACATCCAGCTGAAGACTTCGTGAAGACCTAATTTCAGCGCAGAGGGGGATGAAGGCTTTGAGTTGGTAAGAGAAAAAATAATCTGCGAATCATCCGCATATGTCATGAGTTCTAGACCTACTCGCTCTGCTAAATCGGCGAGAGGGCGGAGATACAGGTTAAAAAATAACGGGCTCAAAATTGAGCCCTGAGGCACGCCATGGGGTGAAGGAAAGGTGTCTGACTAGATGGTATTGCTTTTCAAACACCAGATGAAGATGTTGCATTCAAGATGATGCTATTAAAGCAAGGGACAGAAGTGGATGAGTTGTTTTCACTTCTCACTGAAAATGATTTGCCTGTTGAGCTGAGAAATTCAGTAAGGTCTGATGTATGGGACTTTACAGGAAAAGAAATTGGTTTTATGAAAGGTGTGGATCCTATTCAGGTTACAGTGAAACCTGGTGCGACATATCTGAACACTCCTCAATATAAAATGAGTCCTGAAATAACAGCAGGTTACTCCTGTGACTGATCAAATGAGTGAGCAGGGTATTTTAAGAGAGATACTAGGCAGTCCTTGTAATTTGCCTATTATGGGAATTAAAAAGCCAAGTAGAAAATATAGAATTGTGCAAGATTTGAGGAATATAAATAAAATTGTGGTACCCTGTTGTGAAATAGTGCCAAATCCAGCATTGATTCTTTATTAAATTCCTTGTGATGCAGAATGGTACACAGTGATTGATCTGTGTCAAACATTTTTCTCAATTCCTTTACATCCGGATAGTCAATATTTATTTGCATTCCGGTTCGTAGACTGTGTTTTGGCATGGTGCCGAGTTCCTCAAGAGTACAGAGAAAGTCCTTCAATTTTCAATAAAATTTTGAAAAGGTGCTTAGAGGCTTTGAATATTCCAGAGAAATCAGTATTGGTTCAGTACATTGATGACCTACTGGTGGCATCAAAAACACGAGAGGCATTATGTGACAGATACAATTGCCTTATTAAACCATTTGGCAGAAGGTTGACATAAAGTATCACTGGCAAAGTTACAATTTTCTAAACAAGATGTCCAATATCTAGGACACAGAATAGAGAAGAGAGTAAGGAAAGTGACACTGGAAAGGATCAGTGTAATTCAACAAATGAGTCCTCCAAAGACCCAGAAAGAAGTGCAGATGTTTTTGGGAATGGTTGGATACTGCAGACAGTAGATCAGTGTTGTTTCACTGATTGCAAAACCTCTACAGAGGTTAACAGACAAAGATGTGACAGATACGATTGTGTTGGACGATGAAAGCATGAGAGCTTTTCTTGAGTTGCGAGACAGTCTTTGTCGAGCACCTGCATTATGCATGTCAGATTATGCAAAGGATTTTGCATTGTACTGTTGTGAGAGAGATGGGTGTGCATGATCAGTTTTGACTCATAAATATGGAATGGCATGCCATCCAGTGGCATATTTTTCTGCTACTTTGGATTCAGTGGCTGCAGCGTTACCAGGTTGCTTGAAAGCAGTGGCTGCAACTTGTGTGAGTTTGGAGCAGAGTGAATCGATTGTGATGGGACATACAGTCAAAGTATATGTGACACATTCAGTTGAGATCCTTTTAACAAGGACCAGAACACAGCATATGACCTATAGTCGGCTGACTAGGTATAAAAGAGTGATTTTGGGTGCTGAAAATATGACAGCAGTGAGATGCATGACGATTAACCCAGCAACCCTGTTGCCTAGTCCTTTTTATGAGGAATTTAAAGACGAAACAGATCATGTTTGTTCTATATGACAGAATTCTGCACAAAGCCAAGGCCGGATATTTAAGTGGAAGAATCAGATAAAGTGATGTTTGTTGATAATTCTTTTCTGCGAAATGAAAGAGGTGAATTGAGTTCTGCCTACGTAGTATGTACAGTGGCAACAGTTCTAGAAGCATCCTGTCTAAAAGAGGCAAACTCTGCACTAATTGCAGAACTAATCGCTCTGATTAGAGAATGCAAAATTGGCAAAAATTTGAGAGTAACCATATTTCCTGCTAGTCAATATGGTTTGGCATGGTCCACGATTTTGGGCAGCTATGGATGCAAAGGGGATTTCTGACTTCTTCAGGTTCCCCTATCAAAAACAGTAAAAATGTAAAAGACTTATTGGATGCTTTGCAATTTCCCAAAAAGATTGCTGCAGTGGTTAAATGTTCTGCACATAAATCAGGAAATGATTATGTAACGAACGGTAATAGATATGCAGACCAAGTTGCATGTTTCTGTGCACAAAATTCAATTGCCATCAACAGAGAGGTGGAAAAGGAAAATACCAATTGCTACTTGATGTTTTCTTCCATAGAAACTTGGGATGAGATTAGGTAGTTGCAGAAAGAGGCGAGTGATGAAGAAAAAGAGCTTTGGATAAAATCAGGCTGTAAAAAGAGAGCAGAAGATGAAGTATGGGTGTACATTGACGAGAGGCCAGTCATGCCAGACTGTTTACTTTCACAGATGGCAAGGGTATACCATGGAATTGCAGATGTTGGAAGAGGTGCAATGATTAAGCCCTTCAAGCAGCCATGGTATAACCCAAAATTCAGGGCCATTGCAGAGAGCCTATGCCAGAGGTGTGTCACCTGTCAGCAGCAAAATCCAGGCAGAAAACCAGTTGTTAGTTGAGGACGAATTAGAAAAGCAGCAGGACCATTTACGAGGCTCCAGCTTGATTTCATTGATCTTCCTTTTATCAAAAAAAGAGGGAGAAGGAGGCTACCGCTAGGTTCAACCTCCTGAAATTTAACGTACACAACAGAAAATCCATATGTGATGGATCGTGAGAACCTAGCCAGTAGTGAAAGTTTTTTAAGGTTCTCCCAAATTTTTCTTGAGTCCCCTCACTCACCCCGGGTTGCCCCTAGGTGACATGCTTCATCATTGGGGCATCCCAAGCATCTACTGCTTGGGGCGTGCTGCGACTTGCGAAGGATATGTAGGTGCACTGATTACGTGAAACTATGTGTGGTGCAATGTATGGTGGAGTGGTGTTTGGTGCTAATTAAAAATACCTAGCTAGTAAGCTACATATTTTATTCTTGCTCCTAGTTGGTATGGTAAAAAGGGGTAGATAAAGGCAAATTAACTGTTATGTGGTTAAAGTCCCTAATATCCTTTCAACATGTTTCAAGGTGTCTCCTACACCTCTTCTTCAGGACAACATGAGGGCCAGCCCCATGTATGCCACTCCTGTAAATGAACCAAATTTAAGGTAGAAAATGTAGAAAACACACCTAGTGTGTGTGTCTATTAATTATACATGCAGTTAACACTGTATTCGTAGTATTTTTTAGTTAGCAATGTTATGCCCCATGGTCTGCCTGGGTGGAGGGGCCTGTAGACTTTGTCTCAGGCTGCCCAGCTCGACTGGGCACTCAGCAGGTTCAAAAGACGGATAATAGAGCGAGAAAAGGAGACAATTGGCCAAGTGGAGTGGAAATATTAAAATACACTCTTGAAAAGAAAAGGACAGAGCGAATAAATGAAGTCTCAAGTCAAATTGAACAAGAAGAATCAGAGAAAGAATTATTGAGAAAAACAAAAAGAATAGGAATTCTGAGCAAGAGGTATACATCCCCAGAATGGACTTACGTGATAATTGATGAGATTGAGAGCATTGATCAAATAAAGAGAGAAGCTGGTAATGATACTGAGCAAGTTGATGAGAGCAAATTGAAATCTCCTTAAAGAGAAATGTAAAAAGATTAAGTTGAATCAACTACAGTAAAAATAAGCTGAAAAATAAAGAATTGAAGAAGATTTGAAAGAGACTTGAAAAGACTCTGATAAAAAAAGAAGAAAAAAAAGAAAAAAGGGGGTAAAGAAGAAAGCCTTGAAGTGTTTGGATACAATAGAAGAGGGTTTTTGAATTTTTCCAGACATTTCTGAGTTTTTAGAAAGTTATTAGAGATTTTTTAGAGCTGTTTCTAGTTTTTTTATAGCATCTAAAATGACAGTAGCTAAAGTGACTGAATATCCAAAATCTAGTCTAAAACGTAGGTGTATTAAAGCTTGCTTATGTAGTGTCTTACTACTAATAATGATGTGGTCAATATTAACTGTTATCGTGCATGTCCTAATGGTGACTAATAATAACAAATAATACTAAAAATGTGATAAGTGAAAGAGTGAATGTTGTGACTAAAGAAACACCTAATACTAATATAGAACAGATAGATGAAAGTATTTATCATCGTGATAAATCGATTAATGATTTTTCATTGAATGTCTTTACAAAACTTCTTTATGAATACGTACAGACAATGGATGTGAGAGATTGCTATGTGTGCATGGAATTAACTTTGTCTGTCTTGGAGGGAGTTACATACCATCACTTACCCTTAACATATGGTGTCTCG
Organism: Lissotriton vulgaris; assembly: GCF_964263255.1. Classification (NCBI taxonomy): domain Eukaryota; kingdom Metazoa; phylum Chordata; class Amphibia; order Caudata; family Salamandridae; genus Lissotriton; species Lissotriton vulgaris. The sequence goes on from NC_141685.1 coordinate 898,942,948, forward strand.
TGCAGTGTTTTAACTAGTTTATTTTACTGGATGGGGAAGGTGCAAATCTATTATTCAAATATGGACATAGTATTTTCAGAAATTCCTATTAGAAAAGACATGAATAAAGTTTATAGTAATAGAAAAGCAGACTATATGGGAGAATTCTTCCATACTGCAAAGACTTTAGACATAGTATATGCTCATAGAAATAATCTTTCTTGTAGTTTGCGAGCTGAGGAGGAGTTTAACAATATGGTAGAAGATAGAAGACAGGATCAGCTGCTGAACAGAAGTCACATGTACCACCATGGGTTTTCAGAGAGGGTAACTATAAGAAAGGTGAGACTTACACTGCAATGTCCCTGGATTGGTATTATAAAGGGAAACTTTGTTTGCTTAGATTAAAAACTGACTATAACAATTATTTCATTGGTACTAGTGAATGTGAGCACACCTTCATAATAACCTGTGGATGGCGATTAAAATGGTGAACTGATCCTGTTTTCGCAGGTTTTTATTATGTGTATAGTAAAAGTGCCTAATATAGGTTGCCAGCACATTGGAATGGTAGTTGTTATTTTGGGATTGTTTTCCCTAAGGTCTATCATGCTGATAGACATATCAAAATCAATTAACTAAAACATGGACTAATATGCAAAAAAAAGTTTTTCAGAAATAGTAGGTGATATTTTTGGTGCACTGATACCTTCAGTTGAGGTTGTTCTAAATTCACATACAATTTGAAAATTGTCTACAGTGGTTGATTGTTTATCAACAGATACCGCTGGTGGGTTTTAAATGATAGATACTGAAAAGGTTGCAATTAGATCAATAGTTTACTAATACCAGTTGTTTCAATAGCTATAGTGACCTTATAAATAATGATGACATATAAATGTTGCAAGTGTAGTTGTGGAAAGAAAAAGATAGAATCAGATAACAAACGTAGAGCTAAAAAGAGAAAGAGAAATTAGATATAATTAGAAGACATGAAGGGAAACTATTATGAAATGATGAAAGATTTAGATGAATGAAGAGAGAAAAGACTACAGACCTTTAGATAAAATAAAGGTGGTAATTGGCATGATGGGTATTTTGTGATGGTTCATAAATGCCATCAAAGGGGGGAATTGATGGAGCAGGCTTTTGAGAAAATAAAACCTGCTCGAATTAACATCCCAGTCACACTTGCTAACAGTGTGCTGTATATTTAATATGCACCAACACGAACACAATTGGAAAATGCTTTGCGCATGCGTGCAATAATACAAGTCTAATGCATGTCAGACTAGGTCGCACTTTTGCGTTCTGCTTCTAAAAGTAAAATAAAATAATGCTGCTTTTGCACATTAATGCTTTTGCTAGAGATTTAACATGGGATAGTGCAATGGTGGGTGGTAAACAGTGAAACATACATTTCGTGGAATTAATAAATGTTTGTCTTCTATTCATTATAGAGAAACGCATGGGCCTAGATTCTGCATGACAATAACGGGTTAACGGGAGAAATCAATTAAAATGCCGAAAATCGAATTTTGAGAGAGAAATCGCGGTGGCTGAAGCTAGAAACCTTCGCAAGGCTTTTGTATGCCTGCCAAGAGACGGAAGGATGGCCATGAGATGCAAAATAAATGTACAAACTTCTTCCGTAGAAAGCCTCTACAGAGAACAATGAATATGTATTAATCTGAAAGATGTTGTTTTTTAGAGTAAATATGACATCATCAGACGTGGATAACGTAGTGTAACTTGTGTAAAACAAAGAGCGTTAGAAAAGTACGATTGTGACAGTGGTGGTGTGATACAACACCCCCCCAAATCAACCAATGAGACAAATGTTTTAACTATTGTGGATTGGACATGTAGGTTTTAAAGGTATAACTGCGGTGCTCTAGGGGGTGTGATTAGGTTGGCGTTGGGAGAAGCTTAGAGGGAGATCGTCGCTGTCCGTCGGTTTGCTGTGGCCTACCTGTTTTCCTGTTCCTATCCTGCATCAGTATTCCTGTAATCTTTGTTCCCTGAATCTATCTTGGAGGACCTACTAATAACTCAGTTGCCAGTGGGTGGTCTTTCATTATTTTATTGGGTTAGTATTTAGCGAAATGGTCTGTACTTTGCATAATTATTTGTAAATGTATTTTGTCTCTGAAACTTTTGTCTCTTTGCCTATCCACTCCTTCATATGCATTTTGTTCATTTGATATGAGTATGATACTGTTTGCACTGATAAATACTTTCTTTCTCTCTCTCTCTCTGTGATTAATGCACTGTTTGCTTTGTAAATTTGTACATGTTGAGTTCTTATTCACGATTTACAAAAAGGGGGTGGTGATGAACAGAGTGTCTGAGTTAAACAGACCACTCTTACCCAGTCCAAAGATCAGGGCTTGATCCATCACCGTTATTTATCTCACTGCCCCATCCCAGCTCAGAACCTGGCTATATGCAAATCAGTCTGTCCCTGGCCCAGTGCATCATGGGAACAGGGCAGACTAAACTACCAAGCCAATTCTTCACCAGAAAGGAAACAAGCTACCGGGGACCGGTTTCTGGCATTTCAGCCTTCTTCGGCCCGGCTTGCTTGAATCCTGATGGAGCAGTGAGAAAGGGACTCATGTCTGAGTATACCCTGCCACACCTATAGTGGCCAAAAAAGTTCTTATTCACTGCATTATTAATTGATAAACTTTATTAACTTGACATCGAGTTTGTGGTTATTTAGTAATAAGGTTAGATAGACAGTTAGTTATTATTATTACCATCAACTTCTTAACTTTAGGTCCATCGATCAGAGGAAAGAAGTTTGTATGCAGACTCAGTTATGTATTTAGTGTGTAGAACACGAGTCTGTATAATGAACAACTGATGTTGAGTGTTCATTGGTCATTAAACTCACCCCAGCATCAATTCAGCGAATGTTGTGTTGGGTACGTTTGTTGTATGGCCCTGCATGTATGTTGTTTGATTTGTTGTACTGATTGGCACTGGATCCTGCCAGTAGAAAAAATGTTGAGGCAGCAGTTGTGTAGGGTGAAGAGTGCGCTAACCGAGAATCAGGATGGCCTGCTGCTACGACGGCTGTTAATAGTGATGTGGAAGAGTCTATGGATCCGGGTAATCAACCTGATGCACCAGAGGCACCAAGGAACTGCTAAAATAAAGGCTAGGTTATGCAGCAAAGTATGGATCCGTGGAATGGATGCGATGGTGGAAGCGAAAGTGCGTAACTGCCACTCGTGCACCATAACAAGTGAAGACCTGACTCCAGCTCCATTGATAACTCAAGAACCCAGGCTCAAGCCCTGGCCAAACATCAGCAAGATTTCGGGAGCTTCCCAGGTGGACCTGTCACTGCAGTGATGATGGGCTCACACACAAAGTTTCCTGTAGCCGAGATCGTGCAGTCCGCCTCGTTCTCCCATGGTAAGTCAGTACTTGAGAAGACATTTGCAATGATGGGCTTTCCAGAGGAAATAAAGTCTGACAAGGGAACATCCTTCCAGAAATAACAGTTTCAAGAATACCTTGCATCTCTTGCCATTCACCAAAGTAAAATTACTCTTAAATGGGGAGGTGGAGAGATTTATGCTGACTCTCAACCAGGCCTTGAGGTTAGGGGTGGAGAAAGAGTACCTCACTACCCCTGCACCCATGCGGAGGGGTAACCCCTCAATACTGACTAAAAGGGGCAGATCGGTCACCACTGGTGTTTCGTCACTGAGCGCAAGCAGACAACAGATAGTATCCTCAGCTGGGGAGACTGGTGGTGGCAGCTCTGCTGGGTGTGGAACTAAAAACATCTAACGGAGCCAGATGTATGCTCTTCGGCCAAAGCCAACTCCCAGCCAGAGACTGCAAGACTTTGTATATTGAGTCCAGGTGGTGTGAGCCACTGTGTTGGGAACTTTGATAAGATGGAAGGTTTGCAGAGTGCCACCCAGCCTCTACGAATAAAAGTATCCACTTGTCACTCTTAGGGCCGGGCTCGTCCCTGGGAGATAAATAAGGGGGCAGATGGTCGCTCGGGCCATTGTCAAAACAGTAAGTAGCTGATTGTGTGTCCTTCTTGCATGTCGCTGTGCGGCCTAAACCAAATCCTACCAGAAGCCAGCCTGTTACAATAGCATCATAACCACTAGTTCAGGAAAAGTCTCCTCTTATTCAGGGAAAAGCTGAATACTCAGCACTTCAAACAACACTATCTCGATATCTTAGAAGGTTCCTTTCCTTTTCCTGACTACAGTAATCCCCCTAACTCCACTGCCTAAACAGTTGTGGATCCTACAGTTGTCCAATGTCCCTGTACTGCCCAGAACTCCTCGCCTTGAGTTATACTGTGTTACTACATTGTTTATAAAGTAGGTGATTATCCATTGGAAACTGTATGCTGAGGTTTTCTCAGCACATTTTCTTGTTACCTGTACGCTCAGTTAAATTGGTGTTATTGTGACGACGACTGCTTGCAATGTATATTCCTGAGTTGAAATGTTGTTGACATATGTATAGGAAAGTTGGATGTCTACAAAGTTATTTAAATATAAAAAATGATCGCTATGGACAGGGGATTCTTGCCAAGAGGTTAGAACCACGTCCTCTAGGTATATTCTTCGGTACATAAGACTGAGGGCCATATTATCAAGAAAGGGCGATACATTATCACGCTTTTATCGGCAGGAAACTGCAGCTAATGCGGCGATAATGGGTTTGATAATATGCCCTCGTGAATTCCCATAGAAGCCCAGGTTAACACCAGAACCTGGGCTTCTATGGGAATTCACAAGGGCATATTATCAAGTCCATTATAGCCACTTTAGTAGCAGTTTCTTGCAGATAAAAGTGGCGATAATGTATCACCCGTTATTGATAATATGGCCCTCAGTTTCCTCCACTGACACATTTTCTTTCAAAGCCTTAGGGCACAATAACATTGCTTCTTTGTTTATTAAGGTTACCGTCCAGGTATTTATTTAGTCACTACTAGCATGGCAATGAAACTATAGCTCTAATGCACTAAATGCCTCATTTTTTTATTTGCTATATTCAATAACCTGTGAGATACATTTGAGGGCATTTTTCACAACTCATTCGTTAACAATAACATTGAAGTGTTGAGAAAAACACATTTACTTTCAACATTAAGATCCAGTTAAAACTGTTTATCCGGCTGACTCAGAAATTCACCAAAGTCTACACGATCAGTATTCACATTGTGTGAATAAAGCAGGCCTTGTACCCCTCAGGGTATCAAAAACTGCAGCAATTGGCACGGAAATGTCTGCATGACGAGAGGGCATTTAACACCAGGCTTGGATTATGAACAGTGGAATTCACTGTGTGCTTTCTCTTATTTTGGGTACTCTCTGATTTGTTATGCTAAGCGGTTTCTGTAAAGCTTCCAGTTCATCATGTGGTGCTGCTGGGTGTCGAGTGTGCAGACAGTTGTCTGCAAGTTGTGGTTTATCCCACTGGAAGGGGCATTGGACGTGCCTCCTGTGATTGTCCATCAAACCCCTTACAGAGAGATCAGTAAGCCTCAGGTTTCAGTTACACGTGTGTGTCCCAGAAAGTGGATAAGGTGTCTTCTCTCGCTCAGTGTCACCCTCGAGTGCTAAAAGGCTTTTGTCATGTTTAGCTCAGCTTGGATTGCATTTGTTTATCCTGAGCTCAAAGACTTTACTGCAAAAATAGATAAATATTTGTTGTCACTTTATACATCGGCGTAGATGGCACTGAACTAAACCTACGCTTAAAAACTCTGCTAGAAAAGCAGACATTAGAGGTGAGCACATTATGTGTGTCAGTGGTGTTGTAGCGTGCTACATAGTAGGAGCTGTTGTAGTGCTTGAGACTTATGTATTTCATGTCTTAGTGTTAGTGTAGTGTAGAAGATGCTTCAGTGTAGCCCCTTCCCTTCTTGGTGTGTTCCACGTATCTACTGCATGTGTCCTTTCTCCCTTTCTCTGGATCAGCTTGTGCTGTGTGAGGGGCTTCAGTGTACCCCGTTTCCTAAAGTTGGTGTGTTCTGAGTATCTAAGCCGCAAAAAATCATGGGCACCAGAGGAAGGCTAGAAGTTCTGGACAACCAGCAGGTCTGTACCCACACTTAGCAGCCCCACATCCAGAGAACTTCTCGGGAAGAGTGTTTGATGATAATCTCAAGGGCGCTCCAGCATATGAGTACAGTTATTTGGCATTGTTCTGCTAAAGGGCTAGAAGGTCACTGGCACCCATGCCCTCCGCTGCCAAAGAAGTCACTTTTGCAACAGTTGCCTTCAGAATCAGCAACACACCTCTAATATGCTCTGTACACAACACACCCCCAACCCACGTGACAGAATTTAATCCAGTTATGCAGCCAATAATCTTGAAGCAGGCGGTCCCACTGGCAGCCCCTTCTGCTCAATGCACGTCACACCACCAGCTCCAATTGAAAAGACCAAAATCAGACCATGGAGTGAATGTGATCCTACCAGGGGTCCCTGCCTCTGCCCAGAATCCGGAAGGAGCCTTCTACTTTCTTGCCTTTTGATGGTCTTATGTAGTGCTTGATACCACGAGGACATGATTTCCTGGTAGTGGAGAAGCCCGTCGATACTCTAGATTCCCATCTAATGGTGTCTCGAGCCATACCTCTGCCTTTTGGCACAGTTACAAGAGATGAAATAACATTGTCTGCTTTTTTCGTTCAGCACTCACTGGTTGAGCACAACAGCACCTTCTATTGTTTACCACACAACCACGGTAAGAACAAGCAACATCCCAGCATCAATATTTTCCTCACCTAACTTGTGGGAAAAAAGAGGATGGGTACAGCATTGGAGGATGATCTAGAAGTGAAGTATTCTAAAGGGCTTTTGGTCAGATAAGCAACTGGGTGCACAGCCTAAGTGAGCGCACTCTGTATAGGAGGAGGCTGTAATGTTAGGTGCAGAAGGGTGAGTGGATAAGCCTTCTAAACCACTCAGTAAAGAGTAGACTAAGCTGCCCAACTAGAGATTACGGGTTTACCAATGCACTCAAAGAAGTAACACGTGTAATAGGTGAGCAAATAAACACAAAGTACAATGAAGCAAAACAACAGAAGTAAATCGAAAGCTCCAGAGGGAAAGTAGTCCGTAGGAGTCCTTTATTACGTCAAACAGCCAGCCGACACGTGTCGGCTGGTGTTTGAAGGACTCCTACGGACTACTCTCCCTCTGGAGCTTGCGATTTACTTCTGTTGTTTTGCTTCATTGTACTTTGTGTTTATTTGCTCACCTATTACATGTGTTACTTCTTTGAGTGCATTGGGTAAACCCGTGATGATCTAGAAGTGCTCCATTCAGTGGGATAGCTGGCCCCTGATTCTCCTCCCTGCCCCCACTTATACCTCGTTGGGCGCGTCTCCAATTTGCATTAAATTAAACTTTGAGAACAAGGGGCGACCGCCTCTTTATGAGCCTCCCTACTGGGGACTTAGATATTTTGAGGCCAACATGTGGTGAACCTGCCTGTTTATCAAGGGATGGGGCACATAGTTGAACTGATTCTGAGCAGAGCAGCTGCCAACCACCTCCCACCACATTTATGATTCTTAAGGTACCAAAATTCATTAGAATCTGTTCACAACTTCATTTAACATGGAAGACGGAGATGCGTAGTTGAACTATTTGGGACAAACAGCTAGGACAAAAGACGTTTAATGTCATGAGCAGGACTACGGAGGGGCTGCCACCTCTGAAGGAGTATAACTATAATATGAACTGCAACTACCAGAAGGCTTAGCAGGAGGGAGGAGTTATAGTCTATTTAGTCGCCTGCCTCCTGAGGCGCTGTGTACGTGACTTTGATTGTTACCCGGAGTTCGGAACCAGTGGATTCTCGCTTAGGCTGTTTTCAGTCTGGGGCGGAGCTCGTTCGAGAAGAAGGGCGTGCGGCGGCTGCCGTGCGCTTCAGCATTGTAGCAGTGTTTGTTGACCTCAGTATCGCCGGTTGGAAAGTTCCCGGCGGAACCGCAGCTGTTTCCAGTGGCGGCCTGTTCTACAGGTCTTTGTTCCCTCGGCCGAGAGAACACGAGTGGGGAGTGGCAGCTCTCCTTTATTGCGTTCAGCGGCTGCTGTACGCGGTTCTGACACCGGCTGGTGTTAGGAAGCCCGAGCGAGGAGTGAAGGAGTGGACTTCCAGTAAAACCTCGGATCCGTGAGTTGTATATAATTGGAACTTGTGGGCGCGATAGCGTTTATGAAAAGAAGCTCAAAGCTTTAGGAACTTCTTTGTTGCAATCTGGACTATAGCATTGACTTTGAATTTTGGAACTTTGTCATTCGAACCGGATTGTGGAATAGTGAACTCGAGACCGTGTTTTGCTGTGCGTCACATGAGAGACTGTAAAACTATTCAAGTCGTTATTTTTTGGAGCACTCTATTTTTGAATTTGGATTCACAAAGGGATATAGGGAATTTATTTTGGTGCTTACCCAGGAAGGCTGGAAGGTGTGTGAGTGCACAACCGCATTGGAGGAATGTTTGGGGTGTGAGGAGGTGTCCTCAAAGCTGACCTTGTTCCTTGCTTTTTAGAGTGGTGCAATTAACGGAAGAAGGCTTCCACACTACCTACCGGGAGGGAGAAGAAAGTATAGCTAGTGCCCGTGATAGGTGGTGTCCTAGCAAGAGATAATGAGAGTAGTTAGTAGTATAATGTACTAATGAAAGATTTGTTTTCTTGTCTTCTCTCCTTATAGCCTCCTGTCCTGTTCCAGTCCCTTCCTGGTCCTTTTTTCCCTCGCCAGATTTCCTTATTCTCTGTTGATCTTTGTTTCAGAGGATAGGGCAGTCTGGAGGTGAACCCCTATATAGCATCACCCTGATCCTGAGGATACGCGGTCGTGACAGAATCACGTACCCACGTATTGATATCCTCCTGGTCAGGGGGTTCTGTGGGGATGGCCACTCTAGACGATGTGTTGCATGCCTTGGGTGTGGTTCAACATGAACTTGAGGCTTCTAGAGCAGAGACAGCAGCATTGAAGGAGCGGTTAGATAGGCAGACACGCAACCCCTTTGATGCCACTCCGGGTGGTTCGCCGATACAGGTTACGGTGTCCCCACCTATACCGTTGGCTAGTCCAGAGAGGTATTCTGGGGATCCAGACACAATTCAGACCTTTTTGACCCAGGTAGCCTTACACTTTTCGTGCAGGCCTGCGTCTTTCCCTACTCACATTTCCCGGGTAGCCTTTGCCATTTCCTATCTCACGGGGGATGCTGCCAATTGGGCGGTACTGCTGGTGAGATCTGACGATGCCCTTTTATCCAATTGGGAAGAGTTCCGTGTGGAGTTTGAGAGGGTCTTTGATAGACAGGCCACTACCTTGAGTGCGGATAAAGAGTTGTTGGGGTTGCGCCAGGGGAAGAAGGAACTCGTCACATATATGATGGCCTTCAATAGATTGGTGGTGGAGACGTCGTGGCCTGAGGCGAAACGAATGGCCTTATATTATCAGGGCCTAAATGAGGATCTTAAAGATGTGATCGCACAGATAGACCCCGAACCTAAGACCTGCATCGATTTGATCAATCTCACTTTGAGGTTGGATCATCGTATGTCAGATAGAGGCAGAGAACGTAGGAGAGGGGATCGATACGGGGCCGGACCACCTTCGGTAAGTCGGCCTAGTATCAAGGAAGCGGGATCAGAGCCTATGGAGTTAGGGGCGATTCGTCCACCACTGACAAAATCTGAGCGAGAGAGCAGAAGGGCTTTGGGTCTCTGCATGTATTGCGGAAAAAAGGGTCATTATGTCAGGGATTGCACTATGAGACCTAAAAAGACTCGTTTTTTCCCTCCAGTTAAACAGTTAGCGGTGACTAAGACAGCTGTCAGTGATGAGGGGTGTACCGTGATGGAGGGTTTACCGGGGGTGAGGAAGCCATCGCTTGAATGGAAGATACCGTCTTTGGAGGTGCCCACATGTAAGAAGTCTGAGACCCATATCCTGTTGTCCATGTTCTTGAACACCAGCCAAGAGAGTCATCCGGTAGTGTCTATGATTGATTCTGGGGCAACGGGTAATTTTATTGATCAAGGGTTGGTGGACAGGCTGGGGATGGTGAAGGTGCCCATTGAAATTCCTGAAATAGTATTGGCCGTAGATGGCACGCAGTTGAGATCTGGCCCGGTTACAGCCCACACTGAGAATATCGAACTGGTTATGCCCAGGGGGATGGGTAGTCACAAGAAAGGATTGTGTTGAACATAATTGAGGCTCCTCAGTATGAGGTTATACTGGGGATGCCCTGGTTGTGGCAACACAATCCTTCTATCGATTGGAGAGCAAGAACAGTTGGTTTTGAGTCCGAGGAATGTGAGGCTGGTTGCTTGTTAGCATCGGCTTCACATGTGTCCTCTTTGGCCGCAGGGTACACCATAGCTACGGCAGTGGAGAAGGATGTGGAATTGCCTGCTGCATACCATTGTTTCCAGGATGTCTTTAGCGAGGTGAAGGCGGAAACATTACCCCTGAATAGGGATTATGATTGCCAGATAGACTTAGTAGAGGGGGCAGTGGTACCATCATGTAGAGTGTATGCCCTTTCAGTGTCAGAAACCGAACATCTGAGGAAATACATCGAGCATTTTAGCAATCTGGCGTTCATTCGTCCCTCACGCTCCCCTGCTGCCTCGCCACTTTTTTTCATTGCAAAGGCCAATAAAGAGTTGAGGGCTTGCATAGATTATAGACAGTTGAACAAGGTGACAGTGCGAAACAGGTATCCGCTTCCTCTCATCTCCGTTCTTCTGGATCAGGTCAGGGAGGCAGGGATTTATACTCGCCTAGATCTCAGAGGGGCTTATCACCTGGTTAGGATCCGAGCTGGCGATGAGTGGAAAACGGCGTTTAAGACCTGTTTCGGTCTTTATGAGTATCTGGTAATGCCGTTCGGGCTATGCAATGCCCCGGCGGCGTTCCAGTTTTTCATAAATGACATAATGAAAGAGTACCTGGATAGGTTTGTTATCATCTATATTGATGACTTATTGATCTATTCAGTGACGCCAGCTCAACATGTGGAACATGTATTGTTGATCTTACAAAAACTGCAAGAGCATCACTTATTCTGTAAATTGAGTAAGTGTGATTTCAGTGTGGAAGAGGTGGAATTTTTGGGGGTGATACTTAACCCTCGTGGGTTCAGAATGGCTGATAGAAAGGTGAAAGCGGTTTTGGAGTGGCCGGTCCCTATGAATGTACGTGACATCCAGTGCTTCCTGGGGTTCTCAAACTACTATAGGAGATTTGTGTCACATTTTTCACAGCTAGTCGCTCCTATTACTCACTTGCTACGAAAGGGAGTACCTTTTTTGTGGACACAGGAAGCCACGGTGGCATTTGAACAGTTAAAGATTGCATTCAGTACTGCTCCAGTGTTAAAGCACCCTCAGGTGGATGTACCGTTCATCGTTGAGGCAGATGCCTCTGACGTGGCAATAGGGGCGGTACTATCTCAGCGTGATCAAACAACAGGATTGCTGCACCCTGTCGTCTTTCTCTCAAAAAAACTGAACCCGGCTGAAGCGAATTATACCATCGCCGAAAAGGAACTGTTGGCAGTGAAAAAGGCGTTTCAGGAGTGGAGGCACTACCAGCATCCAGTGACAGTGTACTCTGATCACCGTAACCTGGTGTACTTGAAGACTGCCAGACACCTGTCACAACGGCAGATGAGGTGGATGCTGTTTTTCGCTGAATACGAGTTCACCATTACCTTCCGGCCGGGGGTAGAGAATAGAAAAGCTGATTCTCTGTCTCGGTGTGTTAATACGGACTGTGCTACGAAGACGGCTCCCAGGTCTATACTATCGCCAGAGGTGGTGGTGTGCTCGATCCAGGTGGAACATTTTCTGGAAGTGGTGGCTAAGCAGCGGACTCTGCAGCAATGGGAGGAGTGGGCGGCCGTGTCGGCTCAACGGTCCCTCAAACATGGACTGCCTATGGTACTGAACAGGTTGTTCCTTCCAACCCATGCGCTGCGATTAATGGTATTTAATTGGTGCCATAATGCTTTGATGGCGGGACATCAGGGACATCAAAAAACGGTGCATGAAGTACAAAGACATTTCTGGTGGGATGGCCTGGTAAGGGACGTAAGACAGTGGGTAAACCAGTGTGAAACCTGTTATGTTATGTTATGTTATTTAAAATTTATAAAGCGCACATACGCCCAGGAGCTTCTTGGCGCTGGAAAGAGATAAAAAACATAACAAAGGGTGAATCAACAAAAGTCTCTTATTTCAAATGTGCCTGTGTGAAAAGGTGAGTCTTAAATGCCTTTCTAAAGGCAAGGAGATCCTTGCTCTGTCTGAGGGCTAGCGGCAAAGAATTCCACAGGGTAGCTGCTAAAAAATGAAAACTGCTACCTCCCTGTCGTTTCTTCTTAAAGCGTGGTACCTCAAGTAGGTCTTTGTGGGCTGATCTCAAGCTGCGTGAGGGGACGTATCTGCCAATCAACTGCCTGATGAATAAGGGGCCCTTACCTTGCAATGCCTTAAAAATGATGCACCCGGCTTTGAATTCGGCTCTTTGGGCCACAGGTAGCCAGTGCAAGGTCTCTAAGCCTGGTTTGATCGATTCCCATTTGGGAACATTGCAGATCAGTCTAGCGGCATTGTTCTGCAGGTACTGCAATCTTCTAAGTTGGCCTAGAGGTAGGCCAAGATAGAGACTGTTTGAAAAATCGATGTGGGAGAGGACTAGGGCCATGACCACCTGAATTAGGGCAGTGTGGGTGAGGAGGTGTGCAGTTTTCCTAATTTTCCTCAGTTGAAAAAATCCAGAGGAAACCACGGTACCAATCTGGGATTTTAAAGTAAGGTCCTCATTGATGGTTACCCCCAGACTTTTTACTGTTTGTGATTTCTTTGGGGGGAGGCCCATATCAGCAGGCCAGAAATTAGGGCTCCAACTGATTTCGCTCTTGGCGGGCAAAATCAACTCAGTTTTCCCCGGGTTTAATTTGAGGTGATTTGAAGACATCCAGCTCTGGATTAGGGTCATGGTTGCCTGAAAATCCTCCACAGCATTTGGGGAGTTGAGTGCAAAGACTAGCTGCAAGTCATCTGCATAATTATATACAGTGACTTTGTGCTTTCTTAAAGCAAAAAGAAGGGGCCGCATATACAAATTAAATAATAAGGGAGACAAAGAAGAGCCTTGGGGACCCCACAGAAGGAATTGATTTTAGGAGCTGAAAAAGATCCTAGGCAGACAGACTGGGTGCGTTCAGATATGAACGATTTTAGCCAAGCCAAGGCAGAGTCTCTGAGGCCTGCCTGTTCGACACGGTTGACCAGAATGGAATAGTCAACCGTGTCGAATGCCGCGGACAAATCAAGGAGCACCAGGGCTTGGGGAAGATTTTTTTCAGCATTGGACCTCAAGGTGTTCTGGACGGCCAGTATTACTGCCTCAGTAGAATGACCAGGCCGAAATCCTGCTTGGTTAGGTTGAAGATAGCCCGATTCTTCCACAAAGTTTGAGAGGCAGTTGGTAACATGAGCCTCCAACATTTTGGATAAAAAGGGTAGCAGGGATATGGGCCGATAATTTGTGAGGTCCAACGGGTCAATACCAGGTTTCTTAGTAAGGGGTATCAATAAAGCCTGCTTGAAGCTGCTGGGGACTGTCCCTGAAGTGAGAGAGTTGTTGAGCAAGGGTATCATGCTGTTGGGAATGGCTCGACCAATTTCCCTCATGATTTGAGGGGGACAGACATCCATAGGGGAGCCTGATTTGACTCTAGACAGTAACCCTAAAAAGACTTTCAAATCAATGGGGGGAAAAGAGTGTAAGGTTAGGGGATTAAAAAAAGATGTCGTCCACAGAGGCACAAGCTGGAAGTGTGGAGATGTTCTGTTTAATCAATAGAATCTTTTCACTGAAGAAATCATTCAGGGAGTTGCATAGTGCTTGTGTAGGAACTACCGGAGGAGAGGTTCTGTCATCATTACATAAGTCGTTCACTATCCTAAAGATTTCTTTCGACTTATTGGTAGAGTTTAAGATTTTAGATGAGAAATAGGCGGTCTTATGGTTATGTAGAATTTTTTGGTATGCCTTCCTGGCTAGGCAGTAAGTAGCCCTGGCTAGAGGGCAATACTGAGAGCGCCATGCCCTTTCCTGTTGCCTCACTTCCAGTTTTAATTTTTTGAGCTCAGGTGTGAACCATTTATGTGCGTCCGAGCTCCTAGAGCTGCAAAGACGTGTGGGAGGAGCATAGATATTGATCGCTGAAGTAAGCCATTCTTTAAACTGGAGGTCGGCTTCCTCCACGTTAGTACTCTCTAGAGGAAGGGAAGTATTTAAAAAGTTTAAGAAAGCTGACATATCCATGGAAGTCCATTTCCTAATAGTCTTACTGGTTTGTAGCTTAAATTGGATGGTCTTGTCTAACTGGAAGGAGAAACTTATGCTGTAGTGATCCGACCAACAACAAGGTTTTATGTCTATCGAGGATATTGGTAAGTTCGAGGACCAGATTTGGTCAAGACTATGACCTTTCTGATGAGTCTCAGTGTGAATATGTTGTGTCAAGTTGAGGTCGTCAAGAAGTTCTTTCATCTCTGCGGCTTGAGGGTCTAGCGATGTATTGTCAAACCAAAAATGTAAGTCCCCGACCAAAAGTAGTTTAGAATGGTTTGTGACCAGCGGGGCCAATAGCTCTGCTAGGGTAGATGGAAATGTGGCCATAGTTTGAGGTGGGCGATACAGTAGCACCAGTGCAAGTGTTCCATTAGGAGTGTCTAATTTAGCGACTATGTTTTCTGTGTTGGACAAAGGCAAGGATGACAGTTGTCTGAGTTGGTGTTTTTTGTTAACAATAATGGCCACTCCTCCCCCAGTTTTCCCTCCCGGACGTATTGCTGACAGAATGTAGTAGTCTGCTGGTAGGGCAACTAAAATGTCCGGTAGTGAGTCCGTGGTGAGCCAGGTTTCGGTCAGTAGCAGCATATCAGGTTGTATGTCCGTTAATAACAGAAAAATGTCCGTCTGATGTTTAATCATGGAACGGGTGTTTAAATATATGCACCTAAACGTGCAGGTAGCGCTAGGTGTTGTAGTGAGCATCGCATACTTAGGAGCGGGGTCGGCTGTAGGAATGGCGGGGTTTCTTATGCCCAAGTGAGAGATTCGTTTAGCCGTGTTGTGAGGTGGACACATCATTGTAGTTGGTCACAGCGCTTGTAAATCAGCGGATGTGTATGTGTAGGAGCTGGCAGTGTCCTTAGCCCCTAGTCCCGGACGCTCGCGGACGAGCGCAGACGAGCTTGACTCTAGCGCGACTCCGGCGCGCCTCCGTCGCGCCCGCTGCGCTCGTCCGCTGCGCTCCCTCCAAAACATCACGTTTTATGTGAAGGAGCCTTGAGCAACTGGACCGCTGCCTCAGGTCCCAGTGCTCTCGGACTCCTCCCAATATGGCGCCCGCTCTCACCACCAGACCGGCACCAGGAGCCGCGGTAGATGAGCCGCCCTCCACTCAATCGGCAGGGGAGCCGCGGTGGACCGGGGCAGAGGGGCTGCTGTCTGAAGGTAAGAAAAAGGTGTCGCTGATAATCAGCTGCGCTGCGTGCCTTAAACGATGCAGTTAAAAAACTCCTTCAACCTGTAAGAGAATCTAATGTTAAAAAGATAACCGTTTTGTTCACAGTTAATCAGTAAAGCATGAAAGTAGTGCAGATAAACACAAATCAGGAATTAAAAATAAGATTCTCAAGATATGCCCTTGTGCGCTGTCTCTCTTTCTAATGGCGCCGGGATGCTGCCACCAACCCGGAATCCACGAGGGGAGAGCGATTCCCTATCGTTTTATGGGAAGGCGCCTTGAGATACTGGACCGCTGCCTCGGGTCCCAGTGCTCTCGGACTCCTCCCAATATGGCGCCCGCTCTCACCACCAGACCGGCACCAGGAGCCGCGGTAGATGAGCCGCCCTCCACTCAATCGGCAGGGGAGCCGCGGTGGACCGGGGCAGAGGGGCTGCTGTCTGAAGGTAAGAAAAAGGTGGCGCTGATAATCAGCTGCGCTGCGTGCCTTAAACGATGTAGTTAAAAAACTCCTTCAGCCTGTAAGAGAATCTAATGTTAAAAAGATAACCGTTTTGTTCACAGTTAATCAGTAAAGCATGAAAGTAGTGCAGATAAACACAAATCAGGAATTAAAAATAAGATTCTCAAGATATGCCCTTGTGCGCTGTCTCTCTTTCTAATGGCGCCGGGATGCTGCCACCAACCCGGAATCCACCTGTGCGAGAGCTAAGAGCACTTCATCGAAGCCAGCAGGGCTACTCATGCCGTTGCCGACTCCATCGAGACCGTGGCTGGTCATCAGTTTGGATTTTGTGGTGGGACTGCCCATGGATAAAGGGAATGATGCCATATTGGTAGTGGTGGATAGTTTCACAAAAATGGGACATTTCATCCCTTGCAGGAATCTTCCCTCAGCCTCTCAAACAGCCCAATTGCTCTTAACTCAGGTGGTTCGGCTTCATGGGGTTCCACAAGTTATCTTCTCGGACAGGGGTCTGCAGTTTGTGGCCAGGTTCTGGCGTACCTGGTGTAAAGCTTTGAATATCTCTGCGGCCCTGTCGACCAGTTTCCATCCTCAATCTGATGGTCAGACAGAGAGACTGAACCAAACTCTGAAAAAATATCTTCGCTGCTATGCAGATGAGGCTGCGGATTCCTGGGTGTCTCTGCTGTGGCTAGCGGAACTGTCCTATAACAATGCTTGGCACTGTTCTACCGGGGAAACACCTTTTCGGGCGAATTCTGGATTTAATGCTAACATCCTGCCTGTGACCATTCCTTGTGACGTGGCAAATCATCCAACGGTGGCTAGTCAAGTGAAGGCGCTTTTGAGGATCCATCGGAAAGTGCAGGCCTCTTTGGATAAGGCAAAGGTGTCCTACAAGAAATGGGAAGACAAGCATCGGAGGGAAGGGCCAGAGTATAAAGTGGGAGACAGAGTGTGGCTCTCAACAAGAAACATCCGTTTCCGATTCCGGAGCGTGTTTCATCCACGCTATATAGGGCCTTACACAGTGGTGAGACGGGTGAATCCGGTGGCCTACAAACTAAAGCTTCCAGCTTCATTACGGATTCATCCTGTCTTTCATTGCAGTTTACAGAAGCCAGCCCTCGCTGCTCGCAGGAAGGCAGTCCCTCCTGTATTACGCGATGGGAACCTGGAATATGAGGTACGCAAGATTCTGGACTCGTTTCCGGCAGGGGAGGTTGTAGTTTCTTGTGTCCTGGAAGGGGTATGCAGCGGAGGACGATTCCTGGGAACCTAGTTCTGGGGTTCATGCGCCTATTGCTGTCCGTCGCTTCTTTGCCAGCCATACGGGGAAGCCTGGAGCAAGTAGGCGCCAGTAAGGAGGGTTATACTGTCACGAGCAGGACTACGGAGGGGCTGCCACCTCTGAAGGAGTATAACTATAATATGAACTGCAACTACCAGAAGGCTTAGCAGGAGGGAGGAGTTATAGTCTATTTAGTCGCCTGCCTCCTGAGGCGCTGTGTACGTGATTTTGATTGTTACCCGGAGTTCGGAACCAGTGGATTCTCTCTTAGGCTGTTTTCAGTCTGGGGCGGAGCTCGTTCGAGAAGAAGGGCGTGCAGCGGCTGCCGTGCGCTTCAGCATTGTAGCGGTGTTTGTTGACCTTTTCAGTATCGCCGGTTGGAAAGTTCCCGGCGGAACCGCAGCTGTTTCCAGTGGCGGCCTGTTCTACAGGTCTTTGTTCCCTCGGCCGAGAGAACACGAGTGGGGAGTGGCAGCTCTCCTTTATTGCGTTCAGCGGCTGCTGTACGCGGTTCTGACACCGGCTGGTGTTAGGAAGCCCGAGCGAGGAGTGAAGGAGTGGACTTCCAGTAAAACCTCGGATCCGTGAGTTGTATATAATTGGAACTTGTGAGCGCGATAGCGTTTATGAAAAGAAGCTCAAAGCTTTAGGAACTTCTTTGTTGCAATCTGGACTATAGCATTGACTTTGAATTTTGGAACTTTGTCATTCGAACCGGATTGTGGAATAGTGAACTCGAGACTGTGTTTGCTGTGCGTCACATGAGAGACTGTAAAACTATTCAAGTCGTTATTTTTTGGAGCACTCTATTTTTGAATTTGGATTCACAAAGGGATATAGGGAATTTATTTTGGTGCTTACCCAGGAAGGCTGGAAGGTGTGTGAGTGCACAACCGCATTGGAGGAATGTTTGGGGTGTGAGGAGGTGTCCTCAAAGCTGACCTTGTTCCTTGCTTTTTAGAGTGGTGCAATTAACGGAAGAAGGCTTCCACACTACCTACCGGGAGGGAGAAGAAAGTATAGCTAGTGCCCGTGGTAGGTGGTGTCCTAGCGAGAGATAATGAGAGTAGTTAGTAGTATAAGCGTTCTCAACCCTCCTTCCCGATAAATTGGAAAAAGGTGACCGACCGTATCAAGCTGAACTCCCAACCACTGGCACAGGCACCTAAGTTGGTGGGTGACGTGTCGGTCGACTCATGTAACTTTCATCTCTGGATAAATCAAATTATCTCAGACAATTCCAATCTTAAAGGTGACCGTGTGAAGTGTTCCAGAAGGAAGCTGAACGCCCCTTGGTATACCCAGGCCTTAACTGAGAGCCACCTACTTTGCAGGATAAAAGAAAGGAAGTGGAGGAAAACATATGATGAGGCATCCAGAGTCCTCTATGTTCAACAGAGGAAACTATACCTCTCTAGTATAAAATCCGCTAAAAAAGAGTATTATACCAAAGCCATCAACGATGCCCACCAGAAACAAAAAAACGGTTTTCTCAATCGTAAAATCCTTCACCCATCCCAAAGCCCTACAGCCTGAAATCCCTCCCTCTGAAACCCTGTGCAACAATATTGCAAATTTCTTCGGCGAAAAAATTGCCAACATTCAAAAGGATTTCCCGCCCCCCCTGACCATTCCCATTCTACAACCCCAGAAGCAGGTAGCCGATAACCATCATTCTCTCTGCAGGTTTCAACCAGTCTCCCTACAGCAGACACGTAAAGCGATCATGGCCTGCAAATCAGGAGCACCCACTGACTCCTGTCCCCCTCGTATACTGCATCACTTAATTGAGGCAGTCAATCCGAACATCAACGCTATCATAAATGCTTCTTTAGACTCAGGGGTAGTGCCCAACGAATGGAAGAAGGCCATCGTGAAACCCTTGATGAAAAAACAAAATAAACCCCCCACAGAATACGCTCTTAGCAAAACTGAAAGTAACTACTTACCAGGTTCAAAAGTTCAGGCTCATCATTAGTAGCCATTTTCTGTAGTGCTTCCTGAGGGGCCCCTCCAGAGTTCAGTTGCAGGTTGCAACTATTATGTGACCCTGCTCTGAACCTCAGAATAGTTACATATATGCCACAAAGGTCCTGAATTACAGCTAAGGGAGACAAGCAGGAGCCAGGCTGGAGGTTCAAATCCATTATTCAGCCCCTAATTCATTATTGTCAGTTGGGGCAGGGCAGGTGTTGTAACTAATTTTGCAACAATGAAAGCACTTAGCAAGTTCAAAAGATCACTAATCAGGAAGCACTAAGGAAGCAGGTGCCAGCTAAAAAAATATTCTGTGACACATTAATCAGCCCCAAATTAATTCAGGTCACTTGAGGCAGGGAAGGTGTGCTTGTTGCCACAATAATGTACACTGACTGGACAACCAGAGGGTGCTGTGATGAAACAGAGGGTGGCATGGGTGGGCCAGAGGGTGGCATGAGTAGTCAGAGAGTGGCAGTGGTGACAGAGAGTGGCAGTGATGAAGAAGAGTGTCCCAAACAGGCTGGACACGTAGAAACAACAAGTTCGCGAAACTTGCGACCCGACAGGTAAGTTCGCAATTTGCGACATTGTACAAAACCCTCGCGAACTGGCAGAAACCCGCGCAAACACAAAAAAAAAAAAATCCGCAAATTCGCGGAAATTCGCGGATTTTGCGGATTGCGAATCCGCAAATCCGCAAAATTCGCGAACGCGAGATCCGCAAAATTCGCTCATGCTTACCACAGACCTGACCAACATGCGTCCTATTTCACTCCTGCCTGCCCTAGGAAAGATCACGGAGCAGATAGTGTACTGGGAGCTGAAAGCCTTTGTGGAGGACCATAACATTCTGCATCCACAGCAATCTGGCTTTCGCTCCAGCCACTCCACTGAAACAGCCCTTATAGAACTCTCCGACTCCATCAAGTTCTTGCAGGATGAGGGGAGGAAAGCCGTCCTCATCCTGCTTGATCTCACAGCAGCGTTCGATACAATTTCTCATGCCATCCTGATTGACAGGATGCGTGAGATTGGCGTGACAGACACAGCTTTGGCATGGGTAACATCTTTCCTGACCAATAGGTCCCAATCTGTGTCACTGGGCCCCCATCTATCCAGCGTAAAAACCATTACATCGGGAGTACCGCAGGGGTCCATATTAAGTCCATTATTGTTTAACATCTACATGGCACCCCTCCTAGCTGTGATAGAGTCCCATGAGATCCTAGTCACGTCTTACGCTGACGACACACAATTTGTCGTCTCTATCGACAAAAACTGCACGGACACAGAGCTGCGCTTCCAGAATTGTCTCACGGATGTATTTCAGTGGTTGAACAAAAACCACTTGAAGTGCAACAGTGGGAAAACTGAAATTATACCATTAGGTAAAGATCTGCCCTTCTGTCCTAAGGATTGGTGGCCCAAAGACTCAGAGGCCCCGCCTAGTGCAGTGACCTCTGCACGTAATCTTGGCGTGCAATTTGATACAGCCCTTTCCTTTGATGATCACGTCAGGATCACGGCAGGTTGCTGTTTCGGACTTATCAAATCTTTAAAAAAATTCTTTGACTTCCTCCCCATTGCATCCAGGAAATCGGTCGTGGTCGTATTAATACTCTCCCGACTCGACTACTGCAATGGGTTGATGGCTGGAGTGAAAAAGTCCACACTGAAGAAGTTGCAAAGTGTACAGCACGCAGCTGCAAGATTAGTGTTAAAACTTCCCAGGAAATCCTCAGCCTCAGCAGCATTAAATCGTCTTCACTGGTTGCCCCTGCACAAGAGGATCCTCTTCAAACTTCTACTAACAGTTTTCAAAGCACTAAAAAACATCGGTCCGAAATACCTTGTCAACCGCTTTGTTCACTATGACCCCGTACGAAGTTTGAGATCCTCCGGTGGTAACCTTACCAAGATTCCGAGGTATAAATATAAAACAAGGGGCGGAAAAACTTTCACAGTCCTAGCAGCAAGGGCCTGGAACAACTTGCCTTTAAATCTCAGACTGGTTGAGACTGAGAGTCTTTTCAGGAAACAACTGAAGACCTGGGTCTATCAGCAATCTGATGCTTATGTTATGGCCGCTATCTAGAGCTTCCATCATCCAATCCCATCCACACACAATTTCTCAGCGCCAAGATGCTCCTTCCGGAGCGATAGGCTGCGCTTAATAAATACTCACAAATACAAATAATGTACTAATGAAAGATTTGTTTTCCTGTCTTCTCTCCTTACAGCCTCCTGTCCCGTTCCAGTCCCTTCCTGGTCCTTTTTTCCCTCGCCTGATTTCCTTATTCTCTGTTGATCTTTGTTTCAGAGGATAGGGCAGTCTGGAGGTGGACCCCTATATAGCATCGCCCTGATCCTGAGGATACGCGGTTGTGACATTTAAGGAGCGGGAAGCAGGAGATGTTTGGGCTCAAACACAGGTATCCTCATTACCACTATGCTTCTTCCCCCCTCCCCCCAAGAAAAAGGCATGTCTGAGGGATCTGAACATCAGCAGCCTTCAAAAGACAAATAGGGTGCCCTTGAGGCAGCTCAGCCTTTTAAATCCCCTGTTCCCATCATCGTGTTATAATGACCATTTATGGTCAGGCGGCCAAATCAGCTGAAAGTCTTGCATGGAAGCAAAGGATGGAGGGGTGGTAGCTCAGCTCAAGCCAAATAGGATGGCCCTCTGGCCTGTATGGTGGATCGACTGAAGGCACCCCTCCACGGCTGGAAGGGTGCTTGATCCAGTGGCAGTGTATGGTGCATGAGACACTTCAGTGTAGTCCCTTTCCCACTGCTGCTGTTTCCCAATGTGAATGAAAGGTGTCCTTTCTCAGTATTGGCACATGGTGTATCTGACTCTTCATTGGACTCCCTTTCCCACTAGTGTGTTTTGAGTGTGTGACACTTGTTTTTTCTTCGTGTCAGCGTATGGAGTGTGACACACTTTAGAGTAGTCAGTGATTTAAACTGAATTATAAAAGCACAGGTACTCATTATTTAGAGTGCTTGTTTGCTACTGAGAAGTGCTGATACTCTCCCATTAAATGTATTGTGGTAGTACTCAGAATTGCAGGCACACTCCCCTCTAAAATAAAGAAGTGCACATACTCAGTACCGGACAGTGACTTCCGATTTAAAGCACCGAGTGTAGTTCTTGTCACAGTACAGCTAACATAGTAAAACTCAGCTTAGAAGCCTACAGCGGTGGCTCCTCTGCTATGTTGGAAGAGTGTCACCCCACTCCCCCCCCCCCCCACCCCCCCGCCAGAAGCATAAGAAGGTGTAAATAAAAAGCTAATAAACCAAGTTTATTTTTCAACTTCTAAGTGCCGAGTCTTGGGGGCTTGGCCATCTCGGGGGGCAGTCACGCAGATAGAGTGGCGGGCACTGCTTTCAGTGAGCATGTCAGTTTGGTCGGCCATCTTAGGACTGTCAAACTGAAATGCGCACTTAGCTGTCTCCAACCCAACCTGCGTTGCTAGGTTGGAGACAGCAGGCACAGGCGTCCACTGTCTCCTCTGGGAACATGAATCCAGGCCACTAAGGCCAATCCTGACGATGCTCCCATGGGTAGCGGAGTCTGGAAGCCAGTGTTGCAGTCAGGAGCAGAAGAGCAGCGATGCAGCGGGAGGCAGGTATGTTATTTGTTTCTTCTTTTTATGTATATTCGTGTTCATCGTCATCCCCTCCATCAACCCCACCGCTCTGCTCTGACACCAGCCTCTACCAGGAGCCTTTAGAGGTGGTCCTTCCTGTTGTCATCAGGGGCATGTATTTTCCTCAATTGACTTCGATTGAAACAGAGACAGTTATAGGCCGGTGGACCAGCAAAATAAAGCCATTTTGGCCTCAATAATCAGGGCTCTGAATCGGGTGTATTAGATAAGTATGGGACTGCCTCGCGCACATTTCCTCTTTTCCATGAGTCGTCGGGTCAGTGTCAACTTGAGGATGTAAGGGGCCGCGGGCAAGAAATATTTTCAGGCCTTTGTTCAGAACACAGAAACAAGTTATATTATCAATTTTCTGTTTATTCAAACGCCATAATGCCAAACAATATTGATTTATACATTGAGGTTGAGGTAGTGAAATAGACAGAAGAATTCACTTTCACAGAGGCCCCTTGGAAGGTAGTGGCCCGGGGCAAATGCCCACTCTGCCCACGCCTTAAAACGCCTCTGCCTTGGTTCATCTCAACATCACTGGCCACACCCCAAGGAGGCCACAAACATGCCGGAGAAATATATTACTGACAAGTAGAGAACCTGGAAGATAGGCCAAAAATATTCGTATGAAAACAAGCAAACAAAAGAACACTCAAAAGCGTTGTCTATGGCATCAAACACAAGCACGTAACACAGTGTGCTCACGATAACAACATCTGAAGGTCTGAGCCTGCTTATGACAACAATGCAAGAACTGCCATCCCGTGCCATTAAAGAAACCACCAGCACACCGTCATCGCTTCCAGCAGAGCCGAGGTTGGCATGCTGCACCACCCGCACGTCAGGCGCTCTGGGTGTGCTTGAGTTGGATGATGATGGCTCGCTTTGTATTCTCTCCTAGTTTTACTGACGTGTTTGTTTACTTTTGTAATCACTTCTGTGATGGCAAAGCGCGTGGACGCCGTCTCCAGTAAGAACATTACAACAGCCGCGAGGAATAGAGGCTAAACAGAAGGGTGCAGAGGTGGGGGCACCCATTCAACCCCCCAGCCATTCAGAGCGCCCCCTTTAAGGCCAAGGCCAACGAATATCAGTGAGCTTTGGGACACTCAGGGCAGGGTCCTAGTCCTAGTATTCTGCATGGGGCCCCCATCCTTTTGGCTTACGCCACTGGTGAGGAAGCGAAGAAACAATGCACTGGCCAGGGCTGGGGGAACGTGGGCATGCACCTAACCTTTTGCCACTGGGGCGTGCGCCATTCTTCAATAAAATTGACATGTTCAAGCCTTTTTGAGTAGCTAGTTATCAACAGGTGGTTGCTTCCTAAGGCTACTGTCTTGCTTCACATTAAGAAGCGACACAACTTGCTTCTTTATGCACTTACATCACGGGGAGTAATGTTGCACAGTATATAGCAGAGTAAGACACTGTTGCTCATTGTAAAATAGACTTGTGAATCAGGTCCCTGGAGTTCAGTCAAAGCTTCTTCGACCAGGTAGATGCTGGGAGGGGATATGGGAGCCCTGTGGGGTTATCTATGGTGGGTCATTAGATTGGAGTCCAACGCACATCGCTCTGGCACTGGGGCATATCATGCAGCAGATGTACAGCATCCTTCAAAATCTACAACTCAGGATGGACCTTCTGAAGATATTTACGAATCTGTAGATGGGTGTTGGCCAATGGTAGGAACATTTCATACCTGCAGGGCAGTAAAGCACAATTCCACTGCAAACTTACCCACCAGGGACAGTGAACCTAAGTTGATGACACTCAATACATTTACCTCTTACTATATGTAAAAAATCCGTATTTGTAAAGCTCGAACTACTCACCCTTACAGGTCTCAAGGCGCTAGGGGCCATCTGGAAATTAAGTAAGTTATTGCCCAGAGTCACATGGTGCTGAGCTGCCACCAGAGCGGGGGATCGAACCGTGAACCCTGTGCTCCAAAGTCAGATGCCCTGGCCACTGCACCACACCTCTCACCGTATATACAAAGGAATCCTTGGGTCTGAGCCCTGGCGACTTCTCTGCATCTTTTGTATTTCACAACATTTGAGGATGTGGATGACTACAATGAACTCCAGAGAAACCGCCCAATGGTAGTTGATACCTGGTCAAATATCAGACCATCCAACACTTGGTTTCCAGTGGAACTGATCCACCCAGAGGCCTCACGGCTGCCAGTCTCCTCCCTCAAGGAGACCATTTTGTGTCCATGCCATCCATGCTGGCCTTGACAGAGCCAGAGCCCCATACGATGCCCAGCTTGCAGTCGCCCACAAACGTCTTGCTCTTGCCTTCCAGCAGGAGGCGTACTTGACTTACTCTATGACCGTACATAGACAATCTCATAGGTCCCCCCTCTCCAGCTACATATCAATTACAACTCAGCAGGCCTGGTCAGCTATGTTGGGCTCAGTCTGAGGCACACCTGCTTAGTTATCTCATTCTTCGTTACTGTCCAGACATACGCCCTGCTTCCCCAAGAGCCCCAAGTGGTGGTTCGACAATGCACCCCATTCTCAGCATCCTGTGTTCTGCTCACATACTTGGTATGAGTGCGATCTCTACCCATCTCTTCACAAGCCTAGCGCACTTAATCTATTATTGGGAAGTTCCAAACTGGACTTCGCCAAACTGATGGGCAAATAACCCACCAGGGGAAATAAGTCCTTGTGGATCAATGCATTTCCCCATTTGCATAGAATGGCCACAACTCGTAGATACGCCAGGCCCGTAGTGCCTTGCAGTAGAGGCACTTATTTAAACAGGCACTTAGTACAATATTGTGTCAATGTTCAATGTCATTGTGACACTGCGCTTAGCTCCAGAGTGAAATATGTTTTAGGCGCTCCCCGCTTAACCACACTGTGAGTAAATATTTAGCATATGAATAACTTCAATAATCGTAATGCATCGGAATATGATCATTTTTGTATTTCTTGAAACCTACACTTCTGATGTAGCAGATAAACTTTAGGAGATACAGCTACAAGACCCAGAATGCAATGGGAAACAGTAAAGAGCGAAAGAGATAGTAAAACCAAAGTAACACACTTGATCATCTTTAATGTTGATTTGAGTGTGGCCACAACACGGGTTGGGATCGTTTTTGTGCATGTGCAGCAAAAGTTGCATGGAGCTCCCCCAAAAGCCATAAGAGAAGATCTCCCGAGAAGCTGAGACAGTGCAGAGACAGACTTTTCAACGAGCTTGGCAGGGGTTGGGAGCAATGAAATAGGACTAATTTAGAGGGTGAATATCTCAGGTGACCTGCCCATAAATGGGTAAAGAGGCGCACGCACACACACACACACAACGAGCACACAAACACACGAACTGAAATAGACATACCCACACAGTTCTAATCATACAGACACAGACAAATCTGCAACCCCACACACACAGCTGCACTCATACATATGCACACAAATCCCTCCAGACACATGCACACAGACGTTTGTTCAGAGCTCTACACATAGTTCACATGCATGCACTCACATCCCTCCACACAGACGCACACACATATTCACAGTACTACACACTTAAGCAGTCTGACCCACACACATACACACACCTTTCCAAACAAAATACTCAAACGTGCATACGTCGGCAACCACACATTCACAGTTCTACAAACGCAGCCCTACTCATACACACACTGACACTCACAGTCCTACACACACAGTCCTATTCACACACATACCCACACATCCCTTCAGAAACATACATGTGCACACACACACATTCAAAGTCCTACACAACCCTACTCATACCATGCACATACATTCCTCCACACCTACACTATTCTACTTATATAGGCACTGACTGCACCAACACACACACATATGTGCGCACACCTGCACACACACACACACAAAATGAACTGATTGCATGGACATTCTAGTTACATATAAAATGTCATAAACATCGGGCTGACTCATCCTCAATAAGCTTTCCCTTCAGAGCTCTCTTCTTTTTAGTTGTTTTTAAGAATTTTCAACGAGTTGGTTCCAGAGCTATTTGGGGTGTTTTTCTGACTTGGTTTATCGATCAGTGGTTCATTGATCAATAGGTTAACCGGTGGGACAGCAGATTGCTCCAGCTATATTTGTGTAATATTAATATTTAACTTCTGGATTCTAACACCACTAGGCAGAATGATGGGTGTTTGCCAACCAATCGCTAAACATCCAATGAGATCATACCCTAACTTTGCATCTCAGGTTACAGGCTCTTTACATACTAATCCCACAAGGACGAGAACATCTGAAATATTCAGGGGAGAAAAAAGAAGACTAAGAGCAACCATTGGGGTTGGTGTACCATGGAAACTTAAATTGATTCATGCTACGGGTCTCGCTATGCCCATCAAACAAACACTTGCAAAGTCAAGGGGTCCACAGTTAGTTGACAGATTTGTGGCTTTTTCACCCCCCCCCTCTCCCCCGCAGTTGTAGATAGCAAAAACATTGTCTAAGGCATTTATGCACTTTACATGAAAACCAGGTTACACTTTTTGTGTTGTTTTAGGCAGGATTAGATGAAGTGATTCGCCCAGAATCACAGGATACTGTGCTGTGTCCGGGACTCGAAACGTGTTCCCCAGTTGCAACGCTTGCAGCCCCGCTCTGGCCATTAGGGCACATCTCCACCTCTTTGTCGATGCCTGTTTTGTTTTGTCATGGCTTTTATAAAACATTATTTTTGGGGAGCTGCTAGACCAATGCCAATATAAAAAAAAATACACAGAAAGCAAATCTTTTGTTTGGTCTCAAAAAGCAGACATTGGCTTAGTTTCTGGCACAGAAGCTACACTTTCTCCCGTATGTGCTTCTTTCTTCTGTACTGTGGTGGCTCCTATGCTATGCGGGGGAGCGTCGCCCATCTGCTTTTAAGCAGGGCGAAGCAGAAGTATAAAACGATAATAACTTTGAGTTATTATCATTTTATGCTGCTTCCTGCTGCATTGCAGGCGGGCGGGTGGGCGGGGCTGCTCTGCTCTTGGAGCAGGACAAGAGAGGAGTGATTTCCCTACTCCTAAGTGCACATGACTATTTGGTCGGCCCTCTCAGGCAACCCAAACCAGTCATGCGCACGTTCCCTGTTCTCCATGCAGACTGCATTACAGCCTGCATGGAGAACAAGCCCAGGCTCCCATTCCATGCTTGAATGTCCAACCAGGACGCTCAAAACCAATCACAACAATGCATTGCAGCATTGTGATTGGTCAAGGGATCCTGGGGGCCTGCCAATCACAACGTTGTATTGCAGCGTTGTGATCGGTCAGTGTGGCCTGGCTGTTACGAGCAGAGAAGAGCAGGAGCGGAGACGCGGGACCTGGACCAATGGTGAGTTTATTTTATTTTATTTACTTATTTTAAATAGGCGCTTCTGGAGTCAGCTCGAAGGCACCTCGTGGAGCCTCAGGTAACCTCCTTCTGCAAAACCCAACGCTGCTCTCATTGCTGCAGATGAGCGGCATGACAGCAGCGCCAGGATTGGCTGGAGCGGCTGCCTTGATGCTCCAGCCAAGGTGCAGAGATTTACTCTGCGCAAGTTAGGCTG
The DNA here is from genome assembly GCF_964263255.1 of Lissotriton vulgaris. NCBI lineage: Eukaryota > Metazoa > Chordata > Amphibia > Caudata > Salamandridae > Lissotriton > Lissotriton vulgaris. Next base: position 898,971,485 of record NC_141685.1, read on the forward strand.
GCCATCGCAAGATGGCCGGCCAAAGTGACTTGCGCAGTGTGAACTGGGGGAGTGAGCACCACTTCCCTGCTGCCAATCGGCAGTATCCCCACCCCCAAACACTGCTCGTGCTGGTAAGCAATAAAAAATAAACCGGTAAATCAATTTATTAACGTTTTATTTTTCATTTTTGCTGCACTGGTGACTCTCTTCTGACCTCATGGAGGGGCAGCGGCTGCGTAGTTCCCCTTTCCCTCTATTGTTCTCGCCTTTGTGCGTCTCAATCCACCACCTTGTTGCTCACTCCCTCCTACGATTCTTTTCCCTTTCTCCTCCCACCCGCTACCCCCACCCACTCATACATGCTCCCCTTCCATCCCTCCCCCACTGCGGTCCTGTTTTTTATTCGCTTTTTTTAGAGGGCCACTCAGTACATTAATGCTGGCCCTTCTCCTTGACTAAATAAAAGTTATTTCATGCTACTTAATTTTCATACTATAATTAATTTACTGACCTATCACGGATCAGTAAATACGAGAAACATGGCGCTTCTCAACCTCATGCTCTATGACGCATGTGCACGCCTACAAAGGATAGCATCATTTCACCTTTATTTCCCTTTGTTCATGCTGTGTACAGCACAGGCAACAGGCGTTGACAGAGTCAATGCGTCTGAAAGGCCAGGCCTATTGTCTTTGCCACTGCTGGTTTTCCCCTTGTCACCAGACTACTGTCTCGATGGTGACCATCTCGTTCCTGGCAGTTTAATAGTGCCTGACAGGGAGGTAATGTCACATACATTGCAGTATGTCTTTACACAGGGCTTTAAGTGGGAGAAAAAACTGGGGGATGCTCTAAAAGGGGCGTGGCAAATTTCTTAAAGGGCTGTGGCCTATCTGAGTAGGGGCGTGGTCTAAATCAAGATAACTAGCATTGTGTGCTTAAGAAAATCATGTAGTCGCATCCAGCAAAGGATAATAAAATAGGCAAAAAGAGTATATTTATTAAGTATAAGCCATAAAATACCAAACACTTAAAAAAAAAAAAACATTTGCTATTTCCAAACTTAGAATTTAAAAACCATCTTCACTAAAGGATGTGTTATTAAATTCTGAGTTCAGGTAGAGGCGCAACTAGAGCCAAATTTCGGGGGGGGGGGGACTAAAAAAAAATTCAGGGGTGGTGAATCTTTAAGCAATAGACAGAGTGGAGCTGCAGGGGTTCTTAGAAGGGGTGAGACAACAACAACAACAATTCTTCATTAATATGCAAATGTCTATCTTGCTGTTATGGGAAGATTTGCAGGTAAACATGTCACACAGCATTCCCCATGTTATCCTATGGGCAAGATAGCCTTTCAATAGTGAAAAACGAAATTGGCAGTATTTCACTATCAAGACATGTTACCAACACTAGTAACACCAAACAAAAACCATGCCGACTGCTCACCCTACCTTTGACCTTTGAGGCCCGAAAATAGAGCCCCACTAGAGCCCCCTTTCGAGGCCCTCCAAAAAAACAGTGGGGGGGCTCAGACTACCACAGAACCCCCCCCCCCCCCCCACCCCCACCCCCACAGGCCTCCGCGGTGAATGGGACCCCCAGCTCCAGGAGGCCCCCTCAGCACAGTACACTGCCCTGAGAGCTCCGGACTGACTCCAGAGGGGGCCTCCATATGCCTTGTATGGGGGGCCCCTCAAGTTTCACTACGTCGCTGTACAATGAGGTCTGAGGCTCTGAGCCACGCAGGACTCTGCAATAACGCATTACTAACTTAATGATATCAGTGACGAATGACGCGCCAGCCCACGGCCATTAAAACCCTACATGACTTCCGGTATAAATATCCATCCATATTTGTCCCAGACTCCCTTGCAGCGTCACTGCTCGCTCAAGGCCAGAGATGCAGTAATCTGTAGTTGGAGTCAGGCCAGTCGAGCAGTGAATTGCCTCAGAAGTTGACTCACCCCGAAGGAGACAGAAAGGCTGGTATCTGCGGAAAACATCAGGGCGGTCTTCAGTCCCCAGATAATTGGGCATAATACACACATTGTGATTTATAGTGCTGTAATCCCCCTGTACAGTAGGGCGCCCCACTTATGTCAGACGATACATTATGTTAGAAATTGGAATGTGTGTGTGTACTATGCAGGACACTCTCATTCCATCAGATGATTAACAGTTGTTTGTATTCAGGTCTTTTATGCTACAAAGGCTTGGGGAGCTATTATGGACAACGCTTTTCTCTGAAATGTTGGTAGGATTGGGGCTGAATCAATCGTCACGTCAAGCTAGCGCCTGACGTGTCACCTGACGTGTTGGACATTTATGTCAAAGCCCTTCTTTTAATCTGATTTACCAGTGCCTCGCAGGATGCCTTCTGGAAGCATGCAATGACGTATATCTTCGCCCAAATCCCACTGAGGCCCAAAGGCACCAGTAGTTACACAATCTCTCTGGCTCTACCCCAAGCATCTTCGCTTTTCAGGCCAACCAGGACCTCTCAAATTCTCTACTGGCATGACAGACGAGAATCATTTGATTTGATTACAGGTGCAACCCCGACCCTGGTACCGGTGCTGCCCCTTGACGGGTTTGTTGTTGGCCTCAAACAGCATATTGCAAAGCAAGGACAGTCTGATTGCAGGAAGGAACCGTTTTTTTTCGCTAAGGGGCCTCAGAGTGGCTGGAGGAGCCGCTAAGTCTGCCGCCACGGCTTTGCATGTCCAGCTAAACATTTGCCTGAGATTGTTTTGCTCACTGGTAAACAGTAAAAAACGTCTTTGAGATGTGGTTGATTTTTCCTCTTCCTTGGCCAACAACGGTCATGAGAAAGTTATTGTCCCACGTCACACACGTGGTCATAGAACATTCCAGAACAGCAGTCTGCAGCTTATCTATAATGTCAGTGCCCGTTCAGCCTTATCAGAGATGAGACTGCAGGTGTTCCCTGCAAACCAGGGCACTTTGTGTTGGGTCAGTGACAGTGGCACCTCTCAGACTTTTTTGTCTCTCTGGGCTAGCTTAGTTTGGCTGGCAAGGCCTAGTTGTTGTGTTTCGCGCTGTCCCTTTGCCGTGCACCCTTGCCCACTGTACTATGAAGTTCTACTGTTCTATAATAGAACCTTGGGCGAGGGTGGCAGTTGAAGGGCAGTTGGAGGATTACTGCTGTTATGACAAGATGCCTATTGGTGTCAGGGCACTACCTTGAATAAAGACTGCTTAACTTACCTCTTCTTGGTGTTGTGGTCATTACACTAGTGCAAAGGACTTGAGGTGAAAGTTGAGTATCTGAGCGCTTTAAAGTAAATTAAGAAAAGGTCGCAGGCTGGTCCTGTGCAAACAAAAGATAAGGTAGATGAACAGCAGAGACATATAGTTAATGAGGAAGGCAAGACAGCAGAAAGAAGGTCAAATGGTAGGTCTGGAACAGAGCAACTGTTAAATGTCTAATTGTCTGAGGCACTAGAATCTGATAGAAGTTGTACTGAAGATCTTAAATATTCGCATGGCATTGAGTACATAGGAAGGTCTTCACATTTCTGCTGTGAGCTGGTAGAGACTGCTGAATCCATATTTCAAGTGGGAGTTCATTCCAGTGCAGGCCAGTGGCACCAGATGGTCTGGGAGCTTGATTATGCAAAATCCACTAGAGATGGTGATCTTTGTGATCCAATAAATGCAAAGGTGGAAGGATTAGTGCTTATCTAAGGTCCAGCACACGCACTCCTAATTCAGCTAAGAGAACAAGGAGTGGTCAGTCCCTATGTGGGGATCTAGGCCTCCAGATATGGTGAATCAAGGGGAATGCTCCTTTTTTAGGTCTCGCGACCAATCAATGCGCGCAAGCGCATTGAGCGGAGCAAGAATTCATGTCCTGAAAATCCTCGTCAAATGAAGGGCTTCGTTCCTGCGGTTTTCTTTAAGTTCACGTGGCCACAGGCACGCGCTTTTGGGCCATAAACTCTGTTCCCCAGCTCCAGCAACTCCCCTCTCTCTTCCCGCAAACACAGCCTTACTTTAATTTCTCCTCCCCCTCCCCAGCCAGCTTCCCCCAGGCCGTAGCAGCACTCCTCCCACACCAGCACCTCCCCTCTCTCTCCCCGCAAACACAGCCTTTACTTTCATTTCTCCTCCCCCTCCCCAGCCAGCTTCCCCCAGGCCGTACACTGCCCAAAACATGTTTTTGCACGACGTCGAAACGCAGTAAACTGAAATTGTCATCATCTATGACATACTTGCATGCCAGAAAGAGGAGCAAATTCGTTTCACCCGTCTTCAAATAAGAAATTGTACAGTTTACGCTAATCCAGTCAAGCACGCGCATTCACGGCCGCAGAGCACATCAAAGGGCTTCGCCCAGCGTGCGCTCTGCGGCTTCTCCTCCCCTAACACGCTTCTCCTCCGCTAACACCCCACACCCTCAAACACTGCCCAAAACATGTTTTTGCACGACGTCGAAACACAGTAAACTGAAGTTGTCATCATCTATGACATACTTGCATGCCAGAAAGAGGAGCAAATTCGTTTCACCCGTCTTCAAATAAGAAATTGTACAGTTTACGCTAATCCAGTCAGTTTTCAGCTAGACCTGTGCTTGTGTCTCGAAATCCGGTGCCTGGGTAATGCCACCATTCTCCTCACACGAACAAATTGTGTAGTCCTGAGCAGCCCTTTCACCATAGCTCACCAAAGGGCGAGCGCCTAGACTTGAAGACAGCAACAAGCACTGCGCGTGTTAGGACAACACACTCTTTCTTTTTAACCTAGACGTGCCACTAGGAGGTTTACTTCACAGAGGAGCGTTCTAAAACGCACCCTCGTCACTTGCTCTGTAATCAAAATGCAAAGTCCGAAATTTCATCTAGGTGCTAAATTGTCAACCGCGCTGCTATCAATACAACATGCGTGGCTTAGAGATGCCTCATCGAGGGTTCTTGGCGCACCTCACTGAAAGCCTCACATCTCCTCCCCCACCCCCATTACATACTGCCGCCCACCCTGCAGTGCAATATATACTGCTGTTGGCTTGCACGTGAGATCTCCTGGGATGCGGGGGTACGACTGCGCATGTGCCAGCTCTATGGCTACCCTCACCACTCTACACACACCAGGGTCACGAGTAACTACTTTAGAATCAAGGGCAGAGGGGCTTAACTGTGCGAGCCGCACTAGAGCAGTTAATGCAACTTTAGAACTGGCGAACCAGGTTTGGGTCCTGGCGTGATTCTGGGCACATCACTTATTTTCCCGGTGTTTAACAAATAAATGAATCCGAACTTGTGTAATGTGACTAGTGCTCATTTAAAGTGCTACGATGCTTTTAGGACGTGTTTGCACTATATAATAATGCCAATAAAGTCATTCTACCCGTCTGTACTGCACCCTCCAGACGCACGTCACACAAGATAAATACACAATAAATAACCAGTCCTGCGATACAACTGGAAGCTTACCCGGGCCAGCTCAGCAGAGTTCCAGAAACCAGTGGATATTGAAATCAGATGAAACCGCATGTAACTTATCCACTGAACCAGGCGGCGGTTCTTTAATGAGACTGGGTCCTGGCTAGCATGATGCCGGGAGTCTCTTCAGTTTGGGGTGCAGAGCACAACGTGGATTGAGGATGTGAATTTAGTTGTGTTACATAAGATAAATAAGCAGCACCTGTGGCTTGTTTCCTTCCTCGTCCTCCGGGAAGAGCCTTTTTACTGCCAGTTCAACTTGGCAGCCCTCCCCCCCCGATCGTTTGCAGGGTGGGGACTGAGCAAAAGCACAAGAACTTCTATTGTCATTCACCTGGCTGTGAAAGAGGCGTGAAGGGGCGCTTCCCTCAGCGCAGCATGACAAACACATTGACATTCCGGGCTCCATCAGGCCTCCTTCAGCCCACGCCCCCAGTGTTTGCAGAGCATTCTGACTTCTCAAGCTGGCCATCTTTGCTTATAATTCCTGTTTTTTTATACACAAGGAGCTAGGATACTGACGCACCAAAGGTATGCTTTTTGTGCCGTGCGTTTACTTTTGGGTAATGTCTAACTACAAATGTTTGTTACTTTTTGGGGCTTTGGTTATATGTGCACGCTCAATGGAGGGACACGCACGCGGCATCAGGCGTATATAACTATTTTAAAACACATTCAGTAGCGCTAGTGCGTCGCTACACTGTAACTTTAATGTCTTTGCAGCGGCCGTTTCTGGAGCGCCTCACGTAATCTTACGAATTGTGTTCTTTGGGATGTACCATCATCGAAGTAGAGGGGGGGGGGTATTTATTTAAGTGTAAGGACAAATGCTTCATAATGTGCTAGAATTGCTACAACCTTATTTTTTATTAAATACATTCAGTAGAGCTAATGCATTTGCAATCTTGCGGTAGTGCGCTTTAGTTACTTATTTCCAGTAATGACAGGCTAAACGCTTTAGCTCCACCAAGATTTGGTTTCATCGTGTCGAATCTTCTGCTTCTCTTCGGTGTTGCTGCATGTTACTTGGGGTTGTTTGTACTATGGGTTGTTAAGAGGAAAACTGGTCTTTTCTGCACTAGGGAAAGTTTAAAGAGTTATTTTAATCATCAGCAGTGCATCAGCACTGAGAAGGCTAATGAGGGACTTCAAACGGTATGTGTGCACTGTACATTTTTCAGTCTTCTACCAAGGGGACAGGCTCAATGTATACTCTCAGCCGGGGATCAGAGTAGAGTCGACAACCATGCTGGACAGGTTTGGAACATAACAGTACGGACCTCAGCAGGGGCTTTGTCAGGAGAAAGTAGACTCCCTCACCGCAAGCAGTCGTGTTGGTTTCTTCTTTTCCCCTAACCCATCCTACTCATTCATTCCTGTCTGCTTGCTAGCTCTTTACCAGCATTACTTTCTGGGACGCAGCTCCTGCTGCAACGGATCTCTTCCTAGTCTCTTTACCAGCATGGCCGCTAAGCTATACATAGTAGAGCCTGCTTCTTTCCATTCCCCTCTCCTTGCACAGACTCCAGTTTCCAATAAACACTCGTCCGCTTCCTTAAAATGACTTTAAGGAGAACAGCAGCAGACTGTGATCCTGCGGTGAAGGAAGAGAACAGTACTGTAGGTGTGTGCTGGGATGAACCAACTGAGGTCCCAGGGAAGTGGCGCTCATGACTAATGTATCGCATTGCCCACTTTGTTTAAAGTAATAATATGCCTTTGTCTATTTGCACTCCTGTAATTTAAGTTTGTTGGAATCTAACCTTTTCTTCATTCATTTACTCTTTCACTCATCCATCTACACTTTCAATCTGTCTATCCACTCTCTAATGACTACTACTCTAGTATTCACTCTCTACTACTCTAGTACTCACTCTCTATTACACACCCTCCACTATTGACCCTCTACTACAATACTACTCGCTCTCTACTACTCACTCTACTACTCTCTACTCACTCTCTACCACTCTCTACTATCCACTACTCACTCTCTACTACTCACTCTCTACTACTCTACTACTCACTCTCTACTAACTTTGTACTACTCTAATACTCTCTACTACTCACTCTACTACTCTACCTCTCACTACCTCTACGTGCACACATATGCACATATATATGTATATGCATTTACATATATGTATGTGCCATCACTATGCGCTACCACCGCATCACTGAACGCCACAGCATCACTCGTCGCCACCACAACATCACTTTGCACCATCACAGCATCAATCTGTGCAACCATTCAACAACAACTGGTTCAAATATGTTCTCTCAATGTTTCAAGCTTTATTACAAATGTCACAAAAAGATGTTAATATTTCACTTCTGTTCTTGGATTTTCGTCACAATAAATTACACTGAACATAATCTTCACCAAAATAATTTACAAAATTTTAAGCTATTGCCATTATAAATTACAATCACTTTTATTTAAGTATTAATTATTTTAAAAAATTAAAAGACATTGTTATTTGTAATATCAATACATCTAAGCCACGTAAATACAAAACATGTTGCATTACAAATGCTATAGGTGTCACATTTGCAAAAGTTATAACTATTGACATTGTAAATGACAAAGCTATTAATTTAGCTATTTTCAAAACTAACACATAAATTAAAAAAAATGTCATTTACAAGACCAATAGCTCAAACTTTCCTAATGCGAGACCTATTGGCAACGCCAGTGCTTATTGGAGAAAGGGCCCTCACACACTTCGAGTGGTGTCACACTTCATTATCGAGCAGCTCTTCATTTGGCCGGCACTGCAAAGCCCACCGGGCCCCTCGAGGGGGCTCTTTGCTGGAGTTATTTTCTTTTTTGCTGATGTGGGTTGTGAGGTTGGATGACTAGGTGTGAGTAGAATGGGAAAGGGGTGTGTATTAAAAATGACTAACAGGATTCAAAGTCTATTTTAATTATTTGGATCCTTTGTTATGGTTAAAAACGTGTCTTGAGCATATGATAGATATAATGGTCTATTTTAACTACAGTTAGTGTGAGTCGAGGGTCAACATGTTTCATGCCTGTTACTATCCAGGAGGATCATGGTATTTCGTCAAGACCAAAAAACCTTTTTCTGAACTGGCAGAGCAAGGGGAGCCCGAATCATGCTACTGACCGTCAGCACGGCACGCACAATAGCGTCCTCCCTGACTGGTTCGATTGGGGCCCCACATTTTATAATCTTTTGGTCTGTCCCCTGGAGATCAACTGTATATTTATATAATGCATATAGGGCATGGTTTGCCCAATACTTTACCTGTCCCTCCCTGTTTAAGTAGAAAATGGTTTTTGGTCCTGACAAAATGCCATGATGTTTTAACCATGACAAAGGGACCTAATAATTAAAATAGCCTTTTTGATCCCGTTAGTCATTAGGTCGAGCATGTGAGACCTCTTGTATATACTTCGTATATACTTAGATGTGTATGTACTTTGTGGGCTCTGGAGATCAGCCCTAGAACTTGTATGCTTCCGCTTAAGGACTTTTTTTTCTGTTCAACTGTCTGTATTTAACTGTCTTGATAGAAAACGACCAGCAGAGGTCAGCAAAATACCCAAATTGCTTTCTGCGGAGGGACTTCCTTGTTTCAATTTTTTCTAGCAACTACCTCTATTTAACTTTCTTGATAGAAAACGACCAGCAGAGGTCAGTAAAATACCAGAATCACTTTAGCATTCTCTAGATTCCAGTCCATAGAAATTGTCTTCCACGAGCACCTGTAGACAATAGTATTTGTTTCATATCTTGTATTTTCAGTAATATGACCACGAAGGCTCTGATTCTATATTAAAAACAGAGCTTTGGACTACACCATTTACCGCTGAAAGACAATATTTCTCTCCATGTATTCCCATACCTAGTGTTTCACGCAGTTTGGTGCTTACTTTCCCTCCATGCTAAAGAACAGAAGATGTTTAAGCACCCAGGCTAATGTGCTGCATGGCTGAATACATTTAAGGTCCCTGAGGCGAGACTGATTGCTTTGCAAATGCTTGTTTTTAATACACACCCCTTTCCCATTCTACTATCGTCTAGTCATCCAACTTTACACCTCACACCGGCAAAAAAGAAAAGAACTCTGGCCAAGAGCCCCTCAAGGGTCCCGTTGGGCTATGCAGCGCCGGCCCAACAAGGAGCTGCCCGATGATGAAGCATGACACCCCTCGGGGTGTGTGAGGGCTTTTGCTCCTAAAAGGAGCACTCCCCTTTATTCACCGTATCAGGAGGCCTATATCCCCACATAGGAACTACACACTCCTTGATCTGTGTGATCCACCAGTGATAGAGAGTAGACTTGCTAGGTAAGCAGATTTATAGAGGCTTCAGCTTCACAATCGACAAGGCAGCCCACCTTCAAATTGGCATTCATTTCCAGAGTAAGCAATTGCACTTGAATACTTCAGTGTTGAATTAGAATGGTATGAGATGCGGGGTGGTTAGGTGAGAGGGAGACCACATTGAGATCGGCCAGCCAGAATAGTCTTGGGTAGGTCAGCACACCTGCATTTTGAACGTTGATTCGAATAGTCGGTCAAAGTGAAGCCATTCGGTGGAAGAAGGTGTTTTAGTCTCTTCGGGAGAAAAGCCAAAAGTTGACTTATTTCACTGTTTGTTTAACATAGTTATTTTTGAACCCCTGGGTATCACTGATATATCCAGAGGATTTGCTTTGTGTGAGAATGTCTAAGCAGAATTATTTTATTTGGAGCTCAGATAGCCATATGTGTCGAATTGTTTCAGTTTTTGTGGGAAAGAAATAGAAAATTGCATCTCCTGGGTGTTGACCATGAAGATATTGTGAGAACCGCACAATTTAATTTCTTGAAATCTGATGTTAGGCAGTAGATCGATACATGAGGTCTTGTGGTACAGCGTGGTGTCCTCTATTTGTTGATGAATTCCTAACCCCTGCAGTTCCTTGTAAGACAAGTGGATCAAAAGCTGTGTATTTGTCAGGAAGGACAAGAATGCCGGATTTTGTTATTCGGTCAGCGAGCACCATCAAGCTATTTTGGGAGTTCTTGCTTCAATACTGCATCCTGAGTAGAAGTCTGATTGGTAGAACAAGTAGGATTACTTTCTTAACGTGCTGACTTCACATGCCCTTTTCAATGGCATGCAGGTGAAGATTGATGATAGGATGGGCTTTTCAGGGCATTTATGTTGCCAGGTTCGGTTTATGGTGGAGTGGTGTGGCTCACTGGTTAGAGGCGGCAGACCCGTAAGCAGAGGACGGCCCGGGACCAGGGTTCGATTCCCGACGCGGCAGGGTCGTGGACCATGGTCAGCGGGCTCGATAATTCTCGCCTCGGTGCCTACTCCATTCAGGGACCACACTCGGCAACTCTGGGCATTAGCTTGCCTCATCTTTACAACGGCCCCCCCAGACCGCCGGGGATGCTTGGTCGCATCTTAGAGATACCCATTAGGGACCATCTCTCAGGGTGAGCCAGGACAGGTTCACCAGCGGTCGAAGCACGGAGATACTCCTCCGGGAGTCGATTCCTAGCGCTATATAAACCCGCAATTAAATTAAATTAAATTATTAACTAGAGATGTTACTTGATGAGTGTTGATGGTTGTTATCTTGCAAACTTTAGGGTAACTGGCAACTTGCAGAGAACAACTAACTTGGAACTGTGTTCTTCCTGGGGGCTTGCCATGAAGAACGTACTGGGAACTGCAAGTGCTGGGTTCCTGCTTCGGTCTCTTTGTATCTGTATGTGTTTACTTATGTGTATGCGCCTGTGTGTTTGTTTAAAATATACGTCGCTGATGCCCATGTTCTTCTTGATCTCTGTTTAGCAGCTTACATTGCTACTGCCTCCTCTGTCCCCGTGTTTATGTCGGTGCAGGCTGCACTGCTACTGGCTGTGCTTGACATATTCTGTGTGTGTGAGTGTAGCTTCCACTACTGCTTCCCATTGTGTCCCTGTTCTGTTTGAGAGTGGTGCTTGAACTGCTGCTCCCAGTTCTGTAAATGTCAGTGTGAGAGAAGACACTAGTGCTGCCACTGCAAATGCTGCACATGTTCTGTGTGTGAGAGAAACCTACTCTGCTGCTGCCAGGCTCAGTAGAGCTTGCACAGCTACTGCTCATTCAGCATATTATCATTTTGTATAAGTTCGGCATGCATTGTCGTTGACCGTGCTACACCTTCTTTATGTGTATGTGATGCTTGCTCTACTGCTTCTCATTCTGTTTCTGCTGAAAATATTGTGTTTGATCTGTTTGTGAGGGAAGCTTGAATTGATGATACCGGTGCCTTTATCTCGTTTGTCTGTGTCTAAGGTAAACTTGCACTGCTGCTCCTTATGCTGCACCTGCTCTGTGTGTGTGTGTGAAGCGTAAAATACAGTTTCCCTTATTGTATTGTGCAGTTATTATGTTTGGTTACCCTCCAACACTGCTGAGCAAGTGACAACTGCTTTCTATTTGAAGGAAGACGACATTACAGCTCCTGCCTGTGGTGTGAAGCTTGCACTGCTGCATTGCAATACCAAAGGGGATGATGGATGGAGTGTTTGAGCAAATCAAACACTCACCCCCAGTCATCTGATCTGGGTGTAATCCATCATCATTCTTTAGCTCATTCCGCCACCTCAGTTCAAACATGGCCATATGCAAATTCGGTTTGCACCTGTGCCTTATGGGAACAGTCCAGCCCGAAATGCCAAGCCATGTCTTCCCTGGACCGGAAACAATCATCCTGAGACTGGTTTCTGGTTCATAACCCTCATCAGCCAGGCTATCTTGAATCTAGTGGCAAAGTGAGCAAGGGACCCACGTCTGTGCATACCATGCCAACTTAGGGCGAACAAAGCGATACCAAAGGGGATGATGGATGGAGCGTTTGAGCAAATCAAACACTCACCTCAGTCAACTGATCTGGGTTTAATCCATCATCATTCTTTAGCTCACTCCACCACCCCAGTTCAGACATGGCCATATGCAAATCAGTCCGACCCTGTGCCTCATTGGAACAGTCCAGCCCAAACTGCCAAGCCATGTCTTCCCTGGACTGGAAACAAGCATCCTGGGACCAGTTTCGGGTTCATAACCCTCATCAGCCAGGCTATCTTAAATCCAGTGGCAAAGTGAGCAAGGGACCCATGTCTGGGCATCCCCAGCCAACTTAGGGCGAACAAAGCGATACCAAAGGGGCTGATGGATCGAGCGTTTGAGCAAATCAAACACTCACCTCAGTCAACTGATCTGGGTTTAATCCATCATCATTCTTTAGCTCACTCCACCACCCCAATTCAGACATGGCCATCTGCAAATCAGTCTGACCCTCTGCCTCATGGGAACAGTCCAGCCCGAACTGCCAATCCATGTCTTCCCTGAACCAGAAACAAGCATCCTGGTACCGGTTTTGGATTCATAATGAGTAACCGGAATTCGATTTAGGCCTAGAAAAGCATGTAGTCACTATTAGTTATTAGCGTGATGCACCTATTAAGCACATATGGGGATTCAAACACTAATAAGCTTGCATATGTGACAGTTTAGGGATTAATGCATGCCGTATTACATGTTTTCTATCTAATCATACAGCTTGACCCGACCAGCGCCATTTTGTGACCTAGTCTGCTTGCAGCATTAGTGAAAACCTTCCATTACACTTAGCTAGAAGCTGTTCTCCTGAGAAATAGTACAACTGTAGCAAACTGCTGCTTCTGCACGTTAGGCCTGTCAAGGTTGTAGGTGGGGGTAGGTTGAATAAGCACATTCCAGGAGACGATGTGCGGACTCTCTCGGAGCTAGCAGAAGGGAGTCACCCTCTCGACCTTGCTATAACGAGCTGAGCTAAACTAAGGAAGCTTTGTGTTCCATACATGGTCTTTCCTTTGCACCAACCTGTACCAACTTGTATTTTTCCTTCTTAGGTAACGGTTTTGAAATGTAACAGTATATATGTATATATGTGATCTGTTGATAATGTGCCAGCAGTCTTCTCGGCGGACCTCGAGGGGTTAGTTCGCGAGAAGCTCCTCTGGAAGAGTTTGTTTTGTTATAATAAACGATTGGACCTTCTACACTGCCAACTGACTGATTATTGGTAATTGGTATTAGGGCTATTTGTAAGTATAGCTTTATTGGGTTGTAATTTATTTTTCGGTACTTCAGTTGGCGACTCCGCCGGGACTCTGTATTCAGAAAGGAACGGGACATTGGGAAGGGTGATCTTGATCGGGGGGGGGGAGGATCGACCGAAGAGTTTGGGGTCTGCTCCGCTCTTCCAATCGAGAGAGCCCCAGCTGCTAGTGACCCCACGCCGGAGTCCTTCGGGTGTAACCCGAGAACAGACCACGTTGGTCTACAGGAGTTGGCAGTGGATAACGATCAATTGAACCTGAGTGCACCAGGTGAGTGATTTGTCTCGTTTTGTGTTGGATATCCTTTTTGATTTGAATCTGGTATTTGGGATTTGGTGACTTCAGGTCACGGAGAACTCGAAAGGGGGTCTGACGGGGCAGTATTGAGACTGCACGGGCAGACGCTCCTGTTTTGAATTTTGGAGAAAACTAGAGATTAAGACCAGACGCCTTGGTGTAACTTTTGGAAAAAGTTTACACCCGGCCAGACTGCTCTCGGAAACGTCGGCGGCTGAGATTGGGTAGCCCCCGGACAGATCTGGAGTGGTGCTTGAAAAAGCGGGCTCAGCCAGAATAGTCCGGGAGGTGAACCATGAAGGTTGCCGAATGGTCCGTAGGTCGGTCTGCGGTTTGAAGAAACCTGTGTGGCTATCTCTAGGCAGCCTAAAGACAAGGCTGTTTTGATTTTGAGTTTGGGTTTTTTGATTGCGAAGGTTTGGAAAGAGTTCTCCATAGGTGGGAGTCGACGGGCTCCACCTTTTGCTTGGAATAAGTACATTTGTCTTTTTATGTCAATGTTAGACTGTGGTTGATTTATCCGTGTGAGATTGAATTTGGGTGTAAACATGGCCATGTGTATGGGAGTGTTGTAAATAAATAACCCTTTTTCTTTTCAGCTAAAGGCAGTTAGATTCTAAGAAGGGAGCAATGCCGTGTTTTAGTAAATTATGCTTTGGTTGTATTTGCAGATGAGGTACAAGACTGGACAAAAGCCAGCCAGCCCCTCCAGAGGGAACCCCTAACCATGATATGTATTGCAAGCATGGGATTGGACCCCTCCTATTTAATTCCTTATGGAATAAGTACACCAAAGATAATGTAGAATTACAGTGGCCGAAGACAGGATCTTTTGATGAGAAAAAGATCCAGTATCTGCAAGATTGTTTGTTCACCAGACGGAGCAGACAGGCTATATTCAATACCCTTAATAAATGGCAGAAGGAAGCAAAAAGGAGGCGTATCAGGGCAGCAAAATTACTAAAGATAAAGCAAGGACAAACTATAACTCAGAAAGCCATTGCTCATGATAAGAATCAGACAGAGTAAAACATTGAGTGTTTAAATAGACAGTTCAGGTTGCAGGTTGACAAAAGTTATGTGACTCGGAACGAAGCGGAAGATGAGATAGAGGATTTATTGAATGTGCGGCCTCCCCCACCGTATGCACCTCAACGCATATACCCTGCTGTGCCTCTTCAACCAGCCACTGCCCCCCTAGCCTCCACCCCGGAGGCAGACGTGTCTCTCATCTCCTTAGGTACTACCCGTGCCACTCCTACCTTTTCGAGAGACACAGCTATACTTATCCCCGACACACGGCAACCCACAGGAACTTCCTGAATAATTTTGGAAGCCCCAAGTCCCATATGGACGTCTCAATCAGCTAGTGCAACCCCCGAAGATAGAGAGCGTACTCCATTAGGGGATCCTGGAGGAATAAACGCTAGACGATTGTTTATGAGAACCTCTTTGAGCTATAGTGAGAAAGAGACTATAGCGGAACAGGCAATCAAATGGATGCGGAAGGATGTATTTACAGTAGCTGACGTGTGGAGTACCATGCGGGATCTTGAACCCGTGATGCAGCAACATGCTTTGCATCAAATGTCCCGCTATCTTATCGATGCATGGGAACAATGTTTTCAGGAAGGAGCGGCACCTCAAATACTGTATGACATCTTGGACGGAGCTCATAAGTTCGATCTAAGTCCGGTAGAGGTGTACAAGAACGAAGAAACCTTGGTAAAATATCGAAGCAAAATGTTTGTGAAATGTCCCAACTGGGATTTTCAGCATCCCATGAGGGAAGTGCTTCCTAATTTTCATCCCGAAGTGCCTGAAACGAGGGATAATAATAACCAGGTTACAAGAGCGCGAGTAGACGCACGGTTCCAGGAACAATGGGTGTATACACCATGGAAACGAAGCGAGGTTCTTGCTTTAAAATCACAGCTGCCTGACCCTCGTAAGAACCCCACCGCTTACTTTAAGAACTAACTGAAGCTGCAGCCTCGGCTATAATGACTTTAGCAGATGTTGAACTATTCTTCGGGTTATTGGTCCCTGTAGATATATGGCGACAGGTTCATGACACCGATCACGCAGCAGAATTAGGGGGAACTTGGAACGAGCTGAAAGACTGGGACCGAGATCGCAAGCCCGGAGCTAAGCCTAGAAATGAAATTACTACTCTTCCAGCGAAGATAATCGCTTACATGCACACAATGATTCCCCCCCCGTAAAGTCGACTGGGATAAATTGACAGCTTGTAGACAGAAGAAAGACGAAAGCGTTTCTGACTTTTTCACTCGGTTCGAGGGAACCTTCATTGATTTTAGCGGACAGGACCTAGCCACAGAAGGCGGGGTCCGGTTGTCCGTGAATAGGTTTGTGACCAACTCGATACCTGAAATCCCTGCTCGGTTACAAGCTGCCGAAAGTACCTGGACTACCTCTACTCCCTCCGTGATACTAAGCATGGCCCAATATTATGAGCACAGGGAAAACGAGAGTAAGGATAAAGTAGAGAAAAAGGCCAAAGATCTTAAGACCAGAGTATTGCTACAGCAAGTCGTTGGAGGACAAGGAGGAGGGAGAGGAGTCCGAGGGCCAGTATCAAGAGGGGTGGGGACGGGCAGAGGCGCAGGCGCGGACCAGCAGTTAGGGTTAAATCAGTGTGCTTATTCTAAACAGGAAGGACATTGGAAAGCTCAGTGTCAGTTACTCCTTGCCCAGAATGGAGCAGTTCGAGGATGAGGATGTGGGCGAGGTGGCGGAGACCGGAGTGATATGCGTAGGGAAGAAGCGGCTCAGGGTAAGCATGAACGAAACCACTTTGACAACCCTCAAGGTAGGCAATACTATAATGAGGATTACACATTTGGAGATCAGGATGGATATGTTCATCCATAGGACAGCCAGGGACAGAGTAGGGGCCAAGTGTCGATCCCAGTCAATCAACAAGGACCCTATGTGAGAGGGGAAGTGATGGGGACTTCTGAGAATTTTCTAATTGACACAGGAGCACTGAATAGTTCTGTTGAACGATCGTTGATTCCAGGGGGGGCTCTGTCCGGGCAAAATAATGTATCTGTGGGATTTTCAGGAGTTCCGGTGGTAAGCCCCATCTCTAAACCCCTACCATTCACTATTGGGCCGGTTACTATTGATTTACCTTTTCTGTTGACTTCATATTGTGGTGAGAACATATTGGGTTTGGATATGTTGAAGACATTGAATGCTAAAATATATTGCTCTCCAGACGGTGTTTACTTAACGATACAATCTCATACTGACAATATGAAACAATGTTTTGCTAAAAATGAACCTCTTCCCCCTGAATTTGATACCATCCCCACTGAGTTATGGGCATCAGGAGATGCGGATGTTGGCACCCTAGATATCCCACCCATCCATATTACACTAAAACCTGGTGCGAAACTACCACGTATACCTCAGTACAAAATTTCTCAATTATTCAAGATTTAATTGACAAAGGGATGGTTGAAGAAACAGCTTCAAATGTTTGTAACAGTCCAATTTTGCCGATTCTGAAGAAAAGTTCTGATTCTGGATCCCCGCGGAGTATTGATGCATATCGTTCTGTGATCGACCTGCAGGAGGTTAATAAGATTGTGGTGCCCCAGTACTAAGCATGAGCGAATTTTGCGGATCTCGCGTTCGCGATTCGCAATCCGCAAAATCCGCGAATTCCCGCGAATTTGCGGATTTTTTTTTTTTTTGTGTTCGCCCGTGTTTCTGCCAGTTCGCGAGGGTTTTGTACACTTTCGCAAATTGCGAACTTACCTGTCGGGTCGCAAGTTTCGCGAACTTGTTGTTTCTACGTGTCCAGCCTGTTTGGGACACTCTTCTTCATCACTGCCACTCTCTGTCACCACTGCCACTCTCTGACTACTCATGCCACCCTCTGGCCCACCCATGCCACCCTCTGTTTCATCACCACACCCTCTGGTTGTCCAGTGTACATTATTTTCGGCAAAGCAAAGCACACCTTCCCTGCCTCAAGTGACCTGAATTAATTTGGGGCTGATTAATGTGTCACAGAATATTTTTTTAGCTGGCACCTGCTTCCTTAGTGCGCCCTGATTAGTGATCTTTTGCACTTGCTAAGTGCTTTCATTGTTGCAAAATTAGTTACAACACCTGCCCTGCCCCAACTGACAATAATGAATTAGGGGCTGATTAATGGATTTTAACTTCCAGCCTGGCTCCTGCTTGTCTCCCTTAGCTGTAATTCAGGACCTTTGTGGCATATGTGTAACTATTCTGAGGTTCAGAGCAGGGTCACATAATAGTTTCAACTGGCAACTGAACTCTGGAGGGGCCCCTCAGGAAGCACTACAGGAAATGGCTACTAATGATGAGCCTGAACTTTTGAACCTGGTAAGTAGTTACTTTCAGTTTTGCTAAAATCGTATTTCTGCAATTTTGCACTTATTCGCGGGGCACGAACTCACGCGAACTCACGCGAACAGTGCGAGCAGTGCGAGCAAAATCCGCTGCTCGCGGATTTGCGGATTTTGCGGGAGATTCGCAAATCTCGCGGATTGCGGATTTCCCGAAAATCCGCAAAATCCGCGAGCGGAACGGATTTTCCGCCCATGCCTACCCAGTACCCTGTGGTGACTGATATTACCACCTTACTTACAATGATACCACCTACTGCCCAATATTTTTCGGTCATTGATCTGATGAACGCCTTCTTCAGTATCCCTTTCCATGGTGATAGCCGGCAGATGTTCGGCTTCTCGTTATCTGGCCGAAGCTTCAGATTCTGTTGTGCACCTCAAGGCTATACTGAAAGTATGAGCATCTATAGTCAGGCCCTTAAGGCCCTGTTAGACAATTTAGTCTTGCCCGCAGGCAATGTGCTTTTGCAATACGTGGACGACTTGTTGATAGCATCCGACACTGAGGAAGGCTGTAAGGATGCCACTGTCAAACTACTGCACCATCTGGCAGCGAAGGGTAATAAGGTGTCCCTGCCTAAGTTCCAATACTGTCGACAGGAGGTGACCTACTTAGGTCATCTACTGTCGAAGGAGGGTAGGAGTTTGACTCCTGAGCGAATTACTACCATCTCTAACATGTCTGTCCCTTGCTTGAAGTTCGTGCTTTTCTTGGCATCACCTCTTACTGTCGCCAATGGATGCCTACATTTTCTCTTCTTGCTAAACCTTTGTTGCATTTAACCACTAAAGATGTGCATGAACCCCTCCCTTGGACGGACGAATGTCAGCATTCTTTTGACTCTTTGAAATCTGCTCTTTGTTCTGCACCTGTCTTGGGTACTCCTGATTACCGTAAACCTTTTGTACTATACATGCATGAGGTCGCGGTTGCTCGCTTTCAGTGTTAATGCAAGGATTTGGTGGTAAGCAAAGACCTTGTGCTTACTTTTCGGCCACGTTGGATAATGTTGTCAGAGCACTTCCTAGCTGTCTGAGGGCCACTGCGGCTGTTGCGATGGCCATCCGGCAGTCAGAGGGGCTCGTTCTAAATTCCGATTTGACCGTGATGGTGCCACATGCGGTGGATGCATTGGTAAATAAAACTAAGACACAGCATCTCACGAGTGCACGACTCACTGGCTATGAATTGACACTGTTTGCTCCACATATTACGATTATGCGATGTGCCACGTTAAACCCTGCCACATTGCTACCACTCCCTTCGAGTGAAACTGCAATTGATGTACATGATTGCATATTCCGAACTGAAGAAGAAACGAAGGGTAGAATTGACCTCGCTGACATTCCTCTATCTGACCCTCAAGGGGAGTTATATGTGGATGGGTCCTGTTTCAAGTTGACAGATGGCACAACAACAGCTGCATATGCAATCACCACACTGAAAACAGTAGTTGAAACATCTCAAGTTCCCCATCGGTCAGCCCAAGCTGCTGAACTGGTGGCATTATTATGAGCTTGTTAATTAAGTGAGGAAATCGAGGTCAACATCTACACAGACAGCCAGTATGCCTTCGGCGTGGCCCATAGCTTTGGGCGGCTGTGGAGGGAACGGGGTTTCCTCACCTCTCATGGCCAGAAAATACAGAATGGTCCCTTGGTGTTACGATTACTGGAATCCCTAACCTTGCCCAAAAAGCTAGCCATAGTAAAATGCAGCGCCCATAAAGCGGTAGTGGACGATGTGGGGAAGGGGAATCCTTTCGCTGATCAGGTCGCTAAGCAGACAGCTCAGTCCACAATATCGACTATGTTCGTAAACTCTTCTGCAAGGTGGGTGGAGGAATCTGATTTGTTTGATAATACCAGAGAGAGCGTGAAAGCAATACAGAAAGAAGCCACCCCAGTTGAATTGGTGGGATGGGAGCTGGAAGTGGGAAGATTACATGAAAATAATTGTTGGGTCGATTTGACGGAGAAGCAAAGATGGCTGTTACCCAATGCTTTGGTACAGGCCGTTGTAACTATGGCTCACGGTCTAGCCTATATTGGAGCTAAAGGAATTTGTGCTTTATTGGACCCAGTATGGAATAACCCCAACATTCAAAGGACGGCTGCCCGTTCGGTTCAATATTGTATGGTCTGTTTGCAACACAATCCAGGAAAGGGAGAAAGTGTTTTGAGTGGAAGTTTTGCACCGCCAACTTTACCGTTTGAGGTACTCCAGATGGATTATATCCACATGGAGCGCGTCAACAACTTAAAGTATGTTTTGGTAGTGGTTTGTGCTTTTAGAAAGTGGGTTGAGGCTTACCCGACTAAGGAAAATACTGCCCTAGCCACAACAAAGGCTCTTATCAAGGAATTTATCCCTAGATATAGATTGCCCCGTTTGAGGTGGTCAGACAACGGGGGACACTTTGATGGGGCCCTTGTTAGGCACATCTGTGATGGGCTACAAATACGATAGAAATTCCATGTAGCTCGACACCCCCAGTCAGCAGGATTAGTGGAAAAGTACAATGGGGTATTGAAGCTTATAATGGCTAAAATTCAATAGAGTACTGGTTTAAAGCGGCCTGACACCCTACCCTTGGCCCTCACGTCATTCCGAGTTACCCCTCACTCACGTTCTGGTCTCTCCCCCTATGAAGTTATTTTCGGGAGGAAAGCTAATATATGGGGGTTACCCAGACCACTGTCATTTACTGATGTTGAATATCCTATGTTGATCGATTACTTGTATACCTTGACCAAAGACCTCCGTTCTATTCATCAGCTGGTAGCATCCGTACTGCAGCCTCCGCCAGAGGGCCCCGGACATCGATTGGAACCTGGCCAGGGGGTGCTGGTCAAGAAGTACGAGCATGGCCCGAGGTGGTCTAAACCTCATCAAGTCCTGCTTGCTACGCGGACGGCTGTAAAGGTGGATGGGAAGAAACACTGAATCCATGTGTCCCATCTTAAACTGCTGCCACTCCCGCTTCCTTATGATCAGCAGCACTCTGGTGGAATTTTGACCCATGAAACTGAGAGAGCCACTGCATTTGTTCCTTTTTCCGACGCCAGCGAAACAGAGCAAAGGAATGAAGAAGGAGTGACGGGATCGGGCGAACCGGTCCCAGTTGAATCCGCAATTGCCCTTAATCCTGTCATTGATATCCCAGTGAGCAGATGCTCCGATGAAGGAGAGGTATCTTCTTTGCTATTTCCTGATCAAGAAGTTCCGGGTCATGTGCGACACAACCTACGGCCAAGAAAACATCTCGGGACCTCAGACACCACAGCTAGGAGATAAGGAAAGACTTGAATAGAAAGGGTTTGCTAGATTTCGAGTCTAAGGTACTGAGCGAGACACTGGACTGGACCTGTTGAGAGCTGGAACTCTGTTGTTGTGCTCTGTTCAGAAAGAAAGACTAACACATGTGAACGGTCAGGTTGTACAACGGATTGCCTTGATAACAACACTTTGTTTTCTTGAGATGAACGATAGGAGTCTGCATGTGAGACTCTAAACGGGCACAGGGAGAAAAACCCTCTGGCAGGACGGACTGCTGTGCCCGAGTTTAGCTTTGGACTTTTAGCTAGGAATGTACCCCTTTGGTCGTATTGTACTCGAAGAAGAACGTCCTTTTGCACCACGATATTTGCCATTTTATGAGCCAATGTTTTCTGCTTGGACCATGCGTGTGAAAATAGCCTTTGTGTTAGTAATAGTAGTTATATTAGCCATCTTTATGAGTGTATTCGTATATTTAGAGTATAAGTATCCTATGCAAGCGATGATGCCCTCTACCATTGCCCCACCTGAGCATGTGATGTTGGCCTTAGCACCTCATAAGGAAAGACACCGCCAGACTTCTGCAAAGAATGTATTCGTAGAAATGCTCCACCAAACCCATAGTACCACTAATATGACCGATTGCTGGATTTGTGGGCTCTTGCCATCAGTTATGCATAAACATGACTTATTTCTTTCTCTGCCTTTATCATATTTAGGTAGATGTGAAGCGTGGTTTCAAATGTTCTCTGCCATGTATAACCATTATGTGGAAAACCCCAAACAATATTCAGAAAAGGATTATATTATGATTCTAGCCTACATTGAAACACACCAGGGATTCGATCCAGCAGGAAATGGGGGGGAAGGATCACTGGACCCAGATGCTTGAATGAATTTGTATACTGTTAATGAAAACAATACTTGGTTGAAAGACGAACTTTACGATTTTGCCAGCTTTAATCATTCTCAGTATTTTCAGCAGTTTGTCACCAGGAATGTCACTATTGAGCGCATTATGCCCGTCCCTATTTTGAATACCTCCTCCGATTTTTGTGTGCAGGGAATTGGTCATGTTCAAGTTGGGAATAGTATTTGCAATTATTCTTATAGAATGAAAATCTTCAGTAGCCCTCCGCTGTTGACACCACCAAACGTGTATTTTGTATGTGGGGAAAATGCTTACACTTGGTTACCACGGGGATGGGCGGGGCAGTGCTACCTGTCTTTCTTGTACCCCCCTGTATACATAGCACCATCAGATTGCCATAGGACCCACCAATTTCATAGCCCAAGGGTGGTTTCCAATAGACAGCGAAGACAGCTCGGAATGACTGAAATTGACCAAACTGACACCTCTTTACAACAGTTCACAGATTTTAGTAAAGGGTTGGTCCCTTTCTGGGGGCCAATATTCAATAGCAGAGAAATAATACGATTGTCCAGAATAGTAGAGAATGTCATTAACATCACTACTGAGATTATGACCAATATCACTGTAGAGCTTCAGGCTACGAGGCTCGTTTTGCTCCAGAACCGGATCGTTCTTGACGTTATCTTGGCTGATCGAGGAGGAGCATGCCGAGTGATCCGCAGCTCCTGCTGTGTGTATATTCCAGACTTCACCCCCATGGTTCATTAAGCTATTCAGAAATTGCATCGCATTGCGGCGGAAATGCACACTGAGAATGGGTCCTGGTCACTCTCTGGCTGGTTGTTTGGGGCATCTATCGACTTGGGGTTGATGATAGTAGCTGGAGCAGCCGGTATCATCTTCACTTGCTGCCTTTGTATGCAATGTGGTCTGGCTTGTTGCTCCTATTGTGCTACCAGAGTGTCAGCCATGTTCGTTCCTTCTCCTGTGCCTTCTAAAACTCAGATGCTTCAAAAGGAGATTTGTGAGTTGATGGCCATTGACGAGGAAGTTTTCCAGGATTAGTACTTCCTTTAGTTAGCTACATCACGCTAAAAGGAGGGTTTGAGGAACCGGAATTCGATTTAGGCCTAGAAAAGCATGTAGTCACTATTAGTAATTAGCGTGATGCACCTATTAAGCACATATAGGGATTCAAATACTAATAAGCATGCATATGTGACAGTTTATGGATATTAATGTATGCCATATTACACGTTTTCTATCTAATCATAGTCAATACAGCTTGACCCGACCAGCGCCATTTTGTGGCCTAGTCTGCTTGCAGCATTAGTGAAAACCTTCCATTACACTTAGTTAGAAGCTGTTCTCCTGAGAAATAGTACAACTGTAGCAAACTTTTGCTTCTGCACGTTAAGCCTGTCAAGGTTTTAGGTGGAGATAAGCACATTCCAGGAGACGCTTTGCGGACTCTCTCGGAGCTAGCAGAAGGGAGTCACCCTCTCGACCTTGCTATAACGAGCTGTGCTAAACTAAGGAAGCTTTGTGTTCGATATATGGTCTTTCCTTTGCACCAACCTGTACCAACTTGTATTTTTCCTTCTTAGGTAACGGTTTCGAAACGTAACAGTATATTTGTGATTTGTTGATAATGTGCCAGCAGTCTTCTTGTGGACCTCGAAGGGTTAGGTCGCGAGAAGCTCCTCTGGCAGAGTTTGTTTTGTTAAAATAAACGATTGGGCATTCTACACTGCCAACTGACTGATTATTGGTAATTGGTATTAGGGCTATTTGTAAGTATAGCTCTATTGGGTTGTAATTTATTTTTCCGTACTTCAATAAGCCTCATCAGCCAGGCTATCCTGAATCCAGTGGCAAAGTGAGCAAGGGACCCACGTCTGGGCATCCCCTGCCAACTTAGGGCGAACAAAGCCATACCAAAGGGGATGATGGATGGAGCGTTTGAGCAAATAAAACACTCACCCCAGTCAACTGATCTGGGTTAAATCCATCATCAATATTTAGCTCACTCCACCACTCCAGTTCTGACATGGCCATATGGAAACCAGTCTGACCCTCTGCCTCATGGGAACAGTCCAGCCCGAACTGCCGATCCATGTCTTCCCTGGACCGGAAACAAGCATCCTAGGACCGGTTTCGGGTTCATAACCTTCATCAGCCAGGCTAGATTGAATCTAGTGGCAAAGTGAGCAAGGGACCCACGTCTGGGCATACACTGCAAACTTAGGGCAAACAAAGCAATTACAAAGGGGATGATGGACAGAGCGTTTGAGAAAATCAAACACTCACCACCAGTCAACTGATCTGGGTTTAATCCATCATAATTCTTTAGCTCACTCCACCACCTCAGTTCAGACATGGCCATATGCAAATCCTTCTGACCCTGTGCCTCGTGGGAAGAGTCCAGCCCGAACTGCCAAGCCATGTCTTCCCTGGACAGGAAATAAGCATCCAGGGACTGGTTTCGGGTTCATGACGAAAACACCCGAAACCGGTCCTAGGATGCTTGTTCCAGTCCAGGTAGGACCTGGCCTGGCAGTTCGGGCTAAACTGTTCCGATTGGTTGCAGGGTCAAGACTGATTTGCATATGGCTGGGTTCCAACTGGAAGGCCATGGTGAGCAAAAAAAAGATGGATTGAGGTCCAGGTCTCTGTACTGGGGTGAATGTATGACATTGTTTTGCATTCTGTCCATCAATTGTTCCTTTTGCAATTGTCACCCGAGTGAAACGGGTATGCTCAGACTTGAGTCCCGTGCTCTCCGTGCCACTAGAGTCAAGTTATCCTGGCTGATGAGGGCTGAAAGCCCGAAACCGGTCCTAGGATGCTTTTTTCCGGTCCAGGGAGGACCTGGCCTGGCAGTTTGGGCTGGACTGTTCCCATTGGGCGCAGGGTCAAGACTGATTTGCATATGGCTGGGTCCAAACTGGAATGGCATGGTGAGCAAAAGGACGATGGATTTAGGCCCAGATCTCTGTACTGGGGTGAATGTATGACTTTGTTCTGCATTCTGTCCATCAATTGTTCTTTTTGCAATTCTCACCCCGAGTGGGACGGGTATGCTCAGACATGAGTCCCGTGCTCTCAATGCCCCTGGAGTCAAGCTATCCTGGCTGATGAGGGCTGAAAGCCCGAAACCGGTCCTAGGAAACGTATTTCCAGTCCAGGGGAACCTGGCCTGGCAGTTTGGGCTGGACTGTTCCCATTGGGCGCAGGGTCAAGACTGATTTGCATATGGCTGGGTCCAAACTGGAATGGCATGGTGAGCAAAAGGACAATGGATTTAGGCCCAGATCTCTGTACTGGGGTGAATGTATGACTTTGTTCTGCATTCTGTCCATCAATTGTTCTTTTTGCAATTCTCACCCCGAGTGGGACGGGTATGCTCAGACATGAGTCCTGTGCTCTCAATGCCCCTGGAGTCAAGCTATCCTGGCTGATGAGGGCTGAAAGCCCGAAACCGGTCCTAGGAAACGTATTTCCAGTCCAGGAGAACCTGGCCTGGGAGTTCGGGCTGGACTGCTCTCATTGGGCGCAGAGTCAAGACTGATTTGCATATGGCTGGGTCCAAACTGGAATGGCATGGTGAGCAAAAAAATTATGGATGTAGGTCCAGATCCCTGTACTGGGGTGAATGTATGACATTGTTCTGCATTCTGTACATCAATTGTTGTTCTTGCACTGCTGCATTGTCTGCTGTAAGTGTTCTTTGGGCAAATGAACCTTGCACTGCTGCATTATCTGCTACCTGTGTTTATTGGGTGAGTGAAGCTTGCACTGTTGCATTATCTGCTACCAGTGTTAATTGGGTGAGTGAAGTTTGCACTGTTGCATTATCTACTCTGAATGTTTATCGGTTGGATGAAACTTGCACTGCTGCACTATCTGCTGTGAATGTTAATCGGGTGAGTGAAGCTTGCACTACTGCATTATCTGCTGTAAGTGTTCTTTGGGCGAATGAAGCCTGCACTGCTGAATTATCTACTGTAAGTGTTCTTTGGGCGAATGTAAATGTAAATGTAGGTATACTTATATAGCGCGACCTGTCACCACAAAGGGCATCCTGGCGCTTGCCTAGGGAACCCGTCCTGGTATTCCCCTGTGAGAGGCCCCGGCAGGGTATCCACAAGGTGAAAGCCAGGCATCCCGCCGCGAGGGGCCGTTGTGGAGATTAAGCAAGCTATTGCCCAGAGTCGCAGAGCGTGAACCCGAGAGTCGAGAAGGCACCGGGGCGAGAATTATCGAGACCGTGGAATTTTTAGCCCAAGACCCGCCGAGGCGGGGAATTGAACCCTGGTCCAGGGCCGATCTCAGCTTCCGGGTCTGCCGCCTCTAACCCCTGAGCCACACTTCTCCAACTTTCGTTGTTGCATTATGAGCTGTGAGTGTTAATTGGGTGTGGGACGTTTTCAATGCTGAATTATCTGCTGTACGAATTCATTGGGCAAGTGAAGCTTGTACCGCTGCATTATCTGCTATAAGCGTTCATTGGGGGATTGAAGTGTGCACTGCTGTTTTATCTGCTGTAAGTGTTCACTGGGTGCCTGAAGCTTGCACTGCTGCATTATCTGCTGTAAGTGTTTATTGGTTGAGTGAACCCTACTTTTACATCTGCATTATCTCCTGTATTTATTAATTGGGTGAGCGAAGCTTGCACTGCTGCATTATCAACAGTGAGTGTACATTGGATGAGTGAAGCTTGCACTGCTGCATTATCTGCTGCAAGCTGCATTTGGTGACTGATGCTTGCACTGCAGCATTATATCCTGTATGTGTTCACTGGGAGATTAAATCATACACTGCTGCATTATGTGCTGTAAGTGTTCATTTTGTGAGTGAATCTTGGACTGCTGCATTATCTGCTGTGAATGTTCATCTGGTGAGTGACGCTTGTACTATTGCATTATCTCCTGTTCATGTTCATTGGGAGAAAGAAGCTTGCACTGCTGCATTATCTGCTGTAGGCATTCATTACGTTAGTGAAGCTTAATCTACTTCATTATCTGCTGCAAGTGTTCATTGTGCGAGTGAAGTTTGCACTGCTGCATTACCTGCTGCAACTGCCCAATGGGTGAGTGAAGCCTGCATTGCTGTGTTATATTGTGTGTGTGTCCATTGGGTGAGGGAAGCTTGCACTGCTGCATTATCTGCTGTGTGTGAGCATTGAGTGAACAAAGCTTGCACTGCTGCATTATCAGCTGTAAGCATTCATTGGGTGAGTGAAGCTTGCACTGCTGCATTATCTGCTGCAAGCATTCATTTGGTGGCTGATGCTTGCACTGCAGCATTATATCCTGTATGTGTTCACTGGGAGACTGAATCATACACTGCTGCATTATGTGCTGTAAGTGTTCATTTTGTGAGTGAATCTTGGACTGCTGCTTTATCTGCTGTGAATGTTCATCGGGTGAGTGAAGCTTGTACTATTGCATTATCTCCTGTACGTGTTCATTGGG
The DNA here is from genome assembly GCF_964263255.1 of Lissotriton vulgaris. Lineage (NCBI taxonomy): Eukaryota > Metazoa > Chordata > Amphibia > Caudata > Salamandridae > Lissotriton > Lissotriton vulgaris. Next base: position 898,999,382 of record NC_141685.1, read on the forward strand.
AGAGAGAAGCTTGCACTGCTGCATTATCTGCTGTAGGCATTCATTACATTAGTGAAGCTTAATCTACTTCATTATCTGCTGCAAGTTTCCATTGTGCAATTAAAGCTTGCACTGCTGCATTATTGCTGCAACTGCCCCTTGGGTTAGTGAAGCCTGCATTGCTGCATTATCTGCTGTGTGTGACCATTGATTGAATGAAGCTTGCACTGCTGCAGTATTTGCTGTAAGCTTCAATTGGGTAGGTGAAGTCTGAACTGCTGCATTATATGCTGTAACCATTCATTGGGTGAGTGAAACTTACACTGAAGCATTATCTCCTGTACATGTTCATTGGGTGAGCAAAGCGTGCACTGCTTCATTATCTGCTATGAATATTCATCGGGTGAGTGAGGCTTGTAGGACTGCATTGTCTCCTGTATGTGTTATTGGAGGAGTGAAGCTTGCACTTCTGCATTATCTGCTGTAAGTGTCCATTGGGTAGGTGAAGCCTGCAGTGCCCCCTTCTCTGCTGTAAACATTCATTGGGTGATTGAAGCTTATACTGCTGCCTTATCTGCTGTGTCTGTCCATTGGGTAAGAGAAGCCTGCACTGCTGCACTATCTGCTGTAAGCGTGCATTGGGTGAAGGAAGCTTTCACTGCTCCAATATCTGCTGTAAGCGTGCATCAGGAGAGTGAAGCTTACATTGTTGTTTTATTTGCTGTAAGCATTCATTGTTTTAGTGAAGCTTACATTGCTGCATTATCTGTTGCAAGTGTCCATTGGGTGAGTGAAGATTGCACTGCTGCATTATCTGCTGTGTGTGTCCATAGGGTTAGGAAAACTTGCAATGCTGCATTATCTGCTGTGTGTGCCCACTGAGTGAATGAAGCTTCAACTGCTGCAGTATCTGCTGTAAGCGTCCATTGGGTGGGTGAAGCATGCACTGCTGCATTATGTGCTGGAAGCATTTATTCGGTGAGTGAAGCTTACACTGCTATTTTATCTGCTGCAAGTGTCAATTGGGTGAGTGAAGCTTGCACTGCTGCGTTATCTGCTGTGTGTGTCCATTGTATGTGTGTGTGTGTGTGTGTGTGCTTGTGTGAAGCTTGCACTGCTGCATTATCATCTGTGTGTGTTCACAAACTGAGGGAAGCTTGCACTGCTGCATTATCTATTGTAAGTGTTCTTTGCGTGAGGGAAGCCTGCACTGCTGCACTATCAGCTGTAAGTGTGTTTTGGGTAAGGGAAGCTTACACTTCTGCATTATCTGCTGTAAGTGTGCTTTGGGAAAGGGAAGCTTACACTTCTGCATCATCAGCTGTAAGTGTGCTTTGGGTATGGGAAGCTTATACTTCTGCATTATCTACTGTAAGTGTCCATTGAGTAGGTGAAGCCCTCCCTGCTCCCTTCTCTGCTGTAAACATTCATTGGGTAATTGAAGCTTGCACTGCTGCCTTATCTGCTGTGTCTGTCCATTAGGTGAGAGAAGCTTGAAATGCTGCACTGTCTGCTGTAAGGGTGCATTGAGTGAAGGAAACTTGCACTGCTGCAATATCTGCTGTAAGTGTGCATCAGGAGAGTGAAGCTTATCTGCTATAAGCGTTCATTGTGTTAGTGAAGCTTATATTGCTTCGTTATCTGCTGCAAGTGTTCATTGGGTGAGTGAAGTTTGCACTGCTGCATTATCTGCTTTGTGTGTCCATTGAGTGAATGAAGCTTGGGCTGCTGCCTTATCTGCTGTAAGGGTCCATGGGGTAGGTGAAGCTTTCCCTGCTGCATTATCTGCTGCAAGTGTCCATTGGGTGAGTGAAGCTTGCACTGCCGTGTTATCTGCTGTGTGTGTCCATTGTGTGTGTGTGTGTGTATGTATATATGTGTTTGAAGCTTACACTGCTGCATTACGATCTGTGTCTGTTCACAGACTGAGGGAAGCTTGCACTGCTGCATTATCTGCTGTAAGCGTTCATAGTGTGAAGGAAGCTTGCACTGCTGCACTATCAGCTGTAAGCGTGCTTTGGGTAAGGGAAGCTTGCACTGCTGCACTATCAGCTGTAAGCGTGCTTTGGGTAAGGGAAGCTTACACTGCTGCATCATCTGCTGCAAGTGTCCATAGGGTGAGTGAAGCTAGCACTGCCGTGTTATCTGCTGTGTGCGTCCATTGTGTGTGTGTGTGTGTGTGTGAAGCTTACACTACTGCATTACGATCTGTGTGTGTCCACAGACTGAGGGAAGCTTGCACTGCTGCATTATCTTCTGTAAGCGTTCATAGTGTGAAGGAAGCTGGCACTGCTCCACTATCAGCTGTAAGCGTGCTTTGGGTAAGGGAAGCCTACACTGCTGCATTGTCTGCTGCAAGTGTCCATTTGGTGAGTGAAGCTTGCACTGCTACGTTATGTTCTGCACATGTGCTTTGGGTAAGGGAAGCTTCCACGGCTGCACTTTCTGCTGTAAGCGTGCATCAGGTGAGTTAAGCTTGTATTGTTGCATTATATTGTGTGTGTGTAGATTAGGTGAAGGATGCTTGCACTGCTGCACTTACTGCTGTAAACGTGTCTCGGGTGAGTGAAGCTTTTATTGCAGCATTATCTGCTGTGTGTGTCCACTTGGTGAAGGAAGCTTACATTGCTGCATTATCCGCTGTATGTGTTTATTTGTTGAGCGAAGCTTGCACTGCTGTTGCATGTGCGGAAACTGTTCAGTGGCAATGTGCACTGCTCCAACCGAGCTATTGATGTTCTATTTGACATACTCAGGCTAGAATGAAAATCCTTTTCAGTTCTCAAAACAAATAATGAATTACTTCATAGGTTCTTGTAAGGAGTTGTGTTCATTATTTAAAGCATGTGAGAAAAGTGAACATGCTGATGGGAAATTCTGAAAGGGTTTGAAATAGACTACTTTTTAGGCCTGCGACCAGTTCGATGACCTCCACTTGCCACATTTTCTGCAAAACTGTCTGGCTTCTTTATTTTACTGGGTTGGAAAAACATTAAAATGAAGGTACAAATGCTGCAAAAAAATTGCATTTGCAGAGTTCAGTTAGGCGACTGAGTGACTGCAGTAGACTCTCAAGGATAAACCTAATGGGTCAGATTCCGATTGTAGACAAATGGGCGCTCATTGCGGCCTTGTCAGTACTATCTCTGAGCTGGGTGTCTCCTAGGCAGAGGGCAGCGGGGCTGGAGAGACACCATCGTGACATCATAGAAGGAAGTGGTCATAGGGCCAGGTTGCGTAAACTGAAAACTACACTATTTATTGCTAAACAACAATTGCAATTGAAAAATGTATTTAAAAAAAGGCAAAAGTGTGGTAATGAAGTGTGGCAGTGCTGCTTAGATCAATGTATGTAGCAAAGAATCTGATGAACGAATGGGCTTGCCGCTAACCGGCTATGTATTTGCAAGCCAATGGTTTGCATTTTACATTGTGACTGATGTACTTATCATATGGCGAGGGAGACGCCGATGTCCCATGGGTACTTACCGTTCCCCACAAACCTCAGTGTCAGTGACAATGCCAGAGACCATTTATTTGGGTTAGGGGTCACAAGACCCCTGGCTGTATTTATTTTTACACACACATAAATCATTTTTGCTATTAAAAGTTGCACAGTAATCACATTATTTACATCTTGTTTACAAGTGAGACCTTGCCTTAACAGATACTCTAGTATATTGGAATCATCTTTCCATAACTAGTCCGTTCCTGTACAACCAACAAAATCATAACCTTTCCGAGTGAGATCTTGACTGGGTCTGTGACCCTTTCTCTTACACCCCCTGGCCCAGAGAATGGGTACCTCATTATGGGGGCCAAACCTTCCGTCTTTCATACTGGGAGCTCTTCCGCCTCAGGATTTCTTGTACAGGGAGCTCGGATATCCTTAGGATACCTACCACAGACACCTGCTACCTCCAAGTTCCTCGTCCCACAAGGACCTGTACTAGCTTTCGCCAGTTGCACTTGCGCAGGTGGTTGGTAGGTAAGGACTGTGTTTCAGTGACCACCCCAAACCCTCCAATCAACTGCAACCGTCTTTCGACTTTTGACACCCAAACGTGTCGAATCTGTACACGGACCTAACTCCTTATTGGTGTTGGCGGGCTTGGTCATACTACTGGCCCACTGAAGTCCCTCAAAAAGGCTTCCCATATTTTCATATCCTAGTGACCTCACTTGACAATCTAGTATAGTGGTGCCTCAACTTCAGACCAGACAGTGCCAACAAGATTGACCTGGAAAATGGTTGCCCCATGGGTATGATGTGAAGTGCAAAATTCAACTGTCCAACTACCACCTGTAACTGATGTAGTGTCACCTTCTCGGCTCCAAGACATTCCTCCATTGCCCTTGAGAACACCCTGACCTTCTCCTGTGGGAGCCTAGACACGCCTTCTTTGGAATCAAATTCTATCCCCACAAATTCAATTAGGGCAGCTGGCCCACAGGTCTTTGCTTGTGTGAACAGTACCCCGAACATTCCCATTGGTTCCTGGAAAGATACCAAAGCTCTCTCACACTCTGTTGTTCCAGGTGAGCCTAAGAACAGGAAATCATCCAAGTAATGTATTGCCCACTGGTGCTCTGATCTCTGCTTAACCCCTTCGCTGCGGCGGCAATTCCGCCGCAGCGCTAGGGGGGAGGGGGGCAGAGCGGCACTCGCATGCTCGAGCCGCGGTTGAGCTGTGCTCATGACGGAGCGGTTCCGTCATGGCCTGCCCGCTCAATGGAACGTCCAGCGCCGGCGCGGAATTCGCGCCGCGCAGGCGCACCGAGCGGGCCATGACGGAACCGCTCTGTCATGAGCACAGCTCAACCGAGGCTCATGACGGAGCGGCTCCGTCATGAGCATGGAAAAGGTTAAATACCCATTCCAGGAAGGTGCTAAACCTCACAAAGTAAGCACAGTAGACTGAGCAGCTCATAGGCATACATTTGTCAAAGCAAAAAGCACCCTCAAATTCGAAACACAATTCATGAAAGTCCTCAAGGTGCACCAGAAGCAGCCTAAAGGCAGATTCTATATCTGCCTTTGCTAGCAATGTCCCAGGTCTCAGCTTCTGGATCATTGTAATTGCCTGATCTAACAAGTCGCCTTGTCTGAGCACAGCGATCCATTGATAGCCTCATTGACAGGTTGATCTTTAGGTGCATACAACTTGTGGATCAAACCGTACTCCGCTGTGTCATTCTTCGGGACCAACCCTAAGGGAGAACACACAAAATCCTCCAAAGGGAAGGAATCAAAAGGACCTGCCACTCTTCCCAGGTTCCTCTCTTTCAAAATCTTCTTTCTGACAATGCTAAGATTAGTCTTTAGTGTCTGATGATTTTTGAAGTATGCTACGCCCAAACAACTCTCAGCCGGGATCCTGAAATCACTCTTAAAACCCTCATAAAAACTGAGCTGCCGCTGTGTGCCTGTAAACATTTCACCATGACACCATTGCTTGCCAGTTAACTGGGGAAAGGGACTTGACCAATTGTGGTTGCTCATTCATGCTTTTTGGGGCCGCTATATTTCGTCTTTTTAAAACACTTGCAATCGGGGTGCGAGGGTAGCCAGCAAAAGGAACACCAATGCTTGAATTTGCTTGTCCCTGGGGGGAGATCTTTTATTGAAGTTCCAGCATGAGCCTTTCTTTGCTCCATCCCCTGAATTACCAGCTGCTCCTGAACCCACCCGAAAGGGCTGGTTTGGTGCGGCCTCGGCCTCAACTTTCTGTGGCTTCATGAAGAACAACCATGCGTTCACATCGATCTGATCCCGCCCTAAAGTGGGTCTAGTGGCCTTAATATGCGGACATTCTTTGTCATGGTCCCTCCATGCCATGCCTCTAAACTCAGCATGCATACAAACTGTCCTGTTCTGGTAGCACGCCAACTATGCCCCCAAGTTTAGGAATCACTCTTCTATGATTGCCTGGAAAATCGAGAAACCTTTGACCCGATTCATCATTATCTCCTCTACACTTTCCTAGTAAGGCCAATGCCCATACTCCCTTGAATGTGAGCGCTCCTTGCACCACTTACTCTCCTCCCTCTCAGGCACATATACAATTAATTCACACAGATCTGCATAATTTCGTTTCCAAATCTTCTCTTTAATATCTGTAGGCACGTGCCTGCCCAACTGCTCATGTTTAGAACATACATCCCCCAAACCCATGCTCGGCAATGGTGCCAACATATCAGCTGGGGTAGCTTCCTTGGGAGGGGAAGGGCCCTGGCTGTACTGTATGTGCCCCACTACTTGCCTGTGAGGTACTACGCCCTATTGACTCCTGTACCACCTGCACAGCAGAATCACTTACCACTCCCACCAGCCCTTGTGCACGCTGTCCCCTAGCAATCCAAATGGGCCACCAGCCTCCTGGCACTTTCGACATGGTCACTCTCTAATACACCTACCATTGCACCCCACCATTAATGGTGCAGGAAATACCCTTACCTTTTACAGCCAAGGCAAAACACTGGCTAGGTTAGCTACCAACTCTGGCTGCCGGCACTACCTGCTGGCATGACCTCAATTGCCATGCAGCTTTAACCGTTCTGTACAATACTGCTGTTTGACACCTGCAATACCACTGCTGGGGAGCAGCCCTGACCTTCACCACCGCCTACACTGCTCACTGGCACAACCTCTGGGGAAGCCCACAGTCCTTGTCCCCTACCCTGTTTTTTACTGGGGGAATGCCGCCCGTGATGCAGTCCCTAGGACCTTCCACCAGCAGAGCTGGCTCTACAGGCTGCCCCCCTTGTGGGCCCTATGGGCGCAAAAGTACCAATCAATCAATCAATCAATCACTGCATTTCTAAAGCGCGCTATATACCCGTGAGGGTCTCAAGGCGCTGGGGGGGCTGCTACTGATCGAAGAGCCAGGTCTTGAGAAGTCTTCTGAAGACCAGCAGGTCCTGGGTCTGTCGTAGGCTGGTAGGGAGAGTGTTCCAGGTCTTGGCGGCGAGGTATGAGAAGAATCTGCCACCGGCGGTGGTTTTCCGGATACGAGGAACTGAGGCGAGGGCGAAGCTCGCAGAGCGGAGGCTGGGGGTGGGTGTGTGGAAGCTGAGTCGGTCGTTGAGGTATGTAGGTCCGGTGTTGTGTAGCGCTTTGTGTGCGTGGATGAGGAGTTTGAAGGTGATCCTCTTGTTGATGGGGAGCCAGTGTAGGCCTCTCAGGTGGGGTGTGATGTGGCTGCGTCAGGGGACGTCGAGGATCAGTCGTGCCAAGGAGTTCTGGATTCGTTGTAGTCATCTCAGGAGCTTGGTTGTTGTTCCTGAGATGAGGGCGTTCCCGTAGTCGAGTCTGCTGGTGACGAGGGCCTGGGTGACGGTTTTTCACGTGTCGGGGGATCCATTCGAAGATCCTGCGGAGCGTTCGGAGGGTCTTGAAGCAGGACGCGGAGACGGCGTTGACTTGCTTGTTCATGGAGAGGGTGGAGTCGAGGATGACCCCCAGGTTGCGTGCATGGTCGGTGGGTTCCGGGGCAGTGCCTAGCGATGTGGGCCACCAGGAGTCATCCCAGGCTGATGGGGTGGGTCCGAGGATGAGGACCTCCGTCTTGTCTGAATTCAGCTTCAGTCTGCTGTCCTTTATCTAGTCAGCGACAGCCTTCATTCCTCTGTGGAGATTGGCTTTGGCGGTGTGGGGGTCTTCGGTGAGGGAGATGATCATCTGGGTGTCGTCGGCGTAGGAGATGATGTTGAGGGTATGTTGTCGTGCGACGTGGGCGAGGGGTGCCATGTAGATATTGAACAGTGTTGGGCTGAGGGAGGATCCCTGAGGCACGCCGCAGATGATCTCAGTGGTTTTTGAGCGGAAGGGTGGGAGGCGGATGCTCTGGGTTTTGCCGGAGAGGAAGGATGTGGTCCAGGCCAGGACCTTCTCTTGGATTTCGGCGTCATGGAGGCGTGCTGATAAGGTGCAGTGGCAGACCGTGTCGAAGTCTGCTGATAGGTCCAGGAGGATGAGGGTGGCTGTTTCTCCCTTGTCCATCAGGATCCTGATGTTGTCGGGTGCGGCAATGAGGGCGGTCTCGGTGCTGTGGTTGGTGCGAAAACCGGATTGGGAAGGGTCCAGGATGTTGTTGTCTTCGAGGTGGCGGGTTAGCTGTTTGTTGACAATCTTCTCTGTTACTTTTGCTGGGAACGGGAGCATGGAGATGGGCCAGAAGTTCTTGATGTCCTTGTGGTCCGCTTTGGGTTTCTTCAGTAGGGGGTTGATCTCGGCGTGCTTCCAGCTTTCCGGGAAGGTTGCTGTCTCGAAGGAGATGTTGATTGCTTTCCGGAGGTGGGGTGCGATGGTTGTGGTGGCTTTGTTGAAAACGTGGTGAGGGCAGGGTTCGGAAGGGGGTCCGGAGTGGATGAAGTTCATGGTTTTGATGGTGTCTTCGTCGACGATGGTAGACCAGGCGGTCAGGCGGCTGGTGCGGGTGGAGGTCGCGGGGGTGGTGGTCTCGGTGGTGGGTACGGGGTGTCGGAGTTGAAGCTGTCGTGGATGTCGGTGATCTTGCGGTGAAAGAAGGTGACCAGGGAGTCGCACAGGTCCTGTGATGGTCGAATGTCTTTGGTGTTGGAGCATTCAGCGTATCACTTACTCCATAATACCAGCAGCCCGTGCTCGCTTGGAGCCCTTCCTTGCTCCACCTGGCATCATCACAGAGATCTTCATCTGTTTAGCTGAGGGCAAACGCTTGCCGCCAACAGCCTAACTTGCAAGGCAAAATGCCACCATTTTAACTGACTATGTCCTTACTCGCACAGCTCCTAGAAATCCAATCTAATTACCCTGTAATCCATCCACTTGCATCATAAATCCTAAAAAAGGTAAACTCTTCGTGCAGAAACTCTTCAAAATGCACTAGAAACTAATGGCTGTAGTGGCTCTACCACACAGGCAAAATTGCAGCCAAAACACCCCAAAGCATTTTCAGAAGTCGAGGCCACCCTGAAAACACATCAAAAATATCCTAAAAGTTCTTAATTATGCCCCCAACGAATAAACCTGCACCAAAAGCACTCTAAAATGCCTCCCTGTTCCCCTAAATGGCAAGAGCAATTTAAATGCTTGTTTCTGCCGCAAAAACACTCTAAACGTGGCTAATAATGGCCATAATGAGGACAATAGGCTGTGACGAACCTCACTGCACCCCCTTTCACCTGGTAGCCCACCAACCACTCCTGAGCCTCCACAGAGAGTCTGATTATCAATAAAGACTCTTGGGTCAGGCGAAAAATCTCTCAAGCCTGTTGCGGCTCCGGGCAGTGCATCGAGATGGTAGCCGCTAGAATGGAATGCACTGCTGTCTTGCAGCGAGAGGCGGTGGGTGTCTGGGACAGTGTGGAGTGCGTTTTTTACTTTGCGACGAGCAGCAACAAATAGACCTGCTCGCCACCGCACAGCTCCTTAAATAGTGGCAGGGCTTAGGCCGCGCTATCTTGGAAAGCACCGACCTGGCCCAATCCGCACCCCTGGCACTAGCCAGGCCGCCGGGTCAAAACATCCCTATCCTGTGATTTGCCCCACGTCATATTGTTGGCTCTCCCAAGTGGGAGAGCCTCTGGAAGTCATATTACAAAATGTACATTTGCTGGAAGTCTAAAAACCTCCTTCCTTTTTCATAATAATGAGTGTGGAGGTATTTTGTGATCACCTATGAACAGCCGCAAAGCAGCAATGGAGGCCTGAGAGGATTTATTTATTTGAGTTTTATTTAGCGCTGGCTAAAACGCTTTACATGAGGTTCCTCATTGTTACAAAGGTACATCAGTTACAAATTACATCAGTTGCAAATAATAATGAGCATAGAAGACAAGCTGAAAGGAGCGTAGAAGGGTGAGGTAAATGGGTGGGAGTGAGATACGGCGGAGAGACGAAGGAAAGTCTGACCAAAGTCTGGCTGGGTAGGTGACGGCCGAGGGGAAGTCCACAGCCCATCTTCTCTATAACTATCAAGGTAGCTCCACCAGGCATCGGTCAAAAAGCAAGTTCTCAACGGTTGATGGTAAGGTCAGTGAGGGAGGAAGTAGACACAGCAGGGAGACATGGAGAACTATGTCCAATATCCGGCTGGGTATGTGATGGTCAAGGGGGTGAACCCGGGCCAATCTCCTCTATAGCTGTCTAGCAGCTCCACTGGGCATCAACCATGTTGCTCAGGTCTCATCGGAAGGGAAGAACAAGAGAATTCAAAAATACAAGAACAAGACCCCACTAAAGGATAAAGGGAATGGTGGAAGGGAATAGAAACAGGGGGCAGGGAAGGGGATCAGTTCTGCAACCCCGGCAGTGGACGAAAAAGTATCTCAAGGGGAGGAGCCGCCAGTCTGCTGGGACTCAATGGTCAGGGACATATCTCCCCCGGATGACGCTGCTGCTGAGATGTCTATGGAAGCAGAGATGACTGTGGTTGGTGTAGAACAGCTCGGCATCGGAGAGGGAACTGGGTCTGCCATTATGTCAGCTGGAGAAACGAAGGCAGCGGAGACCGCCATATTAAGGACAGGCACGTCATGACCGGGGCTGTATAGATTCTTGTGTAGGCATAGATGCGGGAGTTGATCTCCGCCACAATAAAGTCCTGCTGGTGTGAGACCACAGACAGCCCAGACACCGATGGGGAGAAGCGTGGGGTAGATGTAGCGGGACTTCATCTTTCTCTGGAGGACTGGTCCGAAATTCATGGAGGTTGCAGGAAGGTGAGCAGCGACTCCCGATGCCCTTAACAGAGTAATCCTTGCTGGGAGCAGAGAGAGCTGAGGTGTATTGTACATGGGGGACCCCTCTGGGTGTACCGCTAAGCCTCCCATGGCAGCTTGACTGCGGGCGCCATTTTGGGTTTTGCGTCGATCCCAGGCTCACCGAGGGCACTAGCTGCTAAATTACGAGAGTACAATTGGATTACAATCACCAGCGTGGCCCGGGTGACCAGGCAGCCCGAGTTATTATTACTGCCCTCCATTGCCTCCTTGTTGGAGGGCTGGAGCCCTCCTAGGCTGAACCTCTTTCCTGTAAGCGTGCTTGCGGCTGTGGCCGGGGCCCAGGATCATTCACCCGCAGCTCCTCCGAGCTCACTCGAGCTCCTTGTTACTCTGTACGAAGGGCAGGCACCACCATTTTAGGGCCAGACAGGCCGCCTCCTCGTAATACTTTCATTTGGTGTCCCGTTGCAGGGCAGCACCGGAGGCCCCTGGTGTCAACCACATCAGCCGGGGCCCAGGATTCATCTGCACCACCTCGGGAAGCAGGAAACGCCCGAGGGTCAGGCCACCGATTTCCCGGGTGGGCTCCGCTGTTGACAACGCCACTCTGCCTCGGCAAAGAGAGTATTGTTTAACTCATGGGGGCTCCGCTCGCCATGGACCCCCGGTCGCAGTTCCCCCACCTCTGAGGCTCCATCGGGCTCGCATTTACTGGAAGCGAGGATCAGGCACCGCCATTTTGTAGTCAGGCAGGCCGCCTCGCTGCGACTCTTTCAGTCAGTTTTTCTCAGCGATTCGGCATCGGCGGGCCCCGAGGCAAACCTCCATCCTTATGTTCGCATCCTTTTGTAGTGAACATTTTTTGTGAAAGCAGCCTAAGTCCCTTAAAGAGGGGGTGCTGTTTATCAAAAAAGAAAAGAAATGTATATGCAAGGGGTAGAGCAGGGTGTAGAGCACGGCAGGGATGTGAGAGAGATGTGGGAGGCAAGTAATGGTCCCCTTTCTGCTCCCTCAAGGCTGCCTGCTTCATTTTCCTCTTTGCGAATAATTTACTACCCCATATCAGGTAACTGATCGAGCTGAAAGGGACTGATCAAAACCACGGATACATGGAAGACACCTCTTGCACACTGCCGACTAATACTCATGCAGGATGTGATTTTGCGAATGGCAGGCTTTTCAACTGTAAAAAGCCTTTGTACATCAGGCCCGAAGTGCAATAACACTTCACCAATGCCCATGTGAGCCAGTTCACAAGTACTTTGCTGTGCTCTGTGATTTGGAAGACACCATTCTATGCAGGGGGGAAATTTCTCATGTCCCATCAGAGCACATTCCCTAAGCAAGCCTGGTTCACATTTAATTCCAGCTGGACAACAAAATGACATTATCGTAATCATTGCTAACTCAACAAAACATCTAAGAAGAATGGTTTTCCTGGCGCATGTGGACAGAGTTAGACGCCAAGGAGGCAGGGGGTGTTTACAGCTGGGGTGGGACACATCTCCAGATGTCAGATGATGCAATGTCATTATTATAGTCCCCAGTCGTTGGTCGTGGGTGGTTGGGCGGACCGAGGAGCGAAGTAAAAAGTCTTGAGTAGTTGGGTGTGTGCACTGGGTGAGAGCGGCTGTTGGTGGCAGGCTGACGTCATATAAGGAGGCGCGGTGGAAATGTAAATCTTTCCCAAACCTTTTGGTAACGTTTGTAAACTTTGCACTTCTCAAAAAGTTGCAAAGTTTTCGTGAAGTTTCCAAAAGAAAGAAAAAGCATCTTTTGGTGATCTACAAAACTGTAGGATATTTTTTTCCTGCACTATAAATGTTGCAATGTTTACTGAGTAACACGTACCGAAATGGAACATTTCGCATCTCCGCACACCCGTGTATGTAAAATACTTGTTAAAAACATGATTAATTAGAACCCATACCTCTGCAGTTAAAGTTACCCCCTTTAGAAGAGCAAGATGTGGATTTATAGTTTGCCACAGGCGAGGCATCTGGCAAAAAGGGGTGAATGTTCCATCTGCCCCAATTAGAGTGCATTGATGTCTATGCCGTCTAAGTAGGCCATACAGGACACCTGCATTTTTGGTGGAAGTCTTGCATCTACCAGACACCTTCACACATCCACACGTGCTCATACATTAGTAGGAGATTATTTTCAATGCAGCAGGGCTGCCTGTTGGGACTGTCTTTAATCAGATTGTTTTAGAGGAACAGCTGGAAGTGGACAGTTTCAAAGGTAAGTCGGAGTCCCACTTTATAGGCCAAAAAGTGCCAATCTTATCAGAGGTTCATCACAAGTGTGTTTTAGAGGAACATCTGGAAGTGGACAGTTTCAAAGGAAAGTCCCACATATAGACCAAAAGTGCCAATCTTATCAGAGGTTCATCACAATGGTGCCCTGCCCTGATATTGTTGAGGGAAAATGTCCTGGGAAGTATGCATTTTAACCAATATAAAGCTCCTGGCATTAGTGAGCACTTGTGATATAACATGTAATATATGCAAATGTATGACATTACAATAAAAACCATTACAACGCATACCTTTACAACGTGGTCAAAACAACACAGATTCCATTACAACGCATGCTTTTACAACGCATATTCCATTACAATGAAAATTACTATTCTATCACCGCTGGGTTCTTACCTCACAGAAGGTGCTGGTCAGTGAGGGATATGCATTGTGATGACATGTGTTATAATGGCATGTGTTGTATTGGATCCTGCGTTACATTGACTGCGTTGTAAAGGCATTCCTTTCTGGTGAAGAATTGGCTTGGTAGTTTAGTCTGCCCTGTTCCCATGATGCACTGGGCCAGGGACAGACTGATTTGCATATAGCCAGGTTCTGAGCTGGGATGGTGCAGTGAGATAAATAACGGTGATGGATCAAGCCCTGATCTTTGGACTGGGTAAGAGTGGTCTGCTTAATTCAGACACTCTGTTCATCACCACCCCCTTTTCTAAATCGTTTTTGGCCACTATAGGTGTGGCAGGGTATACTCAGACATGAGTCCCTTTCTCACTGCACCATCAGGATTCAAGCAAGCCGGGCCGAAGAAGGCTGAAATGCCAGAAACCGGTCCCCGGTAGCTTGTCTCCTTTCTGGTGAAGAATTGGCTTGGTAGTTTAGTCTGCCCTGTTCCCATGATGCACTGGGCCAGGGACAGACTGATTTGCATATAGCCAGGTTCTGAGCTGGGATGGTGCAGTGAGATAAATAACGGTGATGGATCAAGCCCTGATCTTTGGACTGGGTAAGAGTGGTCTGCTTAATTCAGAAACTCTGTTCATCACCACTCCCTTTTCTAAATCGTTTTTGGCCACTATAGGTGTGGCAGGGTATACTCAGACATGAGTCCCTTTCTCACTGCACCATCAGGATTCAAGCAAGCCGGGCCGAAGAAGGCTGAAATGCCAGAAACCGGTCCCCGGTAGCTTGTCTCCTTTCTGGTGAAGAATTGGCTTGGTAGTTTAGTCTGCCCTGTTCCCATGATGCACTGGGCCAGGGACAGACTGATTTGCATATAGCCAGGTTCTGAGCTGGGATGGTGCAGTGAGATAAATAACGGTGATGGATCAAGCCCTGATCTCTGGACTGGGTAAGAGTGGTCTGCTTAATTCAGACACTCTGTTCATCACCACCCCCTTTTCTAAATCGTTTTTGGCCACTATAGGTGTGGCAGGGTATACTCAGACATGAGTCCCTTTCTCACTGCACCATCAGGATTCAAGCAAGCCGGGCCGAAGAAGGCTGAAATGCCAGAAACCGGTCCCCGGTAGCTTGTCTCCTTTCTGGTGAAGAATTGGCTTGGTAGTTTAGTCTGCCCTGTTCCCATGATGCACTGGGCCAGGGACAGACTGATTTGCATATAGCCAGGTTCTGAGCTGGGATGGTGCAGTGAGATAAATAACGGTGATGGATCAAGCCCTGATCTTTGGACTGGGTAAGAGTGGTCTGCTTAATTCAGACACTCTGTTCATCACCACCCCCTTTTCTAAATCGTTTTTGGCCACTATAGGTGTGGCAGGGTATACTCAGACATGAGTCCCTTTCTCACTGCACCATCAGGATTCAAGCAAGCCGGGCCGAAGAAGGCTGAAATGCCAGAAACCGGTCCCCGGTAGCTTGTCTCCTTTCTGGTGAAGAATTGGCTTGGTAGTTTAGTCTGCCCTGTTCCCATGATGCACTGGGCCAGGGACAGACTGATTTGCATATAGCCAGGTTCTGAGCTGGGATGGTGCAGTGAGATAAATAACGGTGATGGATCAAGCCCTGATCTTTGGACTGGGTAAGAGTGGTCTGCTTAATTCAGACACTCTGTTCATCACCACCCCCTTTTCTAAATCGTTTTTGGCCACTATAGGTGTGGCAGGGTATACTCAGACATGGGTCCCTTTCTCACTGCACCATCAGGATTCAAGCAAGCCGGGCCGAAGAAGGCTGAAATGCCAGAAACCGGTCCCCGGTAGCTTGTCTCCTTTCTGGTGAAGAATTGGCTTGGTAGTTTAGTCTGCCCTGTTCCCATGATGCACTGGGCCAGGGACAGACTGATTTGCATATAGTCAGGTTCTAAGCTGGGATGGTGCAGTGAGATAAATAACGGTGACGGATCAAGCCCTGATCTTTGGACTGGGTAAGAGTGGTCTGCTTAATTCAGACACTCTGTTCATCACCACCCCCCTTTTCTAAATCGTTTTTGGCCACTATAGGTGTGGCAGGGTATACTCAGACATGAGTCCCTTTCTCACTGCACCATCAGGATTCAAGCAAGCCGGGCCGAAGAAGGCTGAAATGCCAGAAACCGGTCCCCGGTAGCTTGTCTCCTTTCTGGTGAAGAATTGGCTTGGTAGTTTAGTCTGCCCTGTTCCCATGATGCACTGGGCCAGAGACAGACTGATTTGCATATAGCCAGGTTCTGAGCTGGGATGGTGCAGTGAGATAAATAACGGTGATGGATCAAGCCCTGATCTTTGGACTGGGTAAGAGTGGTCTGCTTAATTCAGACACTCTGTTCATCACCACCCCCTTTTCTAAATCGTTTTTGGCCACTATAGGTGTGGCAGGGTATACTCAGACATGAGTCCCTTTCTCACTGCACCATCAGGATTCAAGCAAGCCGGGCCGAAGAAGGCTGAAATGCCAGAAACCGGTCCCCGGTAGCTTGTCTCCTTTCTGGTGAAGAATTGGCTTGGTAGTTTAGTCTGCCCTGTTCCCATGATGCACTGGGCCAGGGACAGACTGATTTGCATATAGCCAGGTTCTGAGCTGGGATGGTGCAGTGAGATAAATAACGGTGATGGATCAAGCCCTGATCTTTGGACTGGGTAAGAGTGGTCTGCTTAATTCAGACACTCTGTTCATCACCACCCCCCTTTTCTAAATCGTTTTTGGCCACTATAGGTGTGGCAGGGTATACTCAGACATGAGTCCCTTTCTCACTGCACCATCAGGATTCAAGCAAGCCGGGCCGAAGAAGGCTGAAATGCCAGAAACCGGTCCCCGGTAGCTTGTCTCCTTTCTGGTGAAGAATTGGCTTGGTAGTTTAGTCTGCCCTGTTCCCATGATGCACTGGGCCAGGGACAGACTGATTTGCATATAGCCAGGTTCTGAGCTGGGATGGTGCAGTGAGATAAATAACGGTGATGGATCAAGCCCTGATCTTTGGACTGGGTAAGAGTGGTCTGCTTAATTCAGACACTCTGTTCATCACCACCCCCTTTTCTAAATCGTTTTTGGCCACTATAGGTGTGGCAGGGTATACTCAGACATGAGTCCCTTTCTCACTGCACCATCAGGATTCAAGCAAGCCGGGCCGAAGAAGGCTGAAATGCCAGAAACCGGTCCCCGGTAGCTTGTCTCCTTTCTGGTGAAGAATTGGCTTGGTAGTTTAGTCTGCCCTGTTCCCATGATGCACTGGGCCAGGGACAGACTGATTTGCATATAGCCAGGTTCTGAGCTGGGATGGTGCAGTGAGATAAATAACGGTGATGGATCAAGCCCTGATCTTTGGACTGGGTAAGAGTGGTCTGCTTAATTCAGACACTCTGTTCATCACCACCCCCTTTTCTAAATCGTTTTTGGCCACTATAGGTGTGGCAGGGTATACTCAGACATGAGTCCCTTTCTCACTGCACCATCAGGATTCAAGCAAGCCGGGCCGAAGAAGGCTGAAATGCCAGAAACCGGTCCCCGGTAGCTTGTCTCCTTTCTGGTGAAGAATTGGCTTGGTAGTTTAGTCTGCCCTGTTCCCATGATGCACTGGGCCAGGGACAGACTGATTTGCATATAGCCAGGTTCTGAGCTGGGATGGTGCAGTGAGATAAATAACGGTGATGGATCAAGCCCTGATCTTTGGACTGGGTAAGAGTGGTCTGCTTAATTCAGACACTCTGTTCATCACCACCCCCTTTTCTAAATCGTTTTTGGCCACTATAGGTGTGGCAGGGTATACTCAGACATGGGTCCCTTTCTCACTGCACCATCAGGATTCAAGCAAGCCGGGCCGAAGAAGGCTGAAATGCCAGAAACCGGTCCCCGGTAGCTTGTCTCCTTTCTGGTGAAGAATTGGCTTGGTAGTTTAGTCTGCCCTGTTCCCATGATGCACTGGGCCAGGGACAGACTGATTTGCATATAGTCAGGTTCTAAGCTGGGATGGTGCAGTGAGATAAATAACGGTGACGGATCAAGCCCTGATCTTTGGACTGGGTAAGAGTGGTCTGCTTAATTCAGACACTCTGTTCATCACCACCCCCCTTTTCTAAATCGTTTTTGGCCACTATAGGTGTGGCAGGGTATACTCAGACATGAGTCCCTTTCTCACTGCACCATCAGGATTCAAGCAAGCCGGGCCGAAGAAGGCTGAAATGCCAGAAACCGGTCCCCGGTAGCTTGTCTCCTTTCTGGTGAAGAATTGGCTTGGTAGTTTAGTCTGCCCTGTTCCCATGATGCACTGGGCCAGAGACAGACTGATTTGCATATAGCCAGGTTCTGAGCTGGGATGGTGCAGTGAGATAAATAACGGTGATGGATCAAGCCCTGATCTTTGGACTGGGTAAGAGTGGTCTGCTTAATTCAGACACTCTGTTCATCACCACCCCCTTTTCTAAATCGTTTTTGGCCACTATAGGTGTGGCAGGGTATACTCAGACATGAGTCCCTTTCTCACTGCACCATCAGGATTCAAGCAAGCCGGGCCGAAGAAGGCTGAAATGCCAGAAACCGGTCCCCGGTAGCTTGTCTCCTTTCTGGTGAAGAATTGGCTTGGTAGTTTAGTCTGCCCTGTTCCCATGATGCACTGGGCCAGGGACAGACTGATTTGCATATAGCCAGGTTCTGAGCTGGGATGGTGCAGTGAGATAAATAACGGTGATGGATCAAGCCCTGATCTTTGGACTGGGTAAGAGTGGTCTGCTTAATTCAGACACTCTGTTCATCACCACCCCCCTTTTCTAAATCGTTTTTGGCCACTATAGGTGTGGCAGGGTATACTCAGACATGAGTCCCTTTCTCACTGCACCATCAGGATTCAAGCAAGCCGGGCCGAAGAAGGCTGAAATGCCAGAAACCGGTCCCCGGTAGCTTGTCTCCTTTCTGGTGAAGAATTGGCTTGGTAGTTTAGTCTGCCCTGTTCCCATGATGCACTGGGCCAGGGACAGACTGATTTGCATATAGCCAGGTTCTGAGCTGGGATGGTGCAGTGAGATAAATAACGGTGATGGATCAAGCCCTGATCTTTGGACTGGGTAAGAGTGGTCTGCTTAATTCAGACACTCTGTTCATCACCACCCCCTTTTCTAAATCGTTTTTGGCCACTATAGGTGTGGCAGGGTATACTCAGACATGAGTCCCTTTCTCACTGCACCATCAGGATTCAAGCAAGCCGGGCCGAAGAAGGCTGAAATGCCAGAAACCGGTCCCCGGTAGCTTGTCTCCTTTCTGGTGAAGAATTGGCTTGGTAGTTTAGTCTGCCCTGTTCCCATGATGCACTGGGCCAGGGACAGACTGATTTGCATATAGCCAGGTTCTGAGCTGGGATGGTGCAGTGAGATAAATAACGGTGATGGATCAAGCCCTGATCTTTGGACTGGGTAAGAGTGGTCTGCTTAATTCAGACACTCTGTTCATCACCACCCCCTTTTCTAAATCGTTTTTGGCCACTATAGGTGTGGCAGGGTATACTCAGACATGAGTCCCTTTCTCACTGCACCATCAGGATTCAAGCAAGCCGGGCCGAAGAAGGCTGAAATGCCAGAAACCGGTCCCCGGTAGCTTGTCTCCTTTCTGGTGAAGAATTGGCTTGGTAGTTTAGTCTGCCCTGTTCCCATGATGCACTGGGCCAGGGACAGACTGATTTGCATATAGCCAGGTTCTGAGCTGGGATGGTGCAGTGAGATAAATAACGGTGATGGATCAAGCCCTGATCTTTGGACTGGGTAAGAGTGGTCTGCTTAATTCAGACACTCTGTTCATCACCACCCCCTTTTCTAAATCTGATATTGTTGAGGGAAAATGTCCTGGGAAGTATGCATTTTAACCAATATAAAGCTCCTGGCATTAGTGAGCACTTGTGATATAACATGTAATATATGCAAATGTATGACATTACAATAAAAACCATTACAACGCATACCTTTACAACGTGGTCAAAACAACACAGATTCCATTACAACGCATGCTTTTACAACGCATATTCCATTACAATGAAAATTACTATTCTATCACCGCTGGGTTCTTACCTCACAGAAGGTGCTGGTCAGTGAGGGATATGCATTGTGATGACATGTGTTATAATGGCATGTGTTGTATTGGATCCTGCGTTACATTGACTGCGTTGTAAAGGCATTGCATTGTAATGCCTGCATTGTAATGGGTGTTAAACTAAATATACTGCTCAGCTGTGAGCTTTGGAGTGACTTGTCATTTTTCTACCCATCAGTATCATATCACAAGACCATGATGAGGATCCACCACAATGCTTTTGTCACCACTCATTGTCACCGCTTTCTTATTGGCTGAAGTGGCCTCATTTATGAGAAATGACGCATCGCTGCGTGAAAGCAGCGATGCGTCACTTCTCAGTGCGCACTCCTTGCGACATTCCTGATGCGTCATATTTAATGTATGACGCATCATGTCGCAAGGAGTAACAGATACTTCAGTATTTCTGACGTATCTGTAAGCGCAAAAGTGACGCATTGCTGGAGTGTATCAGAAAAGTGACGCAACTCCAGCAATACGTCCTTTCACATGGGGCAAGCCCCATGTGAAAGGGCCTGTGTCAGTCTTACGCCTGCTGTGAGGCAGGCGCAACATTTTGACGCAACAGCGTCCTAAAAGTGAGGCAGTGAAATCTCATAGATTTCACTGCGTCACTTCTACAACCCTTCCTTGCGTCAATACGCCCTCCTTGCATACATTATACCTGGCGCTGGTATAATGTGGCGCAGGGGTTTACAAAGTGACGCATCTACCTAGATGCGTCACTTTGTAAATATGGCGCAACAAGGCGCATTTTCTACGCCACTGGTGCGTCACAAAAAGTGACGCACCGGTGGCGTAAAAGTGGCGCACAGCCTCATAAATGAGGCCAAGGTTTCCTCTATCGTTTCTCCCACTGTGGCAGGAGATACTTGAGTCGTAAACTATGTTCAATATGGTGGATTCCACCGCAGAGGGAAAATGCTGTTCCTCTTGTATAGGCTTTTAGGGGGGTCTTGTATCCTCGTCAACGTTCCACACTCAACGCTGCTGCTGGAAACACATTTTCCCTGATTGATTTCTGCTTAATGTCACCCAATTAGAACCACTGTTGCTTGGCTGCTGCCTATCAGACCACGTCAAGGCTTCCTTCTAGAGATGTTGCTTAGTTCAGCTCCTCTTTCTTTGAAGCACTGAGACTAATTTCCTGGCCAGTCCTCTATCAAGAAGCACTGCTACAGAATCAGCATGGCATGATGGAGGACCTGCTGCTCTCCCTCATACACAACCTGGTGCCCAGGTCCACAAATAAAATGCTCTCTGCTAGAAGAGACCCCACTACCATGGGTTCTTATCCTAGGCAAAGTGATATTTTGCTTCATTCCTTTCATCTGGATATGGGCTGGGTATGTTTTGCATTTCGCCATGAGAAGTGGGTGTCTACTTATAGTATTGTTGTGGTAGTCATCATGACTTGATCTAGAACACTTCAGACGGGTTCCGTACCAGTCTACCACTTTAACCTTTCTGAAGCAGCTTCCACTATCAACGGCTGAGGCTTTTCATTGCAAGAAGGTTTACTTTGGCACCTTGTCCCACAAAGACCTACAGAAGAAGTTCACTCGTTTTCCTGCAGGGATATTCTCTGTGGAGTCCTGTACAAAGCTTGTTTTTTTTTATTTTTAACATACTTTATTGATGACCATGACATACTAACCATTGCAATAAGTATTGTACAGAGACAGCATTTTGTATTTATAATATGTACCACACATGTGTAACATGAAACTACCATACATTTTGTGCTATTCAATATGAATTGAAGGACAAATAATCTCTAATGACAACATGAGTATCAGGATCATCGTAGTTATGACCAAGGAATTGACTGCAGAAAGCATTTACATTTATAATTAGCGAGAATAACAAGTTCAACCATACCCCTAACCTCACTAGCCCACCCAACCTGGACTCCTGGTCAGTCGATTATTAACTTCCAAAGACAACCGAGAGGAAAATTCTAGTAGAGAAATTCTATGAGGTCTATAGGGCCCGTGGGTTACAGTGTATGGGTAAGAGTCTCAGAACCCAGAGACCGGGAATCATAGCATTACCTGGTAGGTCATACGGGTGGGGTACTTGTACAAAGGTTCTTAAACTCTGTAAAGGAATTGGGGAACAAATTATCTTGGGTGGCCAAAATAAGTTCTGCTGCCTTATGTGGAATTCAGGGACCTAAAATCCGTAGCCCAGGTGGGACTTCACTTCTCCATCCCAAGAAAAAAAAAAGAAAGAAAGAGAGAGAGAGAGAGAGAGAGAGAGAGAGAGAGAGAGAGAGAGAGAGAGAGAGAGAGAGAGAGAGAGAGAGAGACTTTGTTTCTAGTGGTGTTCTTTCATTAAGCACTTCAATGCATTCTGGTATTTTCCGGTTTTGTTTGGTTCCGTGTAACTTTCACTCCAGACGGCAATGATTTGTAAAATGAATGTGCAGACTGGAAAGTTGTATCCTCGTAAAATGCAGGCATATGGAGACATTACCTCCGTGGGCTGCTAAGGGTCGGTCTAGTGGAAGTCAACGAGCCCTCTGCATGGTAGATCATGTATATAGCACACTCAGACTCACCTGCCCCATAAACCATCAGCAACCTTTCGCTGTACAGAATGGCGTCTGTTCAGAGCGCCAGACATAGCGCAATTATTGTTTGAATTTGAAAAATATTGTATGCAAATATATAGAAATACAACATAAACGACTGGATCATTCCCTGCGGGGGAAAATGTGGCCTGTTGGCAAATTTGCAACTGAAGCACAGTTTTTATGGTCTGGCTTGTCAGCGCAGATGTGGACAGATGTGTGTGCATATCACTAGAGAGGGGCTTTGGCTCCGCCCACATGTTGTGCTCTAGAAGTATGTGTTGACTGGCAGAAGTTGTGTGCTTCCACAAAAAATGTGCTTGCCCTCCACGCATCTGCAATCACTTTATTTATACAGCTGCCTAAGGTTGAACTTTCAGGGTCATACACATGACATTGGAATGCAATTAAAGTTCCTCAGATAGGTAGATGGTCAATATTGTTGTTTTCTGGTATCAGCACAGATGGGAGGAGGACAGTTATTTACCTATATGGACTGTCCCCTATTTTAACCTACACCAATATTATGCTATGGGTATCTGCTCCCACACAAATACATATCTACTCCAATGCTATTTACTTGTAATGGTTCACATTACCATACAACATTCAGTTAAAGCCAGACCCATTGGCACTGCCAGTGCTTGTTTAGAATTTGATGCAACACAAACCTAGCTTCAGAAGCAGAAGAGCTATTTAAAGCAAAAGACATTGCAGAAAACATATTCTTGGAAAAAATACCTTTTTTTTGGGGGGGGGCGGGGGGGGGGGTATTGAGATTGTTAGGATTGTGACCACCAAGCAAAAACCGGGCCCCTTACCTCACAAAGACGTTGCTTCCTGGGAAGGTTTTACCTTTTTCTCTCGTTTAACCAAATCCAAGTCATCCTTTGGCGTTCACTGATGATGACTAGAAAATGTCGATTCTCGCGCAAGATCAACAGCTTTGTTCCTTCTGATGCTGGGAACTGGCCTAGCACATTGAAGAGGCTCTGCCTCATGGGGTTCGGGTTTGCCAGTTAAATATGGAAACTGGCTGCCATCTTTGAGGTCTGTTTTTAGCTCCTTCCGCTCTTAGGATTTGTGAGGGTCACCCCAAGGAGGTCTGGTGGGCTTATGCATTCAATTACCATCCCTGGTATGTTAATCCATGCGTATGGGGCGCATTTGGTTCTCACTTCGATGGTGTTGTTCCCATCTCCTCAGTCATGTCATAATTTAATTGCCACATAAATAAAGACTGATTCTCTTGAGGAATAAGATTAATTCTGAACAGAGGAAGATGGTTAACTGCCCTTTCTGAATCATTTAAGAATGATTGCAAGGTTTATTGAGCCATTTGAATGAGTTTGTTTTTTATTAATGCGGTTCAGAAGAGTAGTCCAAAAGACAGTATACTCGAGAGAGTTTAAGTGATTCAGAGCAGGCCTGGGGCTCCATGACGCAGGGAAAAGCAGAAGGCCCCAACCCGTGGTGGTGCCAAATTACTACAAAAAGCTCTTCTCATGAGACCTACATTAGAAAAATTCCATTTCTCTTGGAGCCCTAAAAATTCATTTCACCGTTGATCCCATAACAAGACTGGGTAGCTCACCAGTCCTATTTTGTCTTTCTATTCTGTTGCTTTTAGTTAAGCTTTAATCTTTGTAGATGCAAAACTGCAAAACCAGAATACAATGAAAATTCCAAAAGTGAACTGAGTAAGCTATTTGTGCAGGTTGCATAGAACAAAAAAAAATAGAGCCCCGTGGAAAATATGCTTAGGGCGGATGCATACCTTCAAGGGCGGGCCAACCGGGGCCCACCCTCCTATTACATTCATTAAGGGGTTGCTTGTTGGGTCTGGGGCCTCGCAACTGGGTGTGCAGTGGTTGGTCGGGATTCAACAGCAATCAGCAGCACTCAGCTGCAAAAATGTGCGTCTGTCAAGTGCTCCTTAAGGGCGACTTCTCCCACACGTCTGGGGGCAGGAGAAACAAAGTGAGTAATAAATACATATTAATGCGTGATGGCACTGTAGCCGGCTGATTTCTTTCACATTTCAAAATGATTCTCCCAACCTCTGTGCAGAGAGTTCATTTCTTTTTGGTCGTTTATTTTTGATTAGCTGGTTGGAAGCAAACTCACAGTCCCAGTGGGATGGGAAAGGTGAGAGGATGTGAGCCAAGGGTTCTTTCTTTAGTGTTTCTTCCATTTTTGGGAGGGAGATTAATGTGGATAGTGTAAAAAGGGCATCCCACTTCGGGCACTAGGCCTGAGTGCGTTGCCCTGGATCAATGACACACACTCAAGCATGCACGCATGCATGCAAGCACACACATACACACACACACACTGAGCCAGAAGACCATATGTGGTCTCTGCCCGTTCATTATATAACCACGCCTGGCCAGAGGATGCATTAGGTGCAGTTCCAGGGTGTTTCATCACCGCCGGGCATTGCCAGATGGTAGTTACATCCCTTGTACGCGTTGCACTTTGCTGTCGTGCTTGGCATGTAAAGTCTCTGAGTCGGTTGTATGGCATTACAACGCTGGCTTTTACCCCACATGCCATTACAACGCGGGGATTACTTTCGCTGGAGGGCGCTGGATAGTGGAATAGTTTAATTTTCTATTCCAACTCCAGCCCATGTTGACAGTAGGGAAGGTGTTGGATAGAAAATTAAACTATTCCCTATCCAACAGCGCCCTCCAGCGAAAGTTGTTGTAATGACTTTTGTTGTAATCCCTGCGTTGTAATGGCATTGCGGGGTAATCCCCGCATTGTCATGGCTGTTCCCCCTCTGAGTCTCTGGCTTCTGGGTTGATTGGGCCTGAGGTTGTCCCGCTGGTGACAGGAGTAGTTGTTATTGTCCTCAGACTCCTAGCTGCCCTGGCGGGTGTTGACAGCATTGGCTCTCGAGTCACTTGACACAGGGGTAGGGATGTTTGCTGGGATAGGCCAATATGAGCTCTCCCACTCCGTTCTCTTGTTCCTCAGCTTCTGAGCCAGGCTGTGGAGTTGACTCTCCGGAAACAGGACACATTTCTGGTGACTGTTTCTTGACCTTGTCAGGGAGTGATCGTGGTACCATATGAGCAGGTTGCCTGAAAAGGTTCCGGATTCAAATAGAGTTTGAAACTTCCACCCCGGTATCCTGTCCATAATAAATACATTGTTTCGGGGGGATATGACTCGGACTCTTGCATGCCGCCTCTCACTGATGCACGCGTTGGTTTGAGTGTGCCTGGTCTGGGTACATACTGGATAATTTGGAGGTGGAGTCCATCCTAGGGAGATTGGGATGGTGTCACACCAGTGTCCGTTGGGAATTAGGGACCATGGGGACTATTGCGTGGTGCAGGGAGGTGTCCCTCAGTACTCTCTTAGAATCCGGTGCATGCTCAGTTCTGCATTCATGCCTTCAGCTTCATCATTGGCTTTTGGCCATTGAGGGGTAATTCTGCGATGTTTGAGCCCCAGGTTATCCAGAAGCTCCTTGAACTTCAATCACTGAAAAGGTTGGCCACTGTCTGTCTTCATTGAATGTGGGAGGCCAAACAGCGCAAAAGTTTTTTCCAGCATGAAGGTTATATTTGCGAAGGCTGTGGATTCTACCACCCCAACAATGGAAAGATTAAAGTAGCTGTCGACCATTATGGCAGTAATGCATCCATATGGGAAGCTCCCAAAGTCTAGGCTCACCTGGAACCTTGGGTTGGTGCTTGGTTCCTCAGTGATGATGGGCGCTGGTGGTCTTGGAGACTTGTGGGCAGACACGACAGCCAGCATTTCACAGCTTCGTCAATGGCTATCCTCTAGCCCGGGAATACAGACTTTTCTCTAATTTTGGACTTCATTCAAGCTGTCCCTTTGTGTACCCCGTAAGCTAAGGCCTTTACCTTGTCTTGCAGGTTTTCAGGTATGACGATGCGGGCACCTTGCAGCACTAATCCTTGTGGGGTGGCACTCAGCTCATCAAGCACCCTCTACATTTTGATCAGGCATTCCTTTTCAGGGCCAAGCCAGTTGTTGGTCTCTCAAAAAATTCTGACACAACTATCGTTCAAGGGTATCCATAATCTTCATTAAGACTGAGTATGATTTTGTAGCATTGCTGATCTCCTGGAGGGTGAGTGCTCGCAGGCATGCCCCTTGTGTCACCATGCAGACACACCCCTTGGTGGCTTCAAGCTGTTATGATTTTCTTTGTCTTGAGCCGACGGGTGTCAGGAGAGGAAGCTAGCTTGATTCGTGTCCCCAGGTCGATAAGTTATTTCAATGTGGTAGTGTTGCACTTGAATGGCACTCGATCCATGGAGGAGGATGTGGAGCTGTGCCTCAAAAAAGAGGGACAAGGGACTGATGGTCTGTGAACACACGGAATGGCCTACCACTGAGGTGCAGATGAAAGTGGCCACAAGCCGATTTTGATGGCCAAGGCTTCTCTCTCTATTTGGGAGTATTGGGTCTCTGTTGGCATGAGTGCTTTATTAGCAAATGCAAAGGGTGCCCATTTTTACTGTCTCAACTTCTTGTGTGAGGACAGCTCGCAGGCCTACAGGGCTGGCATCAACCAGTTTAGTCTGTCTCTTGGGATTGAAATAGGACATTGTCATTTTCCTTCATAAGGCTTCTTTCACCTTTTGGAATGTCTCCTCCTCTTTCTTCCCCACTGCCAGGGAGCATCCGCTTTCGTCAGGGTGTGTAGGGACTCAGTAATTGTCCCTAGGTATGAGATGAACAGACCACAGTAGGTGGCCATGACCATGAAGCTTTGAACTTCAGATACTGTTGCTAGGGCTTGCTTAATGGCATGTGACTTGCACGTATCGATGCGGACTCTGTCTTGGTTGAAGACAACGCTGAAGAACTCAATAGAATTTTGAAAGAAAGAGCACTTCTTCCAGTGGAGGGTGATCCAGTACTCTGACAGTCTCTTCAGTGATGCTCGGAGGTGTCTATAGTGCTCCTCAGCGGTTGCAGAGTGGATCAGGATGTCGTCACTCACATTTGTGACCCCTTGAAAGCCTGACAGGAATATAGCATGTTACAACGCATGCAAATACAGAGCATGCTATTAGAACATGGTTGTTACAACAACCTTGTTGTTAGAGTGCAATACCTTTATATCGCAAGTTATTACAACGACTTGCTGTAGGGGGTGCGCTGAACTTAGGATTTGTATTATTTACTATTCCTACTCCAGGTTGAGCAACAGCAGGGAAGGTTTCCACCTGACAGTGTCTCTCTAATGTCATCTTGGAAGACTTCTGCTGCGGACCAGAGCCTGACATTCAGTCTTTTATATCTGTGTAACCCCATTTGAGTTAAGAAGGTAGTAATATAGCAGCTCTCCTTTGATAGCAGCAGCTGGTGGTATCCTGCATTGTGATTCAGCTATAAGAACCACCTTTACCCATTCAGGTCAGCAATTATATCGTCCATTGTCGGAGTGATATGTCACTCCTGCTTTATGGCTCATTTGGGAAGTCGCATCTCAATGCAGAGCCGTATCTTGCCAGGCTGCTTTGGTTTGTCAGTGATGACCATCGGGGGCACCCACAAGGTTGGACCAAATAGTTTCTGTATCATTCCTAGGTTTTCCAGTTGGCTTAGCTCCTGCTCCACCAGTGGTCTCAGATTGAAAGGCACACGCCTGTGGTGAAGAGCCCATGGCTTCACAGGTTTGTCGATGTGTAGCTTTACTGGCAGGGCCCTTAGGCACCCAAGCCCTTGGAACAATTCAGCGAACTGAGAAATGAGTTTGTCTGCTTGGAATGCTTTCATATTCCTTGCAAAAGATACCGCTCTGAGGTCTTAAGCTGTGTGGCTGCCAATGGGGGTCTCAGCCTCTTTGTCAACAACATGGACAGTTGCCGTGACTTCTCAGTCTTCGGACCTTATTGGTATGTCAATTTTGTTCTTTTAGCTTCCATACGTGAATATTTTGGTATTCGCACTGATTAACGGCAGCCTTGGTCGCAGGCGCTGATATTGATTCCCATTACATTTACCGAAGTGCCTCTGTCAAAGAGGGATTTGCCGCTGGACCATGTGCTGTCAACCAAACAGGTCGGTGGGGGCCGTTGGTGTCGTTTGAGTTCATATGTGAAGGATATAAGAAATACTTCTTCCTCGTCAACAGGTAAGGAGTCCTCCAGCGGGTGTAAAGGTACCTTTGTGGCCCCTAAGAATGTATGGTCATCCGTGAACAGCGATTGGACTGGCTTTGGCCGGGTCTTGTCCCCTTGTGTGTCTCATCTTTTAAGGTCAATTCTATAGACAAGGGTAAAATGGTTTAGTTTACCACATTGAGAGCATATGTGATCTTGGATGGGGCATTCGTCCAGTGGATGCTCACTATGGCCGCAGTGTCTGCAGCTTGATGTCAGCTGACAAGGCACTGACGTCTTTGTTTTCCTTGCATTGCTGCCAGTCTGCATAGCGTCAGTGTGTTCCACTTTCACCGTGGGCATGGGTTCTGGCTGTTGCGTAATTATAATATCCATTTCAGTGGCTCTTGACACAGACAGATCATGAGACCTGACCAGAGCCAGAACCAGAATATCATCCAGGCTGATGTTCGGTTGCCTCAGGATAAGCCCTCTTAGTACTTTGCTCTTGCAGCCCTGGATGATTTGGGCCCGCACCTCTTTGGGTTGATCATCAGCTGTACAAGTACGGGCTAGTTCGTGCAGTTATGATTAGACTCACCTACCCTCTGGCGAGCTTGGCAGGGCTTGAAGCACTCAAAGTCTGGGTTTCATTGCAGATCAAAATGTCCATTGAGTGCTTTTACTGCAGCCTCATAGTCAGCCAAAGCACCAGTGTTAGGGAGGTGCTCAAATAATTTGTTGATGTCTTTACCTTCATAATGAAGTAGGAGAGAATGCATTAAGGCCCCATTGGACTCACGGGTAGCTATGAAGTAGTTTCCTTACCTTCCAAGCCATGTGTTCCAGTGCAGTGAGGCTGTAACTGGGTCCACTATCTAACTCAATGGTGGGAGGGTGGCAACTATGGTATGTGTTGGGGCAGGCAGAGGGTAAAGCAGTGCTGATTGTTGGCGATGGTCGGGGTGAAGTTCTCACCTCTGAAATCAGGCAGGTACTTAGTCGGAGACCTGTCACAGCGTGTGCTGG
The DNA here is from genome assembly GCF_964263255.1 of Lissotriton vulgaris. NCBI lineage: Eukaryota > Metazoa > Chordata > Amphibia > Caudata > Salamandridae > Lissotriton > Lissotriton vulgaris. Next base: position 899,028,541 of record NC_141685.1, read on the forward strand.
ATAATGTTGTCTGTGCTATGGGTGTTCGGCACACAGCTAAGTTCATTAGACTGGAGTCAATGCCAGCCTCGCATACTCCACCATTGAACTGGTCGATGGCTGCTAGTGGGATTCGACAGTGCAGTGCCCACAGAATCATTGTAGTGACAGCAGTGTGGCCCTTGTTGCAGGTGAGGTTGGACAGCTCACCATGGTCACCAAAGTAATGGGGCCTCCTGCTTTGGGCACTAGGCATGAGTGTGCCGCGCTGGATCAATGACAAACACACACAGGTATAGTGTGAGCAAGAAGACCATGTGGGCTCCCTGCAAGTTTGCTATATAACCTCTGGTCACGCCTCCCAGCGGATACAATAGGTGCAGTTCCGGGGCATGTTGTCATCGCGGGGATGGTGCCTAGTGGTTGTTACATAGAGTAGGATGAATTTTCACTATGCCTTGTGTTTTCATGTTTTAATAGGGTAAGTGTGTTTTGCAGCACTCTTCACTATGAGTGGATGAGCTCTAGTTCAAAATTTGCTTATCTGTGGCTAAGGAAAGATGACTCTGCTCACTGATCTCTTGTGCTCCATGGGCGTGGTTTTTATAAAATGGACGCAGCCACAGAAGCGTACTGTGGGCACCAACAACACACCAAAGCAAGCCCTTTGGCAACCATTTGCCTTTTAGCCAACCTCATCACCAGCTATGCTGCCGGTTTCCACCCAGTTAACTCTGTAAGTCCTCCTCGATATTCTTACATCCCCTGACACCTCTTCAGTCTAAACTCAACTACCCTCCCCCCGTAATTCCACTTGCGATATTGCATGCCGGTTTCTGTTCTTTCCTTGCTTCTTGCCTCCCAATATCTGACCATAAACAGTTCTCTTACATATTTTTTAATGCCAGATCTCACAACAAACATAAAACTGAGATTTCAAAATTTTCTTCCATGCAAACCTCTTTTACCTCAAAACCAATCTCTTCCCTGTAACCGAAAGGCAGCGTCATGACTGGCTAGCGGATTCAGGAGCCTGAATACATGAGGGGTTTTGTTTGTTATGCATGATTAATAAAAACCATTGCATACACGTATCATTTCAAGTTCATTTACATTATGCGAAATGGAATAAAAGCATTGTTTAAAACCATCGTAAAATGCAACATATAAAAAATTCACGTTTTAGGGCCTTTGCAACTCATCAAATTTAAAGTGCTTCTGCATCGAAAGGTGGACTGACAGGAATCTTGACAAGATGAGCAACAGTAAGACCATGGCCCAGCTATGTTGTTATTCACTGTCCATTTGCAAAGTGCATTTAAGTCTCTCTGCCACTGTGTCAAAAAGATTTGTAAAACAGCAGTTTAGCTGTGTTTTCCACTGGGTTAAAGCACAGCTTTACTGCCTGCCTGCAGGTCCTAATACCGCTCTTTTTAAGCATTGGTCGGAGTAAGGTGCATTTTATGCCATTCAGGTTGGGGTAAATGCAGATGACATGTACAAGGTCTTCGGTTCCTTTTGTACAGATTCGGCAGGTCTGCTCTTCTGGTCTCTTTTTCCAGGGTGGCAGGTGCGGAAGAATTGTTAAGATGCCAAAGCGAAGCATTAGGAATTTTTCTTTGATCCTCATTTTAACTCCTGTTTTTTAGATAAAATTAAGGACTTTCAGGCACATGCATCAAGTGATTTAGGAATCGCAAACGGTGCGAATCGCAAAATTCGGCCGTTTGCGATTCCCAAATCACTATTTGGGATGCATCATCCTAAAAGTGAAGAAATCGCTATTTTTGCGATTTATTAAAGTGCGATTGCTTTTAAGGAATCGCAATTTTGCGATTCCTTAAAAGCAATGCATGAAACTGAAAAAAATTGCGATATCGCAATTAGAGAGAAAAAATTACCATGAGGTTGGACCTCATCGTAATTTTGCAAAATGTTAGAAATATGCCAATTTGTGCATTTTTTTAACTTTCATGTTGTGCACACACATGCCCTTAGAGCATGTGTGTACACAACATATGTGCATTGTTTGATTTCAGGGGTGCAACAGGGTGTCCTTTGGACACCCCTGCACCCTTGAAATTGCAATCTCAATTTGCGATTAGCTAATTGCGAATCGCAAATTGAGATTGTCTTCCCATTCATTCCTATGGGCCTCCAGGCCCATAGGAATGAATAGGAAGGGATTCCTTAATTGCGATTCGCAAAATGCTAATCGCAATTAAGGAATTTTTAAAAATCGCAATTTATTTAGCGATTTCTTAATGCATAGGCATTTGCAATTCCTTAATTGCGATTCCTTAAAAATCGCAATTAAGGAATCGCAAATGCCGAGATTGATGCATGTACCTGTTTGTAGTCACTGAGCACTCTCCAGCCATGAGCTCTTTTGGCCTATGTTTCCTTATCTTCCATAATAAATACCACTCTTGTTGCTTTTATTATAATCTTTTTGAAGCTCTGGTACTCTGTTGAGGTTGCCCAGAGGTTGGTCAGTCCCAATCATTTTAGGGAGTCGAACAAGTACTCACTGGCAGGTGATTTTCCACAGCATGACAGCTTGTTTCAAAGCGGCAAATCTAAGGATCCTGCCTCAGCGCCTCTGATCTAGTGCCAGCTTTTAATATATGCACCCCTCCTTTCGACCAATTGTTTTTGTAGCCCAAATTCTAAATGTATCTGGGCAGGTGATACATAGTTTGGTAGAAGGAAAGTTGCTCTATACATGCTAGCGACTGCTTTGTGCAAGGTCACAGCGTCTTTCCCTTGCATTGATTTGCTCCCATACGTTAGCACTGGTTGTAGTTTTGCTCCTATCACCTGTAATAAGGGATCTAGAGTTAGGTCTGCCAACACTTTTCTCAGAGAACTGAGGGGGATATGTACAATGAAGTGGCGGAACGTGTTGTTAGCCTCCTGGGCTTAACGACACGCTCCGCCACTTTGGAAACGCAAGGCTGCACCATATTTACAAGAATGCGGTGCAGCCTTACGTTTCCCACTGCAATGGCGCTAAGTTCAACAACTTAACGCCAACACAGATACCCTTGCACCAGAGTGCAAGGGTGTCTGTGTGCAGGGGAGGATTGGTTATGTGTAATAAGGTGTCCATTCCTGCACATAAACAATCCTAAAATGCCATTTTGTAACTTTCATGTGTGCTGCTTCATGCAGCCCACATGAAAGTTACATAATGGCATTTTAAAAAAAGGTTTGTTTATGTAGAGGAGGGGAAACCTTCCTCCACATAAACAAACCATGGCATTTTGCTTTGTCCATGTGTGCTGCACAAGGCAGCACATATGGAGAAAGCAAAAACGAGGAGAAATAATGCATTTCTCCTCGTTTTGCCAACTTAAGACCAGGATTTTACTGGTGTTTAATTTTGAGCTGCCTCCTATGTACGCCGCCCTTGACATAGGGAGCAGCGTCAAATACAATGTGTGTTGCGGTGGAACCCCCAACACAACACCCACTGCACGCCCCTTCCCCGCTAAACATAGCGTGAAAGGGTGCCTTTTGTACAAGGCAGCGTTAAGCCATGTTAAGGCAAGGCCCCTATCCCCACGGGAACATCACAAAAAGTGACGTTCCCGTGGTGATAGGGGCTTGTACATATGCCCCTGAGATATCAAACCTTTCTTCCATGCAAACCTCTTTTACCTCAAAATCGTTGTCTTCCCTCAAACAGGGCGTAAGGCAGCGTCGTGATTTGCTAGTGGAGTCAGGAGCCTGGGTGCTTCCTACTTTGTCAACCGAAGAGCACGGAGGAGAGGCGGCCGCCGGGAAGATAAATGATTTTTTTGTTCTTTTGTCATTTCCCTGGCAGCATCTTCAGTTGTCGAATGAAAAACTTGGTAAACAGAGTGGTTACTTTCTGAAGAGGCTTTTAACTCAACCTTTACATTCAATTCAACTTGGGTGACAAGTTGGGTTTAATGTAACAATTCTTTTGATATCTTGAAGTACCAACATTAGTAGTCCCATTTAGAAGTTAGCAATCAATCAATCAGGGAATTATAAGCACGCTACTCACCCGTGAGGATCTCAGTGTGCTGAGAGGGGTTCTGCAGATCTGTTTAGCTGAAGAGCCAGGTCTTGAGGGTCTTCCTGAAGGTGTTCAGGGAGGGGGCGCATCAGATGTCTTCGGGCAGCTTGTTCCAGGTCTTGGCTGCAATGTGACAGAAGGATATTCCACCTGCTTTGGCTCTGTGGATGCGCGGGGTTTCGGCCAGTGCGAGGTTGGAAGATCAGAGGTTTCTTTTGGGTATGTGGAAGTTGATTCTGTCGTTGAGGTATTTGGGTCCGTTGTTGTCTAGGCATTTGATGGGGTGAGTTAGGATTTTCTTCATGGGGGGCCAGTTGAGACTTCGTAGGTGTTGGCTGATGTGTTCGTGTTTTTGTGAGGGGATGCCGAGGACAAGTCTGGCGGTGGGGTTCTGTTTTGTCTGGAGTTTGCGGAGAAGGGACTTGTTGATGCAGCGTAGAGTGCATTTCCATAGTCCAGTCTGCTGGTGATGAGTGCCTGGATGACTGTCTTGCTTGACTCAGGGGGATCCACTCAGCGGTCTTGCGGAGGATGTGGAGGGTGTTGAAGCAGCTTGAGGTGACGGCGTTGACCTGACGGTTCATAGTGAGTGATGAGTCGAGTACGATATCTAGGTTCTTGGCGTGGTCTGAGGGAGTAGGTGGGCTTCCGAGGGCGGTCGGCCACCAGGTGGTGTCTCATGCAGAAGGGTTGGTACCAAGGAAGAGGACTTCTGTCTAAAATCAACGTATCTGCTCCTGGTAGCCTCCCTTGCATATATGTAGCTGCCGAGTATTGGAATTCCCTGCTTGTCGAAATCCAGCGAGTGAATGATCATCTCGCCTTATGCAAGTCTGTGAAAACCTTGTTGCCCTCTCCTCTCTAATTTATCCTTGGCTATCATGGCTAAATCCATCAACACAAAGATATGCTTACAGGCTATGCAGGGCCCAGGGGGGAAGCCAAGACACCGTCTAGTCTTCCCCTGGGGTCATTCGCGCAGGGAAGGCCAGGCTGGGGTTGGGGGTGTGGTTTGTAGGGTGGGTTATAAAAATGCAGGAGAGGAAGGCGACTTCCTCTTCCTGCATTCTGGCATCGTCGGGTGGGGAACAGTTAATTGAGGTATTGAGGAGAGTTTTATTTAGGGCAGTTTAGGTAGTTTAGGTAGTTTAGGTGGTGCTTATTTGATAGGCTTGCATCAAGGTGCCACTGTCCGGTGGTGGGGAGCCTGCGGCGTCGGTATAGGTACAGCATTTTGTTGGCGGAGGGAGTCATGTCCGGGGTCTCTGCGGAGCAGGTAAGGGAGGCCCTGAGGGTGCTGGCGCAGGCCGGGCGGGAGGACCTCCTCCGGCCCGGTGTGCTCGGGCAGGCGTGGGTCGGGTTCGCCCGCAGAACACGGGCGGCCTCGGCGGGGGTTTTTGTGGCAGTGGCGGCTTGTCTGGATGAGCCGCCACAGCCGGTAGAGAGCGTGCTGTGCAGAGGGAGAGGCGCGAGGCAGCAAACATCTGCACTCAGAGGCCGGCGGTAGAGACTGCCTCTGCGTCTCGTGAAAGGGGAGAGTGGAGCGGCAGGGCTCAGTGGGGGGGCGGGGCATGGTGCTCCCGCGCTCCCGATGCTGGAATTTGGGCCCGCAGTGGGGGAAGGTAGAGAGGCGGGGGGAGCATCAGGGTCGCATGAGTCTGCGAGCCTAAGGAGTCAGCTGTTGTGGGCTGAGGATGCCCCGGGGCATGGCCAGGGCCCAGGGTTTCCCGGGGGTATTGAGCGGGGGGAGGCCAGTGATGGGAAGGAAGTGGCGTGCGAGGAGGCTACTGGGCAGGTGGAGGCAGTTCCGATGGATCTTTCTAAGGGGTCCCGCCCCTGCTCCCCTGCCCAGGTGGGGAGTATGGGGAGGGGACGAGGGTCAGATGTGCTGGTTGGAGGCCCAGGAGGAGCTACACAGGCCATGGGGGCATATGAAAGGGGTGGTGCCCGGCGGGCATTGCCCCCCATTGACCCCCAGGTGGGATTCTGCGCATATTGAAGATAGGATCAGGCAGCAGTGCCTACTGGTGCAGGAGTCGGAAGCGCGGCTAGCGGAGCTGGAGGCAGTCAGGTCGGGGGCTGTCTGGGAAGAAGAGGCGGAGGGGCCCCCCACACCTACCTCTGAGGAGGAAATGTGGGCGGAGCAGGAGGAAAGAGATAGAGTGGCTAGGACCAGGTGTGAAAGGGCGAGGGTCCGGGGAGCCCAGCAGAGTCGGTCAGGGAAGGCCAGGACGGCGATGAGGCCTGACGATGCCAGAGCCCACCCAGGTTGGAGCGATCTGGGTGTAGGGGGGATCCCAGCTGGCGGAGGTTAGCAAAGGGGTGGTAGGCACGGTGGGGCGCAAGACGGCTCCTGGACGCCACATTGAAGCAGCAGGGGGGTCTGCGGCGGCCTTTCCTCCAGCGCTGGATCGCGCTCTAGCGAAATTTGTGGAACGTGAGAGTGGGTGTGGGATGTCTGCACAAAAGGAGTGAAACGAGCGGTGCGTGAAGTGATGTGGCAGCCTGTGGCTGATGAACCGGTGTTGGAGTTGGGTTATGGTTCTGAGAGTGAGGACTTGGAGGACGGGGAGTTGAGGGATGACGTTGACAGGACGGGGGGTGCAGAGCAACAGTGGTCTTGGTGTTTTGCAGGCCCCACAAAAGAAGAAGGGAAAGGCGATAGCAGATACCAGCAAAGCCGCCAGCTCGAGAGGCCGGTCGGGAGCGACACAGACACCTTTGGCAGGTGAGGGGGCATGGTGGTCAGCTTGGGAGGAGGGCCCGAAAGAGGGCAGGAAGACGGCGTGTAGGTCGGTAGGTGTTGGGGATTGGACTGTACGGGAGGTGGGGGTGCATGCCGTGGGAGTGTCAGGGGGGGTGACACCCAAGACGGGGGTGGTAAGGTGGTGGTGGTGGCTGGTGTCCAGACTAACAAACCCGACGAGACAGATGACAAGACCAATGGGAAGGAGGACAAGGAGAGTATTGGGGAGGACAAGCAGCATAAGAAACTGACGATATGGGGCTAGCTATGCCACTGGATTCTCACCTGTCAGACAAGATTAAGAGCAGGATTTGGAAACATGAGTATGTCGATGTGTTCAAGCTTCTCCATAGGGAGGTGCAGGCCAAGGAAGGCTCATAGGAGGAGGAGTGGGAACTAACTAGGTTAATATGGAGAACTGGACATCCGCCTTTCTTTTCTATGCCAATATATACTGCGAAAAGCACTTGGACAGGGCGATCCCTCTTTTGAAATACATGGATATTATTAGGAAGGCCCAATTACAATTCGGGGGGTTTGCCTGGTTAAGTTATGATGAGGAGTTTCAGGCAAGGGTCAGCGTGAACCCTGACAAGCCATGGGGAGAAATTGATCAGGAGCTGCGGATGCAGTGGATGGCGTCGACACACTCGTCGGCGTCCACGCACACGGTCAGTGGTTTTCCGGTTCCTTATCGGTCTTTTCAGCCGTGGCCCGCCCAGTCTGGGGTGGGAGGGTCTGCTGCACCCGGGAATAATGCCAGTCAATCAGCCAAGCCCGGCACCAGCACTACAGGTGCCTGCTGGAGCTACAACAAGGGATACTGTTCGCGGTACCCTTGCAAGTTTAAACATGAGTGCTCCAAATGTGGAGGCCGGCATGCGGTCATTCAATGTTTCACTTTGGTCACCCCTTCGGAACCGTGGCGAAACGCAAATGCGAAAGGTAGGGGGCAGCCTGGACAGAAGGGTGCCTACTCCGGTTAAGGTGGAGGGGATGGCCCCGTGGCTCTCGTGTTACCCCGATAGGGAGGCGGAATTGAAGTTGCAGAGGGGTTTCACTGAGGGTTTTCGTGTGGGCTACCAGGGTCCTAGGGTTCGGAGATGGGCGGACAATCTTAAATCGGCAAAAGAACTACCTAGGGTGGTGGAGGCCAAATTGCAGAAGGAAGTGTTGGAAGGCAGGGTAGCAGGTCCATTTGTGGACTGGCCCCATGAACATTTGATCGTCTCCCCACTGGGAGTTGTGCCAAAGAAGGAGGAGGGTGAGTTTCGGATGATCCAATACCTCTCCTGGCCGGAAGGTCAGTCGATGAACGACTTCATTGCAGAGGTAGACTCACGTGTGCTCTATGCATCAGTGGATGATACAATCCGCCTTGTACAGGTGTGTGGGCCGGGGGCGGAACTGGCGAAGTGTGATATCAAACCTGCTTTCTGCCTATTGCCCATTCACCCTGCGGATTTCCCTCTGTTGGGAATGCAGTTTACAGGGGCCATTTTCGTGGACAAGGTCTTGCCCATGGGATGTGCCATTTCCTGTGCGCTTTTTGAAGTGTTTAGCACGTTTTTACAATGGGCTTTTACACACATTAGCGGACACCGTGACGTGACTCACTATTTGGACGACTTTCTCTTCCTGGGGAGGGATCATTCCGGTGACTGTCGGAGGGCCCTGTCCCAGTTTCAGGATTTGGCGCAGAAGTTTGGAGTCCCCCTGGCGCCGGAGAAAACAGTTGGGCCCAGTTGCTCCTTGACTTTCTTGGGAATTGAGCTGGACTCCATTCAGTGGAGGGCTCACCTCCAGCAGATAAAGGTTGAAGAGATACGTGCATGTTTGCTGTGGGTGATTGGGGAGAAGAGGATTGCTTTGAGGGCGGTGCAGCAACTGTTGGGTTTCTTGAACTTCGTTTGTAGAGTGATGAGGGCTGGACAGACTTTATGCAGGCGACTTGGCATGGTCATGTCGGGGGCAGTTTTATCACACCACAGGGTTCGTATTTCCATGGGAGTGCGGGCTGACTTAAGGACTTGGCTGACCTTCCTCATTGTTTTTAAAGGGGTGTCACTCGACTTTGTGGATGAAAAGATGATCTGCAAATCCAAATTTACTCTGACGCAGCTGGAGCAGCTGGTTTCATCATCTTTTGGGATGGCAGATGGTGTGCTGAGGAGTGGCTGGCCCATTGGAAGAAGCAAGGGCGGAGCATTGTGTTTCTAGAGTTCTTTCCCTTTTTGGTGGCCTTGGAAGTGTGGGGTGAAGAGTTTCGGAACAGATCGGTGCTTTTCCATGTAGACAACATGACTGTGGTTGAGTTGGTCAACCGGCAACGGGTGAGGGATTTGAGAGTGCTGCGGCTGTTGAGGAGTTTTATGCTGAGGTGTCTGCGCTTGAATGTGGTGTTTTGGGTTAAGCATGTCCCTGGAGCGAATTATGACATTGCGGATGCTTTGTCTAGTTCGCAGTGGCAGAGGTTCCAGAGACTGGTGCCTAGAGCGGATCGGAGCAAGACCGAATTGCCGACTGGTGTCTGGGCCTTTGGGGAGTGAGGGTGCTAAGCCTGGTGGAGAAATCAGTGGCGGACTCAACGAGGCGGACCTACAGGCTGGCATGGGCAGAATTTGGCTCCTTTATGGGTTGGCAGTGAGCTGTGAAGTGGGGAGCTCGAACTTTGGTGGAACAGGGGGTGTTAAAATGTGTTTTACATTGCATGGATAACGCATTGTCGGCTGCGACCATTGCGAGGAAACTGGCGGGACTGTCATTCTATGGGATGTTGTTTTTCGGTTTTGACCCTACCCAAGATGTGGTAATAGGTAGGATTTTGCTGGGTTGGGGTAGGGAGCAGAGGGGGGAGGGGAGGTTGAGGGCACCTGTTACTATTGATCTGTTGGTCCAGTTGGTTGAGGTGTTGCCGCAATATTGTTATGATAGTTTTGAGGTCCGCCTTTTCAGTTTGTGCATGGTGTGGATGTTTTTTTGTGCCTTCAGGGTTTCTGAGCTGTTGGGGACAAGGGCCAGAGGTGGCAGGCGGTATGAGGAGATCAGGTTGTATGCTGGTAGGCTTGGGATTTGGTTGGGTCAGTCTAAGAAGAATCAGTTGGGGAAAGGAAAATGGGTTTGGTTGTGTGAGGCTGTTTGGGGGGGGGGAGTGTGTCCGGTGGCTGAATGGACGGTGTTTTTGGAGTCCTCGTGGCCCCGGTGGGGGAAATTTGTTGTCATGCGTCTGGGGTCAGAGTCACGGTGGCACAGTTGTTGGCAGTTCTGCGGTTGGCAGTTGGCAGGTTGGGGTTGAACCCAGCGGGTTTTGGAACATATTCTTTCCGCATTGGGGCGCCAACTGCAGCGGCATGGCTGGGTTGGTCATGGGATAGGATCCGGAAGATCAGCAGGTGGAAGTCTCGGTGTTGTGAGCGGTATGTCCGGAAGTAGGGTTGTGTTTCCAGGGTTGAGTAAGGTGTGAGGAGGGATGTTGGGGGTTTTGTACGTGTCAGGATGTGTACTAATTTCTGGGGGCCAAGACGGTCACATGGATTGTGGGCCATTCGTTCGTGCATTGGGCCTCCAAATATGCAGAGCAACAGGTCTACGGCCGTAACCTGAGACTCAGAGGACAACAGCATGAGGTGCACTGGTGGGGAAAAGCGGGGATGCGATGGGGGGCTCTATTGCCTATTGCCCTGGCTCGCAAAGATGGTCCCACAGAAAGGATGCCCTGATCTATTGATTATTAATTTGGGGGGAAATGATCAAGCTGTCGGGTTTGGCGCTCTTACAGATCATGCTAAGAGACTTGGAAGTAATAAAGCAGAAATTATCTGGGTCTTGTTTTGCGTGGACTGAATTTGTCCCCAGAAGAGTCTGGAGAGGGGCAATCAAGCACGGGGCAGTTGAGAAAGCTCGGAGGAAGCTAAACAGAGCTATGAGAGTTTTTTGTGAGGGCAGAGACATTAAGGTGATGGCACACCCTGGACTGAGACTGGAGGAGAGACTGCTTTTTAGAGATGACGGCGTGCATCTTTCGACTCTAGGGAATGCCTATTATATGATGGAAGTGAGAGATGTGGTGAGCAAGCTGTGGAATGAGGTGATCTGGTGTCACAGGCCTGCTTGAATGAATTGGGGGAGCGAAAGATGCACAGCAGGTTCCTGAGGGGGGGGGGGGCAGGTAACTGCCCCAAAGGGGGTTCCCTGTGTGGCAGTACTTGGTAGGGTTTGGGGAGTCACTAGCGGGCGCACCCACCTCTCGTGGGGGGAGGAGTGAATGATGAGGGGGGACTGGAGGCATGAGGCTAATGACCGGATGATAAGAGTGAATGGAAGAAGTGTTGAAGAAAGGAATGGGCCATGGAGTGGAATGGAAGTTGAATTGGAGTGTATGAAGGTTGAGTGTTGTTGGGGGATTAATGTTATTTGGTTATTGTTGTGTTTGTGCAGCCTGGTCCTAATAAATGGTATTTTACGCCTTTAAACAACAGTGTGGCCTAATTATTGCGCGATAGCACCTTTAGTAAATTCACTACAATAGAATAGATCTGAACGGAAAAGGAAACTAAAGAAAAGAGAAGAGAAGAACAGAAAAGAAGAGAAAATAGGATGGGACGTGCATAGAGCTGTATGTTTACAATTACCAAAATTGTTACACAACACCAAAGACATTGTGCTCCTGTTCTGCATTTTTTGTTTAAAACCCTAATGTATTTTGGCAGTGGTATTTTTGTTTACTAGGTGATCCAGCCGAGCTTAAACACCAATAAACAACATATTTTAAAAGAAAAGCTTAAAACAGGAGCATTGCCTTCTTGGTGGAATGGGTACGTTGGATACACTTATTTTATGTATATATTTAGACTTCCCGATAGACCCCCTTTAGCAAGACAATCCTGATATACAAGTTATATTTGCTTAAACGTGCATATATTTAATTTGTTATTTTCTCCCTAAAAATTAATTTTTAAGAATGTTGAATGATGCCTTCTTTTTTATTGGATAGAGGGCTGGACAGAACAGGAAAAATAGAATTTACATGCAGGCACCTGGAGCCTGCCTCGCAATTTAAAACAAAATGTTTGTTTATCATATTAAAATACACATATCTTTTCCTTGGAATCTGTAAACCAGAGTTCTAAACCCAGTTTGTTTTGTTATGTGGCTAAATGCAACCCTACTGAACTGAGCTTACCTTGAGGTGACATCTCTGGATCCAGAAGACCCCCTCATAAACTCGGCACATTTACTTTATTGGTGATGCACAGTAACAAACTAAAGATTATGGTCTCACTGTCTAAAAAAAGGGTCCAGTGGCGGCTGTTGCCTATGCAAAGTGGTAGGGTGAGGTGGGGGAGACGGGGGAGGGGAAGCTGGGCAACAAAATAAGATATTTAAAAATGTACCTGCCACTTTGAATTATTATCATTTTATTTATCATTTGCTGGCTACTCCGCCATTACAGAGCTAGTGGCTGTGCTAAATAAACTTGAACTTTTTGAAAAACCCATTCATTCGCATATACTTATGATGTATGGAATAACAATACGATAACCCATGATGAGATACAAATGAAAATTTCTATAGTACGCCTCTTTGGGAGGATCCCAAGATAGACTACAGGAATCACCCCCTATGTTGGCCTAACTGGATCACCAGCAAAGTCATACATACCTTTAATTTGACGAGCAGTCAGGTTGGCTGTATCTCACTTTTCATACCATACTTCACTCTGGTTGCCCTATTGGCATCACATTTAAAGAAGGAAAGCATTTCCGAATTTCTATTTCTCTGGAATTCCACAATGCATTCTGGGTACGAAAATTTTAAATTCCTTCGGTATAGGTGGGTAATTTTAATTTACTTGCAGTTCCATGAAATTCATTCAGCATCTGGCAACATTTGCTTTCAGGAAACCTTCAAATGAAAATCTTTTTTATTGCATATGCGCTTGCCACAGAAAATACCGGCCTTCTCCGTCACTGGCGCTCCCCAACCTCCCTCTATGATGAATGGCTCTTAACGATGTACCAAACGGCCTCCTATAAGCAGGTCATCTACAATCTACAGGACAAGGCAGAGACCTTCCTTCTCATATGGGCACCTTTTCTCCAGGACAATGCCCACTTGCTCCTAGTTGAGAGCACCCCCGACCCTCAATGGTGTGGCCCGATGTTATACTGGGTTGTTGCTGCCTAGGGACCCTGCCTGGCCATGACCCTTGAGGGCGCTCACTAGCTTCACTGTCTTCACTCTCGCTTTGTCCACATCTACCTACCCCGCTGCCTTTCAATTCTCAGTTCACTTCCCTCTTCCCCCCCTTACCCCCGCAAGTGTGTGAAGGGGGTTCCCTGTTTGCTTAATTCTCTCTCTGTCTTTTGTCGTATTCTGCTTTTTTCTTGGCTCCCCTTGCCCCTCCAACCATCCTATGCACAGATGTGGACCCACGCGTCAGCCTTGGTACTGCCCTTCCTTGACTTCCGAGGGCCCTTGCTTTGTGGGACCACCACACGCTATGTATCTAGTGCTGTCTTTCATTTTGCACTGCGTACTTCACACTGCAAATTGTTTCATGTATCAGGCCTTATGTTCACCATCCCCTTCTCTTATACCATGTTTTGTTTTGATTTTCTGATAAAGACTTGTGAAGAAAAAAAATCTGGCTATTAAAAAAAAGATCATCATTTGATCCTTTTACTCGTTTGTTCAAAGCAGAAAATCCAATCAAGTACATTTTTGGCATTTTGTCTACCACAAAACTTCTCTTGGCACACCGTTTCTCCTGCAATTTACAAACAGGTCAGAAGGGTGCAGATCTGAGTTTTCATGAAGGAAATAGTCAGGAAAGACAATGATCAGGGAAAAAGATTTGAAAAACACCTATTTTTGTAATTGTGCCATAAATTCTACTTTTGTTGGCTGAAGATGCCTTCACAAAGAATTCCAGCAGTGGGCCTTTCCTTCTTCTTTCCTCTCTTTCCCTCCATCTCCAATCATGAAAGAACTATGATGTTGGTAAAAGATGATTTGGGCATCATTACAATTGGCCTGATAATCTTAACGGAGCTGGTGGACCCTGTTGCATCTTGTGGTGTTTCAACCAGAGACTTTGCCTGCTGAAAACTGGAGCAATCCCTCTGTAAACATAAAGGGCAAATCTTGTGGTAATGTGTGAGGGAGGAAACACCAACTCCTGTATTTTTTTTCTCCAAAATCAAATATTATGGTTTATTTATGCCAGTCCCAAAGTGGTCAACTCATAATGAGGTCCAGGAGGAAATTGAAGTCGAATAGAAGTAGTGATGTTTGAAGCATTACCCATATCATCCATCAAAAATCAGTTCTGAGTTCGTAAACAGCTTGACCTCTTTCTTAAAATATGGGCACAACTGTAGTATGGCTGTGCTTTGATTGTGCCACTTGGCTAATAGTATTTTGGAGCATATTAGTTAGTCGACTACATGGGTATTTAAACAATAGTTTCAACTCAACTTCACATGTTTCTATCTACTCGAATAAATTATATTATTCTTCTTGTTCTAATAAAATAATCTATTTTTTAAAGAATTTAATTAAAAACACATTTTAAAGCTATCCTGAGTGTAGCCAGATGAGTGGGTGAAGTAATTGCGCAATCTAATAAGGTCATCATATTCCCAGATCACACCAGTCGAGCACAAGAGGAGAGACGCTCTTTCTTCACAGTTAAACAAAAGCTGAGAGCTCTGCAGTTGGACCATGTTCTGATATTCACAGCCAAATGTAAAGTTACTTTTCAAGGCAAGGCTTTTTTTTCGAAGCACTTGAAACGGCCTGGGACCAGGTCGAAGAGATGGCACAGTGAGGCATACGGCAAGACTCAAATCACTCTTTCAGCAAAACCCAAGCAACGTTAGTTGGGACCTAAGAAGAAAAGACACAAAAACCCTAAAGCAGTTGTACTCCTACTCTCCCACCACTCAGTGGAAGTGATTAGGAGGATGGCCAAGTGGTGTGCAATGGAGGCTCAAGAAGAGGAAGAGAAACAACCACCTCTGTACAGGCAATTCTAATGGGGAAAAGAAACAAATTCCCAGACTCCTGAAGATTGCTGTACTAACTGTCTGAAGCATCTATACTCCTTACATTCTAAATTCATATTATTGATTCCGTGTAGGTATTGTCTGTGTTTCCTGGCATGCCATTTATTTTGTGGCAGACTGGAGGATGTAGGATATTTCACTTAGTTACTCCTCCACTCCTCGGATGTATTTTCTTTTAGGAAACAGGATTACGGAAGACAGATTCTTCTTAGTAGAAGGTGTAGGGAATTGGTTACTGCAGGGACACAACGTAGTATGTTCTGGGGTTGTTTTACCTCTGCAGCACTACAAAAAGAACTGTTCTAACAAGTCTGAGATGGTGTAGTGGAAGGAAGATTCTACACAAGAGCTTGCACAATTGTTGACGGAATTACAACCTGGCAAATAACAAAACAGCAGCAGAACGCCTGGATTTCAGAACTATGCAATAGAATGTTAATGGACTTAATGAGAAGATAAAATGAGGTGTCTTCCTACAAACTGCTAAATATTATAATGCAGGAGTGGTTATACTGCAGCAAACACGTATCATTGGTAGCAGAAGCGACGTTTTGAGCAGATTTGGTTTTAATAGACAATACTTTTGTAGTACTTGTCCCTGCTGCCCAGCATAGAATGAGTGATGCAAGAGCCTGTTAGAATGTTCTGTGTAGATGTCTGGCAGTTGAATGTGGGCTGAGTGGCAGGAGGCCACTCCTGGTGGGGTTCCTCCTTTATATACTTGACTTACCAACTAACATGAATAAAGGAGCATCAAGAAAGTATATGGACTACGTAGCATTTATTTACAACATTTTTGGCGACTTTTTGGAGTAAAACCTGCAGAAAACTACCTGCGAGCAAATTGAAGAACCTACAAGGGGAAAAGATTGTTGATCTTATAAAAAAGAAATGCTAAGAGAACAGAACAGAGAACGAACATTTAAGAAAATTCAAGAGAAAAGAACAGAAAAGGAAGATTTAAAAAAGGTAAAAACTCTCTATGTATGCGTGTTTAAACTAACTGGCACTAGGAGACCCCACCAGTGATCACGAAATCGGTCGCCCAAAGATTTAAAAGTGCAAGTTTAAGCTTAACATCAATAGACAGTGTACTGCGTTATGTAGCATGAGAGTTTCACCTCTGAACCACCGTTTTTAGACATTTAAACTGAGCAATTGGACATTCTCGTTATGTGGCATGAGAGTTTGACCTCTGAACTACAGTTTTTAGACATTTAAACTGAGCAATTGGACATTCTTGAGACAACGTGAGGTTTATTGATAATTTGTGCAGACAACGTGAGGTTTATTGATAATTTGTGCAGACAACGTGAGATGTATTGATAATTTGTGCGTCTGTGGAGAATTTTACATTTCGTCAAGGTTTACATGAACGTGTGTCGTATTTCACTTAAGAACTTCACTTTTGGCAGATGCACACTGTGCTCAACTGCTTATGACCCCAGAGAGAGAGATTATAGCACAGCGTTGGAAATTCACTTCAATAATTTATTTGGGAGCATGTAACATGGAGTAAAGCATTTTTGGAGGACTGTTATTCAATTTGGAGCCATGCCGGCTACAAGTTTTTAATTAACCGGATTGTGATTGCAAAAGCCGTTGAAGTGCGATGTTTAAACCTTTGTGAAAAGTCGGTTATACACGCGCACCTTACCTTGCCTGCGTGACATCTGTGACATCTGATCCTACGTGGGGTGGCTCGAGAATCTTGTGCTACTTATGGACGCTAGGATGCTCTAACGTGCCGGTAGCCACCCGAGACAACGTAATCTACTTGCAGCCATCTTAAAAGTTTAACACACATAGTTGTGTGGGAAAGCTACTGGAGTCGTGGCCATGGATACTGCAGCCGTGTTTCTGGGAAACTGCAAGGAAGTCGTAGCACTCTCAGTGAGCAGTGTCAGCAGACGTGGGGTGAGAACTTTAAAGTGTAAAATGCATTGTGTTACACTACAGAAAAACATAATGAAGATGACATTACCAATGGAGGGTGTGTACATCAGAAGGCATGTCGGTAGATTCTTTGGACTTCTGTGGATTTATACCAATGCTAGCAGACTACGGGTGGAGATTGAAGACCTCGGTGAGAGATCGCTCATCAGACCACAAGACTGTTTATTACGTTATTTTCTTGTCATTGCAATGTTATTTTGTGTGGGTTTAAGTTTAAGGTGGAGTTTAAGGTCTGGATTTGTATATGTTACGCTGAGTGCTCATGGGGAGGTCATATTGTTGGTATATTTTGTGGTGACAATTAATTCATGGTGTGGTTGGAGTTCCGTTTAGGCCAACTTTTGTTTTTGGGTAATATGTGCCCTGGGGGGTGTGTTTGTGGGGTGGTGGTATATGCCCTACGTTGATGAACTTCTGGGTGGTAAGTTCACAGTGATGTTTATTCCAGGGTAGTGTGTACTCTATTGTTTTTTTGCAAGGAACATGTGTATCCTGCTATTTGGAGTTAAATCCATTTTTTGCGTTTTGAGAAGTTTTTTTAGAGTTTTATATGTCCCAGTGTTGGTCATAGGAACGTATGTTTCCTTTTACATGGAGTGTGAGGGAGTTTGGAGTTCCAATTTTAAATATTTTCATGGAGTTTGAGGGAGCTTGGAGTTCCACTTTTAGATATTTATATGGAGTTTGAGGGAGCTTGGAGTTCCAATTTTAAATATTTACACGGAGTTCGAGGGAGCTTGGAGTTCCAATTTTAAATCTTTACATGGAGTTTGAAAGAGCTTGAAGTTCCAATTATAAATATTTACATGGAGTTTGAGGGAGCTTGGAGTTCCACTTCTGGATGTCTACACTTCTACGTGGAGTATGTGGCAGCTTCTGGTTGCTTACCAGACTTTATATTTGACATAAGTGGTGTGAAGGATGTCTCTTATCTAAGTGTTATATTGTCACACCGTGAGTTGGGACCTTTTTGCCTCCAACTGACCTGGCCAGTCGGTTTGTTTGGTTTCTGGGTTGGGCGTGATAGTGTGTTGGTTATTTCGTTGTGTGAGTAATGTTTTGTTTAAGGAAGAGAGAAGGTGGCGTGAATGCTATTTATTAGTTTGCATGATTGGTTTGTGAAGATGTTAAAATTGCTAATCTTATCTGATTTTACATTTATCTTGAAATTGCGTGATGTGACTTGTAAGCTCATTTACACTCCGCAATTTCTATTCATATCTCTCGTTCGCCAAATTAAAGAAGGGAGATGTGTAGTACTTGTCCCTGCTGCCCAGCATACAATGTGTGATGCAAGAGCCTGTTAGAATGTTCTGTGTGGATGTCTGGCAGTTGAATGTGGTCTGAGTGGCAGGAGGCCACTCCTGGTGGGGTTCCTCCTTTATATACTTGACTTACAAACTAACATGAATAAAGGAGCATCAAGAAAGTAAATGGACTACGTAGCATTTATTTACAACAACTTTGCTGGATTTTCTAAAGGTTCCAAGGTGTACCAGGGCTTCTGCACATGACATATTCTTTGACAGTCATACAGGTCCAATCAGATAAATTGGTTTGATTCATTATGGTCTTGTGCTTCTTAGAACTGTGATTATGTTATCTGAATAATGTATATGCCCCTCTCCGCCCCTAACTCAGCACCCTCTTCGTCCATTCAATGATGTGTTAGTAAATACACCTCTGGGCATGAACTGTTGGAAATGTCAATGGTACAAGAAATAGTGTTGTAGATGTCTGCTGGCCAGACCACTTTCACTCTCATTGAAGCTCAGTGTTTGCTACGTCTGTGGTATTAAAGGGTTTGTGTGATCTCTGGAGGAAGTTGCACCCCTTAGATACGAACTGCAACGACTTCCTGCTCCACACAGCGGTCTTGAATGGAGTCTGGAGGATACAGATTCTCCCGAGAGGCATCTCAAACTACTCACCGTCACCACTACTGATAGATATGGATAGAGCAAATAGCCAGGAAGGAAGGATGCGGCAAATAAACACTTGGGGCCCCATTAGGATGGCGGGTGGATCGCCCCCGCTGGGCCGGCGGGGGCGATCCGCCCGTCATCCGTGCAGAAATTACCCCCGCCATATTATAATGGCTGGGGGGTCTGCGGCGGACGGAAAGATCGTCCGCCGCTTTTCCGCCCGGTCGACATGTCGACCGAATGGAAAAGGGTTCTATGTGGTGGCGGTGTCTTAAAGACACCACCAGCCATATCAGAATGTGGGTTTACAGATGCCTTTCCGTGACGGCATTGCCGCCATGGAAAGGCATGCAGAGTCTGTTTGGGGGGGGCCTGTTACGGGCCCCCAGGAACTCCGGGGGGGGGGGAGCACATGGGGGGTACCTATGGTACCCCCCTGCAGTTCCATTCACAACATGGCAGTCCACAACATGCCTCCCTGGCATTATGGCGGGCGGTGCTGAGTGCAACGCCCTTCACAATGTTAGGGATGCAGGATGCACCCGCCACTATGGCGGGCGCATCCTAATGGCACACACAGGAGTCCCGCCCTTATGGCGGGTGGTCCCTTTTTACAACGGGATCCGCCCGCCATCCTAATGTGCCCCTTGGTGTCTTGTGGACAATGATTCTGCAGAATACTTGCAAGAAGAGACTAAACTGTATTTCGAATTGAATGAGGGCTAAGTTAAAACGCAAGAATTGTTATGGTAGGCTAACAGAACAGTGTTAAAGGGGAAGACCAAGGCCCACCTTAAAGGAAAGGCACAGAATAGGGCTGTTGGAGCAGCTGGTGTGCTTTATAAAGTCTGTGTAATTCGTTCATAGGGCAGCCAAGCAAGTAGAACTTGAAAAGGGATTAGATTTAGAACATGACAATAGCTTCACGAAAGAGTGTGTCACGGTTCAACCACCTGAAGTGGACCCACATGAGCTCAAGACATGACCTTTGGTGCCACACAGGTGTTTGGCTCATGTCATAAAGATGTGTGTACGATCCGCAAGCCAAATCTATCAAACACCTCTAGTGGTTAGTTTGCCTAGACTTGGCCACCAGGACCATTGTGAGGATTCTTGTTGACTCTGGGAAGACAGTGTCAGAGGCCTTGGAAATCACTAAGATATTTGCAGCTTATTACAGGCAATTATATGGGGCATGTCTCCTATCATCTAAGGAAAGACATTTCCCTCAGGTAGGGGGCCTGTCTCTCTCTGCACTAACCCAAACTTAATTGTATCGCCTCCATGCGCCTTTAATAAAGATGAAGTTTCTGAATGTTTGTCTACTATGCAAGCTGGAAAGACACCCAGCCCGTAGGATTCCCCAAAAATGTTTAAGAAGCAAGCCTTGCTGCTGGTCCCTTATTGACTGCTGTCCCTAAATGAGGCAGATAAATGGTGTGTATTCCCATGTAGCCTCAAAGCAGCTTAAATCCTAGTTGTCGTAAATTCGGGTCAACCTGGTGTGCTGCACCTTATATAGGCCAATATATCTGATTAATACTAAATTCCAAATAGTAACTAAGATGTTGGCAAATAGATTGGCATGAATAACTACTTTATTTACACACGTAGATTAAAATGAAATTATGCTAGGCAGGAGGGCCCAACACTGTGTATAAAACAAGTCCAAATATTACTCGCAAAGGGCTCACAAGTTTACGGGATCCTGATTTTGTGAATCACAGGGCATGCAGTCGGAGATGAATGCCCTAATCCCTTAGAGCCTGTGGTCCAGGAGCCCCTGGAGTCAACAAAGCCTTCTCAGGCGGTCTGCGACTGCTTAGAAAATTAAATTATGTTAACAGATTAATAAAGTGTATATAACTAAATTACCAAAATCTAAAATGAAGAAGTGTAAAATATTCTGTAAATGCGAAAGAATTTGAAGCTGGAGGCTTAAATTAAGTTAGCATCTTCCATTTGATGGTGAGATCTGTACAAATGCATCAAACAGAATATAGTATGCATGATTAGTGACCTCAAATGAATTTAGAAAAGCCCCAACCTTCCCATTAAAATTAAAATGTAGATTTTTTTTAATGTATTTGTGAATTAAATAAAATAGTTCACCATTTGTGCATTTGGTTCATTAATGCTTGTTTTTACACATTGTTTTGCGGCTCAAGTCACTGCAAATACTTAGCCAGGGCCCCTGCCTTCCAATAATGACTTAATGTGGGAGGGTCCCTTGAGTCCAGTAAAGATTCAGTGGGGGTCCTCGGATTCCAGGAATGGTTAAGAAGCGGTCCACACAAGTAAAAATGTTAAGAACTGCTGCCTTAGAGCTAAAAATAAAGCAGGAACCCCTTAGAAGGCAAAGAATCTTCAGAATTCATCACGACTTGAAAATAAATGCATCAGATCAGTTTTCCATACTCTCGGCCTCATGGGAGCGCAACATCAGTCAAATGGAGGATGAGAACTAGATTGAGGCCAGGATAGTACCAAGGGAAGTAGATGCACCGGTGCACCTATGCCTCATCAAATCCAAGCATATCCATTTATTCTATTACTCCTACCCCAAAAGACTATAGAAAATGGGCATGCGGTGCTGTGCTGCATGTGCCCGATGCAGTGCTAATAACGGGCACTGGTTCCGCATGGTCTGGAGCTCTTTGATAATACAAAACTATTGGAAAGAGGTCGGGTCAGGGAAGGCCTACAGACACTACTCCAAAGTTATGTATCCATGGTATTATGAAAGAATGGGTTGGATATCGCCATGACTGTGTCCTGCCAGGTATGGGGTGCCTCATAGCAAAGCGATACATTGCACTATTCTTGTGGTACGACCAGTGGTGTAGCATGTGTTGCCAGCGCCCGGGGCAAAATTTTAAAACAAAGTATTGCGCCCCCTAATCCGTGAAGTGCTAGCGGACCATGGTGTAGAGAGGAGCAGGTCTCCTTAGCGGCCGGCCCCTCGTGCGCCGGTGGTCACTGTTGATGTTGCGGACAAAACACACCCCACACAGATACACACAGTGTGGGAGAAGACCTAGAGCGGCCGCCAGCCCCTTTATTTATCTCCTCTGGGCGAGCCTGCCTCGAGGAGTGTTACAGGGTGCAACTTTGTTGTGCAGAGGCCGGGTGGCTCCCTGCACACTGGTTAGGGGACGCAATACTTTCTTTTAATATGTTGCGCGCCTTAAGATGTTTGCACCTGGGGAAACTGCCTGTGTCCCCCACAAGCTATGCCACTTGGAATGACTCAGCCCCAACAAAGTCTGTGTGTTTGTGAGGAATGTATTTTAGTACAATTACAGGGGGGGTGTGGCCATTTTGGCCTTCATACTGTGTACCCCACTGCTAGCTGAAATGTTCAGTATCAATCATCTCATTGAAGCTACCAATACTGGGGCAGATTTACAAGCCCCTTGCGTTATTTTTACACCGCTGTTGCATCACTTTTTGTGACGCAGCAGCGTAAAAATGTGGCCCATCTACAATGTGACGCATCTAGGGAGATGCGTCATGTTGTAAAACCCTGTGCGGGGGCGGGATTTTGATCGCTATCTTATCACCTTTGATCTAAACCCCGTTCTGGTCGATTGAACCTTTGTTGCCTGTCTGTGAGGAAAGAAGGTGCATCTCTTACCAGGTTAGTTCAATCAATAATGGACTCCGCTCAGAAGGACCACAAACAACTTCTAGCTTTCAAGGATTTATTATAAAGTTAGAGTAAGTTGTAGATACAAACATCTCAGCATAATATTCACCAGATACATGGGTACGATTACATACATGTGCTCTCTGAAAACCCTCAGACGAGCAAAGAAAACTACCAGGACCAACTCCAATATTAATAGAGCTGCAAGCATAGACACGTATTGTGATCTCTCAATCATTTACAGGCGGGATAAAAGGGTCAGGTTAGGCTGTCCCTACCCTGCTCTGGATGGTATCCCTACTTAAAGGAATCCCAACCTACCAAAAAGGTGTCAGCGGTGAATGACTCCCTGGGGAGATCACCCACTCTTAGTCTCTAGATGAAAACCTATGATCGCCGGTCATGACCCCTCTCTGCCTACCCATCCGCTCTCTAAAGGGTCCTCAGGCATCTGCTCTAACTCCACCCAGGGGTGCTGTCCCTAATACAAAAAAACATAATAACATTTGAGACGCCCCTTGTGAGACGCCCCTCACGGGGTGTTGCTTCTGGCTTTTTCCATGATGTTCCTCATTGGGGCCTCGTGCGTTAGAGTTGACCTTGATTCTCAGACTTTTCTCCGGCCCGCCGATACCCCTTAAACATTCCTGAACCCTCCTCCATGTCTGTTTCGTCCTCCTAAACAACCTTCTATTCATTCGAAATATAATTGGATCCCCCCTCTCACTTGCAGACAGACATCTGCAGCTAGGATCCCAATTCTCATAAACTTCTAACAGAAGTTTGCAACATTTCGTCTCGGTGCAACTTGGCTCATACTAATACGTGTAAATCAGGCAGGGTGAAACATTTCAGGCCTACAACATTTCTCATAGTGATTATATTCTTCAAATCCTTCATTAATCAACATCATGTTAATAGTCTGCTTTATGATTAAGTAAACACATCTATCAAATATAAACCTTTTGAAAACATAATTACTAAAGATCATTTAGTGCAATCCACATCGTGCAAATGAATACCTTTCCCAACCCTTTCAGCTCTGGCCCTGAGGCCTACTCCGTTCGGTGCTTGTAGCATGTCACTCTTTCATTTTAGCAGCTACACGACATGGATTCAGGATTAATCACGCCTAATAAGGTTATACATTTTCACACATTTCTGCATTAGTTCCATTTCTACATAAATCTCTAGATTAACTACACATTTCAGAATATAGGTGAATATAATGTTAGCACTCATGGCATTTCTCTTCATGATTGTGCGTACTGCATGTAAGTGTGATGCACTGCTACAATTCGTTCAGTTTACGCTCTCTCAGTTCCCCCCTTTGATGACCTCTCGGGGTCATCACTAACATTTAAACTGAAGTGATTGCTAGTGCTCCTCGTTTCTGCGTTTCTAGAGCCCTCAGGCTCCTGTACTGATTGTCTTGTATGGCAGCTAATCTCTGTAGCTGTTCTCTCTGAGCTCTCTCCAATCTCCTGGATCTATACCATTTGTATGCCCTCACCAATCCCCACAACACGATCCCACAGATCAATATTATGATGATAGGTTTCAGCACATACCACACAAAGCTTTTTCCTAGTGTGGTGAGACAACCTCCAGCTTCACTCATTCCATGGCCCACCTTTTCCCAGACATTTTCTTTACTCAGGTCTTCGATCTCTTTGTGAATATCGGTTATGATCATAATAACCTTCTCAAGGGGCTTTGAATTGTCTGGAATGTAAGTACAACATTCCTGGACCTTCAAAGCCTTACAGACTCCGCCCTCTTTTGCTAGCAGGACGTCTAATGCAAGACGGTTTTGAAGAACCATGGCCCTTATCGATTGCATCTCTCCTTCCACCAGCTTTAAGGACTGAGCAGTGCTGGCAGACAACCTGTCTACGACTGTTGCCAGTCGTCTAATTTTAACATCATTAAGGATTAGTCCTAAAAGGGGGAATACAGCTCCAAATACATCTCCGACCATTTCTGCATCTCCTAGGTCTCTTCTCCCTCTTACTGAAGCCTTGCCCTCGATGATCTCTAAGTCTTGGGCATGATATATTTTGGGGAAGACAATTGCCAGGTAACATGATCCATACCAATTATCAGGTAGTCTCACGTAGGCATTTCTCCCACATACAAAATATACATTTGGAATCACCTGCATTCCTTTCAGGAAATCCTTGGTATAATATTCTAAATTGAAAGCATGTTCACAGCTGACTTCTCCTACGTATACATTTTCATAATACGTTTTGGCTCGGTGAAGACATAGCTTTCCTCTTTGCGTTCTATCTAAAGCTATTGGACCACTACTACCCTTTCTTTTATGTGCCTTCTCTTCCTCGGTCCAATCTGTTTTCCATTGTCCTGATTTTTTCAAAATCTTTTGTCTCCTGTATCGATCATCCACCTGCCCTATAAACTTCTTCTCGACTTCTGACACCTTACATGTCAGATTATTTCTGCGGGCATGTGAAGTATCTAAGGTAATCCAAGGAATGAAGAACTTGGCCAATCTGTCTTCACTCTTCCAGTAGTCCCATTTGTTCATCTGCTTGTAATTAGGGACTTCTGGTAACACTGAGTCATAATTGGAGAAATAGTATTCAAAACTATCTCTCCCATAAAATATACTAAGCAATAAGCTACATGTAATGCCATATGTCAGCGGGAGGTGATGATATCTAATGCCTTCATCTACAGACGCCGGCAACTGCATGCAGACGTAACAGTCCTTAACCTCCATGGCATCCACGTATTCATACAAAAGTTTAGCATAAGCATTTGACCTAAAGTCGCCTTGGGACTCATCCACGTGTAACCTACGGGCTTCTGCTGCTAACAACGCCTTTTCCTGCATGTTTTCTCCTTTCTCACCAGCAACAGTGGGGTTTGGTGTCACTACAGACGTCTCGTCTGATACCCTTGCCTCCCTCTCATGTCCCACTACATACGAAACTGTGACCACTAAAGCTATCAGAAGTATCACTCCTACTATTAGTGTGCCTATTATACATTTGGCCCTACGATTCGGGGTGCCTGCCTCCATTTCGTCAGAATGTAGGATTCTCTTCCTTATTTCAACACACAAAGCTCTTTTCTTCTCGTCCCTTTACAGTCTCTCTTGTTCCTTCAGTCTTTAGAACCCCACAACTGGAAGCTGGCAACTCCTTTGCAAAAAGTCTTTTAAAGCTTCAACACAGACAACCCTAGCCCTTCTCCGTTAAATTATGGGAAGGTCCCTAAGGATTTCTGCTTCCTAGGCGCTAGGTAATCTTCTTCTTCTTAATTATTTACAAAAGTCTTTAAGCATCCACAATCAGGCTTGGGCCTGCGGCTTGGACGGCATAGTTCAGTATTTCCAGGCGAAGAGTGTGCTCTTCATGGCTTGTTATCTTTGTTCCAAAGTCAGGGAATTGCAATTCAGTGAAAAACATGTGCTTTAACTTGCTGAGGCGGGGAGGGCTGGGGAGTGTGAAAGTTAGTGACCCTTCTGCTTCGACTCCGGGTACTAACAGCTGTACTACCACTGTGATTTTTTTTTTTTTTTTTTACATCATTTTTATTGCATCACCAATATAAATGTACAGACAAGATATTCAACAAAAATAGCACGACATGACCGATTCAATTGAAGACATTCGATCTTCATCCGGGGGGATCACCCCGCTCTTGACGCGGGTGGCTTCATTTCCGTTCTGGTCTCGTACTTCTTACATTGTCTGACCGCTTCATTTTGCACATAACCCTGGAATGCTTTTGTGATTTACGCCCCTCCCCCTCCCCCAATTTCGGTACCCCAACATCCCTCCAAACCAGCTTCCTACCCGCCCTCCCCCGTGGTCGCGCTGCGCTTGAGTAACCATGTATTAGTGCCCGGTGTGTTGTAGGAGGAAGCAAACAATCGCTAAGGTGTGTTCTCCTGTATAGTGTTAGGGTCTGCTCCAGCTAGTTCGCTCTCGCCTTCCTGCCCCTCATCGTCCACATCCCTGAGTGCCTGCACCATCACCTCCCATGCAGTCGCCCTTTCCAGTGCTTTCTCGTCATTCGACCTCCAAGCCATCTGGTACCGTAGGGTACTATCACACGCGGCCCATCTCAGACACTCCCCATACCATCTTTTATACGTGGGCCCCACTCTGGACTTCCAATTTCGTGTGATCTCCCGCTTGGCCAAGATAAGCCCTAAATCTATAAATTTACTTGACATCGTATTTCTAGGTGTGTGTGGGAACCAGTGAAGGATGCCAACTGCTTTAGTATACTGGATATCCCTGTCCGTCGCGCCGTTAAGGGCCCGCCCAACTTCCTGCCAATAGTCGCCTAAAGAGGGGCAATCCCACAGCATATGACATAGATCCGCCCCCGCTGTATTACATCTGGGGCAAGCGGCGTCGGTCGCCCCAAAGTACTGTTGGATTTTCCCGGGCGTGAGGTATGCCCTGTGGATAACATAAAAGTGGATCAATTGGAACCTGGCATTCCTCGAGCTCTTCCGCGCCCTCCTCAGCAGTTGGCCCCAGGTCGTGTCTGGTATCTCCACCTGGAGGTCCAGCTCCCACTTGGCCTTCAGGGCTGCCAAAGGTTGCAAGGCCTCCCGTTGCATCCTCGAGTACAGGCACGTGACGGCCTAAAAGGTTCCCGCCGCCATCATGGCGTACTGGCAAGCCATCGAGGTGCCTGGTTCCTGCAGCCCTTCCCCCCAGTGGGCTCGCATGGCGCCCGTGACTGCCGCGTGCAGCAGGTAGTCACCCCTCGGTAGGTCAAATCTCTCCTGCAGGTCCCGAAACGGCAGCAACACCCCATCTTCGTAGAGGTCACCCAGCACGTGCACTCCCGCCTCCTCCCACCCTAGCAAGCGTGACCAATCACCTCCATGTGGGAGGGCAGTGACCATTCCCAGCGGTATTTCGGGGGCATACATAAGGGGGACACCCGCCCGCTTACGGGCCCGGTCCCAACATAGCCGGAAAGTCTGTTCCTCGACCGTCAGGTCTCCCACTCGAAGTTTCTGGTGTAGCGTAATATAAGCCAGAACGTGTCGCGGGGTGCCTTCGGCTCTCGCGTCCTCGGGACCTCTATATACTCTTGCCACCTCCTGAGTAAAAGTCTGCAGCTGCGCGGCGAGGTAATATCCTTCGAAGTCCGGCACTGCCATACCTCCCTCATCTTTGGGGCGTAACAGCGTGTCGAGCGCTATGCGTCTCCTACCCGCGCCCCACAGGAACGCTATAAACAGTGACCTCAGGCGTTTGAAAACCGAACTCGGGATCCATACCGGCAGTGTCCTAAAATAATACAAAAGCCTGGGCAGGGCTATCATTTTAAGCAGGGAAATTCTACCAGCCAGGGAGAGCGGTAGAGTCGCCCAGAAGTCCATAGATCCACGCAGGGCGTTAATACAGCGAATTATGTTGCCATCCAGCAGGTCGGACGGGGCGTGGTAAACATAAACCCCTAGATAATGTAGGCAGCGCGGCTCCCACCGGAGTTCCTGAGCAGTGAGTGGGCACGGCTCTCCCGGCCTCAGGGGAAACAGACAGGATTTGGGCCAGTTGACCCTCAGGCCCGATAACCTACCGAACTGCTCCAGTAGCCTCCGCGCCCCCTGAAGTTCGGCGCCGGCATCGGCCAAAAACATCAACAAGTCATCCGCATATAGGGAGATGAGGTGTGGCCTCCCCCTAAAAGACAAACCTGCGTAGTGGCGGCCCAGTCTGGCTACCGCAGCGAAGGGTTCCATTGCCAACGCAAACAGTAGCGGGGATAGGGAACAACCCTGTCTAGTGCCACGCCTAATCGGGTATTGTCTTGAGATCAGTGCACCCACCCGGACCCTTGCTACCGCCTCAGTATAGAGGACCTTGGTCCACTGTATATATCCGTCTCCCAACCCGAAGCGACGCATCACCTCATACAGGTATCCCCATTCGAGGCTGTCAAATGCCTTCTCAATGTCGATGGACAGGACAAATGGGGAGACGGTGTCTGGCCAGTCCGCACCCATCAGTCTCGTGAGTCTACGGATGTTATGAGTGGTATTGCGTGTCGGTATGAAACCGCACTGGTCACCATGAACCAGGCCCGTCATGTGCACTAGTAATCTGTTGGCCAGAATTATACTGAGGATCTTGTAGTCCGTCGTCAACATAGACAACGGACGATACGAGGACAGCGCCGCACCCTCTCTGCCCGGCTTCAAAAGTGGGATCATAAGGGCCTCGCACATAGAGCCCGGGAGTCGGCCCTTCTCCTGCGCTCCATTGTATACCTCGCGCAGCCGCGGAGCAAGATGTTCTAGGTATTTGCCATAAAATTCGATCGGTAGACCGTCAAGGCCCGGGGTCTTGTTTCTAGCCATCTGTTTTACAGCACAACCTATTTCTCCGAGGGAGATGGGCCGCCCCAACTCTTCTGCCTCCGAGTCCTCCACTCGCGGCAACTCTAGCCCGTCCAAGAACTCCTCAAGCTCCTCCGTCCCTCCCGTGTCACCACTCAGATAGAGCCCTTCATAATAAGCTCGGAACTTGTTCAGGATCCCGGGTTGGGAGTGGCAAGGCTCCTCCCCTGGCTCCTGGATCCTCATGATCGGCCCTCCCCCCCCGGATAGGGTTAGCAAGCCAAGCCAACATCGCCCCCGCCTTATCACCTTCCGCATGCGCCCTCGTCACGTACGCCTTGTGGTCGAAGCTACGCAGCCGCTCCAGCTCCACCGCCAGCCCCTCCCGCGCCCCGCTAAGCCCCTCCTGCAGTTCAGGGTGATTCGGGCGCCTCTTCTCAAGATCCCTCAGCCGTGTCTCAGCCTTGTCTAAGTCATCCAACAGAGTCTTCCGCGCCCCTGCCGTGTGCCCAATACAGTGTCCCCGCACCACCACCTTGAAAGCATCCCATTCAACCGCCCTCGTGGAAGCCGAGCCACTGTTCTCCTCAAAATACCTCTCAATACGTTCACTCAGGGCCTCCCTGAACAACAAGTCGTCCAGGGTGTCAGGTTGCAGGCGCCATGTTGGCACGCAGTTAACAGTCACCATCCATTCCAGAGACATCAACAAGGGGTTGTGGTCCGATATCGTCCTGGCCAAGTATTCCGCCCCGCCCACCGCGGGGAGCACACATTCCGAACAAAGAAACGCATCCAGCCTCACATGTAAATCATGCAAGTGCGAGTGAAAGGAGTAGTCCCTAGTGGCGGGGTGCAACGCCCTCCATGCATCCGTGAGGGCCCAGCTCTCCTGCCATTCTATTCTACGCTTGGCGATCCTATGTGCTGGGGACGCGCGCAGCGGGGGATGGGACCTATCTAGTAGCACATCCTCAACTGAGTTGAAGTCCCCCCCCAAGAGGACCGGCCCTGCCAAATAACCCGCCAATTTGCCCGAGATGTTAGACAAGAAAGCGGGCAGATCTACATTAGGAGCATACACATTACAGAGAGAAATCATCCTGCCTCTCAGCCTTCCTTCCACCGCCACATACCTGCCCTCTGGGTCTATCGACGACTTCGAGACTTGGAAGGGGACCCCCGCCCGTATCCAAATCAATGTCCCCCTCGCAAATGCTGAAAATGTCGTGTAGAATAACTGCCCCCTCCAGCGCCTTTGTAGAGCCGCCCCTTCCTGCTTGTTTAGGTGCGTCTCCTGCAAAAACGCTATGTGAACCCCCCTACGCTTGAGGTACGCCTGAACCTTATGTCTGCGCGTCATGGACTGCATACCCCGCACATTCCAGGTCACACATTTCAACGCTCCAGTACTAGCCATTCCCCCCTACACAACCGAACCATACAGCAAAGAACAGTGTTCGTATAAGTCCCGCGACCACGGCCCCCCCCCCCCACCCTCTCCAAACAGGAAGCCAAACCCCTCCAACAACTACAACCCCCTGAGCAACCCCAACTGCTCGCAACTCCCACCCCCCCAGGACAGGCCCCCCCGCAACTGGAAGTACCCCCATCCAAACCAACACTCCCGACCACCCCTCAAGGAAAGGTGGTAATAATCGCAGTCCCCACTGCGATGACCTTAGGGGCCAGTAAGGCGCGGCTCAATGCTATAAGACCTCCAACAAATCAGCCCCGCGCGCTCCACCCCACAATCCCCACATTACAGCTCCCCAAAACCTCAATCAATATCTCTCCACTGCTGCGGGTCCATCGCCCCGGTGTCCAACCAGCGAGTCCCTTCCGCCAAACCAGTTCATCACGCCTCCAGTATCTCTCCCGAGGTCTGCGGCGTCACGATAGGGCCCCGGGCTCCACCAAATTCCGATTGTCCTGTCTCTGAGCCCGTGCCCGGGGCCTCCGAATCCGTACCCTTCCCAGACTGAGTCCTGGCGGCTCTAGATAAGTCCACCACCGCCTGTAGGGCCGCCTGCCTCTCCGCCTCCGTCTGCGACATCGAAGGTTTCCCGGTCCTCTTGCGGTTCCTTCTGATCCGTTGGGACTGCCTGATCGGCTTTTCCACCTTAGCCTCTTCCTCCCTGGCCTTAGCACCGTCCGTTCCTGCCTTATAAGTGTCCCACCAGTCCCATGCGTCCGCGGAAGTCGTGAAGAATAAAGACTTCTCATCCACCACCACTCTTAGCTTGGCAGGAAACAACAGGGAGTACTTGATGCCTTCCTGGCGGAGCTCCCGCTTGAGGGACAGGAAGTTTGCCCGGAGTCGCTGAGTCTCAAACGTGTAGTCCGGGAACATGGTGACTCTGTTGTTTTCCACTTGAAAGGGCCCTGCCTCTCTCGCCCTCTGCAGAAGCCAGTCTCTGTCCCGGTAATGGAGCAACTTGAATACCACCGGGCGAGGAGGAAGGCCCAAGGCTGGCGGACGCGCCGGAACTCTATGTGCCCGCTCCAGGGAGAAGAAGGGGGACAGACCTTCTGGTGCCACCTCCGTCCGCAGCCAGTTATCCAAATAGCCCACCATGTCGTCGCCTTCAATTTTCTCCGGCAGGCCCACTAGGCGTACGTTGTTGCGCCTGTTCCTGTTTTCTGCATCCTCGGCCCTCCTTTCCAGCACCTTCAGACGGTCCATCACGTCGGCCATCTGGGCCTTCACCGTTGCCTGGGCCGGGGCTAAGTCCTTAACCGTGGACTCCACGGATTTCACCCTGTCCTTGAGTTTGTCGTGGTCGGCCTTCAGGAGGCCCAAGCCCGTTGCCACCTGAGCTATATCTTGCTGCAGGGCATCCTTTGTGGTGGCGATGGCTTCCAGGATACGATCCTGCATCCGCTGTAACGCCGCTTGGTCTCTCTCCGCTCCTTCCGCCGCCTCAGTGTCGGTCGCGCCATCTCCCTTCCCCTTCGGCTTCCCCATCTGGGCCGGGATGGGCGGTGGTCTTCAAGTGTGTACTTGGTCGCCCTCCGAGCGTCGCCGGGCACCGTCCTCCGGCCGGGTTCTCAGGCCCAGAAATGTCACCAAGAAGCAGGAAGCACCGAGCGGTCGTGGCCCGGCCAGCGCCAGTTGCGCCAGAGGTCCGGGGTTCTCGTCTCCGGGTCACTGTCGCACCGTTGTTGCCCCAATCAGGAGACGGTCCTCAACCACCGCCCAAGGGCACGCCAAAAGTCCATCCGGCACCTGGGGAGAGGCGCGACGCGGCCGCCAACACCTCTAGCGTGTCCGGGAGTGGACTTCAGTGGGTCTCCGGGCAGATGTCTCCGTCACAAGCTATCTCATGCCCTCGCCGCCATTTTGGGGTCCGCGACTTCTCGGCCGAGTTCAGCTTTCAAAGTTGAGATACTGCTGTGGGAAGGCTCGGTGTCGTCCTCCGTGGGTCCCGGACCCTCCGCAGTACCGTCCAGTACCGGATAGTGTCCTTTATCTCGGGGTTCAAATGAATTTTCAGGATATTTTCCGGGATCGGGCACGGAGCTCCGAGCTCACGCTGCCTACCTCCTCGGCATCCAAGCCACGCCCCCCCTTCCACTGTGATGATGGGCTTAGAGCTGGACACCACCACCGCTCGTATCCTCCCTGTCTCCCGTTCCAAAGACATTTGTCGCCAGATATGTCCACTCTGGGGTGGCGTATCTTCTGCTAGGCACACGTACTCTTCTTGATCTTCTCAGAGCCGGTGCTTCAGAGCCCTGAGCACCTTCTTCCGGGTCTGAGTCCTCTGATATCGGAGCAAGGGTCCTCTCTGGAGTTGACCTTAGGCTAGAACTCCTTCTTTGTGGCCAATTAGCTTCTCCACGTACCCTTCTGCTCCTTCTCCTTCTGGTCTGTTCACGCTCTCTTTCAGACTGGTCGGTGTCTGATTCGTACTCCCAGCTACTTCCTCCTTCAGTAGCGTCGTCTGTTTCGCTGTTGTACTGACCGTCCTCAGCTTGGTCAGACTCGTTCTCTGCTTCTTCTGGCACCTCTACAGCTTGGCTAGCCCCCTCTATGGCTTCTCGGTCCACAGCTGGACTTCTATCCGAGAGAGGAGCTGTTTCTTCCAGAGGTGCTGGAACCCTCCGCGTATGCGACGCGTGGATCCAATTGGGCAGACCTCCCACCTTCACTGCGGTGTTCGTGATCAGGATGATCTGGTAGGGCCCTCGCCAGCGAACATCCAGGCAGCTTCTTCTCACGTGCTTTCGCACAAGCACCCAATCACCAGGGCACAGGTCATGGCACGGGTCCTGGCACGACGGAACTTCGGCAGCCTGCACCTAAAGGGACACAGAATGAATGGCGTCAGACAGCCCCTTACAATAGTCCAGGATCATATCATCTGTGATGTTTAACAATGCAGCAGTTGGTACAGATGGCAACCTCATTGCTCTCCCCATTAACACCTCGTGAGGCGACAGTCCCGTTCTTCTGTCTGGGGTACTACGGAGGCTCATAAGGACCAATGGCAGAGCATCAGGCCAACTCAGGGACGTTGATGAACACATCTTAGCAATTCGGGCTTTAATGGTGCTATTTATCTGCTCCACGATTCCTGATGCTTCTGGTCGGTAACTACAATGCAATTTCTGGTCTATATTCAGGGCCGCACAAATCATCTTCACAAGCTCGCTGTTGAAATGCGTTCCCCTATCTGATTCCAAAGAGGCCGGCACCCCGAAGCGCGGAATGAGTTCCCTAAGCAGTAACTTGGCTACTGTGAGGGTGTCACACCTACGTGTAGGGTATGCCTCAACCCATCTGGAGAATACGCAAACAACTACCAGGACATAACGGAGGCGGTTGCACCTTGGCAGTTCAATGAAGTCCAACTGCATGCGATTGAATGGACCCCCAGATCTCCCTATGTGGCTCAGTGCAACTGGTGTTCTTTTCCCTACATTCAACTGCTGACAGGTCACACAACGCTGGCACACTGCTTCGGCTGCTACTCTGAACTTAGGGTTATACCAGGTTTGCCTAAATACTCTCAGCATAGCGTCTCTCCCTAGGTGTACTGGACCATGGATTTGTCTAGCCATTGGGCTCACCATCTCATTGGGTAACACTGCTCTTCCGTCTGCTGAGACCCAGAAATGAGCCTCACCCACCACGCATCCTGCCTTTTCCCATGTTTGCTTTTCAAAATCAGGAGCGTTTTCTTGCATGCACTTCAGTTCATCCCAAGTATCAACAGTTTCTAATATCATGGCTAATTCAGTTCTTACATTTATTCCGCCCACTTCCACCTCTGTGAAAGAGTACCCTTGTTCCGCGCAATACCTCGCAACTTCGTCGGCATATCTATTGCCTTGTGACACGAAGTCCATGTTCCTAGTATGTGCGGTGCATTTCACAACTGCGATACCTGCTGGACATTGCAACGCCTCTAACAACAAACGCACAAACTCTCCATTGCGAATGGGAGAGCCTGAAGAGGTCATGAAACCTCTTTGAGACCACAACTGCCCGTAATCGTGAACTACCCCGTAACCATATTGGCTGTCGGTGTATATGGTGACTCGAATTTGGTTGCTTGCCAGGCAGGCACGCGTCAATGCAATGATCTCGGCTACCTGAGCGGAGTGTACTCCTTCCAGGCATCCAGCTTCCACAATTCCGGTAATTGTACAAACAGCGTAAGCTGCTCTCAACTGCCCAACTTCGTCTCTTACACATGAGCCATCGACAAAGAAAACTTCATCGGGGTCAGTCAGTGGCTCATCCACGATGTCGGGTCTCGGTTTGATGCATAGTTCAGTCACATCGAGGCAGTCATGGTCTGTACATTCATCATCATCGATATCATTTGGGAGTGGCATCAAGGTAGCAGGGTTCAAAACAGAGCATCTCTTGAGGGTCACGTTTTCTGCAGCAAGAATGACTTGCTCATAGCGCGTGAGCCTGCTATTGGTCAGATGCTGTGTTTTGGTCCTGGTCATCAACAGTTCAACAGAATGGGGCACGTACACCTCTAACGGATGCCCCATCACGATGTTCTCGCACCTCTCGATACTGACACCTGTTGCAGCAACGGATTTGAGACATCCGGGCAACGCTGCGGCTACTGGGTCTAAAGTAGCCGAGAAGTAAGCAACTGGTCTACGGGCATTCCCATGAATTTGGACCAACACAGACAACGCACAACCTTCTCTCTCACAACAGTAAAGCAAGAATGGTTTATCGTAATCAGGCATTCCCAGAGCAGGAGCACGACACAGGTCCTCTCTCAGCTGCAGGAACGCCATCAAACAGTCTTTGTCCCATGGTACCGGATCACTCACCTCCTTGTGCGTCAGTTTTTGTAAGGGTTTTGCTTTCAGTGAAAAGTTCGCGATCCACTGTCGGCAATAACCCACCATCCCTAAGAACATCCTGACTTCTCTCTGGGTTTTAGGCGCATTCATTTTCATGATCGCCTCTATCCTGTCTGGTGACACTTTTCGAGACAACTATGTTATTAATCTTTCGGAGGTCCTGCACAATTCGGAATTTCCCATTTGGTTTCTGCAAACCCATAATCGGGGAGTTACATGGACTACCCACGATTTCCTTCGGTATTCCCTGCTTAATCATGGACTCGATCACGGGCTTTATACCTGCAATCGTTTCTGGAGTCAATTTATATTGGGGCGTTCTCGGAAACTCAGCATGCGGTTTCACTACAATTTTCACTGGGTCTACTCCCTTGACCAGTCCAATCTCTTCCCCAGTAAAATCCCACACTTCCGGTGCCACTGTCCCTCTCAGATCCCAAGGGAGCTCATCCACGGTCAAAGTGGGATACAGCTCCACACATATTCTTGAATTTGCGACTTTGAAGTCCGCATCGTCATCATTGGTCAACACCTCCACTCCTTGAGGTGTACAATATATTGTACAATTTAATTTGCACAAAAGGTCTCTTCCTAACAGACATACAGGACTAGAATCGCAAACCACAAACTGATGTTCATCACTGTATTTCCCTATTTTCACCTGCACTGGTTCTGTCAATTGGCTAGTCATTCTCCTGTTTGTGACCACCACCACTTGTATAGTCTCTCCAGACATGGGCAGGCCTGGAACTGCGGCTGATCTTATCGTGGATCGAGTGGCTCCTGTGTCCACTAGGAAGGTCGTGGGACACCCTGCCACTTCGGCCTCAACGTAGGGTCCCCTTTGGTCCACATCTAAGGCTGCCCCGAGGGTACAGTCTTCTCTTTCTACTCTCTGTCCTGTTAGTGGATCAATGTAATAGCATTCTTCTCCTCCTACAAACAGAGGCATCTGTCTATAGGTCTTGCCCATAGTCCCTACTCTGGGTGGCTGAGGGAACTGGGCTCGTGGAGGAGGGGTCCCCCCTTTGAGCACCTTTCCTTGGTATTGCGTTACCCCTCTCGCAGGCGTACTCTGGACCTCTCCCTCCTCTATCTCCTGTTCCCCTATCTCAACATTGTAGGGACACTCGCGTTTCCAATGCCCCACCTCGTTACACTGGTGGCACCGAGTCGTTTTCTTCAAGGCGGCTATGTCTATTCTAGGTCTAAAGGTGGAGTTCTCCTCATTGCC
Organism: Lissotriton vulgaris; assembly: GCF_964263255.1. Taxonomy (NCBI): domain Eukaryota; kingdom Metazoa; phylum Chordata; class Amphibia; order Caudata; family Salamandridae; genus Lissotriton; species Lissotriton vulgaris. Next base: position 899,064,829 of record NC_141685.1, read on the forward strand.
CTTGTTCTGGCTATACTGCTTCTTACCCCCAGTACCTGTTCCTGGTTGCTGTTGCTGCTGTCCACCCTTACCAGCTGCCTGCATCTGCACCACCATCAGTTTCTCTTTTAGTTTCTTTGCCTTAGAGTCTATCTCATCACAGCAGTACCTGGCATATCTCAGGATTTCATCTAAAGGTTTATTTTGCCAACAAATCAAGTGTTGCTGAATCATTAAACTAATATCCGGTCTCAGGCCCAGGACGAACTTAGACACAAATTGCCCTATGTCCTTTGGATCCATTACATACAAACCGCTATACTGTTTAAACGCCTTCAGCAATCTTTCATAATATTCATGAACTGTCTCTTTGGGTTCCTGTCTAGTTCGATCTATTTTGACCCAATCTATGTCCTGCATTGGCACCTTGTCCTTCAGCCAAGTCATCACTCTCTCGTATTTTACCATTACTGTCTCGGACGGCCCATTAGGCTTTGCATCCCTTTCTGGTTCTGCTGTGGGCCACTCGGCGCTAACCTTACATGCGGTCCACAGGTCTCCGGGTACCACAATATCAAACAGTGTATTCAGATCTATCCACAGTACCTTGGAGATTTTCACGAACCTCTCCACTTGCTTATACCACTCGACGGGGTTCTCCCTCAATTTTGGGAAGGAGTTAGTAAAGGCTGCTAAGTCCCCCCTACTCCATGGCACATGCACATAGTTCCCATTTGCAACCTCACGCAAAGGGTATGCCTCTACTCTTTGTAATCCTCCTGGTGTCATACCAAGCATGCTTCTCCTGACGGTCCCCTTCTTGGACCACCTTTCCTCCCACTTATCTAGTGCCCTCCACGTCCTTATTCCCGTGATCAGTTCCCTTATGTGCGTTTTCAATCCTATTGTTCTTCTCTCATCTAAGTCTCGATCTGAGTAATGTAGCCTGTGGTTACCCCGTAACGCTTTAGTCCGCGACAGGTCCACCATATATTGGCCTGCTAGTTAAACTAATTTCTCATGGATTGTTCTCGCCTTCCGGGTGATGTCCTTTGCCATGAACAGTATTTCATCCTGCTCATACATCTCCATTCTTTCTAGAGGCAAGGTACCATCTACCATGTCATCCAGATCTGACTTTAAGCTGGCGACATCGAGTCTCTTGGCTTTTATCTCTGCTCGTAGTATGTCTTTCGAAGGGGGTTCACTGGCCTCTCTGCCATCCCAACTCCGAGCCCTACGCTTGGGCTCAGGAGAGTTAAGGAGAGTCCTTCCTTCCTCCCATCTCTCTAGGTCCCATGCTCGGCCATCCGATCTTGGAAGGTGATGGAACACAGGCCTGTTACCCCCAATCCTATTTTGTCCACTCTCTCTTGCTCCCCTTCCTTCATGACAAGGTTCTCCGTGATTCTCTACCCTGTCCTTATTCTCTCGTGGTCTAGTGTCACTCAATATCTGGTAAGACCCTTCTCGGCTCCTCATATCCCCCGGACTGTGTTCTTGTCCGTAATCACAGGGGCTATGGCGAGGCCTCTCGCAACTCTCGTTTTGTTCGCCATTGCCAGGCACATAGTGGGTGTACTTGAAACTGTTTCTATACTCTTGGGTTCTCCTGTCTCCTTCACTGTGTATTGGGCGGGACACCCCCCCCCACACCCGGGGCTCCTGTTTCCCATGTCTGGTCCTCTACCCCTGGAATGATGGGTGTCTCCCCTACTGTCCTGACCCCTCCCGTCCCACTCCGGACTGCTTTCTTCAGCCCCGCAGTGAGTCCGGGTCCTGCTATCTTGGCTTTCCCTTCCAACTTCCGCTGCAATGATGCTCTTGTGAGCCTCCACTGCCTCATCCCATTTCTTCATGTACTCACTTAGCTCCTGGAAGGATTTTCGTCCTGATCCCCTCAGATCCTCCGGCCATCTAGGGCCCCCCGGATCCCCTATCGGATCTACTGCTGTATGTACTGGGGTGCTCCAATCTCTCGGTCTTGGCAACTGACTGGGGGAATTGGTTGTATCATTCCTCCTTGCTATCCCTGCTCTTTCCCTGTCCCTCCGTACCTGTTCCTCCCCTCTAGCTCTTTCTGGGTCATAAATCGATACTATAGGACCTATAGTAACAGGTACTTGCAGGGCATATGGTAGTGCGTAAGATGTGGCACACTCCGTTTCCGGCACTCTTTGTACCACAAACCTCCCGACCACCTGCTGCACCTGGCTAGATTGGGACAGTTCTTTCTTTGCAGTGGGATCCCAATCGGAAATGGGAAGCGGTCCATGTTCCCCTATGCTGGCCCCCCCTTCTCCACTGGTCTCCACACTTCCTGGCTCTTTGTTATACGGAGGTGGCCTATCTGTCAGTAACCTATTTATCAGGCTGTCCTCTGTCTCGCTCTCTTCATCTTCTTCTAATGGACTTTTGTTCCCTGGCATTTCTAACACTGGGTACAGTTTATTTACTTCAATGTTATGCACTCTCCATCTTTTAGCATCCGCATCCCATTTGGCATCCTGCACTGCTCTTACCGATCGTTTCACCCTTTCTTGTCGTCTATTCAGGTTCCTCTCGTGCGCTGCCCTAATCCATGCATTGAGAGCTTCAAACTGGGTTGGTCTAGGCACGGGTCTCATTGAGGTCATAACTGCTTTCAATCTGTGTAGCACCTCTAATCTGAACGTCCCGTACTTCGGAAACGTCAGTTCCTCATTTCCCTCTGTAATCTTACTCCACTCTGAAATCCACAATATTGTGTGCAGCCCAACATTTGCCGCCATATAACGAGCCGGCGTACCCTCCGGCGGGGCTTCTTCCCCTTCATAAGATCCTCGCCTCTCTTTTTTAAAAGCCGCTCTTAACCATTTAAAACAGTTCATGATTATATGCACAATTTCCAGCCTCAATACTCTGTTTACTTCCTGATGACAATCCACCAATCCTAGCGCGGCTTTGTTAGCTGGCCTATCGCAGCGCGGTCTTGCTCCGGCCGGCCAATCCCAGCGCGGCACTTACTGACGTCACTCGTCTCCGCTTCACAGCAGCACCCCTCCTTTCTCAGCTCGCCTCCCGGTCATGCATGCGTCCCATTCATACACCGAAAAATGACTACTTCCGACCAAGCCGTCACTTCTCTCGACTGTACGTCCACAGTCTATCTGTAATTGTCAACTCAACTGACGACAAGTCTATCGTCTCTCTGATAGGTTGCTTACACACACAGTAACTTCCGACCAGCGTCCGTTACTCACGCACTCACTCTTACGTTCCCCCTATCTCGGTCCTGCGGGCGATCAATGGTACCTCACGACCCCCTTCACACTGGTTGACAATTACTCTGGATGTCCGATACACCCAAACCACTTAAGCTCTCCTTGACTTAAGATTTCCACCGGTTGCGCGCGCTCACAACCTGTTCCACAGTCACTCTACAGGCATTCAACTCCGCCAGACATTACAACATAGATACAATACAAAAACACCGCAATCTAACACGCATGACCCTTTATACTCACTCTCGACCGATACTGCTGCTTTTCTGTCTCACGTCATCCGGACCTTCTTCGGCGGGCGGCTCTTCCGATCATCGATCTCTAGGGGCCTTGGGGTGATCTAACCTGGCCTAGATCACCTTCCTCAAGAAGGCAACCATCCTCTATAGCTACCAACTGCGGGGGCGGGATTTTGATCGCTATCTTATCACCTTTGATCTAAACCCCGTTCTGGTCGATTGAACCTTTGTTGCCTGTCTGTGAGGAAAGAAGGTACATCTCTTACCAGGTTAGTTCAATCAATAATGGACTCCGCTCAGAAGGACCACAAACAACTTCTAGCTTTCAAGGATTTATTATAAAGTTAGGGTAAGTTGTAGATACAAACATCTCAGCATAATATTCACCAGATACATGGGTACGATTACATACATGTGCTCTCTGAAAACCCTCAGACGAGCAAAGAAAACTACCAGGACCAACTCCAATATTAATAGAGCTGCAAGCATAGACACGTATTGTGATCTCTCAATCATTTACAGGCGGGATAAAAGGGTCAGGTTAGGCTGTCCCTACCCTGCTCTGGATGGTATCCCTACTTAACAGAATCCCAACCTACCAAAAAGGTGTCAGCGGTGAATGACTCCCTGGGGAGATCACCCACTCTTAGTCTCTAGATGAAAACCTATGATCGCCGGTCATGACCCCTCTCTGCCTACCCATCCGCTCTCTAAAGGGTCCTCAGGCATCTTATCTAACTCCACCCAGGGGTGCTGTCCCTAATACAAAAAAACATAATAACATTTGAGACGCCCCTTGTAAGACGCCCCTCACGGGGTGTTGCTTCTGGCTTTTTCCATGATGTTCCTCATTGGGGCCTCGTGCGTTAGAGTTGACCTTGCTTCTCAGACTCTTCTCCGGCCCGCCGATACCCCTTAAACATTCCTGAACCCTCCTCCATGTCTGTTTCGTCCTCCTAAACAACCTTCTATTCATTCGAAATATAATTGGATCCCCCCTCTCACTTGCAGACAGACATCTGCAGCTAGGATCCCAATTCTCATAAACTTCTAACAGAAGTTTGCAACATTTCGTCTCGGTGCAACTTGGCTCATACTAATACGTGTAAATCAGGCAGGGTGAAACATTTCAGGCCTACAACATTTCTCATAGTGATTATATTCTTCAAATCCTTCATTAATCAACATCATGTTAATAGTCTGCTTTATGATTAAGTAAACACATCTATCAAATATAAACCTTTTGAAAACATAATTACTAAAGATCATTTAGTGCAATCCACATCGTGCAAATGAATACCTTTCCCAACCCTTTCAGCTCTGGCCCTGAGGCCTACTCCGTTCGGTGCTTGTAGCATGTCACTCTTTCATTTTAGCAGCTACACGACATGGATTCAGGATTAATCACGCCTAATAAGGTTATACATTTTCACACATTTCTGCATTAGTTCCATTTCTACATACATCTCTAGATTAACTACACATTTCAGAATATAGGTGAATATAATGTTAGCACTCATGGCATTTCTCTTCATGATTGTGCGTACTGCATGTAAGTGTGATGCACTGCTACAATTCGTTCAGTTTACGCTCTCTCACCTGCGTCACATTATACCTGAGTCAGGTATAATGTTTGCAGGGTGGGCGCTCCAACGCAAAAAAGCCTTGTTTAAGTGACGCAGTGAAATCTACAAGATTTCACTGCGCCACTTCTAGGATACCACTGCATCAAATTCTTACACCTGCGTGACGCAGCACAATGAGGATAGGCCTCCCCCTGCATTGCTGGGGTTGTGTCGTGCTTGCGACAAGACTCCAGCAATGCGTGACTTTTGCTTCAACAGAAGCGTCAGAATTTCTGACGCATCTGTCTATCCTTGCGACATGGAGGGATCCATAGTGGCACAAGGGTTTCTAATGGTGGCGCAGGAAAAGTGACGCATCTTTACAGATGCGTCACTTTCTTGTAAACCTGCCTCCTCAGTGCTTTAAATGGCCACTCATTACTTAATATTCTTTAACTAGGAAGGGGTGGTACAGGCACATCTCAGCACTGCTCCGGTGCTTTTAATAGGAGAGTTCTGGCACTTCTCAGCAGGTAACAAGTACTCTACGCCAAGGAGGGTCTTCACTTCTAAATTACCATTTCAAGCACTTGGCTGACCTTCCTAAATGGGACCAAGATCAAACAGTGTCTGGGAGGAAGCGCTGTTTCCGTTGAATTGAAAAGTAAATTTAAAAAAAGTGCGCATAAAAAAAAATAAGCTACGACAAACGAGAACCGTTTGCTAGCCTCCATCGCATGCCTTTGTTCCCCCATCCAAAAGCAAACACAAGGACACTCTGCAACGAACCGTGTTTGTCGAGGGCCTCGGTAGCCGTCATCGGGCAGGTAATTGCCGATTGAATATCGAATTAACATCAGTAGTGCAGCTCGCGCTTCCGCCTGTGCTGGCGAGGCAGGTGACATCTGCACCCCAAGGCCGTCTGCTGGCCTCGCGCCCACTGCGAACAGAATGAATAATAGCGCATGTGTTTACCGTTGGAAAACGGTTCCAGCCCGTTATGACTGCCAACAACAGCCATGACCTCAACTTCTCGTAATTTTACGCCTCTCAGAAGAGTGGAAACCCCTTGCGGCCCACCGGCCCACCGGCCCAAGCAGAGCCGCTGATGCAGTGAGAGGTGGGTGGGTCTTCTAAAGTCACACCGATGGGGTTTCCGGTCTAGCTCCGCCGGTTCTCACTCCCCTGGTCCCATGTGAAAGGTGCCGGCTTCATGGCCTCGAGCTCGCCGGCTTGTGACTAGACCAGCAGGCGTGATAGTGTCTTCTTGTTCTTTTGGTTCTTGGACTCTGCACAGGGAGAGGCGGGCCAAGATTTTCTGGAACAAACAAGCATCAGCAAAGCCAACAGGCCTTGGCCTGCAATGGAGTGCATGTGTTTCTTTCGCTCCCTTTCCCCCCTTCTATATTACCGTAGCTGTGAGAATTTCAAATCCAGCCTGTCTTCTGGACGCCTGGTCGAAATTTCCGTTACACTGGCATAATCTCAAATAATTTCGGAAATTTTGTGCTCCACTTGTTATGCAAAATTGTGCCATGTCACATGATTATTCCCGATGACAGTGCACAGGAACAAGGAGAATGACCAGAACTCAAGTGGCTGCTGTTTGCAGCGATGACACTTTTTTTTTTAGCATGAAAGGCATCTTTGCATCCGAAATAGATGCAGATATGCATTCATGCTAATACAGTGCCAAATGACAGTTGGATTTTGGGTAATTATGCATAATTCCTTGTCATTTTTTTGAAATTTTGCACAATTATACAAAAGCAAATTGCACTAATTTCACACATCCCTAAACAAAGTTTTCTCTAAAAGCATAATTTCATGAAATTTAAATGAAATTTTGGAAAATGTTGTGAAAAAATGTATGCAATTCCACATTCAACAAACCTGGTTTTATGTCAGATTCTTGTGTCAACACTGTTTCCACCATTCTAATTACAAACATTGACAAACCCAATAAGTCTCGCCTATACAAGATCTATTAGCCATGTCAATGTTTTTTAGCCATGCTTTGCAGTAGTGGACACGCTACTAAGCAACATGGCTGAAAGTAAGAGAAAATAGCCAGCACTGACCTTGTCATAGCTCTTTTCTGTCTTTAAATTGAGCCATGTTGCACTGCAGTGCGGCCGCTGCTGCTCAGCATGACTAATTTGTAAGCAAAAAGCACTATAACGGGGCCAGTGCTGGCCTTGTCATTGTACTTTTTCTGACAGAGGAAAGCAAAAAGAACGTGGGAGGGGTGGAAGGCAAGGGGAAAGCAACAGGGATATAGGAAGTAGAGGGGAAGGTGTGGAGCAAGCAACTGCGACACGAGAGGGGGTGAGAGGTATGGAGCAAGCAATGATGATGTAGGAGGGAGTGGGAGGGACGGGGCAAGATGCAGACACATGCACACATGAAATGCTAGCCTAATAATAAAAAAAAAGTACCTCTGCAAGCGCTCGGCCAGTGAAAGGACATCGGCCGCAGACTTGAAACTGTACCTGGTCCATGCTCCACGGATTAGGAAACACATGAAGAGAAACTGAAAGCAGGAGGTGATGACCAATGGTAAGGAGGGAAATGAGAGTGATGTGGAAACTAACCAATGGTGGGTAAGGGCGGACTCTAAACCCTTTATAAGATTTTTATTTTTACAAGAGGCTCGTAACAACAGTGCGTGCACTTTCTCAGGCAAAACCTAAAAAATGGATGACTATTTAAACCCAACACATTGGCATGTAAATAATAAAGGTAGTTACAAGCCAGACACCTGGAGACTTCTTCTAGGTAATGCCTACAGCCATCTTTTAGCTGTTTGCTATTAAAAGACCTCTTGTGGACCATACCATAATTTACTGTGTGTTTACACGTAACCTATTATATACCATTGGTTGCATTTATTGTCACTCCTATTTGCTTGCTTCTTATTTGATGTGTTTCCTTTGAGTTTATTTGTCTGTCCCAACTCTGGAACATAGCTCCTTTACCATCCTTTAGACTGGATAACTTGCAGCCTTCTCCTGCTCGCACTCCGGGAACTACTTATTTATTTTTGTTTCAGCACTCCAGGAAAGTACATGTTATTTCTTGATCTCTCTCTCGTGTGCAGCTTTCCATTTCAAATGCTGCCCACACATGCATTCTGTGCTGCTCCATTGATCCCCATCTCAATGTATCCATTGCTGCCCGACCTCTCTTTTCTGCTTTTATATTTTTTTACCCCCCGAAAATTTCTCTGTTGGCCCTCTGTCGGCTTCTCATTGCTTCCCCTGCATTAGTTGACTTCTACCCTACACGCTCCCCCACCTATTCCTCTGTTGTTCTGTATGTCTCCTGTTGAATTAAAAAAAATATTTTTATTTTGGTGTGCCTTGCAGCTGCTAGGCCGCTCAGTTCTTTAAAAGAACCGTAGCACATTTTAACGTAACCTTATATTTACCACTCCAAGTGACATCAACCATCTTGGAATGATAAATAAAAAAGAATCAAAATGGCTGTTGTGCCATGTTGTATGCATGCATGTGTCATCAATCTAGACCACTGTAGCATCATGACATGTGCATGTATATGTGTATGTAACCATCATCACGCTCCTTTTGTTCCTTTTTTAGCATTGGCAAAAGCATCTTTTTTGCAACATTGGCAAACACATGAGCATCAATCCACTAAAATGACAGGTGTAGGAGAAGTGTTTGACCTTAACAACATCATAGGAAGTGACATATTTTCACCTATGACTCCCAAAAGTTCCTAGAAAGATTTGTCACATGGCCTTAACTCTGATAACATCCCAATAATGGACATTGATGAAGTTTCATAATAACTGTTTGATTAATATGAAAATAGAAACAGACAAATGTGTGTTTGAGATACCACCGATATTAGGGTGATGGACATCAAGAAGAGGCGCACAGGATTTAGGGTGGTTCTGTGGGTGCAACTGGCAGCTCACAGGTTTTTAGCAGGTGTGTTAGAGGATACATGTGGTAAGGTGCAAAGGTGACATTCAGTAGATAGCCTTAAAGAAAAGCAGGTTGTGTGACACCCTTTTTAAGCACCGAAGCATCCTGCCTAGGGTCGGTACATGGCAATTGGATACCAATTGGTGGGGTTAAAGCGGGCTCGCATTGCAAAGATAATGCCCTTATCCAAATGCACAAGTAGCTAAGGGCCAATCTGACCCACTGACCATTGCAAGAATCAATCTTACTCAATGCTAGAGAATTGACCAAATTCTTTGTGGATAGGTGCCTAGAATTGCCGGGCCATTCGTAACAGCCAAAAAGGGATACTGAGCCACCTGAAGTCCTAACCTATATGTCTTGATGGGGGTTGTTCTCCACTTAGTATCTTGATGGTATTATCGGAATAATAGGTTGAGGAATGTGCTGGAATTGGTTTCTAGCACTATCACACTGTTAGGCAGCCGTGGGAACCTATGTAGCAGGCATACAGCCAAATCACCAAAGAGACTACAGGGGGCACAGAACACCGTGGTTACGCCATGACCAAAACACCTGGAGATTCGAGTCACCTGCTAGCCCCACAAGATTTCTGCTATCAACTACGCGAGGCAGCACTGACGCACACGACAACACTAAAATTACAGGGCACTGAAAGAGAGTTCGCAAGAAGTTGCTGTCTTTTGGAAGGGCCAAGCAGGCCCCCTCGAAGAGAACATAAGTAACTACCTGTTATTCAGATTATTTTACAACACACCCTTTAAGTTTCTTTAGTAGTCACACCTTGCCTCTTTTCCGAGGATTTCCCAGTTATTGCCTGGAACCCGTTTAATCCTGGCAGACGGTTTCTGCTTGACACAGAGGGTAGTAAATTGTTGTTTGTGTGTTTACTGAACTATTATGTAGATCGTTCTAGTTGGATTAATTTGCTTCTTAGGAACTGGTTATTGGTGCTTGCTGTGTTCATTTGCTACTGTATTAAACGTGTAGTTCCTCTTGTTTGTTTTCATTGGACATACTTAGTTCACTATAGAAAACCTCTATTGTGCAGGTGGGATCAGGTATAAATTGGAATGTCAACAATATGGGCGTGTTGCAACCGTCTGCCCTCACCCTGTCTCTTTTACTGTCTCTATGTCGCCTCTCTCTCGTTGAGACTTCTCCTGGATCTCGGTCTGTCTCTCGCCTTCCTCTCGTTTCTTCTGTCCTGCATTTTCTCTTTTTCTCTCTGAGACAGAAGCTGGACCCCATGCATCCCACGCCCCCTTTCTATTGCTTGCACTCACGCACTCTGTATGTTTTCTCTCTCTCTTTACTTGATACGAAACTTCTCTTCACTGTCTTACCCTTTCCCTTCCTTCCTCTATATGCTCTGTACGTTTCGTCTGTCTCTCCCTCGCCCTGTCCTTCTCCATTTTTTCTCTCTTTTTAACCGCCTCACGCCTCTCTTTTTCTGTCTCTGTCTCTCTCCACCTGTCTTTGCCTTACACGCTCTGTATGTTCTCTAACTCTTTTTACTTGAGCCACACTTTCTCTCCTTAGAGTAGACCCTCGCGTGTCCTCCTTTCTCTCCTTCCTCATGTGATGTTTCTGCCGGTTTCATCCCTTCCTACTTTTTTTTACCCCCCCCACCCTCCCCACCCTCTTCCCCGCATCTCCGGCTTTCCTTTTATCTCGCGCCCTTGGGGTGGTTCCAGCTTTGCACAATGCGCCTCCTCAACCGTTAACAGCTGTTGTTCCCTCAGGCTCTCTGCGATGTGGGGGAATTTCCATAACTTTCCTTTATCAACTGCTTGGGGCTTTCCTACTAGATGTGTTAACCCCCTCAGTGTGGGGGCCCGCCTTTCTCCGTAACCCACAAGCCCCCAAATGGGCACGGAGAGAAAAAGGATTTTGGGAACTGTTTCCAACTATACATTGACAGCATCTGGTATTATTGCGTCTTAAATCATAGCTTTTTTTTATAAGCACACTAATATAACTTCATTCCAGAAAATAGCACTTTAACCTTATATTTTGTCACATCACATTAACAAAATATTCCACTATATAAAAATGCACAAACTACCGGCCATAGACTGCTTATGGAAAGGAAAAGACAGTTCTAAGTTAGTCCTGAAAAGGCTAACGATCAACCCAATAGAGGAACACTATAATGGTGACTTTTTGGGTGTACCCCAGGCCCCTCTCTGCAGGGCCACGCACTGCCACTGCTAAATGTAGATATATATGTGTGTGTGTCTACAATTATGCCACTGACTAGTTATAATAAAGTCTGCATTTCCATAGGAAGAGAGTTTTTTTTGCTTATAACTTTGGCGCAGTTTGACGAACCTTCCCAAAACCTTCCCAAAAACGTTTGTCCACCTCAGCTTGTTCCTGTAAAGTTTCAGGGTAATCCATCAAGCAGGGGCCAAGAAAAAAGGGTATCAAAATCAAATTTTGCAGAAGCGAGTGCTCCGAATAGCTGCGTACAACATGAAGAAAATTGTTGCAGGAAGCCGTTATAGGACTCGGGGACTTAGTCCTACGTTTACATGTAATAAATGATGTAAGTTGTCAGGTTAGGGATACCGTGTCCCTCTAGTTCCTGTGCGGGGTCCTAGAATGGCCAAAATATTTTGTTTAAAAAAAAGTCACAATCCTGTAGCACTTCCATGCCCCAAGGTAACGATAACTCACACCCTCACCATGCACAGCTAGTTACCTCACATATTACATCACTCATGAAATGCTTTATTATATCATTGCTAACATCACTGCAACATTTATAATAATGTCATTCATGAGAAGACTGTGCATGGTGGGGGCGTGAGTTGTAGTTACCTTAGGGCATGTGTTTAAGTACTAGAGATGACTATGACTGGTGAATTTCAGTGTTTTTTCAGTTTAGAACATGAGTACTCACAAACTTTCTCTCGTGGGCCAAAATTACAGTGCAGTTGTGTCCGAGGGCTGCACAGGTGGGGGTGGAGTCAGTGGGGGAGGGGCGGGGCTAGAGAAAAAAAAACTGCGACCATGAGGTTGATCACAGGTCCCTGCAGCGGATGCCTTCGTCCACTGAACCACCAGACTCGGCATACACACATCTCTCTCGCTCTCGTTCTTTCTCTTTCTCTCTCTCTCTCTTTCTCTCTCTCCCTCTCTCTCTCTCTCTCTCTCTCTCTCTCTCTCTCTGTCTCTCTCTCCCTCTCCCTCCCCCTCTCTCCCTCTCTCTCCCTCTCTTCCTCTCCCTCTCTCCCTCTGTCTCTCTGTCTTTCTCTGTCTCACTCACTCTGACTGTCTCACTCCCTCTCTCCCTCTGTCTCACTCACTCTGACTGTCTCTCTCTCTCTCTGTGTCTCCCTCTTTCTCTGTTTCCCTCTCCCTCACTCTGTTTCCCTCTCCCTCACTCTGTTTCCCTCTCTCTCCTTCCCTCCTTCCCTCTGCCTCCCTCTCTCTCTCCTTCCCCCTTCCTTCTGTCTCCCCCTCCTTCCCTCTCCCTCACTCTGAGGTCTCCCTCACTCCGAGGTCTCCCTCCCTCCCTCTGTCTCCCTCACTCACTCTGAGGTCTCCCTCCCTTCCTCTGTCTCCCTCCCTCTGTCTCCCTCCCTCTATATCCCTCCTCCCTCTGTCTCCCTCCCTATGTCTCCTTCCCTCTCTCTCCTTCCCTCTGTCTCCCTCTATCTCCTACCCTCTGTCTCCCTCTCTCTCCTTCCCTCTGTCTCCTTACCTCTTTCTTCCTCACTCTGAGGTCGTCCTCACTCTGAGGTCTCCCTCTGTCTCCCTCACTCTGAGGTCTCCCTCGCTCTGAGGTCTCCCTCACTCTCCTTCCCTCGGTCTCCCTCACTCTGAGGTCTCCCTTTTTCTCCTTCACTCTCCCTCACTCTGAGGTCTCCCTCTCTCTCCTTCCCTCTCCCTCACTCTGAGGTCTCCCTCTCTCGCCTTCCCTCTCCCTCACTCTGAGGTCTTCCTCACTCTGTCTCCCTCACTCTGTCTCCCCCTCTCTCTCGATCCCTCTCCCTTTCTCTGTCTCCCTCTCCCTTTCTTCCTCTCCCTCTCCCTCCCTTAAACTCCCTTCCATTCCCTCCCTCCCTCTCCCTCACACTCCCTCCCTCCCTCTCCCTCTGTCTAACTCTCCCCCCTCTCCCTCTGTCCCCCTCCCCCTTCCTCGGTCTCCCTCTCCCTCCCTTTTCCTCCCTCGGTCTCCCACTCCCTCCCTTTACCTCAGTCTCGTTCTCCCTCCCTTTCCCTCCCTCCCTCTCCCTGTCTCCCTCTCCATCCCTCTGTCCCCCTCCCTCTCCCTCCCTCCGTTTCCCTCTGTGAACCTCTCCCTCCCTTTCCCTCCCTTCTTCTCCCTCTGTCTCCCTCCCTTCCCCCTCACTCTCACTCCCTCTCCCTCTGTCTCCCTCCCTCCCTCTCCCTCTGTCTCCCTCTCCCTCCCTTTCCCTCAGTCTGTCTCCCTCCCTTTCCCTCCCTTTCCCTCCCTCCCTCTCCCTATGTCTCCTTCCCGTTTCCTCCCTCCCTCTCCCTCTGCCTCCCTCCGTTTCCCTCCCTCCCTCCCTCTCCATCTGTCTCCCTCCCTTTCCCTCCCTCCCTCTCCCTCTGTCTCCCTTCCTTTCCCTCCCTCCCTCCCTCTCCCTCTGTCTATCTCCCTCCCTTTCCACCCGGCCTCTCCCACTCTTTGCCTCCCTCTCTCTCCCTCTGTCTCTCTGTCTCCCTCCATTTCCCTCCCTCCCCCTCTGTCTCTCTTCCTTTCCCTCCCTCCCTCTCCCTCCGTTTCCCACCTTCCCTCTCCCTCTGTCTCCCTCCCTTTCTCTACCTCCCTCTGTCACCCTCTGTCATCTCATCCTGCCTGTGGTCAGCCGCAGGGCTGAGACAGCTTCCGGGCACACAAACACACCGCCGCACCAAGCACTTCACAGGTCTTTAAAACAGCATTAACATGATAATGAGGCTTTGTTCACCTCTTAGCGCCCCTGCAGCCCACTCTAACTATGGTGGCACAGAGCAGCAGAGTCTCTGAGTTGCACTGCTGCAACTGGCAGAGTTCGCAGACACTCTTTTAAAAAATAAATTAAAACAGGGGTACGAAGTCAGAAAGGTCCACGGGCCGCCAGGAAAAGCTTGCCGGGCCGCTGGCGGCCCGTGGGCCGTACTATGAGTACCCATGGTTTAGAACATTACATTGGCACAGAAATTTTCTTCTAACTATAATGTCACTTTAAACATCTTGTCAGTGAATATATATATATATATATATATATATATATATATATATATATATATACATATATATATATATATATATATATGTATATATATATATGTGTATATATATATATATATATATATATATATATATATATATATATATATATATATATATATATATATTCACTGAAAAAACCATAGGTTTCACACCAGTTATAGTTAACTGGAAATTTTACTGTCATAAAACCATTGAAATTCCACGTTATAGTTAGTTGGACTCACTATAACTTACGCGTGCAATGCACTGCTGATTACGTCACATATTACATCACTCATGACATGGTCAGTGACATCACTCATGACATCACTGATGACACCATCCAGTGAATGTGTGTTTTTCTGAAAAATAAATATGTTTTATATATGTATATGTAAAGGTCGATGGAAGAATAAATGTTTAAATGAGTGTCTAAAAATATATATTTTTAAAAAAAATAATTGATTGGTTAACTGGCTTATTAAGTGTATCTTAGTGAATACATATATTAGCGAGTAATGTTTAAATATTTAAATATATGTATCAGTGTTTCACTTTGTGTATAAGTGGCTGCATGGGTTGGTGAGTAGCTACATGTGTGTGTATATGGGTTATTAGATGTTTTTTTAGTATCAGTATGAGTGTCAGTATGGTTTGGTGGGGGTATTAATTAGCACATAGATGCATCAATGATTGACTCACTGTTTGTATGTGTTTTGAAGACAGCATATGTGCAGGACTGTATGGGTGGATGAGTGTGTATATGTGTGTGTTAGTGAGTGAATGGCTGTCTCACTAGTGTCTTTATCAGTAACAAGATATGTTTTAATCTAGTATTTGTGAGTATTGATGTATATAAGTGAGTATATGAGAGAGTGAGAGATATTAAGAGTTCCTTTTTAAATAAGTATGTGTTTCTATAAGTGATTGTTTAAGTGAGTAAGTATGTGTAAGTTTCCTTAGAAGTAAGGTAGTAGTTTGTGTATAGTTGTATATGCAAATAAATGGATGTTCAATAGTTTATTTGCATCTGTGAGTAACTTTTGGATGACTGTCGGTGTGTAACAGGATGTATAGGTGTATCCCTACATATGATGAGTGAGTATATGTATGAGTGACTATATAGAACTGTTGGTGAATGAGTGGATGTGTATATAGATGGTGTAATTTCTGAATTGGTTGTTGTAACTGGTATGGGTATCTCCAATTTTTGAAAATATTAGTTTCTATTTTTGAATATGTGTTTCAAGGGTTACATTACACTGAAAGGAGGTTTGTCACTCTGTCACAAGGATGGTGTCATCAGTGATGTCATGAGTGATGCCACTGACCATGTCATGAGTGATGTAATATGTGACGTCATCAGCAGTGCATTGCACGCGCAAGTTATAGTGAGTCCAACTAACTATAACGTGGAATTTCAATGGTTTTATGACAGTAACATTTCCAGTTAACTATAACTGGTGTGAAACCTATGGTTTTTTCAATGAATTTAATAGGTTTTTTAAATGCTAATTCCTAACTATAACTGGTGTGAAACCTATGTTTTTTTCAGTGAATTTCTTAGGTTTTTTAAATGCTAATTCCTAACTATAACTAGTGTGAAACCTATGGTTTTTTCAGTGAATTTCAAAGGTTTTTTAATGCTAATTCCTAACTATAAGTCTCACTTTATAAGTAAGACTGTTAGCGCTCTAGTTGTTCTTTAGAACACTCTGTTACATTCTGTCATTGGGCTATAGTTGCGCTACATCTGGCTGACATTTGGGCTACATTTGTATTTTTTATCTCTGGAGGCCATCTTTGGGCTACATTGGGCTACATTTGGGCTACATTTGGGCTCTAACATATATATAGCCCAATGTAGCCCAATATATATTTTTTCAAAGTTAATTTTCTTAAAAACCACTGGAGCATATATCTTGAGACATAGCAAAGGCACATCGGGCTACCAGTCCCTACAATTTTTCCCAATTTTTTTTTGTATATATATATTTGTTTTGCCCTGGAGCGCTCCCGGTGCGCGCCCCGGTGAGCGCCCCGGAAAGCGAAGTATTTTGAAGCGCCCCGGTGCGCGAACAGGGAAGCGTCCCGTTAGCGCCAATGTCACGATCGAAAACAACATTGTGATGCGTCGCGTAAGCGTGATGTATCGCGTAGCCGCGCGATGTGTCTTATGATGCGCTGCGTAAACGCACCCGGAAGCGCTCCACGGCTCGGCCCGGAGCGCGTAACGTAAGCGCGCCGGAGTGCGTAACGTAAGCGCATCGGGTCATGTGACTTGAAAATAACACTTTTCATTGGTTCTCATCATTTTTTTTCTCCAAATAATGAAAGGCCCCTCCTTTTGTCCTCATTCTAACTTTCTTCATTGAGAGAGCAAGAGCTTTTTTGAGCAAACAATGGCATCACTTGTAGCTGCAGCTGGTGCACCCCCACCAACACCACCACCGCCAAGAAAAGAAGGTCCACCACCACAGTTTCTTGGAGGACAAGAAGAAGAGGATGAAGAAGAGGAGGAGGAGGAACAACCAAGGTGCTTCCTGCCTGAAGAACCAAGGCAAAGGCACGTTAAAGTGCACTTTATTTGACAATTCTTTTCTTTTTCTGCAGACCAGAAAAAGGTGAACGCCCCCAAAGTCACCTGTCTTATTTGTGGCAAAGTCCTCTCCAGAGGCAATCCCAAAATGAAATATTCTTTTGGTAATTTTACCATGATCCGCCACATGGAGAGGTGGCATCCCAATAACTTAGCCCAGGCTGAAGTACAGGAACTTCGAAACAACCCACCCCCTGTGGCCAGCACCTTCTCTTCTGAACACTCACTTTCTGGTCCTGAAGGATGCCAAATGGTGCCAAATATTCAACAAAAATTTGGCACCATCAAAAGTGTTTGCATTTTCTGTGGCAAAACATTATGTTATGGTGAACTTAGTGTCACCTTAATAAATAATGCTGTGGACAACCACCAATGCAGCAAGAAAAGGAAGCAGTACTTCTTTTCTTTTTTTTTGCTCCTGTTGAGCCATTTCCAATTCCCTGTTTTTTGTTTGTTCCCTTAAAAAAACACAAAAAAATATAAAATTGTTCAAAAATACAACAAAAAAAAAGTTCAGAAAAATAATAAAAAAAATATAAAACAACAGAAAGAATAAAAAAAAAGTTCTTTTCAGAACTACCTCCCATTTATAAAATATTGCTAAACATTTTAAACTCTGGCATTCTTTTTTCTCTTTTGTGCGCTTCCCGGTGCGCTCCCCGGTACGCGTACCGGGCGCTCCCTCCGCGAAAATCGAAAAAAAATATATATATATTTTGCCCCGCGGGGCCCTTTTATAGCCCCCACATCAAACCTAGGGGGTCAGGGTTGGTCTACCCTGCCCCCTTATGGTCATTTCCCCCTTTGTTTTGGCCACCTCTTGTGTCTCGATCCTACCGAGACACAAGATGGCGGACGCTCCGGACTGTTTCGAATGTTTACATACACCCGAGAGCCAATCAGCTTTCTGTGCGCAAGTCGCGTGGCGCGCCCAGAGCGCTCCCCGGTGCGCGTACCGGGGCGCTGCCATAGATATATATATTTTTTTGAACCTAAATTACTCAAAAACCACTGGAGCACATATCTTGAGACATAGCAAAGGCACATCAGGCTACCAGTCCCTATCAATTTTGCCAAGTTTGGTGCAAATCCATTCAGCCGTTCGGGCTAAAAGTGAGTTCGACCACCCTATGGAAATTAACATGGGGAAAACACGTTTTGGGACCTCCCTGTTATCTCGGCCCCCGCTTGACGAATCCCCCCGAAACTTTCAAGGAGGACCGGAGCTCCGCGAGGCAAATTTAAGGAAGTTTTCAGGCAGATTCATCAACCGGCGCCAAAGTTATTCCAAATAGAATTTTGAGATTTTGCATTGAAAAAAATCCTAACTATAACTACCTACTGGTGACCGCCAGTAGGTAATATATATATCTATCTATATATATCTATATATATATATATATATATATATATAGATATAGATATATATATATATATATATATATATATATATATATATATATATATCTAACACAGATTCCCGGTGAAGCCAGTACTCGCTCACGAGTGGGTCGTTTCTAGGGTTCCGGAGGCCCAATATTTTTCTCCAAACATTCTCCCATCAGGGAAATACGTAAAACGACACACCAGGAGTTGCTGTGCAAGAAGGTTTTAATTGGCAGCAAAAACAAACAACGCGTTTCACCTCACGGCTTGCCGTGAGGTGAAACGCGTTGTTTGTTTTTGCTGCCAATTAAAACCTTCTTGCACAACAACTCCTGGTGTGTCGTTTTACGTATTTCCCTAATGGGAGAATGTTTGGAGAAAAATATATATATATATATATTTTTTATATATATATATATATATATTCAATATGAAAGCTGCTCGCAAATTGAAGGCACCGCACATAACGTTATATTTCACCCTCCTTTATTCGGCAGGCAGCTGCAAACTAAAACACCTGCGAAAATTATGCACGCTGCTCCTTTCCCCCTTGTGCCAGGACAGTGATGAAGGGAAGTTTTTCCGAAACGCATATGATGTGAATTGGCGCAACACTTTGCTGGAAGGGCTCGTTTTAGTTTGCTGCTGCCTGCCGAATAAAAGAGGGTGAAATATAATGTTGTGTGCCGTGTCTTCAATTTGTGAGCAGCTTTCATGAGAAAAAGCCCCCACAAATTTCCTGCATGACAATAAAGTCCCGAGCCCCACAAGAGTTTCACGCAGGCCTGAGTAGCCCAAAATGGAAAGTAGTGCAATTGGCGCTATTTATTTATTTGGCTGGTCACCATATGTACACATTTTTGTACACAGTTTTGCAAATTCCGAAACGGTCACAAGTTTTTGGGAGTTTTTGGCACTTTAAATGTTTGAAACTTTGCCAAAGTACGGCCCTAAACAAAAGCGGGCATGGCTTTTTTTACACAACTGAGATCTCACATAGAAAATGATTATTAATTGGTTAACTAGAAAAAAATATAACCAAAAGCCTCAATAAAAGAGTGAAACAAGTGAAATTAAACTAACCTTTTTCAGCATTCAAGGCCCCCAAGCTGAGCATTCCACCAGCTCTCCTTCCAAAAGAAGAAACCAACAGAACAAATTCTTATGAAAAGAGGCAATAACGGGGGCGTGGCCAAGATGGCGGGGTGAGCGGACGCTTCCTCCCGTAGCTCCTCCGGCCCGGCTCAGCCCGAGCCCTGATCGCCGCGCTTCTCTCCCCCCGCGGCTGCACTGCGGGCGAGAGAACTGTGCCGGAATTCCTGGGGCACATTTTGATGCCACTTTGACTTTTGTGGCCCCGGGGGAAGTCCCCAAAAAGTTTATTCGAAGATCGCTCCGAGGAGCGGAGCCTGGGTCGTCCCGAGGAGAAGAGCTTGGAGGCGGAGCATACGGCGGCGCTGTCCGCGCGCCTCGGCTAGGCCGAGTGCTGAACAGCTGAAAGCCGGAGATCCCGAGGGAGCGGAATAGACGGACTCCGCGGAGTGCCGGGGCTTCCTGACCGGTGCCCTGGTGGCGAACACCATTGATGGGCGACGGACCTCACCCCTGCGCCGGCGACCTTCCCCCTGCCTTGGGCTTCGAGGGGTGACGCCTTGCGAACTCCGCGCCCGGAGGCGCTAGATGGCGGAGTTCGAGCTGTGCCCGTGCCGGGCGAATTAACTAGTGGCGAGGGGAGACGTCGGTTTCGCCCTTTCCGGACCCGTTGCTGTTTGAGGGTCGCCCATGGACTTGCTGGCCCGGGCTGCCTCCTTGGGTCCCACCCTCCCGCCATCTTGTCTTTGTGTAGCTGTGCCCAGTGGCCCTCGCCCGCACCCTTCTTCTACGAGAGCCTCGATTTGTCCTGGCACCGACTCATCTACTGCCCTCTCTGGGAATACGAGGCTGGAGGCCTCCACTTTGGACGTTGCTGCCTGCCCCGCTGACCCGGGGGTCGTCTTGCCCAGGACCGGGCCGCCATTTTGTCGCCTGTGACGCACTACCCTTGTCCCCAACGAGGGCCTCACATTTGGTGCCCGCCAGCGGTGGCGCTCGCCTACAGCGACTGACCCTAGGCTTCACCGGGGGCCAAGATGACTGGGAGACGTGGCGCGGCACGAGGGGATCGCACTTTGCCGGAAATGCTCGGCAGGTCCCAGCAACTACGCGACAGGACACAGCCGTCCCCAGGGGCCTCCCGGACATCAACGGACGCAGCCGTGGGCGAGCCACCAGTCACGAGGTCCTTCATGGAGGACTTATTCAGCTCCCTCAAGGAGGAATTTCAAACTCTTAAGACCGAGGTGGCTGGAGAGGTCCGGGAGGTGCGCAGGGAGGTCGAGGGCCTGGGCGAGCGGGTCGATGCTGTGGAGACGACGGCCCAGCGTCGCGATGAAGAGATAACTCATCTCCAGCAGGACGTCCTCCGCCTCCGGGAGCAATGTGTTGAGCTCCAGGCCCATTCGGAAGACCTCGAGAACAGGTCCAGGCGGAATAACATTCGGGTGCGAGGTGTTCCGTCCGCGGATGAGGGTGCGGACCTGGTGGCCTATCTGCAGGACTTGTTCCGCGACATCTTGGAGGAAGAAGCGGACTTCCCGATCCGCATTGACAGAGCGCATAGGGTGGGCCGCCAGCGCCAGTCATCGGCTCCCCCGCCTGATATCCTGGCTTTCCTGCCGGATTTCCCCCTAAAAGAGCGCATCATGACAGAGGCCCGCAGGAAGCAGCCGCTGACCTTTCGAGAAAGACCTGTGGCGCTCTATCAGGACCTGTCCGCCATCACACTGCAGAAGCGCAGGTCTTTCCGCATCGCGACGGACTTTCTGCGAGAGCATGAGACACCCTATTCCTGGGGTCACCCCTTCCGTCTTATCTTTCGATGGAATGGGGTGCTGCATCAGCTGCGCTCTTTACAAGATGTCTGTGGAGTATTGGGCCTTACTGCTACAGAGGAGGAAGGGGCTACACCCGCATGGCGGCGCCCCGAGCGGCGGGGCCGACGGAGGTCGAGGAGGCGCCCATCGTCAGCGACGGCGAGTCGTCCGGACTCGCCCACCATCAGAGCAGAAATGGCGGAGGCCCTGAGGAATGCGGCCAGGAACTTGCCTGAAGCTACTGGTGTGGCCCTAACGGCCTAACTTTTCTCCGGGGGGAGAGATTCTTAGCTTTAACGATGCTGAGCTGGGGCTGGGGGGGCGGGGGGGGGGGTGTGGCTGGACGTCCACTTGACTTTTTTCTGCAGACTCGCCCATTAGGGCTAGACTGAGACTATGGGGTGTTGTTTCCTGTTTTTTTTTACTTTGGTTGGTTGCCATGGGTTGGTTCTGGGGGGGTTTAAATGTTGGTTTGGTGTGGGGGGGTCCCGTCCGAAGTGGTCCGAACATGTGCGATGTTGCCTCTGGCATTCCCTGCGCCCCTGCCCCGCGCTCCCCCTCCGCTGATCCCTCGCTCGCTGCATAGCGCGTTGTTTCCCTGGAGGCGATGCCGCCCCTGAAGGTAGTGACCCTTAATGTTAAGGGTCTGAATAACCCCGTGAAGCGTAGGGCGATCCTTTCCCTGTTGGAGTGGTCGCAGGCGGATATTTGCCTCCTGCAGGAGACCCATTTGCTTTCCAAAGATTGCCATAGGTTGCGCTCTGCCAAGTTCCCCACGCAACTCTTTTCCTCTGCTGCGACTAAGACTGCTGGGGTGGCCATTCTTTTAGCCAGCTCCTTCAGGGGAGAGGTGTTACATAAACATGCTGAGCAGAAAGGGAGGCTTCTAGTGTATCGCATGCGTTTGGGAGGTGTTACCTTTACGGTTGGTTCGGCATACAGCCCGAATGACCACCAGGATCGCTTCCTGGAATCAGTGTTGGTGGACGTTACTGCCTCGCCCGATCGCCATATCATCTTGGGGGGAGACCTGAATACGGTCTTCGACTCCACCCTGGATAGGTCTGCCCAACGCTTTCCGCAGACAGGGGAGCTTTCTAGGGCGGTGCAGGACCAGCTTGCGGAAATGGACCTGCATGACCTCTGGCGCGTCCTGCACCCCACCGATAGGGACTACTCCTATTTCTCCCACGCGCACCGCACGTATTCACGGTTGGATTACCTCTTGGTGAGCGGACCGCTTCGTTCGGCCGCCACGGCGGCGGACATCGGGGTTTTGTCCCTGTCCGACCACGCACCGGTTTCCGGAATCTTTGCTTGGCCGGCGGCCCCCCCCTCTAGGGGGATGTGGCGGCTCCGGGACACGCTTCTCCATAAGAAATCGGTCGTAAAGCGAGTGGAGGAGGTCATCCAGGACTACCTGACCCACAATAACAACTCTGCCACGTCCCTGGCGACGCAGTGGGCGGCTTTGAAAGCGGTCGTCAGAGGGGAGTTTATCTCCATTTCCTCGGCGGAAAACAGGGAACGCCAACGCAAGAGGGAGGAACTGACAGCGCAGGTTCGGGAGCTTGAGCAGGTTCACCGCCGGACGGGGGCTCCTCGTGTCTGGAAGCAGCTGAAGGCGGCTCGGAAACTCCTCTCTGCGTTGGATCTAGATCGGGCGGAGTATGCTGCGCTGCGCCTGAAGCATGCCTTTTACACCGGCGGAGACAGGTGCGGTAAGCTCCTGGCCCATAGGCTCAGGGCTGCGCAGCAACGCAATGTGGTGAAGGAGCTGGTGGGAGTGGATGGGATCCCGGTTTCCGGTGACGCGGAGGTGGCAGATACCTTTCGTTCCTTTTACGAGGCACTGTACGCTGCGGAGCCTTCCCCACCGGGAGAGGCTGAGGCCTATTTGGAGTCCGTGACCCTCCCGGCCCTGGACCCCTCCCAGGCGGACCACCTAGAGAGGGACATTCACGTGGAGGAGGTCATCTCCGCGATTGCACGGCTAAAGCACGGCAAAGCCCCGGGCCCGGATGGCTATACGGCCTTGTTTTACAAGACCTTCTGTCCCACTGTCGCGCCTCTACTGGCTCGCTTGTTCAACTCCTTCTCCGAGCCGGGAGCTATCCCGCCGGACCTTCTCTCAGCGACGGTGTCGGTTATCCCCAAGCCGGGGAAGGACCGGACCCTGTGCGGCTCGTACCGGCCCATCTCGCTCCTAAATGTGGACCTCAAGCTTTACACCGGAATCTTGGCGGCCAGATTGGGTTTACACTTACCAGGTTTGGTGGAGGCAGACCAGGCCGGTTTTGTACCCGGTAGGCAGACGGTCGACAACACAAAAAGGGTGACGCACGTGCTGGAAAAGGCCTCACGCATCCCGGGGGAGCGGATGCTGCTATCAGTCGACGCGGAGAAGGCCTTTGATAGGGTTCATTGGCCATATCTCGAGCTGGTCCTTGGGAAACTGGGGATCGGCAAAAAGTTCCGCACTATGGTCTTTAACTGCTACAGGAGACCATCAGCGTCAGTGCGTGTCAATGGACACAGCTCCAACTGCTTTGCCATTGAGCGCGGCACGAGACAGGGTTGCCCCCTCTCGCCGCTCCTCTTTGCCCTCTATATGGAGCCGTTTGCACAGAGGATTCGTGATAACCCGGACGCTATTGGGGTGAAGATGGGGCAATACACGCACACTGTCAGCTTATACGCGGACGATGTCTTGCTGACCCTGGATGACCCCAAGCGGTCGCTCCCTGCCTGCGTCCAGGAACTGGACGCTTTTGCCCGTGTGGC
The DNA here is from genome assembly GCF_964263255.1 of Lissotriton vulgaris. NCBI lineage: Eukaryota > Metazoa > Chordata > Amphibia > Caudata > Salamandridae > Lissotriton > Lissotriton vulgaris. The sequence continues at coordinate 899,088,739 of NC_141685.1, forward strand.
GGGTTTTAAAATGAACATGACTAAGTCGGCTGCACTGGATGTGTCGCTCTCTGCTGACACCAGGCGGGACCTTCAGAGTCTCTTTCCTCTGCAGTGGTCCTCCTCCACGGTGCCTTACCTAGGAATTTTGCTTGCTCCCTCCCTGCCTGCCATGGTCGCAGCTAACTACTCCTCTCTGGGCAAAAAGATCAAAGAGGAACTTGGCCGATGGAACAAGGGCCTACTCTCGTGGTTGGGCCGTATCGCGGCGGTGAAGATGACGATACTGCCTCAGATCCTATATCTCTTCCGCGCTCTGCCCCTCCAGCCCCCCGTGGGTTGGATACGGCAGGCGCAGGCAGACATATCCCGCTTTGTGTGGCAGGGCCGTAAGCCTCGGATGAAGCGGGTCCTCTCCATGCTAGCCCCGGAGGCGGGGGGTCTCGGAGTCCCGGACCTCCGGAGATACTTTCAGGCGGCGCAGCTTCGGTATTTGGTGGAGTGGAGCCGGTGGGAATCGGATAAACACTGGCTCTTTCAGGACCAGGCAGTCGCAGGCCGTACCCTCCAGGAGGTCCCGTTCCTGCGGCGCGCTCACCGCCCGCCTAATCTCTACGCCTCTTTTATCACCCGGGTCCCGCTAAGAGTGTGGGACGCGGTGTGTGAGCTGCGTGAGCTCACCACCTTTCCATCGCCGTTCACTCCCATTGCTGGCAATCCGGACTTTACCCCGGGTTTGGAGCCGGGAGCTTTTTCCCACTGGGTGAGCGCGGGTTGCAGGGCGCTTTTCCAGATCTACGGGCCGGAGGGCGTGCTCCCCTTCCAGCAGCTCCGACAGGAGTTTGGCCTGACGGAGGGGGACAGGCTGCGTTACATGCAAGTCCGCCACTGGGCTCTTCAACCCCCAGTGCGTGACGTCGCTGCCCGTTCAATTACGCCCTACGAGCGATGGTTGGTAACCCGGACCTCGGACGCCAAGCTCATCACTGATTTGTATAAATTTCTCCAACCCCCGCCGTTTCATTACCATAACCCAGGGAGGGAGCGCTGGCACAGGGAACTGGGCAGGACCCTGAGTCACAAGGAGTGGGACAGGATTGCGTATCGGGCGAGGCACTCTGCGTACCACACTGGGCTGACGGAAACCTTCACTAAAGTGTCCACCTATTGGTACTACACCCCGGAGCGGCTCTATGAGATGCGCAAAATAGGCGATAAAGGTTGCTGGCGCGGCTGCGGACAGGAGGGCACCCTCACACACATTCTCTGGGAGTGCCCGGTGCTGTCGGCCTATTGGAAGGAAGTCTTAGATGAGGTGGATAGGCATTTTGAGATCGAGCTTCCGCGCTTCCCCGCGTATGTCTTGCTAGGCCTCCCCAATGACTTGATGTACCCGCTGAAATCCCGCAGGGGCAGGCAGATTGCGATTGCGCTAGGTTCAGCCGTTCAGAACATACTGATACTCTGGCGCACCCCTACTGCCCCCTCTATCACTGGTTGGCTGCATAGACTCTGGCAGGTACTGGGCATGGAGAAGATGTCGCTAACGGTGGCTGGGAATGTTGACCAGTTCGAGGAGCTCTGGCACCCCTTTTTGGCATTGCTGTCCACGGAATTTCACGAGCTCACGTGTCCACAGTATTTGCGCCTCCTTAGGCTGACGCCGCCGGCAGCTACGGCGGAGTGAATGTGCGGATTGGGGGCCGGGGGTTGGGGGCGGGAAGAGGGGTTATATGCTTCTAATGCTGACTTTCGGACGGGGATGTTGGGGTATTGTTTTCTTTCTTTTCCTCCTTTGCTCTCCTTTCTTCTTCCTTTCTGGGGTCGGGGGGTTGGTGGTACGGTATGCTTCTCCTTTACTGTGTTGCGGGGTGCTATTCGGGCTTGGCCTTGCTTAGGGAGTGGGGGTCTACAGGGGGGTCGTTCACAATGCCTTATTGCCTTATGTATTTGCCTAGTTACCCTCTGGGGCTTCCTGCCTCCCTGCTTTTCTTCTGACTCGCTGCAACGTTCCGCTTCTTGTATTGTATGTTTGCTTGACCTCCTGCTCCCCTCCCCGTGTTTTTGTGCCTTAATAAAATACTTTAAACCTAAAAGTGGCAATAACTCTTAAACAGCCTTTGAAGTTATTTTCTCCTTCACCTGTAACATTCAATGTATTAGTATACTCAGTCTACAAAGGGGTCATAGTAACAAAGACACACCATTTGTGTTTGAGTCAATTAAACATAAACCTCATGCAAACCATGTTGGGAGTGGCCTGTGTGTGTTTTTAGGTCTCGCCTAGCGATGCAGCGCATGAGCGGATCGCCTTGGCGAGATTTATTTTTGTCGATTTCTTTGCTGAAGGGGGACAGGACATGTGTAATCGTACGGAGAACAGGCGCTGTACATGCGTATGGCTCCTGACATTAGCCCATGGTACAGCAGATGTGAACACCTACAGAGGACAGGAGATGTGCACACGTACAACTGCCCACTCGCTCTCTCCCTCCCTGTCTCCATCAGGTCCCTTCTGCTTTTGTTACATGCTGCCCTTTCTGCATCCACAGCTCACGGCGTTAGCACAACTCCTGCTCGCTTGCTCCCTCCCTCCCTGTCTCTATCAGGTCCCTTCTCCTTTCATTATATGCCGTCCCTTCTTCAAGAATGGCTGCTGCGCCTTTCATTTCTCTGGTGCGCCTTGCCAAACTATTTTTTCAATATTAAGTGCTTTTAGTAAGCAGCGCGGCTCGAGTGGTTTGCTGCGCTGCTTATGAAAAACATACAACATTGAAAGCATAGACTTTAGCGAGCCGCACTTCTCTTTCCTCTGGCGTGGCTTGCCAAACTCTATTTTTTCAATATTATATGCTTTCAGTAATCAGCGCAGCATGCCGCCTGTGCCGTACTGGTTACTAAAAGCATATAATATTAAAAACATAGAAAAATAGATCGTGTTTTTTTTTTATCCGTCGCTCTCTGCCTGGGACTGACGCCTCTAAAGTACTGGTTCCTTCCCTTGTAAACAGGGCTGTTAAATTGTGTCCGGTGGGAGTAGGTTAACTGCCTTTTGCTTGAAATCAACTGTGGCGAATGCTTCCCTGCTCTGCTCAACCCCTTACAGACTGAAACTCCTTACTCCTACCCATACAGCTATCTGTGACAAGAATCCCACTTCATCAGAGCTCTACTTGCCACCCTTGAAATTCCCAGCTGTCAACATTTCAACTATCAAAGGCATGAGAGCTTTCTACAGTCTGATTGGGAACGGCGGGATCAGTGGGGAAAGGAATGACAAGTTTTGGATCAAATTAAATTTCTCTGGAACATATGGACTTTCCAACATGATCCTCATCACCACGCCTTGTCGTGCATGCTTCGTTTTAAGAGAAGGGTATTGTACGTCAGAAAGAAGCACTTCCAGACATCCAATCCTCAGCTGTCTCTGACAAGAATCCCACTCCCTCAGAGTTCTAGCTGCCACCCTTCCAATCCCCAGATGGCACATTCCAACTCTAGAAGGCATGAATGAGAACCTTCTCGGGTCGGAGTAGAAAAGGCAGGAATGGTTGGGGAAAAGGAAGGACAAGTTTGGGATACAATAAATGTATACAGGTGTGGGAGGGACGGGCGGAAACATAAGCGAGGAGGCCATATTGGTGTAATATTGGGGTATTTTTATTTCCAAAGATTGGCTTAAGGTGGACACAGGTGTTCTTTCAAATAACAACAAAGAAATAGGAGTTATTTTCCAAATAGGTCTTAACAAAAGTAGTTGTTCCTTCACTTATTGTTGTATCCTTGTCACTTGTTTATCTTGGGCTGGCATTCTATGTTCTGATTCTTGCTGGGGATTCTATGGATGGGCGGTTGGGGACGAGTGTTGGAAGATACTGTTGCTCGGTGGTTCTGTAAGCTGTCCTTCTACTACATCTGGAATAAAATACTACGGACAACATCTCACGCTTCGTTTCTAAGTTACTTCATAATATTTGGCGACAAGATGGGATTCTTTTAAGACCGGCAGAAGAAGACAGCGTTCATCTAGCTTCAAGGTATTTTTTTTAAACTTAATTTTGTGCGGGGAAAGCACCAGCAGCAGTTTTTATGTGTTGTGCTTCTGATTGCACCCGCGGCTGGCTTATTATCGTGTTGTGATTGCACCGGCGGCTGATTGAGATACAGTGCTTGTGATTGCACCAGCGGCTGAATGTGAGTAGAGATATTTTTATTTTTTTTATTTATTTCCTGTGCCCTGATTCAATTTACTCTTGTTGTGACTTCCGCTAAGGAGCATTTTCATTCTATCGGCACTTAATATAATACTTAAGGAAATACTTAAAGCTAACCGTCATCTTTGCTCGAGCCTTGGATTCTTCAGAGCGAGATCCGTACACTCATGAAGCTGACGTAGTTCTCATTATTGTGGTGCAGTGCATTCTGGATCATCCTGAGGTTTCTGGTGCATTGATTTCATCACGCACGCAAGGCGGCCATTTTAGATTGGTTTATTAGGCGTTTTCAACATTACAAAGCATTTTACACAGTTTTATTCGTATTTTATTGCGAACTTCAGTGATTCGCACACTTTCGTTTTAAAAGATATCTATCTCATTTTTTATACTAACTGAATTTGAGATATTTAATTGTATTTTAGACATTATCGTCAATTTGCAAAAAAAACAAGTTTATTTCTTGGCATTCATTCCTGTTATTCCACATTATACTGTTATCAAAATGTCCTCTATTTTAGCGCCTCCACATTTTTTACCGGTTGCAGGAGAACCAAAAATTGAATGGGAGTTATGGTACCCCATGTTTTTGGCATATGTGGAGGTATTGGAGGAAGATGGTTGTTCTCAAAAGAGAAAATTGGATCTTTTGAGGCATTGTCTAGGTGGACAGGGAATAAAAGAATTTACGAATTTGCCTCCTATTGAAGGATCTGAGGAGACTGATGTTTTTGAAATCGCTATTAAACAACTGTCTTTACGCTTTGGCAAGAAGATCAATACGGTAATGGAGAGATTCAAATTTTACTCACGAGCTCAAAAAGATGATGAGTCTATTGAAAACTACGTCTCAGCATTACGTGCTTTAGCTGGCTCATGTGCTTTTGACACTATCAACTATGAACAAGTTCTACGAGATCAAATCATGATGAAAACCAAGAGTAAAAAAATACAAGAGAGACTATGGTTGGGTACTGAATCTTCTCTAAGTTCTGTAGTTAACTTAGCTAAGGGTATTGAACAATCTGAGAAATTTGTTAATGAGATCAGAGGTCAAGCTCAATCTGTTTCGGTGAAAATTCAGGATTCCACTTCTGAAGTATCTGTGGTTAAGAACCAGTCCTATCTTAAGAAACCTTTGTATTCTTTTAAAAAAGAGGTGGAAATGAAAGAAAACAAGTGGGGAAAAAAAGAGTTTACCTCTTCTGAAAACAAATTTGCTGGGAAACGTAATTTCATAATCTGTTATAGATGTGGTAGTTTTGACCATGTTGGAAACTTTAGAAATTGTCCAGCATTAAAAAAAATGTGTGTGAAATGCAAAAGGGTAGGCCATTTTGGGAAAATGTGTAGATCCAATCCAAAAGTAAATTGTGTAACTTCAGGTGAGGATGGTATGTGTGAACAATTTAGTGAATTTAACTGCATTTCTTGTGTTGGATGTAGTGACACCAAGAGTTTTCCATCTTGCTTGATATCTATTAATGGTGAAGATATTCAAGTGATGGTTGATTCTTGTGCTTGGTACACTATAATTGGGAAAGAAGTCTTTATGAAATTAAGGGGGGACAAATAATTATTGCCTCCTGATATTAGACCTGCTGGTTAAACTGAAAAAAAATTGATTTGGAAGATTTTTTTTGGGCAGATTTAAATTTTCAAGGTAGAAGAACCAGAGGCAAGGTATATGTAGCTACTAAAGGTGTGTCAATTTTAGGTTGGCCTCATCAGAAGGAAATGGGGATGAAACTTGATCCTAATGCCTCACCTTCTGTGTCTGTCGTATCTGATTCTAATGAACAACTTGTTGCTAGTATTTCTAATGAACAATTTGTTGCTAGTATTAGGACGACTTTTCCTAAAGTTTTTGAGGAGAGTCTTGGTGAATTCATTGACTTCAAACATAAAATCATTCTTAAAAGTACTGCTATTCCGGTGAGACACAGAGTACGCAATGTACCTCTTGCTTATCGTGATAAATTGAAGAATATGCTAGCGGAGTTAGTGCATGACAAGATCGTTAAACCCATTGAATCTTCACTGTGGGTTTCTCCGATTGTTCTTTCTCTTAAACCTAATGGGGATCTTCGCTTGTGTGTTGATCTCCGCAGTCTTAACAAAGAGATTTGGACTGATAGACATCCTTTACCTAATATACACGAGTTAATCTCAACATTATCTGGGGCTTGTGTTTTTTCAACATTAGATTTGGCTAGTGCCTATCATCAGGTTGTGCTACATGAGGATTCAAAATGTTTAACAGCATTCATAACACTGGAGGGTATGTACCAGTTTTTAAGAATGCCTTTCGGTTTAGCTAGCGCTGCATCGGTATTCCAAAGGTTGATGAAGGAAGTTTTGGAGGGCTGTTCTGGTGCGATAGCTTTTCAAGACGACATATTAATCTATGGCAAAGATTTTGTTGAACATGATAACAACGGGATGAAGGTTTGGTCAAAAATCCTCTGACCCTCTGCACCTAAAGCATTATACAACATAGCATTTTTACGCACAGGAGGAAACTTGATGCCATCAATGGCTATAATATAGCTGTTGAAAGATTTATACCATTGAGTCCATTCTGTTTCAGATGGCCTTATTCTGAATGGTCCTGAGCAAACTCCTTCTCCTGTTGTGGGACGGAACAGTATGTCTGGGGAATTGGGAGTTGCTGATAGTACCTCTAAAGATGCTTACCAATGCATATGTGAACCTAGAAGGAGTTGTCGCACTAGGAATGTTCCGTTAAAAATGAAAGATTATGTGAAGTATTGATGTTTTTTTTTTATTGGAGGGGGAGGTGTGTTGTATCCTTGTCACTTGTTTATCTTGGGCTGGCATTCTATGTTCTGATTCTTGCTGGGGATTCTATGGATGGGCGGTTGGGGACGAGTGTTGGAAGATACTGTTGCTCGGTGGTTGTGTAAGCTGTCCTTCTACTACATCTGGAATAAAATACTACGGACAACATCTCACACTTTGTTTCTAAGTTACTTCACTTATTCTCTTCTTTGGTTTCTTCCAGGCGTTCTTGTATTCTGGATGGGGCCCCAGGAGGCTTGCAGAGGGAGTAAAGCAACAAAGGAAAATGTGGAAAGCATGATTGCGGTGATTTGGTGTTATCACCTTTCACCACACCCAGGTGGGAGAATCGTGCAAAAGAAGAAAGTGAAAAAAATATTTCTGATACTATGGGGAGTTTTTGTTGTGTGCCCAATTTCTAGACTCTTGACATAACCGACTTAGGGAGTTTCTTAACTTCTCTTCTGTGTGCTTTAAGGAGGGAAAGGGGGGGATGCCGGGAGGTGAGGTAATGAGAAGACATGCTTCACAAAAGAACCATGATGCCCACCACCCAACCTTCAGCCTCTTCTGTTTTACGTACCGCCTCTTGCCACAACTCTCCAACTTTCTTGGGTGTCCTCCGGGACCACCACTCCTCACTCCACACATCTGCGGCTTTTGCGGTTTCGGCGTCTTCCATAATGGCGCCCTCCCCTGCGGTGTCTTCCCTGTCGTTATCTCCTCCACTACTGCTTTTCTGCAGTCTTCTTCCTCGATGGAGTCCCTCATCTGTTTCCTGTTCTCCTTTTCTCCACCTCCTATGGTAGCTGATTTGGCCTTTTGCTGCACACACCCGCTTCTCAATTGGTCCGTTTGTTGTGATGATGCAGATCTATCCTGTGTGAGTGAAGCAAAGACAGTGTTTGCTTTCTTTTCCACCCTCGGATGTTGTCATCTGTACCCAGGAAGAACGGAGACCACAGCGGTGAGACAGGAGGTAAGTCGGGTTTTGGTAGGAGGGATTGGGACACTTCCTCACATCAAGACAGAAGTGGGGATACATGAGGGAGACGGTGTCCACATACTATTTTTCTTGGGTAAATGCCATCACCGTGCACAGAAGTTTGACCCCACTGAAATATGCTAAACTTGTGCACTTGTAATTTTCAGACACCGAGACACAGTCAGCAGTGCCTGCAAGTTGTCTGCTTTCCATTCAAAGCAGCAATGTGCCCGCGGGGAAGGGGCCTTTTATTTCCACCACCCGCTAGGCCAAAGATAATGGTTGAAGTTAAGGAGCCATCAGGCCTCCTATTGTTTGAATATGTTCCTCACTAGGTGCATCCTGGATTTTCACACTTTAAATGTAATAAAGGGGATACAAAGGAACAAAACTTGTTATCACTTCACAAATACTTAAGAGAGGCATGCTTTTCACTTTGTCTAGTCCCTTTATATAAGAGATATGAATGCACTCTAAGAATGTCTGATGTGTTGATCTGTCCTAGAATTTACACAAATAATTTAAAAACCACTATTTTATTTCTTTTATAGCGCTACTCATTCCAGTGCAGAGTGTCAGAGTGCCTTTCGTAACATATACATTATACATTGACAATTAATCATGTGTGCAAATCAATATGCAAGACGTGTTACACAAGACAGTGAGCATTACAAGAAGTAGGTGTCACATGTCCTTCAATACTTACTGTGCTTTATTAGAGGGATTACAATTTATGAACGGTAAGTAACAAAAGGATCTCTGTGTTAAAAACAGTAATCCACTTACCTATCTACATAAAATAAAACTCAACTGTGTATTATCTTATGTGTCATGGTATATTGATTTGTATAGTACCCTAGTCACCTGGGGAGGTTGGAAGGTGTGTGGTTCCCAAGGTGCTTACACAAAAAAATCAGGTCCTAAGCTTCTTTGACAATTCAAAGAGTGAGGAGGAGGCTCTGATGTACTGAGGGAGATCATTCCATGTCTTGGGCGTGATGTAGGAGAACGAGCAACCTCCAGTCATTTGCTTAGCAGGAGATGCTGGAGACATATCAACCCTCAATGCTTCTTTAATTCAAAACCAGGACTAGATGGAACACTGACCTTCAGAGTTATGTTACCATTATTATTTTTCCCTGAGATTTATTTGGCACACAAAGATCTCTGCAGCAGGTGCCTTATCCTCATAACATATCTTAAAATACAGACAACCAATTAATCAGAACAGATCTACTGCCCTGTTTCTCGTTGTTGCCATGTTCTTTGTGACAGAGTTTAAAAAACCCAAAATGTTTTAGTTGAAACCCAGATTTTGCGTGGGGGTTGTGGCTCTTTTTGGCACAACCTTGACACAAAATCTCATTTGTTAAATCTTGCAATGCGCTTAAATGTACTCATGATAGACCTGCTAAACGTATGTGTAAGGTTGTAATATCTGATGCAACATCTTGTGATGTCACTTCCTGTGAGGTCACTTCCTGTGATGCCATGTGCGATGTCACTTGCTGTGACGTCATGCCCTGTGATGACACGCTTCATGATGTCACTTGATACTACCTAACTTGGTTCATCCCCCCCACTTCATATTTTTTTTAATTGAGCCCTGGATGTATGCCATTATATATAATAGTAGCAGCCACAGCTTTAGAGATTCTTACTTAACCCCTTCACTGCGGCGGCTATTCCGCCGCAGTGCTAAGGGGGCGGGGCGGCCGCGCGGCGGCCGCATGCTGGTGACGGAACCGCTCCGTCACCAGCGTCGGTTGACCTGTGCTTGTGACGGAGCGGTTCCGTCATGGCCCGCCCCGCTCAATAGAACGTCAGCGCTGCGCCGAGCGGGCCATGACGGAACCGCTCCGTCATCAGCACAGCTCACCCGTAGCTGATGACGGAGCGGTTCCGTCATCAGCACTTAACGGGTTAAAAGGCACTTTAATTTCAGAGGAAGACAGCTGTGGACATCATTCTTCAGCTTGCATATGGTACAAAAATGCTGCAAGATATATATGTTACTTCAGGGAATGATTCCATGCTCTCATAATATATACCCTAAACACACGTTACCAGTAAATGGTGGTCAATTTATAGCATGCCAGTTTCTAATATTTACTACCTCCCGGTGTCACATTCTTCCTCAATATCATGCCTGTCCCATGATACCAGGCTGCTTTTGGAGTGAAGGGATCACGACTTTAGCAGAGAATGCAGCGGCTGCCACTTGTTCAGCTGCCACAGACCTCAGCAGAGGTCAGACAACCGGAATACACTTATCAAAATATCTAGTGGGCTCCTCGGGCCAGCTGACATTTTTTTTTACAAAGTGTTTGTCCTTGTGCCTCTGAGTTACTCTGGTCATTACTACTGAGACTTGCATTTCTGAAATGTCCTTTAGGCCTCCTTAAATATGCTGGATATTTCCTGGCCTAGGCCGGCACCTCCCAGAACCACCTGCTGTGATCTGGCAGCACTGACGCAGTACTGCAGGGGGTGTTTATGAGCAGTGTTATATTTGGCTTCTGGAATGGCAGTATCCGGTAGCTTGCTGTAGTTCCCATTACCACCAGCGGTAATATGACCTACCTTTTTATGGCAGGCTTAGGGGTAGCCTTAGCTATCTCAACAGACGCTAGTAATAAAAAAATTCCTAAAAAAAAATACACACACATAGTCATAGGAAACTGTTCATTTCTAAATCTGAGGGCCACCGGAAGGCTGTTTATAAATAATAATGAATTTGTGCACTGCAGCACATACGAAAACCTACTGGAAGGTAACAGAGTTGCTGAGTGGAACCCATGGTTAGAGTGGCACAGAAGACAGGATTTATCGAGCCCGCTGATATTTGCCCAACACCCTGCCACATCAGGAATTGAACCCTGGTCCCCGGCCGACCTCGGGTACTGGGTCTGCCGCCTCTAACCAGTGAGCCACACTACTCCACTAGGACCAGCATGCATTGAAAATCAGTACACCAGAGGCATATAAAGGCGTAAGCATGCAGAGAATGCTGGGACTTTGAAATATATTGTAGATGCAGTGTTTGCCCAAGAAGAAGGAGAAGGAGGCTCGGAAACGCATTGGCAAGTGAAAGTTTCGGAATGAAATGCCAGTTTCATGAAAATAAAGGTTTTGGAAAAGCGGCTTCTGCGGAGAGCGTCCTCGATGCAGGGCAACATTTGGAAATAATTGGATATGTGATCAAGGGTGGGATCGCCCGAAACGCGTAATGGCAGCTCTGGCTGAAGAAAAAAAAAAAAATCTGCGCAATACCATATATATATATATATATATATATATATATATATATATATATATATATACATACACACACACACATACGCACACACACGCACACACCCACACAGGGGGACTTTGGGTAGCCCTCTTCATTAAGTGGTCTGTTTAGCTGCTGTTCACAGTTTGATTTCACCCATTAGAGGATACAGAACGGGAAGACTAAGTCAAAACCATTCAGCCATTGCCTCTCTTGCACTGTGAGTGATAGCATTTTATCTGATCACATATGCACGCCCAGTGGCAGCTGGCAGGGAACAGTGGTGGGGGGTTAGAAAAAAGACTTACCTGATGGTCGCTGGTCAACAGCTGCCGCCTCCCCTCCATCCTCAATGTTTTCCTGGCTCCCCGAAGCTCCCAGGCTCACAGACTCCACTAGCCAATCACAACGTTTCTGTCACCAGCATAACAGCAGTGTTGTGATTGGTGTGAGTGCCATGTTTGGGCACTCAGACAGGGAGTTGGAGCCTGTGCATGTTCTCCACCCAGGCTATGCAGTACTCCTCCCTCATGTCACATCATGTGAGCCCAGCCCGTCCCACCCTAAACTGGCTGCATGGTAAAAGAAAATGGTAATAATGTTCTGTTATTATCATTTTATTTTACCTTTGAACTGCTCAGAGAGCAATGGGGCGCCGCTTAGCGGAGGAGCCGCCGCTGTGCACATCTGTCTATAGGGAATTGTACTTCAAGGCTAGTCCAATGGCCGTTCTGTTCTTTGTGCATCTTTTTTATGTTTTTAGTTTGCCTACTGAGTTTAAAATATGTATTCAGCTTTCATCAGTTCAATCCTATGAGCACTTTTTCTTTGTGCTAATATAAATCATATTTTCTGTAAAGAGGTGTAAACTAAGCAGGGGTTCTATAACAAATTTAAACTAAGCAGGGTTTCTATACCAGTTCTATGTATGCCTGCTAGGATGCACCCACACTTGATAAATCAATCAGGGGTTTGTGAAGTGCACTAAACACCCGTGAGTGTCACAAGGCACCGGGGGGGGGGGGGGAGTTGGGCAGCTCCATCCCATCAGAAGAGCCTGGTTTTCAGGCTCTTTCTGAACGCTTGCGGTGTGGGGGTTTGTCTGATGCTGAGGGGGAGTTTGTTCCATGTCTTGGCTGTGATGTAGAAGGATCACCCTCATGCTCTGATTCTGCGGATGCAATGGATTTCAGCCTGGGCAAGATCGGCAGAGGGGAAGCTTCTCTTGGGTGCATAGAAGAAGATTCTTTTGTTGACTTATTGGGGTCCAGTGTTGTGGAGGGATTTGCAGGTGTGGGTGGGAAGTTTGAAGGTCACTCTCTTTTCAACTGGAAGCCAGTGGAGTTCTCGTAGGTGATGGGTGATATGGTGTTATGGTGGGATGCCGAGGACGAGTCTAGCTGCAGCGTTCTGGATGGTCTGGAATTTGAGGAGTGGGGTTTTGTTTATTCCGGCATAGAGGGCATTCGCGTAGTCCAGTCTGCTGGTTATGTATAAGTGGGTGATGATCTTTCTGGATTTCGGGGATCCATTTAATGGTTTTGCGGAGGATGCACAGGGTGTTGAAGCACGAGGAAGACGCGGCATTGAACTGACAATTCGTGGTGAGGGATGAGTTAAGTATGATGCTGAGGTTCTGGGCATGGTCCGTGGGGGTGGGGGGGTAGCTGATTGTGGTGGGCCACCAGGTATTGTCCCATGTGGAGGGGGTTGATCCGAGGATGAGGATTTCCGTTTTTCCTGAGTTGAGCTTTAGGCAGCTGTTGCTCATCCAGGAGGCTAAGTCTTTCATTCCTTCCAGGAAGCTGTGTCTGGTGAATTTGGGTTGGTTGGTAAGGGAAAGGATGAGCTGGGTGATGTCAGCGTCGGATACTATGCTGAGTCGTGTTTTCTGACAATGGTGGAGAGAGAGGAGAGCCATGTAGATGTTGAAGAGCGTGGGGCTGAGTGAGGATCCTTGGGGTACTCCTCAGCAGATCTCTGTGGGTTTGGAGAGGAAGGGCGGGAGTCTGATTCTTTGGGTTCGGCCGGTGAGGAAGGAGCAGATCTGGTCAAGGGCGGTTCCTTGGATGCCGGTATCGTAGAGTCTGGCGGTTAGAGAGCGTAGGAGATGGTGTCGAAAGTCGCTCACCGGGCAAGTAGGATGAGGGCAGCCATGTGGCCTTGGCTGAGGAGGGTGCAGATGTCATCTGTGGCGGCTAGGAGGGCCGTCTCTGTGCTGTGGTTGCTGCTGAATCCGAATTGGGAGGAATCGAGGATTGCATTGGATTCTATGTAGTTGATGAGCTTATAGTTGATGATCTTCTGGGTGACTTTGACTGCGGAGGGGAGGAGAGAGATGGGTCAGTAGTTCTTGAGGTCTGTTGGTTCTGCAGTGGGCTTCTTGAGGAGGGGCTTGATTTCAGCATCTTTCTAGTGTTTGGGGAAAGTGCCTGTTTCAAGGGAGCAGATGATGGTACATCGTAGTTCAGGTGCTATGGCGGAGGTGGCTCTGTGGAAGATGTGGGGCGGGCAGGTGTCAGTGGGGGCTCCTGATTGTATACTTCTCATGGTCTCTGCAGTGTCTTCTGTGGTGACAGGGGTCCAGGCAGCAATGGTGGGCTGGGTTGCGTTGCCAGAAGTAGAGTAGAGTCGGTACACTGTTCTTCTAACATTACTTGCAATGTCTTTTTTCAATTTTAGGCAGCTGTATGGTTTCTTTTAAGGTCTCGCCTGGTGTTAGCAGCGCGCATGATCTGCTCTCACCGTACGAGAGCTTCTTGGAATCAATACGGTTCCAGAAGTCGTGTATCAGCTCCGCCTGCAATTTTCATTGGTGTGCGTCGTTTTCTCGTCAGTAATTATGTAACTATGCCGAACATTCCTCGTTGATTGCACTAGAGGGTTTTTAGTCCCTCTTGGTTGCCACCCTGTCCTCCTTAGGCCATGCCCACCGGGATTAGATATTTTGCTGGTGGCGGGAGATGGCGGGTTTCATACTTACTCTTTGCACTTTTTTTTTACTAGTGCATGCGTCTGCATGTTGGGTGGACTTACTACTATTGGGTGGTATTTAACTAAATGTTTTGTTCAGGATCGGTGTGTCTTGCGTGTGGGCTGCATTTTTTAAAATACTACTACTACTTGCAATACTGTGCTATACGCTTTCTTGTTCACTTTGTCTCCCTACCCCCAACCCTCTGAGATTGCTTTTTAAAAATGTTTAACTAGTAGATCCCGTGATTTTTGATAATTTTAATTAGTAGATTAAGAATTCACAGAACGTTGTACCAGCACAGAAGATCGAACTCGGGTCTCCAGCTCCCGCGTCCGACTCCAGCCTCCTTCTGTTAAGCTGCATTGCTGGCCCCTTATACACTCAAACAGATCATAAAACCGATGGTAGCTCCAGGTACAGCTTCTTCCTTTCCATGCTGTCTGTTGCATTTCATCTCACTGACCAAGGGTTAGTATTCATGTGAATGAAGAGGCTACAACTCTAGCTGGCAGCAGGCTGTGCACTCACCCCTTGAGGCGTGACTAAAGCATGGTTGCTCTTCAGCTTTTGACTTGTTTTGCTCGGTTGCTGTTCACTTTCTATGTTGTATATACTTCCTGGCTCTACCACCACTCTCTCTCGGTGCTTCATCCCCCTACCCCTCCGTTACAATCACTCACGGGGCTCCAACCTGCTCTTGTCTGACACCAAGCCCGCCGCCTCACACATCGCAGTTTGCCCCCTCCTTGTTTTTCGGAACAGCTGCTCTTCGCTCCCTCCCCTGGGCTGCAGATGCCTCCTCCTTCCTACACCACCTCACCCCCGCTTTTATAACAACAAGATGAGGACGCTGCCACTTATCCCTTTGGCTTGAAATCAAACACACTACAACTGCTTAGAAAAAACTTTTGAAGCCCTTACCACCAAGTTGGTATATCTAACCCCTGCATGATCTTTCAATATACCTGTGATTTAGTTTTGCTGTGTCTGTTTGCTGGATGCATTTCCTCAGTGTACTCTCTCTAGTGCATGTGTTAATACAGCTCCTCGAACTTTCCTCCCCCCCCCAATGAGTGTGACTTTAACTCTAACTCGTGCTTCGTTTAAGCGCTCCTATCCCTTAAGGTAGAGTCTGTGCAAAATCCACTCCTTAAAAAACTACAAAAAACTCGTACCACCAAGTTCGTATGTCTAACCCCCACCAGAAATGTTGATTTTTGCGTACCCGTAGTTTAATTGTGTTGTGTCTCTTTAAATGTACACATTTCCTCAGGTGCTCTCTCTAGTCCAATTCTTCCTCTCCCCTTCTTCATTCCTTTCTCTTCCCGCATGAATGTGACGTTAACTCATGCTTAGTTTATACACACACAACGCAGTATGCTCTAAACCTGGTTATCCAAAATAGTCCCCAGCCCCGGCAGTGTCAACAGGACGGTTCTTCCAAATCACAATGTGCAATGCGAACATGATGTTTGAGAACTGTGGTAGCTTTGTACTCATATGGCCAGAAAACAATTTTTTATCATCCTCCATATTTGTTAGTTATAAAATTATCTTTAATATTAAAAATATATGTGATGCACATTCAGTCCTTGGATATCGATGCTACCATAACCTCTAACACGCTTATCTGTGTGTTTTACGGGACTGAAACCAAAATAAACTTTAGGAAAATAAACATAAACTTCAAACAAGGTCGGTAAATACCCTTGTAGTACATATTCATTTTCTTTCTATTGGTAGACACCAGTTTTTAATTATGTATTTTATTTCTGGATATTTGTGGGCACACAAGTAACTTTAATAGCAACCTTGTTATTAGCTGCTGTCAAGTCTGCAGACATAGTTGATCAGACAATGAGCATCTTTGTAAAGGGTGTGTTCAACTCTCGAAATGTGAATTTTAAGATACATTTCTATTCTTTGAAACTCTACACTACACCCACACACTCATCGCTTTAATCAAAGTTAACCAGACGTCATTACTTATGACTGAACATCCCGAAATTCACATATTATGGTGCATCACACAGTGTATCGCACAGGTAACACGGGCCCTTGTGATTTTGATGGTGATGCCACTCAGTAACCGTCGAGAGAGCATAGGCATGCACTACGTAGATGAACAATGGGCTACTCAGATTGTAACTTCGTAAGGAACTGTGCATACATTGGCATTATAGGATCATATTCCTGTCGTTCGAACGATATACTTTTACCATTGCATGTCAACAAGTCGGCGAAACACTAGACGACTTCGCAACAAGGCTGAGAAAGTTGGTAACACATTGCGAGTTTGACAAATTCGATAACGAGCAAGGAATCAGACTACGGATCATAGAAGGCTGTCACGACAATTCCTATGATCACAACAGGGCATGACGTGGCATTAATGTATAGACAGTGCTGCAGCTGTGTCCCTGTTACCAGTGGTAGTCCCTCATTCTTAGTCCTCCATCCTGTGCTACAGCTGCATCCCTGTTCGTACATTCACTACACTCCAAACCTAAAAACAAAGGTTAAAGAAACTGTCATTTACAATACCAATAGCTCTAACTCTAAAAAAATACGAGACCTGTTGCATTGCAAATGCTTGTTTTCTTTTCCTTTTTGAAGCATATGCTTGGAATACAAAATAAATCATGACAATCTTTCCTGCCCAAGCCAGGCCTATTGGTTTTGCCAATGCTTGTAATTAAGCCCCAGGGCATCGTTTGCTCTGCAAAACTAAACTGTGTTTTACTGTGCAAAACCTTGATGACCTGTGCCAAGGAATGTCCAAAAAGCAACAGCTGTTTTTGTGATTTGTTTATTTATATGCTGCTGGGTTGCCCTGTCCCTTCAAAATCTCTTTTGGGCTCCTGTTTTGTTTGGCCCCGTTTTATCAGACATTGCGTGTTGGATAACCCGCACGCCTCAAACATACTAACAGCGGGTCTGCTCGCTTCCCTGGTGCTAGAATGATCTGGTATTACAATTCCGTTCACAGCTGATTTTGTTTCCCATTACAGCTCACTCCCCTTCTGTTAAAACCCAACCCACACCCACAATTAGTTCTATTCTCCTGTCTGGGCCTGTGACTCAAGTGGTAATAACGTCACCTTAAAAATAAAAAAAAACTTCCCGGATGTCTGGGGTTTCTTTTGCCTGCAAGAAATTAGGGGCCTAAACTAACAGGCCTAGGCGCGCGGTCGCTGTTTAAACCATAA
The DNA here is from genome assembly GCF_964263255.1 of Lissotriton vulgaris. Lineage (NCBI taxonomy): Eukaryota > Metazoa > Chordata > Amphibia > Caudata > Salamandridae > Lissotriton > Lissotriton vulgaris. The sequence goes on from NC_141685.1 coordinate 899,106,182, forward strand.
GCCCAAAGAGGGGATCATTACCTGCCACTAATGAAGGGGGCGCTAACTGCTTCCAGGCCAGTTCTGTCAACTCTGAGTCTAGGGACTGTGGTTGCGGGAAAATAGCCCCGGGCCCACGCATTTTAATGTACCCACATATTTCATCCTAATTAGAATGTTCCAGGACATTGGACACACCCCTCTGACTTTTGGTTTAGCCTCATTATTCGTAATATTCGCCACTCACATAGTACAAACCACAAATTGAATTATATGTCGGCACTTAAGTAATATGTGTTATTACTTACGAATGAAAGATGAAAGGCTGCACAGCCCTACTGGGACCTTAGCCTAGGTTGCAGCTTTTAATTGGCTAGCAGATGTTTTGCCGATATTGAAACTCGCAGTCAGCAGCATCCCCATCCCTTAAAAATTCAGTGATCCAGGGAAAATCTATTTTTGTCTTGTTACACAAATTGTTAATATGTTTAATATAACTGTAAAAACAGACTGTAAGGCGTCCTGCATGATAATATCTCCCCATCCATGAAAGCCCAGAGCTGCTGGTGCAAGCAGCAATGCATGCACCAAAGATATCATTTTGGAAATGCATTTTCACGGTAATTTAATTTATTCCATACACTAGAAAGCAATTTTTTTATTTGTAAGAATATTTTCACTTTATTTATTTGATTTATGATATTTATAGAGGCGGTCCTAGCTGCAGGGGCAGCAGTGCGTTTCACATGTAAAGTTTCGATGCATACATAGAACATTTATACCATCAGCTTCTAATAAGTGTATCTTTGATTATTCATGGCAATCATAATTTTTGTTTCCCAAACATACACCTGGGGAGTCAATCAGTCAGTAAAACATTTTTTGATTTAACAAAGAAAATCGTAAAATTGAGAACACAATTCAATATACAAATAATATCAGCAAGCAACACAGTTAATAAGACCATGCAGAGTATAGCAAAATCACAGTTAAATCGATCACAAAACACCAGAGAGATACCAAGCCAGTGGCGGCCGGCACAGGTAAATTAGGTGAGACGGGGCGGGATGAGGGGGGAAGTCGGCATACACCGGGATAGGTAAAATTAAATAATAAAAAAATAAAGGCAAAAAATAATTAAAACCACTTACCTTGCGCTCGCGCATCGCCAACTGGTCTTGATGCAGCAAGCGCAAGGTAAGTGCTTTTAATAATTTTTTATTTAATTTTACCTATCCCGTCGTCTGTCGACTTCCCCTGCCTCTGCCCCCGCAATACCGCCCAATGCTCTTACCTGTGCCAGCCGCCACTGTAAAAGAAACACACATTGGGCGTTGATACAAATTGTGAAAACAATAGCGTTGGTCTCACTTGCTTAAAATTCATGGGTAGCAAAGGGGGGGGGGGTACATATTTGTGACGTTATTTGCTGAATTTAGGGCAAATCATAATAATATGCAAAGAGTCAGAAATAAAGACATTGTCACAAGTGCACACAGGTAAGTCAGAATCGTAGAACCAGCCACAATTATTGAAAATGAGCTGAGAAATCAAATTAGGCCTGAAAAGAATAAACAGCTTTTGATGGTGATGAGACATAACCAAATTTAGCATGGGTTCCCTGCCGCTTACAGATTTAACCAATATAAAATGGCCTCTGGAATACTTGGTTAAAGCAAGGGCCTCCCACACCACTGCCACTGTTTAACCCAGGTAATGTTCGCTTTAACAATATGGCCCGGATTAAAGTAAAGCTCCAGTCTCCCTTAACCTCTCAGGTTAGACAGAATGTAATGCAACCACTGGAAATGTAACGTGTTATCCAGGCCCATGCAATCATGAACAATTAGTCAATTAAGCTCCAATTCATCCTTCAGCCAAACTGAAACCCAAAGGGGAAAGGGGCAGAGGCGAATGAAAACAGATATGTATCCCATGCCCAGTTCTTTATGGGCTATCACTGTGTGCACCTTGGAATTTCTTTAAAGCCCTCTAAAATCGTGTTTTCTTTTGTTTGAATGGGAACAATGGGTCCGCAGCCTCAAATCTCCCAACCAAAACTATGGGGATACATTTAGCTTTAAATATACTCTGTCTAAAAAAAATCGGCAAAATGTAATATTGCATTGTGGCACCGAAAACAGTTTCTTCATCCATAAGTTTGTGGTTTGCAGCAAATTAATTTGTAATTACACTTGTATTGTTTTAGCACAGTCAGATGCAACACTTGCAGGCATGGAACATTTCTAATGGATTGAGAAATGCTTTATCCAAATTCACCTCTGCCCCCCAAGGATATAACAAGCTCTGGTTTCAACTGCCACAGTGTGACTGGCGCCACTCAGAGTGTTGCATTTGAGAAGCGCATGCACGCTTTCTGGCACAGAGAAGTGTTGGCAAAGTTAAAAGAGACCTTGATGCACGAAAGTACCGTTTTATTCCATGCAATGTATTTCTTATTGTTAGAAATTGGGTCTTTAATTGGCAGTGGTTGTCACCCTGTCCATTTAGGGACTCTCACTCTAGTCAGGGCAAGGGAGTCATACAGCTAAAATAACCCCTGCTCACTCGCTTCATAGCTTGGCACAGAGCAGTCTTATCTCAGAGGCAATGTGTAAAGTATCTGTGTACAAACGCACGCGCGCACACACACACACACACACACACACACAGTAAAAACACTACAAAAGGACTCAACACCAGTTTAAAAAATAGCCAGTATTTATCTGAATAAAACAAGACCAAAACAACAAAAAACCAACATACACAAGTCAAGAAATCACTTTTAAAAGGTTAAATGCAATTGTAGATCCTTAAAATCATTAGATTCGCTTGACTAGGCAAAACTACCTTAGATGCGTTAAAAGTCAAAGACGCTGCAAGGCACAGGGTAGGTGCAGCATCGGAAAAGGCTATGAACAGTCAGTTTCTTACTGGTGTAGGGGAGGTGATGCTTTGGTTACTTACTGCTTAGGCATGGGAGGTGAGGCATTGGTTCCTTACTACCACAGGGGAGGTGATGCGTCATCGGTTTTTTACTGAGGTGCAGTGTCAATGATGAAAGTGACATTCAAGGATGGTGCGTTGATGATGCGTCGAAGTCAAGTCGCACTGCGTCAGTTTCACAGGGGCGAAGCAGGTGCTGCATCAGAGTCAGAGTGATGCACCACAGATTTCGATGATGAGGTGCTCTAAACTCGCGCAGTGGCGATTCTTTGGAGAGGCTGCAACAGAAATCTGGGGCCTGCATTGTAAGTCACGGACTGCATTGAGCGCAACCCACACTTTGGTGGAGTCAGCAGCAATGCATCGCGTTTTGCAAGGTTCTGTCGAGTTTTGCAAGGATGCTCCGATTTCGACTAACGATGTGAGCGATGGGTTGATTTTCTTCTTGATATCACCAGAAGTCACATCCAAGGGTCCAGGTCCTGGATTTGGCACCACTTGTGCCCAGGAGCTTGTAGGTGAGGTATTTGATGGCCCTGAAACTTCTTAACAGGAGACAAGCTCAACTCAAGCTGTCAAGCTGTTGGAGGACCTCAAAAAGCAGGATGTAGAAAGCAAAGCCCATTTATTTCACTCCCAGGACGGATGCAGCAAGCAGCAGGCCAGCCCAGCAAAGCAAACAGCAGAGTGGCAGTCCATCCTGACAGCATCCATCTCTTCTTCCTGGCAGAATATCCTAAATCCTGAAGTGTTCTGAGTTTAGGGTGTCATAGGTCCAGTATTTACACTCATTTCTGCCTTTGAAGTAGGCACACCTCAAAGGAAAGTCTTTGTAGTGCCCAAGACCCTACTTTTCCCTGCCCTGGCTCCAAACACAATACAGGAGGGTGGAGACAGCTTTATGGGAGCACAGCCCCAGCCATGTTCAGGTGTCAGTGACAGCTCCCCCACCCCTCTAGCTCAGTAAGACCCCACAGCCTGGTGATGGGCAATCAAGTTATGTAGGGCACACCTCATCTCCCTTTGTGTGACTGTCTAGAGCAGTGATACTCAAAGTACGGCCCGGGCGGCGAATGCGGCCCTCCTGACATTCAAATGTGGCCCTCGGTTAAGAGCAGCACTGGACTGCTGTTTACTTCAGGGAGCATCAACATCCAGAAAGATGTTAAGTATCTGGGGAAGATTTTATTTACAAGCTAACAAAAGTAAAGGAAAATAATTTAATAAAGTATCCTGCAACCTTTAACCACCTACAAAGCCTCATTCCCATCCTGCTAACATCAATGTGGCCCTCTAGGTCACCACAGACGATAATTTGTGGCCCCTCAGAAAAAGTTTGTGAGGATCTTTGGTCTAGAGTTAATGCACAAACAGTCCAACTGTCATCGTGACCCAGACTTGTATTCTACAGACAGGCAGATACACAGAATGGATAAACAAGAAAAAGCCCACTTTCTAAAATTGGCATTTTCAAACAAACAATTAAAAAAACAACTAAACCAAGATGTTTTTTTAAACTTTGAGTCCAGAGACTCCAAACTCCAACTCTCAATCAGTTCCTAATGGGAAATTACACTTAAAAGATATTTCAAGGTAATCCCCATGTTATGCTGGGAGAGTTATTAGCAGCATTTTAATATTAGGACATGTAAAACACACCAGTAAATGTCCTACCTTTTAAAGACAATGCACCCTGCCAATGGGGCTGCATAGGTCCTACCTTAACCCGTTGCATGCTTGTGACGGAACCGCTCTGTCACAAGCCACGGGTGAGCTGTGCTTGTGACGGAACGGTTCCGTCACGGCCCGCTCGCCGCGCCTGCGCGGCGCGAATTCCGCGCGTGCGCTGACTAATTAATGGGCAGGCGGGTTCGTGACGAAACCGTTCCGTCACAAGCACAGCTCACCCGCGAGCCGTGACGGAGCGGTTCCGTCACAAGCACGGGACCCCCGCGCGACCGCCCCCCCTCCTTAGCGCTGCGGCGGAATAGCCGCCGCAGCGAAGGGGTTAAAGGTGACTTACATGTAGTAAAATAAAAGGTTTGGGCTTGGCAAGTGGGAGTACTTACTAACCATCAAAGTAGGGGTATTTCTTGTAAGGAAAGTGATCACAAGGTGGTGAAACCAGAAGGCTGGTCAGTACTATTGCAGGGATACCAGAAGGTCAGATTCTAATGCCCTCACACACCTGTTGGGATGTCATGCTTCATCATTTGATGCTCCTTGTCCGGCCGGCGTTGCAATGCATGAGGGGTTCGTTGTCAGAGATCTTTTGATCCAAATACTCCATTTAGGTGAATGCATGAGAGGGGACCGTGCGGAAAGGTGACTAGTGGAAAGTGAATTGTGTCTAAAACACAGCAATGGCAGGTCTGAGCCATGTTTAATGGGCCACTAAGTAAGTGGCACCATCAATGCTGTAGGCCCACGAGTAGCATTTGATTTACAGGCCTTGGGCACCCATGGTGCACTCTACTAGGGACTTACTGGTAAATCAGTTATGCCAATCATGCTGAAACCAATTACCTTCATGTTTTAAACAGAAAGCACTTGCACTTTAGCACTGATCAGCAGTGGTAAAGTGCTCAGTCTTAACACTAGCAAAAACGAAATTCAGCACAGGATTAAAAACAGAAGGTCAGAAGATAAAAGACAGGGGAAACCACACCAAGAGCTGACAGGTCTAACACTCATGATACCATCTTGGTCAAAAGTCACACAGAACTTTTCTTTCATCCTGCTCGTAGAGCAAGCACCTAATGTGAACTTCCAATAATGTTGTAACCAGGCCACAGATTGTGTGATGAAATTTCCAGCCATATACTTTTTATGCTAATTGATTTCCCATGTTGTATAACTTCAGAACTACTTTTCTGGTGTAATTGCAAATTTTCATCCTAAAATCTATACTACTATTATAAAGGAAGAACTTTGAACCTTTGAGGCGGGTAAACTCGGGAACCACAGCGCCAATCCACACACCCGATACATCGTTGTAATCGTCAGGGTGTGCAGATGGACATAGGCTATATAAACTTAATAAATATACGTTATTCAAAAAAAAATTCCGAAAAAAAGTAGTCCCTTGGAAGAAGCGCCGGCCGCGACGTGCGTGCCCCACGTGAGGAGCGCGGGGAGGAGCGGCGTCCAGGAGCACGAGGAGGACCGGCGGACATGGCGCGGGGAGGAGCGGCGGACAGGCGGTGAGGAGTGGCCGACAGGCGGTGAGGAGCGGCGGACAGGTGGGGAGGAGCGGTGTACAGGCGGGGAGGAGCGGCGGACAGGCGGGGAGGAGCTGTGAGCGGCGGATGAGGTAGGTTATTTATTTATTTATTTAGGAGCGGTGAGCGGCGAAAACTGAAGCAAAAATGAAAATCGTGAGCAAGAGAAAGCAAACGGAGCATTACAAAAGTGAGCCAAACGGTGCATTACAGGAGGAAAAAGTTACGTGTGCAGGTTACAAAAGCGTAGAAAGTATAGGAGGAAAAAGTGACGTGTGCAGGTAGCAAGGGTAAGCAAACGGAGCATTAAAAAAGTGAGCCAAACGGTGCATTACAGGAGGAAAAAGTTATGTGTGCAGGTTACAAAAACGTAGAAAGTATACATAGAGGTATAGGAGGAAAAAGTGACGTGTGCAGGTAGCAAGAGGAAGCAAACGGAGCATTAAAAAAGTGAGCCAAACGGTGCATTACAGGAGGAAAAAGTTACGTGCGCAGGTTACAAAAGCGTACAAAGTATAGGAGGAAAAAGTGACGTGTGCAGGTAGCAAGGGTAAGCAAACGGAGCATTAAAAAAGTGAGCCAAATGGTGCATTACAGGAGGAAAAAGTTATGTGTGCAGGTTACAAAAACGTAGAAAGTAAACATAGAGGTATAGGAGGAAAAAGTGACGTGTGCAGGTAGCAAGAGGAAGCAAACGGAGCATTAAAAAAGTGAGCCAAACGGTGCATTACAGGAGGAAAAAGTTACGTGTGCAGGTTACAAAAGCGTACAAAGTAAACATAGAGATATAATACTGCAATATATGGAGGAAGGCTCCGGGGGACCCACGGATAACGTCGGGGCGGGCGGGGGGCTGAAGCCAAATTGCTCCCGGACAACGTCGGGACGGGCTGCTAGTAGTTTCATAAATTTAGTTGAAAATTGTGCTTTTTTTTACATTTGGGTCGGTTGTGTTGATTGAAATGTCATAAGGTTTAAATACTACTCGCTAGGGGCACAGCAAAATAACATAATTGGCTGCCACCATTTATTAAATATTCCTGCTAGCAGCTCCCATGGACCCCTTGTCTGAACTCTGCCTAACCCTACAGAAACATTATGAGAATTGTATCAGCAGTACTGTGCCTACTGGTGTTTGCCCTATTTAATCAGTTGAGAATTGAGGTCTACACATACCAGAATGCAGAGGGAAATGCCTAAACTGGATGACCTACTCTGAATGGAAAAGAGAGATAGAATCAGAAAGAGAGAGAGAACTCAGACAGCTGAAGCATTGCAGAACGCTCTATTACTAGGCCCATTCATGAGAAGTGCATCCACTCCAGTAGATCTTTCATGCTTTGCATTTTGGGACTTATAGTCCTGCCTTTGTAACTGAACTAGCAGCCCGTCCCGACATTGTCCGGGTATGAATTGCTGCCGGCCAGTAGTATATTATTTTGTAGGATTTCGTTTTGATAGCATTTGTTATCTGTGACAGGCCTGTGAAACACTCCGAATCACAGTGCACTGCTGATGCACTTAAGAGTGCGCGTTCAGTAGTGTGTGAACTCGAGTTTCCCTATTTTATTTTTCCTTGCAATATTATATAGCGCAAACTCGACAACATGGCATGAGCACAATTTACATTACATAAGAACACATTTATTTGTAGTAGGCACGGGGAGACAAAGCGATTTGCCTGGAATCACAGGATGCTGAGCTGATGCCGAGATTCGAACGTAGCTCCCCAGCTCTAAAGTTCGCAATTCTAGAACTTGTGGCAGGAGGTGTGTCTAAAAGTGCATGTCGGTGCTGGCCATCAATGAGAGAGACCTGTGCATTTTTCAAATGGGTGGTGAAAAAATATGAGTATGTTACTGGAGATGTGGGCCGCCGTCTCACCAATGTACTTACCGGGGGAGGGTAAACACCCATTATTCCGCAACTTTCTTTCCGCATCATCACTCTGCATACTTTCATTACGAAAGTACCATGACTCCGCAATGTCATTGTAACGCATGGCATTACATTTTATATGCTTTTACCACGCATACATTTACAACGAAATTCGTTGTAAATGCATGAATGGTAAAAGCATGGTTTTTTTTTTAGTGTTTGGATAAGGTAAGTATGGGTATAGGGGTATATGTTTTAGGGTACTGAGGTATATGTTTTGGGGTGTTTGGGTATTTTAAGGGTTCAGATATAGTTTGGGGTTATGGGGTGTAGGGGTAGTTTTAGGGTTTAGGGATAGGTATGGGTTTTGGGGTGTAGGGGTATTTTTAGGGTTCAGGGCTAAGTTTGGGTTTTGGGGTATAGGGATATGTTTTAGGGTTCAGGGGTAGGTTTGGGTTTTGGGGTACAGGGGTATTTTAAGGGTTCAGGGCTAGGTTTGGGTTTTGGGGTACAGGGGTAGTTTTAGGGTTCATGGCTAGGTTTGGGTTTTGGGGTACAGGGGTATTTTAGGGTTCAGGGGTAGGTTTGGGTTTTGGGGTACAGGGTTATTTTTAGTGTTCAGGGCTAGGTTTGGTTTTTGGGGTACAGGGGTATTTTTAGGGTTGGGGGTAGGTTTGGGTTTTGGGGTACAGGTGTATTTTTAGGGTTCAGGGCTAAGTTTGGGTTTTGGGGTATAGGGATATTTTTTAGGGTTCAGGGGTAGGTTTGGGTTTTGGGGTACAGGGGTATTTTAAGGGTTCAGGGCTAGGTTTGGGTTCTGGGGTACAGGGGTATTTTTAGGGTTCATGGCTAGGTTTGGGTTTTGGGGTACATGGGTATTTTAGGGTTCAGGGGTAGGTTTGGATTTTGGGGTACAGGGTTATTTTTAGTGTTCAGGGCTAGGTTTGGTTTTTTGGGGTACAGGGGTATTTTTAGGGTTGGGGGTAGGTTTGGGTTTTGGGGTACAGGGGTATTTTAAGGGTTCAGGGCTAGGTTTGGGTTTTGGGGTATAGGGGTATTTTTAGGGTTCAGGGGTCGGTTTGGGTTTTGGGGTACAGGGGTATTTTAAGGGTTCAGGGCTAGGTTTGGGTTTTGGGGTACAGGGGTATTTTTAGGTTTCAGGGCTAGGTTTGGTTTTTGGGGTACAGGGGTATTTTAAGGTTTAGGGGTAGGTTTGGGTTTTGGGGTACCGGGGTATTTTTAGGGTTCAGGACTAGGTTTGGGTTTTGGGGTACAGGGGGTTTTTAGGGTTCAGGGGTAGGTTTGGGTTTTGGGGTACAGGGTTTTTTTAGGGTTCAGGGGTAGGTTTGGGTTTTGGGGTACAGTGGTATTTTTAGGGTTCAGGGCTAGGTTTGGGTTTTGGGGTACAGGGGTATTTTTAGGGTTCAGGGGTAGGTTTGGGTTTTGAGGTACAGGGGTATTTATAGAGTTCAGGGCTAGGTTTGGGTTTTGGGGTACAGAGGTATTTTTAGGGTTTAGGGATAGGTTTGGGTTTTGGGGTACAGGATATATTTATAGGGTTAAGATGGGTTAGTGTTTAAGGGTGTTGGGGTATTTTAAGGAGTAAGGGTGGGTTATGAATATGGGGTGCAGGGGTATTTAAAGGGAGCAGGCTGGGGTTAGCACACAATATGAAACATGGCATGAAGGGCGGAACGTACCACACGCCCCCAGCGTTTGTCACGCCTCCAGCACACGCCCACAGCACAACGCAGACACGCCCACAAGGGACTACTTTGCTGGCACGGTTCTTTTACCTTTTAAATGTATATGATGGGCGTCTGCATAACCTATTTCCTTCTGCTGCAACTGCTCTTTCCAACGCTCTATTGGGTGTTGTGATTGGTGCTGTGGTTCCTGAGATTACCCGCCTCAAAGGTTTGGGCTCTCTCTTTATTATATTAGTATGGATAATCAGGACTACAAGTCCCAGAATAAAAATAAAACTGTACTGGATTAGCTACACGTTCCTGGACCTGGGAAACGTGGGAGTTCAGTTCATTGCATGTGCCTTTTGAAAAGATATTACTGAAAATCACCTTCCCAATTTCTAGTGGGGTGGCAGGCTGACTCCATACTTATCCCCTTTCTGGAAAAGAAAACTGACTGTGGCAGCTGGCATGTAAGGAGAGTGGTAAGGCGTGGTGTACAAAAATAAGTAAAAATAAAATCTTTCCACTTACCTTCCTGGCACAACACCCCCTCACTCGGGTCTTCTCTCGAGGCAGGCAGGCAGGCTCCAGAAACTGCAGTGACCAATCCTGATGCTGCTCTCATGCTGCATGAGAGCAGCACCAGGTTCAGAGGAAGCGGCCTCTCTCGCCGCTCCCGAGGACACTGGAATCCTATGCTGTCTCAGACTCTAACCCAGTTGTCTTAGACAGCTGGGTTAGAGAGGTTTAACTGTGCATGTCTGGCTGGCTATCTCAAACGCGGCCAGCCAAAGTGACATGCGCACTTTAGACCCACGTGCCCTGCCAATTACTGTTTTTGGCAGCAGCAGAAACCAGAAAGACATGACCCCCTTCCTGACGCTCGGGACGTGGCTTCGAAAAATAAATTAACTTTACTACTACTTACTTTTTCCATCTCATGGGGCAATTGTTTTGTGGGGCGACGCTTCTCCACTTTATTTAAAAAAAATGTTTTGGTTTATTAGAAAGAACAGAAGAAAAAAAACAGCGACAATCCCGCACATCGAGGAACCCTCTCCCCCACCCCCTTCCCCTCCGAAAACTGATTCCGCTGTAGGGGGAAATCTTGGGTCACATCTGGCACTCATCATGTCTGACTGTGCTGTTCCATTTTTCACAGAGGTTCTAGTATAATTTTACACCTGAAGGCATACAAGAAGGGATTATGTGCTCTTTACAACCCTTGGAAATGAATTTCATTGGCTTGGTACCTATGTGCTTAAGTCGATATGGCACGGTCACTGCGACTGAGCATCTGTCTTTTCCGGCTCAACTTTGATTTTTATGGCTGCTAGCCTCCAAAAATGTCATTTAGGGGTCACCGGGGTTAGCTGCTGTGACTCCTGGCTAGCCCATTCCAACTCCTGACTCTTTCATTGTGACCCCTAGCCTCATAGTTGTCAAAAGCAGTGTCAGGTCTCTAAAATATTGTATGTACAGCGTGCTCTGTACAAGATGCTCCTGCTACAATAAAACAAGTTCTCTGTGAAGCGCTCCGCTGCTTTTTGTACTTGGTCATACTGTATCAAATACTTGGGAAAAAGGAATAACAAAATACAGTGTTATTTAAGCATTATTGGGAAACGATTCCGTTTTTGCAGGTCAGGCATTTCCATAAGGTTAAGTAAAGCACAAGGTTCGCCACCAACAGAGGGCAGGCGGAGATGTTTACTGGGAGCTGGAAACAGGACGCTTTTGTTTTGGGAAGGGGGAATCCATCTTTGTGACCCTGTTTTATTATTGACAATGCACAATGTGTCTGAACAAACCCTTTAACTCTGTGTTTCGAGTGTGCAATACTTCCTTAAGAGCGATTATAACAAAAAAAACAATGAAGAAGGAGTAAAACAAGCTAATAACATGGTTTATATTCGATATTTTATTGCCCGTATGAATTAGTATGGGTAGACCTGACCCCCTACAGAGTCTCTAAATCTCTTTTTTGTGCATTTTGCCTTGACTTATCTGTACATTTTTATGTTAGGTTTATATCAGGCTTAGGAGATGTCTGTTATTGTGATATCATCATAATCAAAGTCATATGGTGTCACTTCCTACGTTTCAGGGTCGAAGGGCATATGATGTAATGTTCCTGTGTTGCCATTGAGGTCAAAAGGTGTATTATATCAATTCCACTACCCCAGACTTTCTGAATTTGATGAATCAATATTCAAGCTAGCCAGCAACGCTCTTTATGGAACATAATGAGGACGTTGTGAAGTATGCTTGGCAGGTTGGTTCTTTACCAACTTCAGTGTTTGCCCACACTTCATTTATAGGGAGACCGCCTGACTCCTGGCCATTATGAAGACTGCCTCCAGCCCTGAACTTTTCGGCTATAAATCATTGGCATTGGTTTACGTGAGGATCAGGTAAGATAGGGAAAGCTTTACTTAAACACCCTAAAGAACGTAGCAACAGGTTGCCCCCTCTTGTTTAATATGGGCTTTGCAGGATAGCTCAAAGGTGATGACTAAATTACGCGCAGAATAGTCTGGTAGGGCAGCCATTCCAAATTCCGAGGGCCACCATAAGCTTGACCACATACTCCAAGAGTAACTAAATATCAGGACTTCTGCCCTCCCCCATTAACTCTAAGACAGATCGCTTTCATCCAGATGTCCACTTCTCGCACACACTTCTGAAAGTTTTCTGCCAGAGTCGCTGAGTCCTTCGATATGTTAATCACTATCTGCATACCATCAGCATGGGACAGCACTGTGAAACTGAAGGACAGCACCAAACCTTTCTAACTGAACTGTTGGACAGGCCACATGAAGGGCCGCTCTCCCCCGGCCCAACCAGGCCTGAGCCCAGTCCCGCAAGTACCACACACCACCATTGCACGTCCTCCGTCCCCTCAGGGACCCCTGCCCTCGAGCCTGCCGACCTCGTGGGTCCGATCCACTGCCGGCCCACGCGCCCAGCCTGGGGCGCCATCTTGGACACTCCACCACGAGGCCGCCTGGCCCCCGATCGACCTCAACCCTGGGCCTGGCCCGGCCTCAGACATTCCGGCACCACCCTCCACCCAGGAGGTGAGCGGACTACTTGGCAAGTCAATGGGAGAAAGAGGTGCCGATGGCTCTCCCCCACCAAGTGCCGCTCGCCCATCGCCTCCCCGGGCGCTGGCTCCACCCCCCTGCTGGGTGTCTGGACTCCCCCATCCCGGACCTCCCGACCTCCAAGTGCGAGGGTCCGGACATCAAAGCACACCAGCCCTATAACTGGGGCAGCTCCAGAGCAGGAAGGCAGTTGTATCTTGGAGTCGAGAGACGTAAAGAGGAACTCATCCTGGACGGACTACTGGCGCTGCCATAGCTCTGTCCTGTGCACCATCGTCCTGCCTGTTGGCGCTGCCACAGTCGTCGTAACCTTCATCCTTCATCGTCGTCGGGATCTGCTGGCGTGGCCGCGGACCGTTGTAACCGTCATCTTCCACCGGGACCTGCAGGCTCCGCCGCGGACCGTCGTCCTTCCTTCATCCATCTCGGGACCTGCTTGGCTCCTCCACGGCCCGATCATCTAGAACGCCGAGCTCGAGGATTGAGAGCTATTTTGTACTCATTGGTAACTAAGACTGTCCCGCTACCCCTTTCCTAAACCAGAGACTAGAACCGAGGGGACCCCTGAGTCCAGACCTCCTTGTATCCATCATCGTAACCTAAGAATTGCATATAAAGTCTCGTTAACCTTCAACCTTGTGTGGTGTCCGTCTGTGGGGGGGAAGTTACTTATCTGTACAGTCGTTGGAGAAGGCTCTCCCTGGAGACCTCTCCCCGTAACCTCGGCCGACCCTCCCGGTCCGTCTAACATTGGTGGGCAGCGGCGCGATCCGAATCACCGCATAAACGTACAGAGAGTAGCTCACCCCACGACGAAGTCACAATGACCACGAAAGAGAGCGGATCAACCGAGAAATTCCAAATGGAGAAATTGGGGGAATACAACCATCGTGAACTTAAACAATTCTGCATCGAACTGGGTATCGCTACCACCGGACTAAGTACCAAGGACGATTTTAAGCATGCCCTAGAATCTTGGGCAGAAACCGGGGCTGCCGGAACCCCTGATCAAAGCACCGTAGAAAAAACGACCACGGCCCCGGAAGAGCAAAGAACGGGTCTCTCGCAAGACGAGATCCAGGAAAGAGAAAGGACCCGACTACACGAACTAGAAATGGCCCGACTTAAAATGGACGTTGAACTTAAGTTGGCCGAACAAAAAATCAACTTAGAGCACCTGCGTCTCCGAGAAGAAAGAGAGGAGAAACAGAGACAAAGGGAGCTCGAGGAAAAAAAACTAGCGTACGAACACGAACGAAACCTAGCCGAGATCAACCTACGCAAGCAGAATAAAGAAGCAGGGGTGCCCGAGCGACCCCCCACCCCAGGGGCCACAGACAAAAAGGTACACATCCCCAAGGATGTTGTCCGAGAATACTTCAGAGAGGACGACATCCAGCAATGGTTTAAAGCCTATGAAATCGCTATGACTGCACACCGGATCGATAGAAGCGACTGGGGAGCCGGTCTCTGGGGAAGATTCCTCAATGAGGGCCGCGACACCCTACTACAGCTCCCGGACCACCAGATGACCTCCTACGACCATATGAAAGCGGCCCTCCTCACCCGCTATGGTCTCACACCCGAGATGTACCGTCAGAGGTTCCGAGACTGCACCCGCATCCCGGGTACAACTTGGGTGGACTATGTAACATACTTTAGCCGAGCCTTCGAGGGCTGGATCCGAGGAAGCAACGTCACGACCTACGAGCAACTATTTAACCTGATGGTATGGGAGCATCTGTCGAACAATTGCTTCATTGAACTCCGCCAACACCTCCTCGACAGCAAGTTAACGGATCCCCGGCAGCTCGCAGCCGAAGCTGACCGGTGGGAGATCACCAGAGTAGGCCGGAATGGGTCCTACGAACAGAACCGGAACAACAATGGTCAGCACCGACCCAGAGGAGGAGGAGGGGGCCAAGGGCGAGGAAGAGACAACGCCCCGGTCGCCCCCGCTACCAACACCACCCCCCCGGCCAACCGGGGCAGCACCCCAGCGCGACCGGGGTACAGAGCCAATGTCACGTGTCACCGATGTCAACGAGTCGGCCACTATGCGAACGACCCAAACTGCCCGCAGTACCAGAGCCCAAGACCCCGCCAAGTGGCCGCTGCAGCCCTAGGGGAAGAACAGATCTCCGAGGAACAGGAAGAGTACGAACAAGAGCATCAAGAGTGGGAGCCAGCCGCCATGACTCTAGCCTGCTTAGGGGGGAAAGACATGGTCCCGCGGGTCCCCCTACCCGCTAACACCCAGAAGTACAGCCAATGGGTGAGCATCAATGGACACCAGGCCGAAGCCCTTCGTGACACCGGGGCCAGTGTAACAGCCGTCCGCTGTCACCTGGTGGCCCCAGAACAGTATCTACCGAACATTCTCTGCCCTGTACGATCAGCCGATAACTCGGAGAGCCTGTGTCGGATGGCCTGCGTCCCCTTCGAATGGGGGGGGGTCTCCGGCATGTTGAAAGTGACGGTCCGAGACGATGCCCCCGTAGACTGCCTCCTGGGCAATGACCTGGAAAGCTCTCCGTGGGCCGCCGTGGAGCGAAAGGAACACCTGGGGATGTTGGGCGTCCCAGACTGGGCGTGCGTCACCACCCGTTCCATGGCCGCCCGTGCCAACCACCAGCCAGAAGAACCCGAATGGCCGGCGCCACCGCCTCCGGTCGCCCCGGCCGAAAACACCGACCGTAACATTCCCGCCGAACCAGCTCAATCTACCGACCTCGCTAACCTCGACCAGTGGCCTCAAGAAGGGGGGCCCACGCAAGAACAATTTCGCAAAGAACAGAAGACCTGTCCCTCCCTCGAGGGACTCCGCCAGCAAGCGCTCGCCCAAAGCGCAGGGGACACCCCCGGAACTCATTGGGTCTACTGGGACAATGATCTGCTGTACAGCGAGCAAAGAATCGCCGAGCTGGGGAGCAACCGAGTACTAGTGGTACCCCTCCGTTTCAGAGACTTCCTGTTAAACCTGGCCCACGATGTCCCCCTGGCAGGACATCTGGGACAAGATAAAACCTACAGTCGCCTAGTGACCCACTTCTTCTGGCCCAAAATGAGAAACGATGTGCACCAGCATTGCCGATCTTGCCCCACGTGCCAAGCCAGTGGGAAGAGCGGCCGCAAACTAAAGGCTCCCCTGCAACCGTTTCCCGTGGTCACTACCCCGTTTGAGAGAGTCGGAATAGACATTGTGGGGCCCTTGGACCCACGCACAAAACAAGGCCATCGATTCATCCTGGTGCTAGTGGACCACGCCACCCGCTACCCTGAGGCTGTTCCTCTGCGAACTGTGACAGCCCCGGTGGTCGGCCGGGCCCTGATGGGGATCTTCTCCCGTGTGGGCTTCCCCCGAGAAGTCGTCAGCGACAGAGGCACGAACTTTATTTCCAAATACATGAAGTCCCTCTGGCAACAGTGCGGGGTCACCTACAGATTCACAACCCCCTATCACCCTCAAGGGAACGGACTCGTTGAGCGGTTCAACCGCACGCTAAAGGGAATGATCGGGGGGTTGGAAGAGCCCCTCCGTCGCCAGTGGGATGTGCTGCTGCCGTGCCTCCTCTTCGCGTATCGAGAAGTCCCCCAGAAATCCCTGGGCTTCAGCCCATTTGAACTGCTATATGGACACCCAGTGCGAGGGCCCCTCAGCCTCGTCAAAGAAGGCTGGGAGATGCCTCCGCTAAAGAACCCTCCAGATGTCTTCCGGTACCTCCTCACCCTCCGCAACCAGACCCGGCGGTTCAGAGAACTAGCGAAGGCCAACCTAGAGGCCAGTCAAGAGGACATGAAAAAATGGTATGACCAGAACGCCTCATCCATTGAATTCGAACCTGGCCAACAGGTATGGGTGATGTCCCCCACTGAGCCATGCGCCCTGCAAGACAAATGGACGGGGCCCTTCAAAGTAATAGAGCGCAAGGGTCCTGCCACTTATCTCATCGACATGGAATCCTCCCGGAACCCTCTCCGGGTCCTCCACGCTAACAGACTAAAGCCCCACTTTGTGCGAACAGAGCTCAGCCTCCTGATGGCCACAGACACTGGGGTTGAAGAAGACTCCGAGCCTCTCCCTGACCTCCTACGGACTCAAGAGCAAGACGGCTCCGTGGATGGGGCCCGGCTCTCAGAGGCCCTCACCAGAGAACAACGCCAGGAGTGTCAAGCCCTCCTATCACAGTTCGCCAGCCTGTTCTCCCTCACCCCGGGTGTCACTTCCTGGTGTGTGCACGATGTGGATACCGGGGACAGCCCCCCTATCCGCCACCGAGCCTACCGCGTGCCAGACCGGGTACGGGCCTGCATCCAGGAAGAAATAGCCAAGATGCTCACGATCGGGGTCATCGAGCCCTCAGACAGTCCCTGGGCCAGCCCTGTCGTACTGGTCCCCAAAGCAGCTGCCCCCGGCACCACACCAGAACTCCGGTTCTGCGTCGACTACCGGGGCTTGAATGCGGTCACCAGAACAGACGCGCACCCCATCCCCCGGGCAGATGAACTAGTCGACCGAATGGGAGCTGCCCGCTACCTCAGCATCTTCGACCTGACAGCAGGCTATTGGCAGATCGGCCTCACACCCCGGGCACAAGAACGTTCTGCTTTCTCCACCCCCGATGGCCATTACCATTTCACGGTCATGCCCTTCGGCATGAAGAATGCCCCAGCAACATTCCAACGGCTCGTCAATCAGGTCCTAGCGGGGCTCGAAGGATTCAGCGCCGCCTACCTAGACGACATCGCTGTATACAGCCACCATTGGACCGAGCACCTCCACCACCTCCGAGCAGTGCTGCAAGCCCTTCAGCGAGCTGGCCTCACGATCAAGGCCAGCAAGTGTCAAATTGGGCAAGGGTCTGTAACCTACCTCGGACACCAGGTGGGAAGCGGCCTAGTGGCCCCGCTACAGCTGAAAATTGCCGCCATCCAGGCCTGGCAGCCCCCCATCACCCAAACCGAGGTACGAGCCTTCCTGGGCCTCACGGGCTACTACCGAAGGTTCGTAAAAGACTATGGTACCATAGTGGGGCCCCTCACAGAACTCACGTCAAAGAACCAACCCAAGAAAGTCACCTGGACCCCAGAGTGTCAAACTGCATTTGAACAATTAAAGGCCGCCATGTGTTCCGCCCCTGTGCTCCAGGCCCCAGACTACAGCCGGGAGTTCGTCGTCCAGACGGACGCCTCCGACCAGGGCATTGGGGCAGTCCTGTCTCAAGTGAACACCGAAGGCCTTGATCAACCGGTGGCCTTCATCAGCCGGAGACTCCTACCACGGGAACAACGCTGGAGCACCATAGAGAGGGAGGCCTTCGCTGTGGTATGGGCCCTCAAGAAACTCCGGCCCTACCTTTTCGGCACCCACTTTCGGGTGCAGACCGACCACCGACCCCTGCAATGGCTGATGCATATGCGGGGGGAGAACCCAAAGTTGCTACGCTGGTCCATCTCCTTGCAAGGTATGGACTTCACAGTCGAACACCGGCCTGGGCCAGACCACGCCAACGCGGATGGCCTGTCCCGGTTTTTCCGCCTCGACGAGGAGAGTCCCCAAGAGGATGGGTAACTCTCCCCGCCTTCAGCTGGGGGGGACGCATGTTGGACAGGCCACATGAAGGGCCGCTCTCCCCCGGCCCAACCAGGCCTGAGCCCAGTCCCGCAAGTACCACACACCACCATTGCACGTCCTCCGTCCCCTCAGGGACCCCTGCCCTCGAGCCTGCCGACCTCGTGGGTCCGATCCACTGCCGGCCCACGCGCCCAGCCTGGGGCGCCATCTTGGACACTCCACCACGAGGCCGCCTGGCCCCCGATCGACCTCAACCCTGGGCCTGGCCCGGCCTCAGACATTCCGGCACCACCCTCCACCCAGGAGGTGAGCGGACTACTTGGCAAGTCAATGGGAGAAAGAGGTGCCGATGGCTCTCCCCCACCAAGTGCCGCTCGCCCATCGCCTCCCCGGGCGCTGGCTCCACCCCCCTGCTGGGTGTCTGGACTCCCCCATCCCGGACCTCCCGACCTCCAAGTGCGAGGGTCCGGACATCAAAGCACACCAGCCCTATAACTGGGGCAGCTCCAGAGCAGGAAGGCAGTTGTATCTTGGAGTCGAGAGACGTAAAGAGGAACTCATCCTGGACGGACTACTGGCGCTGCCATAGCTCTGTCCTGTGCACCATCGTCCTGCCTGTTGGCGCTGCCACAGTCGTCGTAACCTTCATCCTTCATCGTCGTCGGGATCTGCTGGCGTGGCCGCGGACCGTTGTAACCGTCATCTTCCACCGGGACCTGCAGGCTCCGCCGCGGACCGTCGTCCTTCCTTCATCCATCTCGGGACCTGCTTGGCTCCTCCACGGCCCGATCATCTAGAACGCCGAGCTCGAGGATTGAGAGCTATTTTGTACTCATTGGTAACTAAGACTGTCCCGCTACCCCTTTCCTAAACCAGAGACTAGAACCGAGGGGACCCCTGAGTCCAGACCTCCTTGTATCCATCATCGTAACCTAAGAATTGCATATAAAGTCTCGTTAACCTTCAACCTTGTGTGGTGTCCGTCTGTGGGGGGGAAGTTACTTATCTGTACAGTCGTTGGAGAAGGCTCTCCCTGGAGACCTCTCCCCGTAACCTCGGCCGACCCTCCCGGTCCGTCTAACATGAACCATATAAAGGTTAAACAAAGATGGGCTTAGAGATAAACCCTGTGGAACTCCGCCGGTCAGAGAGAATGGTTGTGATCCAGTTGGCTTGCACACCAGCATTTGTATTCTCCCTGAGAGAAGTGAGGCAAGAAGTCTTAGAAACTATCTGTAATGCCAACTGAGGGTCGAGCTACCAGCATGGAGTGGGCCACGGCGGCAAGCGCCGCAGCACGGTCTAGTATGAGTGCCGCAGCACCTCCAAGATCTAAACATTTCTTCTTAAATCATCCACAACACAGACACGCTATGCCATTTCCTAAAGCCAGCTTGTGAATTATCTAAAAAGTTGTAATTTTACATGATCTAGGATACTTCCATATGCAAAGCTTTCTCTGAGATCTGGACTTGCAGTAGTAAGATGGAGATTGGTCCATAGGTTTTCCATTCTGTGACATTAGGATTTTATTTTATTGGGGGGTGGGGGTAAATCTAAAAATTTCTGCATTCGATGCTGTACTATGTGGAAAATGCAGCAAATTCATGATTATGAAACATGTCACGGCCACAGAGTCACATGATTCCAGTGGCCCTGACTATAGTAAAGGAGAGCTCGCTTTGTGCGGTGCAGTAGCAGCCAGATTACTTTTGTCCACAGGGTGCAGTTGTTCAATAGCTTCCCTTGAAAACTGGTGACGATTTGAACTGGATTTCTTTTTCATTTTTTATTAGGGATACCCTATTTATAAAAGGTGTGAATCACGTCCTGCAGGGCAAAGGATCATTATGCATAGCTTCAGGATTAAGAACCTGGTGGTGTCTAGTTGCAGAAGGAGATGAAGTCGTTTTCAAAGGTCAAACACTATATGAGGGAGGTAGAGTGATGTATTAGTCCTATATTTATTTATTTTTGCAGTTTTATGAAGCGTAAACTTGGCCCCAGGGCATTACATGAGCACCAGATTACACTACACAAGATCAGAGATGTTTTTTTGGGCACAAGAGATAAAGTGATTTGCCCAGAATCACAGGATGTTCAAACAAAGCCAGGACTAACCTACTTTGCCAGTTCCAAAGTCAACAGTTCTGGCCATTAGGTCACATCCCCTCCCCAACATGGTAACAGGGGGCCTCATTTATGAGGAATGAGGTTATAGCAGCAGCATAAGTCTTCTTGCTGCGCTACCCTACGCCAATGTGGAAGGAATGCACGTCTTTATGAAATAGAGTGCATTCCTCTCCTTTCCCCTTACGCTGGTGCATAATGAGTGGCCTAGCACTAACACAGGCATTATGGTGCAAGGGTGTCTGTGTTGCATGCAGGATTGTTTATGTGAATGAAGGGACACCTTCCTGCACAAAACCAATCTAGAGAGGCATTTTTCTCTTTTTTAACACGCACAAAAAGAGGAAAAACCGAGGATAAATAAAAACATTTCTCCTCGTTATGCCTGCTCTGGGGAGGCCTAAGTATTTGGCGCTTGCCCATGTTTACATGATATTGTATATCTGGGTAAGCGTCAATGCCCATGGAATGCCTTCCTAATGTACAGTAAGATAACACAGCGAATCACCCAGCATTGCCTTACTATAATCCTATGAGGCCATTAACCCGTTGCGTGCTCGTGACGGAACCGTTCCGTCCCGACCCTCGGGTGGGCTGTGCTGGTGATGGAACGGTTCTGTTATGGCCCGCTCGCCGCGCCTGCACGGAGCCGATTTTGCGCCTGCGCGGCGCATTCTATTAAGCGGGCGGGCCGTGACGGAACTGTTCCGTCACAAGCACAGCCCACCCGAGGCTCGTGACGGAGCGGTTCCGTCACGAGTACGGGAGCGTCGCGCGGCCCCCCCTCCCCCTTAGCACTGCCGCGGAATAGCCGCCGCAGCTAAGGGGTTAAAAGCCATGCAAAGTGACTTTGCATGGCCTCAAATATATGGTTAAGAGGTTTGCACCACCCGAGAGTCCGAAAAATGGATGCTTGGCCTATGTAGGCCACTTGAAAACAGGCACCAAGGTTTACATGATTTACAAATGCTTGGAGGGTTGTGAAGGTGGGATTTGGGGAAGAATTGACATAAGGAATCTGAAACTGATAAGCTTTAACTCTTTTTGAACTGCAGGAAGGTTCCAGTTTCACATTCGACAAGGATGCATTCCAAAAGTCTAAGGGTGTAGCTGGAGATGGTAGTGGTCCAGGGGTCTACTGCCAACTCTCAAAGAAACTTTTTTTTATTACTATTTTTTTAAATTTATTTAAAAGCCGCATTTTTTATTTTTATTTACTTTACTGAAAGATGATTTTAGACAGGGTGGTCTGCTGACCTTAGCAGGCAACCATCTCTGTGATGGTAATCAATCGAAGTGAGTTGCAATTTGCAAGTTCCTCATTAATATGAATTATTTATGAGGTGAGTCAGATTGCAAATAATAATTTTGTGAACTGAACCTCAGGACATGGGCCGGTTCCCATTATTTGATTGGATATTAAAAAGTCAGGGCACATTTTACGACTGCTTTTTGAGAATGCAAACTTAGTACATCTGACCCATTGACTCTGGACACCTTACTAGAGTGGTGAAAGATAAGAAATAATTCTCAGATCCTATTTATTGACAGTTATAATACAAATAATATAAAAACAATACACACCATCAAATCCCAAATACTGACATTATTTACAGTGCCGAAAAGAGTATGCTAGGCACCAGGCATCCTCTTGCATACATACTACTGTCACTGTTTTTGAAGTTTGGACATGTTACGGTCCGCATAGAGGCACAAGGGCTTTTCACAGTTGGTGAACTAGGGGGAGTTTCACTTTAGGACCAGGTTCATAAGCCACCTATGGGTCTGGGTGTAAAGTGGGACAACATCGATGAGGATGAAGGCACCTTCGGTGGGGTTCAGTTTCATGTACATTGTGGACATCTGAGATTGCATAATGCTTGGCATGTCCTCTCCTCTGTTTACTACCAAAATGTAATTGCTAAAACCTCAGAGTGATTACATCAGGAAATCAAAAACAATGGAGGAAAGGTTGAAGCAGGCTTTTAGTTGCTAGAGTCAGATTGTGAAATATGTCTATTCTTAACATGACTCCACAGTGTTCTGTTTTCAAGGCTGCATAGATTTACGCTGATCCCACGTCATAAGGGTGATTTTCCTCCTATTCAAGTGTTTTAACAAACAGCACTAAGCATCTTGGGACCTGTAGGGTCCTTCATAAAGTTGAAAAAGTGAACTACAAGTCCCAGCATACATTGTACAATTGGCTGAAACAAACAGGACGGTCTGAATGTTACCCTCGTGTAGCTAGAGTGTCATTGGGGCACCAGGGGAATCATGGACTTAGGTCATGTGTCTATATTTCAAATTCACATCTGGATAATTCAGGTGACAGGGACAGTAACCTGGAGCACGCCCAGGCAGATGAAATTATATTTTTTGCCCAATGGTAAGTGACTTTTTTCCATCCGATATGGCTTCTTGGAGTGGTAATCTGGACCTATACCTGGTGGCGGCCATCTAGTCCTGTTCTTGGACAGGCCTTCCCTAGAGGCTGATAAGTCAGACCCGAGGTCTTTCCAGTCCTAGGTCTCCATTCCCAGCTGTTAACACAAGTGCCATTTGCAATGGTGGCTTTGGAGCACTGCCCACTGCCCCATTGGTAAAAGGGGCACTCCAGGCAGCGGCTTCAGTGTTGAGATCTGTCTTTCACGGGAAACAACCTTTACATCGCACTTTCTTTTACAACGGAGTCATTACATCGCAACATCCTTTACAACGCATATCACTACAACGCAACCATTACATTGCTGTCACTACAACGTATGACACTACAACACATGTCATTACAACGCAGGCATTACATCTCCTGTCATTACGACGCATACCATAACAATGCTTAATACCCCACACTATCCAACACTTACACCACTGTTGCACACCCTAGAGTTAGAATAGTAATTTTTACCCCCACACTATCCAACACTTACACCACTGTTGCACACCCTAGAGTTAGAATAGTAATTTTTACCCCTACACTATACAACACTTACCTTAAATGCAATGTAATGGCATGCGTCGTAATGGTATGCGTTGTAAAGGTATAATGCGATGTAATGCAATGCGTTGTAAATGTCGTTTAAAAAATTTGTTGTAGTGGCATGCGATGTAAATGTATGCATTGTAAAGGATGTTGCGATGTAAAAACTGCGTTGTAAAGGCATGCATTGTAAATGTGTGCGTTCTAACGTTACATTCGTCTATCACAGTTTGGTTTTAAGCAGCGACCTGGAAATGATAGACTTACGAGGGAGAATTCAGGTCACATAATAAGCCGGTATGGTAACTCACTGGACCAAACATGTCACGTGTAATTGATTTCTGTGTGAAATGTAGCAATCGGTCTCCTTCTTCTGAGGTCAATAGGATGAAGTTTTGCAGTCAATATCAGTGAGTCTTAAAAAAAAACTGCTGATGCGCTAAAATGTGCATGAAAATGTGACCTCCATCCTTACAACCTTTCCCGTCCACTCAAGGAAAACAGAATAAAAATAGACCCTTCTGTTCTGGTCTTGTGGTCAGGGTTTTCTCAGACATAAATAACCATTCCCCTCCGTTTCCCACACCCAGCGGTTCAATCTTTTCCAAATCCGTGGCTTCAGGTGTCGTGGAAAATTACAGACCTTTCTGATAGTTGAGGTCGACCCATCGCGAAATGCACTGGCATCCTTTCGGGCAGAGGCCACTATCTTTTTGGAATGGCAAGTGATGATAATTGGATTGGACAGGCCACTCTGTCCTCTATAAAACAAACTCCAGAGATCCCATTCGTGTACCCTCTTGGGAAGTGGTGGATGCAAACATTTGGGGCTATTTCTGATCTTGTTTCATATTTAACTTGTTTTTCTCACATCATCGTGCTTGGGAGAATTGTGTGACAACACGACAGCACAACAATGCTCTTCAGGCAAGGTGCTTACTCTGGTTTTATATATGGGTGAAATGTGAAAAGATAAAACAAGGACCCAAACTTCATTCAGATAGATTTGTGGTATATGTTCCTCCCACATCAGCCCCCACTCAGGTTTAGGAGCAGTTTCAACCTAGCTTACTGGTGAAAACACATCAAGAACACTTTTCAAGTGGATTCTGAAAGTGTATCTCTACTTTTGGGTACATTTGCCAAGCTCCACTATTTACCAAAAAGACTTAAACTCTCATCAATGTCAATTAAATGTTTATTGCACCAAAACATTTTTTTGATACATTCCAAGAGTTCCAGGATATTTTGCCATTTTGTGCCATCAGCTTACTAAGGCATGCCTTTTCTTTTATTTCACAATTAATGATCATCATGCTCCCCACCAGTACTGGAGCAACACGTAGTACAGATCTCTAAGCTTTTGGTCAGGCTTCTCCAATTAGTAGGTCACAAGCTCTTGGTAGCCTCCAGCAACCTGTAAGCGCCTTACATTATCGTTTTAAAGTTAAAATGTTTAACCTTAAAATGGTAATGTAATGCATATTGGTGATTTAGTGTATAATAAACATTAAATATATTAAAAATACATAAAACACACTTGTCCTTGCTATGACTTGGTGTACTTCTCTCCTTGGGCCCAGCAACTCTTCTAGCCAATCCTAGTGCTGCTGTCATGCTGTTAAGCAGCATGAGAGTAGTGTCAAGATTGGATAGAGCAGGCTTTTTCAGTGCTCCAAAGAGCACTGGAGACCTCCGCTTGGCCTCCACCCAGCTGCGCAAGACAGCTGGGTTGAGAGGCTAAAAGAACGCATGTCTGGCTGGCTGCTGAAAGACAGCCGGTCTAACAGACATGCACACTTTACATTTCTCAGTCCATTATTCCTCTCTGCTGCTGCCTGTCAGCAGCGGTCCCACCCCTATCCTGTAACTCACCTCGGGATGGGGGTTTGGAGAGTCAATGAAAAATTAAATGGTAATTCTCTCTATTACCATTATATTTTTAATCTGGGGGCATTTTAACTAGTGGGGTAACACTCCTCCGCCTTAATGGAGGAGCCGCCCCTGGAAAGTGGAAGAAACTGGCCTTGGTACGCCCTCCTATATAGGAGGCTTCAGGAGGTAGGCTGTACAGACAGACAAATATCCTAGCAGAGATATTTTGGTGGGCCCTCCACTTTGGTTCCGATAGGTCAAGAAAGATGATTTTGTAGTTTATGCAAATAATGATACTATACTAATGTAGAGCAGAAAAAATGTAAAGCAATTATTATTAGGGCACGAACACAGATGTAGAATTAAAATGAGATTGCTAAGAAAGTTCCTAATATCTTATAAGCATAGTGTAACAGAATCATATATTGTTCTCTGTCAATGTGAGAAAATGTAGAGGGCCAGTATAGATGCTCATACTGTCTTCTATTATGGCAGTAATCACATTTTTTACAAGTCTAGGTCTATTGACTGAGGACTAATCTCTCAGTGTCCCCTCGTACAGCGATCCCCCTAACTTCTAGCTAAAATAGGCGCTTTAACGCTGTGCTACACAGGGAAAAAATGTGTGAACTGACAGGCCTCCCTTCCAAAGCTATTCATGAGAATGAAATGTGAGTGTTCTTCACACATGAGACATAGTTATAAAAATAGCATCAACAGCTGTATACAAAAAAAACGATTCTATCACAATGAAACATCCCTAATGTATAATCTTTCATTACATAACAAAATGATACAATAAAATATATATTATGTCATCCTACCAAAGAAAGTGTCTAAGATCCTAAGTAATTGTAAACCTGCAACACATTGACCAAATCTCCATTTTGATGTTATTTGTGAACTTTTATTCTCAGAGAACTAAACGTGTTGCTGTTTTCAAACCAACCCTGCCGCGCCGTGCTGCCCGAACCCTACACAGGTGTGGTCTGAGATGTGAAGGACCTTCCACATCTCATATGCCAGCTGCGCTTTATTTCAGCCAGAACAGGTCTACATACATCCTTCTGGTTCCATTGCTTGGTTCTTGGTGCCTTAACTCATTCAGGCTCTACGCTCTCTACATTGTACTGTTGTGTTTCTATCTAGGACCCTAATTTGATTTACCTGATTCTTGCCCTTATGTGGTTATAATCAATAATATCCTGATAAAGGCATAAGAATCATATCCATATTCAATAATAGCGCATGCAGTCCAAAGCACAGCACGGCTACTCCCATCGACTCCTAGAAAGCACAGCGCGTTCTTTAAACAAACCAAGCCTCCAGCAGCCCGCGAAATCCCCCCCTGCTTTTGTTTTGATTTGAACAAGAACTCCTGGAGTCCAGAAAGAACTGTTAGTTCTTAGTGACGTCTTATGTCCAACCTTACGTCAAACTCGGCACCTTTCAGGTATAAATATACCAACAGTTGCCTTAAGCAAACACACGGTGGTTTGGAGCAGAGCGGCCATCTACTTGCCCGAGAGCCCAGCTGATGCGAGAACCCACGGAAGCCGCCCCTCCCGTTTGACGCACTGAGAGAGACGCTGTCTTTTTCTCCAGCCGAGAAAATCCAGCTCCGGTGTTTCCAGCCTACCCTTGCGGGTTGCTGGGAGATCGAGTCCTGAGGAAAGAGATACCAGACCTTGAGAGGAAAGCAGCACCAAACAGGTACAACCTTCTGTGAGCATTGCTGATCCAAACATCGATGATAGCAATCACGCAGAGAACTGCACAGTTGCAGCATTTTCTAACTTGGTCGAACTTTCACCTGATGTGGTAGACCAATTTTTTTGCGGGTCTGTCTGAAATAATATTCTCTCCAGTCAACGAGAATAACTCTTAAAAAAACAATGAGCACAAAGCGTTCCCTGAACTCTGAATTCGGCCTTCAGTTTTGATAAACAAAGCTACAGAAAATATTTTGAACTATTTTTTCCCCCTCAAAGCGAAATTATTTTTGTCCATTATCCAAAATATTTACCTTTTTTTGGCACATGGTACTCTGCTTAAAGTAGAACTATTCTTAGAGAACAGAGCTTCCATTTTTAGGATACTAGAGACAATATTTTACCTCAGCCTCTAGCACTTATACAGCATTTTTGTATAAATATGTGATGGAATGGTCTCGACCTTCTTTTCTGTATTCAGAGCCATTTCATGTGTAATTTTCACAATTAATTCAGCTGATATATATATGCATTTATCTGAATGATAACACTGCTTGAAAAGCATACAGTACCAACACTAATTGTCATGTATTTACCATATACCATTTCAAATGCGAAATATGTATTTTGGGGTGAGTCGGAAAACACACATGCATCGTTAAATGTTTACTATTGCTTAGTTTTTTAGTAATGATGGACATTAATCCGTGGAGTGGGTGTTGTGTTTCTATCTAGGCCCTAATTCGATATTCCCTATTCTTGCCCTTATGTGGTTATAATCAATAATATCCTGATAAAGGCATAAGAATCATATCCATATTCAGTAATAGCCCATGCAGTCCAAAGCACAGCACGGCTACTCCCATCGACTCTCAGAAAGCACAACGCGTTCTTTAAACAAACCAAGCCTCCAGCAGCCCGGGAAATCCCCCCCTGCTTTTGTTTTGATTTGAACAAGAACTCCTGGAGTCCAGAAAGAATTGTTAGTTCTTAGTGACGTCTTATGTCCAACCTTACGTCAAACTCGGCACCTTTCAGGTATAAATATACCAACAGTTGCCTTAAGCAAACACACAGTGGTTTGGAGCAGAGTGGCCATCTACTTGCCTGAGAGCCCAGCTGATGCGAGAGCCCACGGAAGCCGCCCCTCCCGTTTGACGCACTGAGAGAGACGCTGTCTTTTTCTCCAGCCGAGAAAATCCGGCTCCGGTGTTTCCAGCCTACCCTTGCGGGTTGCTGGGAGATTGAGTCCTGAGGAAAGAGATACCAGACCTCCCACATTCTATTAC
The DNA here is from genome assembly GCF_964263255.1 of Lissotriton vulgaris. Classification (NCBI taxonomy): domain Eukaryota; kingdom Metazoa; phylum Chordata; class Amphibia; order Caudata; family Salamandridae; genus Lissotriton; species Lissotriton vulgaris. Next base: position 899,134,565 of record NC_141685.1, read on the forward strand.
CAAGGTACAGAGCTGACTAAACCCTTCAGAGAATTCTTGAAGCAGATTCTTGGCAAAACAATCTTTACCAACTTAACTTAAACTGCTACTTACTTACTCCTTCCCAAGTATTAGGCTTAGGTCAGGTACACCGGGGTAGGCGTAGTTAGAAGCACCAGTTGAGTACATTAGTCAAATGTTTTTATGTATGTATATATTTTATCCATTTTAAAGTATCATATGGCTAAGAAACCATATCAATGCTTTTACAGTATTATTTCATAATACTACTTTTACTGTACTCACTTTACTTTATGAAAAGTATTGCAATTGTGGTAATTCATTTCTCTTGCATGAGAAAGAAGACTGCTCAATAAATAACACCTTTTATTGAAAACGCCTGTCTCTCTATTTCTCTGCACTCTGGTGAAACTAAGTATGCACTGTTGACTGAGTGAAATAGCTGCCTATTGTTTTCACACAACACTAGAGATACACACTTATTCTGAGGGAGCAAAGTTGTCATGTTTATGCGGTTGTCAGAAACTGAATCCCTTCTTGTCTGAGTCAGGGAAGTTCATCCCTCCCTATTCATTCAAGAAAGTTTCTAGTGACCTCTGAGCTAGCTGGCGCAAACCTAAATTAAGTTCAACATAGTCAGTAGAGACCTAGATGACCTCAGTCCTACATCTACACTGCTGTTTATGTTATTCCAATGCGCAGAGCCTATTGGGAAAATAGGAACTACACTACAGTACCTCGGCGACACCACTCTGAAAACTGAAATTGGTCACACATAACTCCTTCATACTGTGTTGCCAGGACTGGATTACATATGAGATTTCTCTAGGCACCTCAAGTGGGTGGTTCGTTTGCTCCCCCTACCTGAGCAGCAATAGAATTCCACTTTCTATAGGAGTCCTTCTCCTTCTCGGATGCCTTGAAGAAGCCCGCCACGGGTGAAATGCGTTGGCTGTATTGGCTCTCAATTCCATACTTTTGTAAATAAAGGATCAAAAAAAAAGTCCAAATAACTTCTCTCGTTCTGCTTGTGTTCGGCATTTGTGTTGTTCATATTTGGTTGTCTGTTTATGTTGCCTCTCAGTGGTCGAGGCGTTTTATAAGGCCTTGATTTCTACATCTGCTAGATTACAAGAATCATTACTTGTTGATAAAAACATGGACAGAACATAAAGAAAAAAATTGCGAGCTTGATACAGTGCAAGCACTTAATGATTCTCGTTATTCAGCCCTGGGATGAAAAGTTCTTAGTGATCAGGAAAACATGTACAAAACATCCGCAGGACTTGTGCAAACTTGCTATGGTGCATAGTGCTAAATAATTCTCTTTGTTCAACCCCCCAATGAAAAAAATCTCAGAAAAGATCATTCAAGGCACTTATAAATACCTAATTGTTAGACTATGAACAAATAGTCAGCAGTATTACCTTATAGAAAAACATATCAAGCTAAAATAGATAGTTTATTTTTGCAGCCACAGACAAAAACGTAACAAATCTACAAGTGAGTGGAATCGAATTGTCTGATAAACATAAATTAAGTGCCTGTCGACATGTTCTCTCAGAATTTTTTGTTAGGTGTTTTATTATTTGTGGTTTATTGGTGGCAAACCATTTTCTGAGGCGGGCACCTTAATCCATTTCCTGTATTCTTCTGAAGCTCAAAACCTCACGATTCAGTGGGATAGTATGTCCCCCTGGCCATCATTGTAAAATATCTTATAAACATAGTGTAACAGAATCATAGATTGTTTTCTGTCAAGGTGAGAAAATGTAGAGGGCCAGTGTAGATGCTCATGCTGTCTTCTGTGAGTGCAGTCATCACATTTTTTACAAGTCTAGGTTCATGGACTGACGGCTAATTTCTCAGTGTCCCCTCTTACAGCGACCCCCCTAACTTCTAGCTAAAATAGGCGCTTTTACGCTGTGCAACACTGGGAAAAAATGTGTGAACTGACAGGCCTCCCTTCCCAAGCTATTCATGAGAATAAAATGTGAGCGTTCTTCACACATGAGACACAGTTATAAAAATAGCATCAACAGCTGTATACAAAAAAAGATTCTATCGTAATAAAACATCCCTAATGTATAATCTTTAATTGCATAAGACAATGATACAATAACATCTATATTATATCATCCTACCAAAGAAAGTGGCCAAGATCCTAAGTAATTGTACACCTGCAACACAATGACCAAATCTCCATTTTGATGTTATTTGTGAACTTTTATTTTCAGAGAACTAAACGTGACCCCATTATAACACCACTTGAGTAGGAGCTCTGTGTGGTTCTGTGAAATGCTATCCAGTCCCCGGAAATTAACTGCTGGTAAGTTTTTTATATTGGTTTTCCCCACATCCGCTATACTCATAGAAAAATTCCTTTTCATATCTCTGAAAGGAAACATTTTTGGTCCAATTTCTGCATCTGGCGACCAGTGCACTCTACAAGTAGATCATACAGATTCTTTTTTGCTTCCTGTTTACGTCGCCGCTGCCTTATGAGGCACTTCTAAGCCCTTCACTGCTTGTAGAATAAATGTGACAACGATTTGCACTTTGGCTGGTTTGTTTGCTACTAACATCTGGTGACCAGCCCGCTATAGTTCATTCTGTTTCAGCACTAGGAATCCCAGATATCAGGAAAGGGCAAATAACAGAAACTCTGTGACCCGAGTATGTGACTGTAGTTCTAATTTTCAGATCTTAGCCATCTAATACCAACTTCAGGTAATAGCCACCTACGCAAAAGTAGGGAAAGTAGGGACGCCCGCATGAGCCTTTGGTTGGTGCAGAGTACACCGTTATCACACACATTCTGTATTCTGGAATCTGTAATCAATTTCAGCGGTGATCTGGGTTTTAATTTAATTTAATTTAATTTAAAGGTCTTATAGAGCGCGTAGTAACCCTAGAGCATCCCAGCGCTAAATCCTGAATCTCCGAGGGTTTCAGCAGTGGAGGGAATTATGAATGAGGGAAAAGGAGGGTCTTTAGTGATTTCCTGAAATGGAGGAGGTTAGGTTCTGTCCTCAGTCTTCGTGGGAGGTTGTTCCAGAGTTTGGCCGTGTGGACCGAGAAGCGGCGGCCACAGGTACTGGCTTTTTTAACTCTGGGGACTGTAATGAGATTTTCTCCGCTGGACCGGAGGTCCCTTTCCGCTTTGTAGGGGATGATGGAATCGCTGAGAAGCGGGGGGCCGTTGTTGTTAAGGGTTTTGTGGGCCAGACAAAGAGCCTTGAAGGCAACCCTTTCTCTGACTGGGAGCCAGTGGAGAGACTTGAGAGCTGGCTTGGCAGAGGATCTTGCAGGTGTGCCAGTCAGTAGGCGGGGGGCGGCATTTTGGACTTTCTGCAATGAGTTGAGGGTGGCTTCGGGGGCGCCCAGGTAGATTGCATTGCAGTAGTCCAATCTCGACAGGATGAGGCCCTGGATCAGGAGTTTCTTGGCGTTCGCAGGGAGCAAGGGGAAGATCTTTCTGCAGGCTCTGAGGAGACCGAAGCATGTTCCTGCCGTCTTTTTTGCCTGAGTTCTGAAGCTCAGGTCGTTATCCATCCAGACGCTTAAGCTCTTGACCTCGTCCTTGGGAGCGGGGGGATCACCCAAGCAGCTGGGCCAAAGGTGAGGCGGCAGGGAGGGCCCTTTGTGACCAAGCATGAGTATCTCGGTCTTTGAACCGTTTAGCTTTAGTGAGGAGAGGTTCATCCATCGATGGACTTCGGTGAGACAACTGTGGAGGTCAGAGGGGGAGTGGTGGGGGTGTGAGAGGGTTACCACCAGCTGGGTGTCGTCGGCGTAGTTGATAATTGAGACGCCGAACGGACTGACCCTTTTCTCTAGTGGGGCCATGTATACGTTAAATAACGTAGGGCTCAAGGATGTTTTAGAGCACAAACTGACCACTTCTCTTCAGGACGCACAGCGCTTGCTATACCGTCTTAATATGAGTTATGGGGTGTATTGGCCTTGATGCAGGGGTCGAAGTGGGCGGGATCGGAAGGGCACGGCGTGCCTCTACTTCTTTTATTAAAAAGATTCTGTGTCCCTATTTTTTCTTTTCAAAACTGTGTCCCAGGACGGCAGAAATAGCAAAGGCATCCAGATAAGACTTGCTTGATTTCGTGGGTGGTCGGGGAGAGAAGGAAAAGGACTCTGTCTCTTCCTTACTGCCCAGAGAAGACACAGACAATGTCCTCTTCTTGTTCGTGCTGGCAGCTGCCCCCCCCCCTCTTCCTATCATTCCCTCTCTTTCCATCTTGCTCCTCACTTACTGAAAACCAGGACATGAAGAAACGGTTCACAACCTCTTTTTCCTTCTTTGATTTAGTTGCTCCCCTGTGAAATGGATCCAAAAAAGAAAAATACTCTGGGAAATGCCCTCTTTTTCTTACATTATTCTTTTCCAAAGTGCTGCATCGGGATGGAGAAAAATAAAAGGTTTTAAATATGAAAGATAAATACATAACTAAATAAAGCAAGACTGAGTGGTGGCAAAGGGGAAGGATTGGTTTTTATTCACATCCAAACACATCAGCCTCACTTTACAGACTTTGCTGTGAAGCGCTACTTTTGTTTTCTCGTCTTTCTTTGAACAGCATTGTTGTCCCCAGGTGGGGAAGTGCATCATTCCTGGATGTAATGCAATACCTGCTTGATGGGTGGATTGGAAAACAAAATGTGTACCATGGCTCTGTGTTTATGGATGTGGTTTTTTAAACCATACTGCTTACGTTTTGTAAGGATATGAGCAATGGACATTGAAACGGTTCCCTTCAGGGCCCTGTAGTCATGTTCTTAACTTTTCAGGTAAAAGCACTTGCTGCTTTCTGAATAGTGAGTAAGAGATCGTTAAGGTAACCATGTTGTTTCTGCTTACATTTCACATGCTTTACTTAATATTGCATTCCCTATGAGTGTTTGCTTTTACTGTTTTTGTTTTTAGGCAGCATATTACTCTTATCAGGTGCATAATTTGAATTAAGTCACATACAAGTGTTTTTCGCTGGCACAATTAGGTTGTAGCTGAAGGTAGTGTGAGTTTCTCTCAGTGGGGCAGTATGGTGTTCAGTGGGGGAGAGGATGTGGCACTATGGCCAGAGCTGTTAAAGTTGGAACTGGGGAACCAGGTTCAGCCTTCATGACCAGTCCTTCAGACCACTATTCTGAGGGAGCATATTCCCATGCTAGACCTTAGATGGCCCCACTACACCTTAGAAGTGCTAATGTCTTAGCACAAGCAGGTGTACCCTAGTGGTGTCAATTGTGGGTTAACCTTGAAGGCCTGTCCACAACAATTTTTTACAAATTTTATTTATAAAGTTTTATATTGCGCAAACTTGATCCCGAAGGATATCAGAGCGCTTTACAGTTTCCCTGAAAAAGGAATATCAATCTGGCTGATTATTCACATAAAATGTTTTCGCCAGTAAAAGATCTAGACACAAACTCAAAAAGAAATATCTTTATCAATGTTTTTTCAAGCTTCTTTGATAGTACTTGGGTGGTGGACTATAGTCAGCCTGGGCTTTTAGATGCTTTTGCCGGCCCCGGGTTCTGAAGGTTTAACATTATTCAGTCTTTTTTGGCATCACAGGGACTTCAATTGAGCCTAATAAATTCAAATGTATTCCAAATAGGGAGACCCAAATATGTATTGCCCGGTGTTCTACGAACCCTTAATATCTCAATGAACTGTAAGTTATAGTTTCATACGCTAGTTTGAACAAGCGTCACCAACTGAATGCAAAACGACTGCCTCAAACTGAACAAAGAAAAAACAGAAGAACTGATCTTCGGGAACACCAACTGTTGGTGGTTTGCTGAACTAGGACCCTCACCCACTCCTACAGACCATGCTTGGAACCTCTACATCCTCCTGGACAAACTCATCATCTGATAACGCACACCACATGCTCGCTCCACATCATCTAATAACACATACCACATGCTCTCTCCACATCAGTTAGACATGCCACATGCTCTCTCCACATCATCTGATAACGCTCACCACATGCTCTCTCCACATCAGTTAGACATACCACATGCTCTCTCCACATCATTTAGACATACCAAATGCTCTCTCCACATCAGTTAGACATACCACATGCTCTCTTCACATCATCTGATAACACATACCACATGCTATCTCCATATCATCTGATAACACACACCACATGCTCTCTCCACATCCGTTAGACATACCACATGCTCTCTCCACATCATCTGATAACACACACCAGATGCTCTCTCCACATCAGTTAGACATACCACTTGCTCGCTCAACATCATCTGATAACACACACCACATGCTCTCTCCACATCAATTAGACACACCACATGCTCTCTCCACATCAGTTAGACATACCACATGCTCTCTCAACATCAGTTAGACATACCACATGCTCTCTCCACATCATGTGAGAACACACACCTCTTGCTCTCTCCACATCATCTGATAACACACACCACATGCTCTCTCCACATTAGTTAGACATACCACATGCTCTCTTTACATCAATTAGACATACCACATGCTCTCTCCACATCATCTGATAACATACACCACTTGCTCTCTCCACATCATTTAGACATACCACATGCTCTCTCCACATCAGTTAGACATACCACATGCCCGCTCAACATCATCTGATAACACACACCACATGCTCTCTCCACATCAGTTAGACACACCACATGCTCTCTCCACATCAGTTAGACATACCACATGCTCTCTCAATATCAGTTAGACATACCACATGCTCTCTCCACATCATGTGATAACACACACCACATGCTCTCTCCACATCACTTAGACATGCCACATGCTCTCTCCACATCATCTGATTACACACTCCACATGCTCTCCACATTAGTTAGACATACCACATGCTCTCTTTACATCAATTAGACATACCATATGCTCTCTCCACATCATCTGATAACACACACCACTTGCTCTCTCCATATCATTTAGACATACCCCATGCTCTCTCCACATCATTTAGACATACCACAAGCTTTCTCCACATCATCTAATAACACACACCACATGCTCTCTCCACACCATCTGATAACATAGACCACATGCTCTCTCCACATCATCTGATAACACACACCACATGCTCTCTCCACATCATCTGATAACACACACCACATGCTCTCTCCACATCAGTTAGACACACCACATGCTCTCTCCACATCATCTGATAACAGACAACACATGCTCTCTCCACATCATCTGAGAACACAGACCACATGCTCTCTCCACATCATCTGATAACACACACCACATGCTCTCTCCACATCAGTTAGACATACCACATGCTCTCTCCACGTCAGTTAGACATACCACATGCTCTCTCCACATCAGTTAGACACACCACATTCTCTTCCACGTCAGTTAGACATACCACATGCTCTCTCCACATCAGTTAGACACACCACATTCTCTTCCACATCAGTTAGACATACCACATGCTCTCTCCACATCATCTGAGAACACAGACCACATGCTCTCTCCACATCTTCTGATAACACACACCACATGCTCTCTCCACATCAGTTAGACATACCACATGCTCTCTCCACGTCAGTTAGAAACACCACATTCTCTTCCACATCAGTTAGACATACCACATGCTCTCTCCACATCATCTGATAACATACACCACATGCTCTCTCCACATCATCTGATAACACACTCCACATGCTCTCTCCACATCCGTTAGACACACCACATGCTCTCTCCACATCAGTTAGACACACCACATGCTCTCTCCACATCAGTTAGACATACCACATCATCTGATAACACACACCACATTCTCTCTCCACCTCATCTGATAACGCACACCACATGCTCGCTCCACATCAGTTAGACATACCACATGCTCTCTCCACATCAATTATACATAAAACATGCTCCCTCCACATCAGTTAGACATGCCACATGCTCTCTCCACACCATCTGATAACACACACCACATGCTCTCTCCACATCATCTGATAACACACACTACATGCTCTCTCCACATCATCTGAGAACACAGACCACATGCTCTCTCCACATCTTCTGATAACACACACCACATGCTCTCTCCACATCAGTTAGACATACCACATGCTCTCTCCACGTCAGTTAGACACACCACATTCTCTTCCACATCAGTTAGACATACCACATGCTCTCTCCACATCATCTGATAACATACACCACATGCTCTCTCCACATCATCTGATAACACACTCCACATGCTCTCTCCACATCCGTTAGACACACCACATGCTCTCTCCACATCAGTTAGACACACCACATGCTCTCTCCACATCAGTTAGACATACCACATCATCTGATAACACACACCACATTCTCTCTCCACCTCATCTGATAACGCACACCACATGCTCGCTCCACATCAGTTAGACATACCACATGCTCTCTCCACATCAATTATACATAAAACATGCTCCCTCCACATCAGTTAGACATGCCACATGCTCTCTCCACACCATCTGATAACACACACCACATGCTCTCTCCACATCATCTGATAACACACACTACATGCTCTCTCCACATCAGTTAGACATACCACATGCTCTCTCCACATCATCTGTTAACACACACCACATGCTCTCTCCACATCAGTTAGACATACCACATGCTCTCTCCACATCATCTGATAACACACACCACATGCTCTCTCCACATCAGTTAGACATACCACATGCTCTCTACACATTAGTTAGACACACAACATGCTCGCTCCACATCAGTTAGACATACCACATGCTCTCTCCACATCAGCTGATAACACACACCACATGCTCTCTCCACATCAGTTAGACATGCCACATGCTCTCCCCACATCAGTTAGACATACCACATGCTCTCTCCACATCAGTTAGACATACCATATGCTCTCTCCACATCATATGGTAACACACACCACATGCTCTCTCCACATCAGTTGGACATGAACCTTGAGCAGGTTAGGGCGGTGCGAACTGTGTGACCGCACTGGGTACCTATTTTTGGTGCCTGCGTAGTGTTTGCAAGTATATTATGGTTTTTAAAAAACTTGCTGCCTCCTTCCTGGCCTCCAGCAATTTTCAGCAACAATAAAAATGTAATGATAACTTCGGTGATTAATGTTCTTCCTAGAGAGAGATCTGAATTTTGTCTAGTGGAAGGGCTGACTCCTGGAAAGGTAGCACAGAGGGTTAATGTGCCTGCTGCAAAGAACATATACAATGCAGATCACAAAGTGCACATAATGTTAACTAGGTTAGTAGGTTACTGCTTTTGTCAGAGAGATCCTTTTTTTTGTCTTCATTCACCTCAGAAAGCTAGATAAAGCAAGGAGTCCATTGTTTCTGCCCTTATTTTCAAAGGGGGACACTGACCATTAAAGGGCATACTATAATAGACACCCGCCCTTCTGCAACTTTCTCTCTCACACGGTGTAAACACAGGAACTGCTTATAATTTTAAGAGTGTCACCAGAACCTATAGCAGTCAAAAGAGTTTATTTACCGGTGTAATCATTGGACATTATTTCAGATCTTGTATATAAAATGTATGATATTAGTAAGGTACTTATAGCGACCCTCCTGTGGTTTCCAACCATAGTTGTAATAAATTCCAGAAGGCTTTCTTTTTTGACTTTTTTCCTGATAGGTCCATCCTGGACATATATATTAGAGACTCCAACCATTCTGCATGTTGGGGTGGTATATTGCTCACCCACTTTTGGCATATCTCTCTCCTGGCTAAAAGCATTGCATAGAACAACATATCTCTAGTACTGCTCGTGTATTCCTCAGCAACACCAAAAATAACCAGTAGGAGGCTTACCTTGATATGCCAACCTAATATACCTGATATTGTTGTTTCCACTCTGCTCTAGAAATTGCCAATTGCGTGACATTGATAAAACATATGTATATCCGAGGCATCTTTGAGCCCGCATTCGGCACAGCTGGTTCAACTTCCTTTCCCCATCTTTGATAACTTCTCCGGTGATATGTACGCTCTGTGAAGTGAAAGCAGGTGGTTTCTTCTTAAAAACGCAGGTTTAACTATTTGGTAAAGTGTGCACATAGATACTTGCCAGATATTTTGCAGCTTCTCTCTCAGCAAGTAATTCCCCCACAGTTCTTCTGCCAAGGTGACTTCTCCATCTATGATGTCGTGTAGGTGCCAGTACCATAGTGCTACTTCCTTCTTTACCGTTGATTTAGTTACCAGTTCATCTTCTAGGCAATTTCCCATTCCTATTGTTGATTTTTTGCTTTGCTCCCAACTTTTCAGTTGCAAATATTTACATTTGGAAAGAGTTCCTGCCATTATCTCATTTAAGTTGTGCTAAGATAATAATTTGCCGTCTTGTTTCAAGTCGCCCCAGATTTTAATATCAGCGACTTTAATTGGTGTTGCCATTTTATCCTTGAGACATTCAGGGGTACCTGGTGACTCCCAGATGGGGGCGAAGTACGAATAATAATAATCCAGTTTCATAAGATGTCTGATTTGATACCAGACTCTTGCCATTGACTGTAGCACCTTCAGTTTAACTTTTTAAAACAACTTAGGATCACCAAATTTAAAAAGAAAAACTTCTGAGTCTATCTGGCACTCCTTTAGCATAGCTGTATAAATTTGACCTATCATAGATGTGTCCGGCATTTTTATAAGCATTCTAGAATTCTTTAATTGGAAAGCCCAAGCATAATATTGGATGTCAGGCAGTGTTAAGCCTCCCTTCTCCCATCTCCTCCACAGTTTTTTCCAAGAGATTTTAACCCCTTTATTAACCCAGATTAATGAATTTATATCTTGTTGTATTTTTTGTATAGTTTTTTTTTCAAAATGGCGAGGTATGGAATTGAATATGAAGGTGAGTTTTGGTAATAAAGACATCTTAACTAAACTAACTCTACCTAAGATGATTAGTGGGAGACGTATCCAACTCTTCATCAGTTTAGCCACTTCCTTAGATACCCATTTCAAATTATTCTATGCAATTGCGTTTATAATCTAAGATATCCTAATACCTAGATATCTTATATCTTCTTTTATTAAGGAATTACGTCCTGCATGCTTCCATATCATCACTTCTGTCTTGTTTTGATTCACTGAGTACCCCGACCTTTCTCCAAATTTTGTCGCTATATTTAAAATTGCTGGTAAGGCTCAGTTCAAATCGGAGTAGACCATAAGGTCATCCGCATACAATGCAACTTTCCTGACCCAGGCTCCCTGTTGAAATGGTGGAATATCAGATGTATGTCTAATTTTGAAAGCAAAAGGTTCCATATAAAATTTAAACAAAAGGGGGGAGAGAGGACAGCCCTGTCTTGTGCCTCTAAAAGTTTTAAAGTGTGAAGATAATCTTTCATTTACCAGAATCTTTGGTACCAGTTCTTCATCGATTCAACCAAATTGCTCTGCAGAAATTGTCTCCCAAGTTGTATCTCTCTAGAACTGAGAATACGTAAGACCATCTCACCCTATCAAATTGCAAAATTGATAGCACCTATAAACTCATGCGTGAGTTCGTGTAGATATATTCCCCTTACAAAACCTCTCTGATCTCCATGAATTACGCTGCTTGCAATTTTTGATAGTCTATTTGCTAAAAGTTTTGTAAAGTTTTTGTATTCAGAGTTTAAAAGAGAGATTGGTCTATACGACTCACATATTGTTGGATCTTTTTCTGCTTTTAAAATAAGGGAGGCTGTAGCTTCATTCCATGACTTAGGCAGTTTTTTACGCTGGCCTAATATCTCATTCATCACCACTGTCAACAAGGGGGACACTTCCTCTATTAAGGTTTTGTATAGCTCCGTTGGTATACCGTCTGGACCGGCCACTTTACCCCTCCTGCTAGTTGAGATGGCATTAGCAACTTCCTCCTGTGTAATTTCTTGGTTAAGGCTATTTTGTTGATTACCCTCTATAGGCTTTACACATTCCGAGAGCCAACCCTCTAGCCCTTCGTTTACTAATTCCTCATTTCCCTCCTTATATAGGTTGCCAAAGAATTCTTTTGTTACTTGCAGTTTATAAGTTAAAATCCTAACATGGGGGGCGTGGCCTGGCAGCCAAAGATGGTGGACGTGTGTTATGCTAGCTCTGTCCAGCCTACACAAACATCCTTAATTTACCCTTTCCTCCGACTCCGCTTCATATACTACTGCACCCCAGCTGGAGGGTGTGTTGGGGACGAGAGTGATCCTCCGTCTACCTTCCTAACCTGTCGGGAGCAGCCACGGCTGAGGCGGCGGCTGGTGTGTGTCACGGATCGAGTGTGCAGCTCCGAGGCATCGGCCGGGCCGAGGTAGGTCGCACTAAGCAACTGATCATACAGTGAGGGGGTCGGGAGGGGGGAAGAGGCCCCTCGGTGTTGGTGGCACGAGACAGGGCCCTCCACTCCTCATTGCCCTGCTATAATGGTGGTGTGGTTGGTGACCTGATTCAGGCCACGGGGGCATTGCGTCGGGGACTCCCGGCGGCACTGTTGTCCCCTGGTGTGTGTTTCCGGAAACCTGCAGGCTCTGGGCTGAGTCCAAGCCCTGATACATTGGGGGATTTGAGGATAGTTGTGCTTTCTCCTGGCACCACCGAGTCCTCGCACCGGCGGTCATTTCAGGTCACGCGTCGGGCAGCATTGTACCTGTGGGGTGCCGCGGTGGTTGTGCCTCTGTGTCCCTGGTTTGCCCCGGCGCTGTGTGGAGAGGCGGTGACCGTATCTTGGGGTCCCTGGAGGAGGCAAGAGAGGCCCACCTGCATCTGGCTTTGGCGCTTGCCTGGGGTTCCTTAGTCCATCTGGATGCATCAGTAAATTGTGGCCCTCTCTGGTAATAGCATCCATCTGTACCCTTCTTTGCTGCAGTCTTTCCAGGTTCTCTGAAATTGAGGGCAGTGAGGGTCGGCCATCTCGTCATATGTGCTGTTGGGTGTGAGCACAGAAGGGCAGCGCCGGTTTCCTCCTTGAGGTGTGTTGAGACCCTGTGCTCGGCAGCCATATCGGGTCCTGGCGGTCCTGAACCTGCAGTGCTTGGGCTCTCCCTGTCGCGTCTTCGGGTGCTGTCACTGTGCTGGTTGGGCTCCTGAGGATACAATGACCCGCGACAAGCCCGTGGGGGTTCCGCTAATCAAAATACACTGGACAAATTCACAGCGCCAGTGGGGGACGAAGGGGGGACCCTGGAGATCCGGGACAACAGTGCGCTCATGGCTGCGATCGCGCAATCTCGTGATGCCCTGGAGGCTAGGATCGGGGCAGTGGGGTCCGACAACATGCTTCTTCGCCAGGATCTGCGGAACTCAGTGGCCCACATCACCAAGACCGAAACACAGATTTGTGGGATGGAGGATGATGTTACATCTCTACAGAAAAAAGTAGCCACCCTCGAAACGACCCAGCGGACCATGGCGGCACATGTGGAGGATCCTGAGGGCCAGGCCCGGCGCACAAACCTTCGCTTGGTGGGCTTTCTGGAGGGCTGTGAGGGGGGAGATATTGAGCGGTTCCTTACCCAATGGCTGGAGGGGGTGAGCAGCCTTTACAATGCGGGCATTACCACGCGCTGCCATTACTACACTGCTATTACAACGCAAGTCGTTACAACGACTTGCGCTTGAGGGCGCAGTTGGATAGGGAATAGTTTAATTTTCTATTCCAACACCTTCCCTACTGTAACATGGGCTGGAGTTGGAATAGAAAATTAAACTATTCCACTATCCAGTGCTTACAGCGCAAGTCGGTGTAACGACTTGCGTTGTAAAAACTGCGTTGTAATGGCACACGTGGTAATACCCCGCGTTGTACTGAGATACAACCGATGGAGGGTTGACTCCCTCTTGAGTCCCTCTCCCGCTGCTTCGTGATAGAGCGGACTCATGGAGCCCTCATGCAAAAACCGCAGTCGGGGGTCCGCCCGAGGCCAGTCATCGCAAGGCTACTGAACTACCATGATAGAGATGTTATTCTTAAACAAGCTAGGGCCAAAGAACCATTGCTTTTTGACAATGTGTTTATTTTGATATTCCGGACTATACGAAGCTGGTCCAACAACAGAGGCAGTCCTTCCTGGCGGCCAAGGCACGACTCCAAGATCTTAAGCTTTCATATGCCTTGCTGTACCCGGCCCGGTTGCGAGTGGTATACCGCTCCTGGACCCACTTCTTTGACATGCCGGAGGTGGTGTTCCAATGGACGGATGAGACTGTGTGCGTGCGTCCTCATTCACCGCCTAGGAAGGACTCTGATTCATCGTCCGGTGAGGCTGCTCGTAAGCAGTCTCAACTGAACCCTAAAGATCGTAGGTGGTCCAGATCCCATTGCCAGTCTCGCTCCAGTAGTGTCTCTGCACAGAGTGGCTCAGCCTCCCGACAGGCCTCCTCTGCTACTTAAGCTGGAGGAGAACTCTAGACCCCTGATTATACAGATGCTGTTGATAGGATCAGAGGAGTCCACTTGAAGGCCGACTTCTCTGTTGGGGGTCCAGCATAGGGACTGCCCGCTGACTGTGTGCTGTCCACTGGGGATCCATTGGCTGGGGTGCACCGGGACTCCCTGTTGGGGTCTGCAGGCGTCAGGTGCCGCAACAGATGCTTCATCGTTCTGAAGGACTGGGTTCTTTTGGACCCAGCGGTGCCAGGGCACAACACCTGAAACCTTCGTGGGTAACCTGCTCCGGCGTACAAGTCACAGAGACACGGGACACTTCCTTCGGCGTCAAAGAGTCAAGGTTTATTTACTGCAGGGAACACAGAAGTCACAGGAAGTACATCGAGTGTAGTTCGGGGAGACTGCTTCAAATTGTATTTGTGGATCACTCCTTTTATACAGTTTTTACCCATAGGATAACATGATACACAATAGTTTACAACCTGGTTCCCACAAGTCGCTCTCAGAGGGGTCGCTTAGATCACTTTGAAACACACAAGGTCCGGAACATAAGTGCGGAAACATTTGGCGGTTCCCAACTGTAAAAACCCATCTTCCCACCATTAGCAAATTCCAATCAGCAGTAAAGTAGATCGAAAATAGGAACGAAGACAGGTGCAGAGGAAGACGGAGACAGTGGGGAGATCGGAAAGGGTGTAAAAGGGGAGTGTCGAGAAGCACGAGATACAGGCATCAAAGGGACGTGCCTAATGAGATGCACGGCTGAGACAATAAGCCCGTGCGGCAAGATGAGCCTCGAGCGGCGCCATCTGCCTTACAGTAGCATCCCCCTCGTCATAAAGACACCTACAAAGAACATGTGTCTTCCGCCATATCTTGGAAGTCCCAGGGTCGCGAAGCGGACAGCGTCCGTTCGCTGGCTACTTGAGGGCAAGAGACAAAATGGATGCCGTATCTAAGATGGAACCCGTGGGTACAGATGAAAAACCCACATAACAAACGAACGGTTTAAGTTAGCACAGCGAAACTGCGCACACCTACTAAACTCGTCATTTGCGGTTCATAGATACTAGACTCGACCATATTCGTGCGAGTCGAAAACACCACTTACAATTGTCACGGAACCTCAGACGCTCCTTTTGCCCTCATGTAGGCAAGCACTAGTCGGAATCATACTCGATATTCATCAGACCATCAAGATGTCGTTGTAGCATAGCTCTGTCCAACCGAGTCCCCTTGGTAACAGATGGTTGTCTCATACACGTTGTAGCACAGAGGCCACATAAGGCAGGACCACACTGCACACAAAGGCAACACGTGAACAGGAACACTACCACAACCCCGATGATCGTCAGAATCTTCCAACCCCAAGTCGACACCAGGCCCCAAAACCAACCAAGTAGCGTCCAATCCCCTACATCCACGTGTATGGATTCGGAGATCTTATGCAACTTCGAGATGGCTTGATAGACAGTAGGAGCATTATCTGGAATGAAAATGCAACAGCTCGAATGGATCACTTTACATACCCCACCGCGATCTGCTAAGACAACATCTAAAACCATGCGGTTTTGTAATGTCATAAGTCTCTCCGCCTGAAGTTCTGTGGTGATATTACCAAGGGCACTGGCAGTAATATTAGCTGTCGATTCTACCACTCGAGTCAAATGTCTCAGGTTCCTACTATTAACCATAGGTCCCCAAAACGGGAGGAAACCCTTGAAAAAGTCTCCTGCCTCTTGACCGGCAGTATCCTCTTCGCTAATTACGCCTCGTACAACTCTAGTCTTATGATAATCGGCATCTACAGTAAACGTCGGAGGCAACAGATTTGCAACGAAACATGAGCCCATGAAGTCTGCGGGCAACCATGTGTATGCACGATCATGACAGATAAAGTATGTACCCTTGGCAGCCAGAAACACAGGGGACGGGGACATTGGCAGAACGTAACTTTCAGTGCAAGCACTTACTCCAAGTGAGGCTTGCGAGCCACGACCCACAAGACAAAGATTACCAGTGTGGGGTACGACCCATATTGGAGACGAGCTTTTAAGCTGCTTTTCATTACTGAACATACTATATTCCCCTCTACTTAGGACCCTATAGGCTTGTACCTCTTCTTTAGGGATGAGAAAAGGATCATGGATCTCATCTTCCATATCCTCTATTGCCATCGATAGCACCCACTGATACGAGGTAGGACCAGAGTTGGGGGAACGTTGTTCTTGCGTGGGGTGGAAACCCAGTGCGCTTCGAAACATTGTTTGGAATGCTCGGGCTGACCCTTGGGAACTATACGGTAACACCAGATATGGAATTCCCTTACCCGTAGTATGTGGCATCAACCCACACACCCAACAATTAGTAGTGTTAACCACTAACTGATGCTGATGGAGGAGCTGGATAAAGGAATTATTGCGGAATTCTACACGTCTAGCCTGTTCGTGTTCTGGTAACATATGAAAGGAATGAGGAGAAACAGTCGAAGTAAGGTTAGGGTAAGGAGTAGGAGTAGCAAGGAAAAAGTAGGACATAGTGTAATACACCCCACCCGCCAAAAATGCAGAAGCAGTCAAAAACAAAACAAACAATTGGGATACAAAACATTTCGTACGACTAAGTTTCTGCAGCTTGACTCTATATGCCTGAGCTCCTTCCAAATCATTCAGCTTCGAAAATGCCATTTCCCTACGACCGTCCGCAACGTCTCTTGACGCACTTCGTTCTGTGCAGCAATAGTCAATCCCCAGGAGTTCCTAGGAACCGACGGTCTTTAACCTAGCGTCAAGACCTACTGTCCAGAAGGAAGTACGCGCGCGGCCCTACGGCCTTCAATACACAATATGTATATATTAGCACAATATTTCTCAGCTGTGGAAGGAAAAAGATACAAGGAAGAAGCTTGATATATATATATATACAAAACAATTTTCAATAATACGAATGTTCAAAGTTGATCATGGGAAACGAAGATATTGCAGTTATCAATTTCAGCAAAGCAAGAAAATTTTATTTGTCCTTAGTGTGAGATCGCAAAGAATATCGATGTTTCCCGGGACGTGTCTGCTCGTCGAACAAAGGATCCGTTGAAGAGACAGCGTCCTGCTGATCAGTTCGTTGATCTGGTCTTGAGTCTCTTGCTGACAAATGTTCAACAGTGGCTTTCTGCTGCGCTGAGGATTCTCCAACAAGCTGTGCGTCGCTAAAAGGTACAAACGCCGGCAATGTTTCTGTTTCTGTTGACGCAATGCCTTTCCTTATCCACGGGTCTGCCGGCAAAGGAATAGGGACTCGCTTACAATGGGTAGCATGTACCCAATTTTTCCGCCCCTCAAGACGAACGGCAGTCCTCGTGGCCAGGAGCACCTGGTAAGGTCCGGTGAAGCGGGGGTCCAGATTGTTTTTTCGTGAAAAATTTCGGGTGACCACCCAATCCCCGGGCTGGAGCTGGTGGCCTGGACCCTCCGTCTGCGTCGGCAAGGCGTCGTAAACCTGTTGATGAATTAACCTCAGTTTAGCAGTCAAGTCATGTAAGTAATCAATCAACATCGGAAACTCAAGATCAGAGAATATTCCTGGCCTAGGAACCCCCCACACATTCGCAGGACGGCCGAACACTATTTCATAGGGACTAAGCCCTATTCGGGAGTGTACAGTCGCCCTAGTTGACAGTAATGCTAGAGGCAAAGCATCAGGCCACGAAAGTCCAGTCGTAGCTTGAATCTTCGCTAATTTTAGTTTAAGGGTGCCATTGTACCCTTCAACCAATCCAGCTGACTGGGGATGATTGGCGCTATGGAATTTCTGATTGATTCCAAGGCCCTTACACACACTCTTCATCACACTTCCAACAAACTCACTTCCGTTATCTGACCACACGACTCTAGGCATTCCATACCGAGGAAAGTATTCCTTCAGTAGGATTTTCGCAGTAGACAAAGCAGTATTGTCTTTGAGAGGATAGGCCTCAATCCATCGGGAGAATGCGCAAACCACAACCAAAACGTATTTCAGGTTATTGCATCGCTCCATATGGATGAAGTCCAATTGGATCACCTCAAAGGGATACGAAGGAGGAGCAAAACTGCCAGGAGGAGTTGGGGTTCCTTTGCCAGGATTGTACATTATACACACCATACAATTCTTCACCAAACGTTCTGCACACTTAGTAATTCCATCATTCTTCCACACATCAGCCAACAACTTGCAAATACCTTTCGCGCTAATATGTGCTAACCCATGTGCCATTTGCACAACGGCCAGTACATACGCATCAGGCAACATCCATCTTTTCTGATCTGACAAATCAATCCAGCAACCATTCACATCCAACCTTCCCGTACTTTCTTTCCACTTCATCTTTTCAGTGTCGGTGGCCTCATTCTGAATTGCTTTCACACTCTCTATAGTATTCTCACACATACTTGATTCTGTAGGCCACCTAACCGAATTTGTCACATACATTCGAGTGCTAAGGTTCCGGGCAGTCTCCTTAGCAATCTCGTCTGCAAACGCATTACCACGACCAACATCATCCGTCACTTTACGATGCGCACTACACTTAACAATTGCAACTTGAGCAGGCAAAGTTAATGCATCCAAAAGATCGTTCACAAGCTGGCCATGCTGTATTTTCGTGCCATGCGACGTCAAGAAACCACGTTCTCGCCACAACCGTCCAAAACTATGCGCTACACCGAAAGCATACTGACTATCGGTGTACACATTCACACGTTTACCTTTTGCTAATACACATGCTCTAGTAAGAGCAATCAGCTCTGCAGCTTGGGCAGAATTCTGATTCAATCTCGCAGTCTCAACAACAGTATTCAATGTCACCACAGCATAAGCAGTAGTCACATCACCATTCGGCAATTTAAAACATGACCCATCCACATACAGGGTGCCATCCGGGTCTTCCAATGGGGTGTTTTTAAGGTCCACACGACCTTTTGTTTCCTCTTCTGTCCGCAAGTAACAGTCGTGTTCTGCTACTTCATCTGACTCTGCACTAATTGGTAACAAAGTTGCCGGATTGAGGACATTACAACGTTTTATCTGAATGTGGCTTGCCAAGAGCGTCAATTCGTACCCAGACAACCTCGCACTCGTCAAGTGCTGAGTTTTCGTACGATTCAACAGAGTATCGACTGCATGCGGAACCATCACCGTAAGCATATTATCCATGACCAATCCTGCTGATTGTCGGATGGAGACCGCAGCTGCCGCAGTTGCTCTCAAACAACTCGGCAATGCTCTAGCTACTGGGTCTAAGGTCGAGGAAAAATATGCACATGGACGTTGCTTACCACCAAAAGGTTGCGTTAGAACACTCAAAGCACAACCTTCCCTCTCGTGAACATATAACGTGAACGGTTTACTGTAATCAGGGGTACCTAACACAGGAGCCGAACACAATGAATCACGTAATTCAGAAAAACTTTTCTGACAGTCTTCCGTCCATGGTAAAGGAGTCGAAACATCCTTGCACGTAAGAGCCACCAATGGTTTCGCTAGCAATGAAAAATTAGGAATCCACTGCCTGCAGTACGATGTGATACCTAGAAAGGCACGTACATCTCTTTGGGTTTGTGGCACAGCCATTCGCGCAATCGCTGCAATTCTCTCTGGGGTCAATCTCCTTCCCTCCTGTGACAATAAGTGACCTAGGTAGGTTACTTCTTGACAACAATATTGGAGTTTAGAAGGTGACACCTTGTGATTTAACTCACAGAGATGTTGCAGCAACGACACTGTAGCGATTTTGCAGATGTCCTGAGTATCAGCAGCCACCAATAAGTCGTCGACGTATTGGATTAAAGCCGCACCAACCGGCAACCGAAACGCATCTAGTTGACCCTTCAAAGCTTGACTGTAAATCGATGGACTTTCACAGTAGCCCTGAGGAGCGCGTTTGAACCGGAAGCTACGTCCACCAAGAGAGAAACCAAAAAGGTCCCTGCTCTCTTCGGCAATCGGGATGCTGAAAAACGCATTTTTCAAATCAATCACCGAAAACCATGAAGCTGTAGCTGGAATCAGAGTCAGCAGCGCCGTAATGTCAGGCACAACAGGGAATTGAGGAACCACAATTTTATTTACCTCCCGTAAATCGATAACAAAACGATAAACAGGCGGTTTGGTAGGATCAGTACGTTTAAGAATGGGCAGTACAGGACTATTGCACACGTTTCCCCGAGTTTCTTCAATGACATCTTTCTCGATCAAATCATAGATGATCGCTAACAAAGCTCGTTCACCATCAAGTGAGATACGGTATTGGGGAATACGTGGCAATCGCACATTCGATTTCAACTGAACAACATAAGGGGAGATATCAAGTAGGCCCACATCATTTGGACCCGTCGCCCACAAAGACGCAGGAAGAGAATCCAATTCCGGTGGAAGCTTATCGAGAGACAAGTACATGGGAGAGACTACCCTCTCTCCTAACGTAAGCTTTACACCCGCAGGAGAACAATACAAAGTTGCATACAAACGTTTAAGCAAATCCAGACCCAAAAGATTTTCGCCACAACCAGTAGACAAAATCAATGGAGCTTCGAGCTCACGTGGCCCAATTTTAAGGGGCAAAGGGCGCGAAACTGGATTGCTAACGGGGGCGCCAGAGAATCCAACGGAAACATTTGTTAAGCCAGACAAAGGTGCGCCAGGGAGTTTCGAATGCATGATAGAACTTTTCGCTGCACCAGTGTCCAACAGAAAAGGCTCAACGACGCCCAATGTAGCAACTGCGACGTAAGGCCCTCTCTGATCAACCGGAACTGATACCACTCCCTCTCCTTGTCTTCGGCTGTCCTAGTAATTACTATCGTCAGTTCCCTGATCGACGTAATAATCGTCTACATTGTACTGCGCAGATCGTCCTTGCGATGATCCACGTTGATCGAAACAGTTATTAGAATTTGATGAATGGTCAGAGCGATCATTCTGAGCACCACGACCTCTACCACGTGATGCGTGCTGTGAACCACCACGGCCTCCTCTAGACGAATTACCACCACTACGGTCATTTAAAGCAGGACAATTGAATTTAATGTGTCCCTCCTGTCTACAATAAGCACATTGATTGTACCCTAATGAAGATCTTTGGAAAGATGAATCATTACGCGGCTGCGATCGATTCGATTGCGACTGCGATCTATTCTGCTGAGGCGCATTCTGATTAGAACGCGGCGGATATGCTTGTTGTAACAACACTTTAGTTTTCAGCTCTTTCGTTTTTTTATCGGCACGGTCATTTTCCTCTTTTTCTCTATTTTCGTAATATTGTGCCGTAGCCAATATCTGAGCTGAGGTAGAAACAGCCCACGCACTTTCTGAATTTTTCAATTTATGGCTCAAATCGGGCAATAAGTTCGATACGAATTTATCCACAAACAACCTCTGTCCACCCTCAGTACCCATATCCTGTCCACTATGATCAACGAATGTTTCCTCGAACCTCGTAAAGAAGTCTGAAACACTCTCATCTTTCTTTTGCTTACAGGCTGACAACTTGTCCCAATTTACCTTCATAGCTGGCATAAGCGTTTTCATTAATGTAATGATTCGCTGGGGAAGAAGTTCAATCAACTGATCGGGTTTAGTAGCAGCCACTTGTCCAGCGTCTGCCGCTGTAATGGCAGCCCAATCACCACCTAATTCATTCGCGTGATCTTGGTGACGAATCTTGGCCCATACCGGTTGCGGTACGACATTGCCAAACAACATGTCGATATCGGCCAGATTCATTATCGTGGCATCCACAAGCTGCGATAATTCTTTGTAATACCCCGCAGGATTTTTGCGAGGATCAGGCAAAGTTTGTTTCACCTGAAGTACTTCCGATCGTTTCCATGGGAGGTGTATCCACACTCTCTGGAAATGTGCTGGTATTGGAGCATTAGCATTAGTATTATCAGCGGGTACCCAAACTGGCGGAACTTCACGCATAGGATATTGGCCAGACCCATCTCCTTGTTCAATGTCCTCAACGAACAATGCATGAGGAATAGGAGCGGGACGAAGAGATAGCAACCGCTCAATAGCACGTCGGACATTAGTGTCGACTATCAGTCCAGTTGCGAACTGAAGCCGAAGTTCGGACAGGGCGGACAGCACCTCGTCAGGCGCAAAGGCCACTATCTGATCATGTAAGAACTTACACATTTCATCAAACACATATCTCTGAGTAGGTATGTTGAATTGATCAAACGTTTCGAGGACAACACGTGGTGGATTTCTAACAGGGTTTATCATCCAACCCATCGCCATATTGTATAGCGCAACACGTTCTCTATTACCAGGAAGCTGGCTACGTCTCTGAGGACCATCAGAACCAGCAGACCCAAAAACAGGTCCGAGCGACTGAAAGAAGTTTGTCGCAAGGGGAGAATCACGATTACGAGTAGAGGGAGAAGAATAAGACACAGGACTAACAAGAGAGGGAGTAGAGACATTAGCAACAACAGGGGTTAACAACACAGGAGCAGTAGCGGGAACAGGAGTATGTGGAAGCGGAGGAGCAGTAGGAATAGAAATAGGCAAAGGAGCAGGAACAGGCGGAAGAGCAGGTGCAGGTTGAGGAACAGGTGGAGGAATAACAGGTGGAAGAACAGGTACGGCAGGGACCACAGGAGCTGCGGTACCCTGTACGTACGGAGGTGGCGACTTCATAAGATAGGACATTAAAGAATCCTCAACTGCCTCTTCCTTCTTATCCGACTCCGTAGGCAAAACAGGATAGCATTTGTCTATGGACATACGCTGTAATCTCTCAAACACTTCCTTATCCTTATCCTCCTTATCACGCTGAAACTGCTCAGCTTTCTTCACTATAGTAGCAACATTATCTCGCTGACTACGTTTATTTTGTCTGATTTCTTTCTGTCGGGCTTCTTTGCGCCAGAACCGAAAGGCATCAAACATGGCCGGCCTTGATTTACGTTCGAACAACTTTATTTCCAAATTATCTAAGATCGACGCTTCGAAGCTACCGTGAGGTGGCCAACGAAGATCGCCGTCTTTCTTTGTATATTTTATCCAATAATCATTAAAAGCAATCGGGCCTAGCCCATGTTTGCTATATAAATCATAAGTAGGAGTTCCAACCGGAGGTATCGGACACGAGTCCTCCAGCAGGGAATCCGCACCACAAGGTCTAAAGCAACTGAACAAAGTACTGCGACCAGGCATCTTGCACACTAGCCGAGTTTCACAAACTTCAAGGGTTACGGGATTTCGGGATTTACCAAGTCCCAGCAAAGAACTAAACCCTCGGTCTTTGGCGGCTGCAGTCGTCAAACAAATACAACAACAACAAAGTACGCTAGCAAAGTGTCACCGACAAAAACACTCACACAGCGTGTACAACAAAGACACCCGCTAAAGTGTCTACAACAAAAACACTCGCTAAAGTGTTTACAACCAAGAACTCTGGGAGCGACCCACAAATACTTAACTCAAAGATCAATGGCGTCCTCAGGAAGGCCCGTCAATCGTCTCGCTATACCAAGGTCTACGCCAGGCGCCAAAACAGGTCTACAGTCAGGGCAGCAGTCCGTCGCAGCCGTTAGGAGGCGGGAATCTTCGCGGGAAAAGTCTTTGGGCCACTTATTTCGACAACAGGATCGATGAAGCGGGGTGCACCTTCCCTCGGAGATTTCACACGAAGTTCCTCACGATCGTCGGGCTTGGACCGGTACCACTGATGCAGCCCCACGTTGGGCGCCAACTGAAGGACTGGGTTCTTTTGGACCCAGCGGTGCCAGGGCACAACACCTGAAACCTTCGTGGGTAACCTGCTCCGGCGTACAAGTCACAGAGACACGGGACACTTCCTTCGGCGTCAAAGAGTCAAGGTTTATTTACTGCAGGGAACACAGAAGTCACAGGAAGTACATCGAGTGTAGTTCGGGGAGACTGCTTCAAATTGTATTTGTGGATCACTCCTTTTATACAGTTTTTACCCATAGGATAACATGATACACAATAGTTTACAACCTGGTTCCCACAAGTCGCTCTCAGAGGGGTCGCTTAGATCACTTTGAAACACACAAGGTCCGGAACATAAGTGCGGAAACATTTGGCGGTTCCCAACTGTAAAAACCCATCTTCCCACCATTAGCAAATTCCAATCAGCAGTAAAGTAGATCGAAAATAGGAACGAAGACAGGTGCAGAGGAAGACGGAGACAGTGGGGAGATCGGAAAGGGTGTAAAAGGGGAGTGTCGAGAAGCACGAGATACAGGCATCAAAGGGACGTGCCTAATGAGATGCACGGCTGAGACAATAAGCCCGTGCGGCAAGATGAGCCTCGAGCGGCGCCATCTGCCTTACAGTAGCATCCCCCTCGTCATAAAGACACCTACAAAGAACATGTGTCTTCCGCCATATCCTGGAAGTCCCAGGGTCGCGAAGCGGACAGCGTCCGTTCGCTGGCTACTTGAGGGCAAGAGACAAAATGGATGCCGTATCTAAGATGGAACCCGTGGGTACAGATGAAAAACCCACATAACAAACGAACGGTTTAAGTTAGCACAGCGAAACTGCGCACACCTACTAAACTCGTCATTTGCGGTTCATAGATACTAGACTCGACCATATTCGTGCGAGTCGAAAACACCACTTACAATTGTCACGGAACCTCAGTTCTTGAAGTGTAGGGTGGGGGGTTTGTTGGGTTATGCTTTTGTTGTTATTTTCTTGTGGCACTGCATTGCTACACTTCTAGTTCGCTGGGCATGCACCACGCGCCTATCTCCGCACCTTCCCTTTTCTTTGATATAGCCCGAGGCGGGGTTATCTGAGCAGGCCGGGTTTCCCCCGAAACCCTTAGAGTAGTAAGTTGGAATGTTAGAGGTGTCCTAGATAAGATTAAACGGGGGCAATTCTTCAATATGCTAAGAGGGCTCATGTTGATATCCTCATGCTACAGGAGACACATCTTATGGGCTCAAAAGCACTTTGTTTACAGAGATATGGGTTCAACCAGGTGTTTCATGCTGGTTTTACGCGGTGGTCGCGGGGGGTAGCGATATTGGTTTATCGCCGCATCCTATATACACACACTAAGACGTGGGTGGATCCTCAGGGGAGATATTTGTTTCTGCGGGGCACAATTAGGGAGGAGCCGGTGGTGTTGGAATGTGTCTTTGCCCCCCCCCCCTCAGCTGTCCTGGGTAATAGTGGAGCGGCTTATGACCATATGGGCGGATATGCCGGAAGGCCTGGCTGTGGTTGGAGGGGATTGGAATGATGTTCTAGAAGTTGCCTTGGATCGCTGGAGACCCGGGGAGGGTGCACTGGTCTGCCAGAATACGAAACTTTCCGCTTTGGTGTCGGGCTGGATTGGGCAGATCCCTGGCGTCAGTTACATGGCCAGGCCCAGGGCTACACCTATCTTTCAGTTGTACACAATCCCTTTTCTCGCCACGATTATTTGTTTGTCCCACGCGCGCGGGTTGCCCGGGTGGTGGAGGCGTATATTCTTCCGCTGGGCCTCTCGGATCACTCACCTGTGAATAGAATGGGTCCACGTCTGCTCTGTATTATGCAGATTTTTGGAGAAACGTCTGGTTTATATATGAATCCCGGCAAATCTACATTATGGCTTCTTGGGAATGTGTCGGGTCTAGGTGATTGGGCAGAGTTGGTTCGGTGGTTACTAATGGCATGAATTATCTTGGGTTGTTCCTTTCTGAGTCTCCAGTGGTGGCATGGGAGAGGAACCTGGCACCAGTGTGGGAACGCGTTCGGGAGGATTTGAAGGCCTGGTTGCACATGCCGTTGTCAATATATGGCCGGGCAGCCATATTTAAAATGGTTGGACTTCCTCGTTTACTTTATCAGTTGCAGAATCATCCATACCCGATTCCCCCCTGGTGGTTTTGACGGGTGAATTTGGTGCTGGGGCAGTTCTTGTGGGCTAGAGGGGCAGTGCATGCCTCCCTGTGGACATGCTTCCTGTCCACGTATTGCGGCGGCTTGGCGAGCTTGGATGTATTGTCTTACTATATGGTCTCACAGTTACTTGTCCTAAATGAGTGGTTGTATGGGAGCCGGGATGACCCAGCGTACACGGTGGAGCGGCGCCTCATGGGAGATCTTTCCCTTCACACGATCCTATTTCTGCACCAGCGTGCAGGGCTCTTCCGTCGGTGACTAGCATGGGTTTTCGTATCTGGCGGCAGGCATTGCGGCAGATAGGGTGGTGGAACACGTTGACCCAGGAGACCCCATTGTGGAATAATGGGCACCTACCACAATTGGCGGCTCTATCAGGGTTTCAGGGCTGGGACAATATGGGCATCTCTACTCTTGGCGATGTCATGAGGGGGACCACATTGAAATCCTTTCAAGACCTGCAGGGCGACTATCAGATGCCTAAGACTCAATTCTATAAATATCTTCAATTCCACCATGCCCTTTCCCCTAATATGGTGGGCCTGGAGACACTAGCCGAATTCAGTCCAGTGGAAGCCAAGATACTTATGGGGGATCTTCAGGAGCACAAAATGTCCAAGATATAGCAGACATTGGTGACACACAGGTCTCTCACCCTGCAAAATCTCAGGAGGACTTGGATGGAGGCTTTGGCCTCCCCGCGAGGGGCGGCCTTAGCGTTACGTTTATGCCTTATCAAATTTAAATATCTACACAGGGTCTACTTTACAAGGGTCCGGCTATGGAGGGTGGGCATGATAGCTTCCCTAATGTGCCTTGGATGTGAACAGGAGTAGGGGACCCTGCTACACACTGCCTGGGTTTGCTCTTCTCTGGCGCGGTTTTGGAGAGGAGTGATATCCTGTCTTTCAGTGGTACTAGGCTGGTACCTGCACCGGTCACCGAAGTTGGTATTGATACATGTCATGGAAGGGATTAGGGGCAACTTATATAAGCGCCATCCTATGATGTTAGGCTTTGCATTAGTAAAGAGGGATGTCACCAGGGCTTGGAAGGTGCCGGCTTCACCATTGGTGTCCATGTGGAAGAGGAGTCTGGACTTTTGTATGGGTTTGGAACTCCCGATTTCTATAGAGAGAGGCTGCCCACAGAAACATTATAAAATGTGAAAGCGGAGGGGTACAGAGCCCTGCGTTATATTTATCATTTGATAAATACATTTTGTTTAAAAAAAAAAAATCCTAACATAGAACAGTGAGCTATTAAACTATTCTGCCTATTAGTATGGTTGCCATGTGGCTTCTACACCTTGTAGTCCTTTGTCTTACGCAAAATTTCCTATACAGTGATTTACACATGTATAAATCATTTCCTGTGTGTAGTGTGTGTGATGTAAAGTGCTCTGACACCGTACACTGGTATGAGTGGCGTTGTAAATCAAATTAAATGCATCTGAGAAAGAATGTGGTTATGGAGACTTGTGGGGCACTGTTAAAGGGTGGTAGTGAGGGAGTCTGAGGCGTAGGTGATCATTGGGGGCACCAACAAACATTGTTGCACAGGACACCACCAGCACTAAAGCCAGGCCTGCCATCGAGGCCAGTCCGCCTCACCCATTGGTACCTCCATTGACCTTGTTTCAGCAGTAGTAGCTGCAACTCACCAAGGATCGGCAATGCAGGATTTGCACGCACACCAAACTAGGTTTGCAAACTTCACAGTCTCTCTGCTTCATGCACAAGCACTTTTAACATGTGCTACCTGCTCTGGAGCCACTGGAATTATGCAGCAATGGGGGACAAAATGATGCCTCAGTGTTGACTAAATTTGCAACAACAAAAAAGGCTGCAGAATAATGCAATATATTTTCTTATACTTTATTATTTAGACATTTTTACACATGTTAAGTCTCTGCAAAGATTCTGCCTCACTAGTATCAGTATAACATACAAATGCAGCCGTGAGAAAGGTTATCAGTCAACCTTTGCAAAGGGCCGTCCACTTTGCAGCAACTCAAGTCATGTCTTTTAGTAACTTTTTATCCGTTTGGGCTACAAAAATGATTAGTTAAACCGTAAGATTATGCAGTGGATGCTGTATTATGTGGCAAATATGGCAGAGCCATAACTATATATAAAACATTTGCAAACTAGGATATTTTGCCATTCATGTTTGAACTGCTCTTGTGGAAGAAGGGAGGAGATTTTTAATGAGAGAAACTGCATGGCTTGGAGACAATTGGCTTGTGATTCCACTTTTAAGCGTATTTGGGACATTGTGTGATTGGATATATATCCCAGTTTGTGAATGTATTTAAATGCCAATTACTCCTATTAAACCTTAAATAATCAAGTTTATCCATTGGTTGAATTAAATAACACAATAAGCTGTAACTGGTCGGTGAAATGCCAAACAAATACTAAAAATTGGGATGTTTGGCACATTCTCCGCCCACTGATCCTATCCTTGGGTTATCCTCGCCCTCGGAGTCTCCGCCCACAGTTCCCTTACTTTTTTCCCCCACTGCCTTGATGTCATGGTCAAAAATACCAAAAAGTGTGTATAGATTTTCTTCTAGTTCTAGATTTCTGTACCTTGATGGTATAAATTGTTCGTACCTAGATGTGGAGTTCAGAATAGTACTTTCTATATATGCATTTTCCGTTCGATCGTTTGGTCCACCATATTAACTTATCACAACACCCCTTTTCTTGATATTCAGTAGTACAACCGGCTATGGTGGATTGTGGTCAGGCTTAGTGACTGGCTATGCATTATGGAATCATGGCCTTGCTTTCGCCATCATTGAATCATGATCTCGCTTTCTTGTGGCTCTCTCACTGTTTGAAGGACCAAGAGACCAGAAACACCATTGTTGTAGAATGAATAACTTGCTAATGCAGTAGTGTCACCATAGTCTGCCCATCCAACATGATGTACAGCCACTCGTAATCCACTGAACACACCTGTGTTTGCACTTTTCGCAAAAAGCGCGAACTTGACCCAAGGGCATTAGAGCTTCGTATGAGCACCAGAGCAAATTAAATAGGGCGAGATGTCTTTTTAGGCATGGGGAGATAAAGTTATATGCTCAGAATCTGAGGTGTGTGTTGTGCCGAGATCAAAACTCGAACTTGGCTCTCTAGTCCCAAGGCCGGCAGCTTTGCCACTTAGACAGCATTTCCTCCTGCCTATGGCTGGGTGAGGTGTGTGATCATGAATCGCGACCAGTTTGAGCCACGGTCGTGCTGGGCGGGTTATAGTGCCCCGCCTGCAGCTACTTGAAGATACAGACAGTCCTCAAGTAGTCGCACTTTTTCTTTAAGGAACCAATAACGCCCCATGCCTATTGGAGGATTATACTACTAACACAAAACCGTAGCAATTTCACCCGGATTTGCAAGGATTTTAAGGTTATGGTATTAAAAATGTTTAAAAAATTCCAGAGGGCTATGCAACCTCAAACATTGTTCCCACCATGTATCACTGATATCATTGGCTTGTAATGTCACACGTGATGCCTTTAATGATGCCATCCACTTATTACCATTAAACAAGGAGCCCGCCTACTAGGGAGGTCCATATTTGCATAAGCTGAACATTGGCCTTATGGACCAGTGTAAACATATTATGCACTCATCCGGAACCGTGGGTGGGGCTTGTGGTTCATGCTGGGTGAATGGGCATAACATCACTGAAGACATCACTGACAGGTGATATCACATATGATGTCAATGATGATGTCATCTGTGACGTTAAAGGCAGTGCTTTTGGGCAGGTTTTTTGCGCACCTACAAAAAGTGTTATTTATGTTTTAAGGTTTTACTCTATCACCATTTGCACACCACATGTATAACAAGCGTATCTGCAGAGCGCCGATCCATACTGTGGCATATCTTGAAGGTATATTTTGGAGATCCTGGCAGATAATAGCTGTTATAATTTACTCGACTCATTTGTGTTCGATATATCTATCTTTAATAGTTTTGAAACTTTAGTTAGTGCTGCAGGGGTGTGCACGAGCCTCCTGCAAGTTACAAAAAGATCCCTGCAGTAAATCCTCAACCCACAAAGCTAGTTTATAAATCATGCTACACATTCCTTCCTCAGTCCTCGTTTTCGCTCTTGTATATCCAATAAACTCGCAAAACAACACACTGATCTGTGCCTGCAGAACAACGGGAGAATAGGGCAACCAGGCGAAGTCTTTGGATTTAGCGCCATCTAGCGTATTACCTGGAAGAGCAGGTTTGTGGTATTACAAAGCAGTCGAATAAAAACCGTAACATTTTATGAACTCTGGTCATTCTTAAGGGCAATCGGAGGGCATTATCCATCCTCCGATTGGCAAGGCGGGCAATCGAGCATCGGCCGATGGCCTCTGGCTAAGGCCAGTTGGTGGGACGTTTTTTTGTTTTTACTACTAACGACCAGCCAGGCCTGTGGAGGAAGTTACAGTGGGGTAGGAAGGGGGGGGGGGGGGGAGGGGCAGGTTGGGGGGTGCTAAAAAAAAATTCGTAGCGCGCACTGCATCGCTGCGATGCAATGTGCGCTACGAAATTCGTTTTATTATTTCAATCGTTTACTAACCTCCAATTATCCATATTCCGGTTTTTAGCACCCCCCACCCTGCCCCTCCCCGCCCCGCCTTCCTGCCCTACCGTAACTCCCTCCACGGGCCTTGGCTGCTAATGACTCCACCCGTGGTGCACAGCGTGAAAGGCTGTTGTTTCAGCCTTAACAAACCTGGCCCCATGCACAGCGGCCCAATGTCAGAGGCAGAATAACAATAGGCTGCTACGACTGTCACAGCATGAGGTGTGCCTACCCTCTGGTTTTATCAGGTGTGACAGAGTCTGCAAGGGGCCTCTGATGGGAAGCCATTAGCACTTACTTTTCAGGGGACTGCAGCAGGGGAGAGGACTCGAGCATCAGGTGGTGGGGGTTGGTGAGGGCCCGTGAGGCAGCTCCTAAGTTGATTTTTGGCTGCCTCCACTCCATGAAGGCAGCAGAGATGAATCTTCTTTGTCTGTCAGATAGCAATTGCTACAGTCAACAGGGAGAGGTTGTGGGCTTAGTTGACTTTGAAACTGGGAAACTAGGTTCAAGTCCCAGCGTCAGTTTGACATTCTGTGATTGTGGGCAAATAACTTAATCTACATGAACCTAAAAAATAATATGACCCTCTTTAATATTACCTGGTGCTCATGTGAAGCTCTTGAATGCCTATGGGCCTAGTTCATGCTATATAAAATTGCATGTAAGGAAAGTGACACTATTTTTTGTTTATTTTTGCATTTACACTCTAGCATCATACCCTTTCTCAGAACGTACACGTGATGCTAGCCAGAAGTAAAACAAAATACAGCTGCGCCTTTCACCAGTCTTTGAACATTGAAGGACCTCTCTTAAGTACTGTATGCAAAAAATAAAAGTAGTATCATAAAAAAGTGAGTGCAAAAGGCAGTTTAGGTCTGTGCCATGTCATGTTTCCCAGTGAACATTAATCAAAAAATCCACAGCAAACGTACGGATAAAAAACACAATTAAAAGTGAGTTCCTAGTACTTTTGATAATTCCGTGCTTCTAAAGTATATTTTTTTCATTGGAATGTTCTATTTAAGTACTGATCCTATACGCTCTAAAATACATTTATTAACGCAAATGTTTGTCATAATTTACCTCTAGTTTCCTAACTATGCAGTGTATTACAAAAGGTTGTGATCTGCGACCGCGGGCCACTTTTTTTGGGCTGCACGGGCTAATTTGTAGCCGAAATCCAAACCTGGCATTATCAGTGGGTGTTCTTGCAGAATAAAAAGAGTAGCTAAAGAACACAATATCCTGCAGCTATTTAGTTGCCCTTTCGCCTATAGCTAACCATATTTAAAATGTGTTGTCTTACTATCAACTTTTTTTTAAATCCAGCTCATAAATCATATTGAAGTTTTACAAGCATTGGCCAAAAAATTGAATCTTGCAATTTTTATTCACTAGTCACAAAATGTTTTGCACTGAAAAGGACGTTGTTTTAAATGTGTTATGTTACGGGAATTAAAACATTAAACATTCAAGTTACACCAAATCTTTGTAGTACGTGTATTAGCCAACTGATCTAGCTTACTATGACAGGAACTGTGACCAAAATGTTATTCATCAATCTGTTCAACACGAGCATTAATCTCCTGAGCATTCCCAATAAGAATCAAATCTCTGGCCCTCAGGATACACAGAGACTTGTGCAGCAGACCCATATACTCTCTTTAATTTTCTGACCAGATTACAATCTGACCTGGAGGCTACACTTTGGTTTTCTGCAGTCCATCTATTCTCCAAAGACCTATCTTATAGGCATTGTAACTTTTGGCAGCTTGCTTAAGAAGCATAGAGAGATAAATACACTGTTAACAAAGTTACCCAACAATGCTGATTGTGTGGTAAAGAAAGCTGATAACGGTGGAGATGTTGTTCTTTGGCCAAATAAATGATACATAGAGGAGGTGTACTATCACCTAAATGATGAGGTTTGTAATAAAAAGATCACCCTGACACAATATACTGACACAAAAGATGCATATTGCAGCAAACTGAAAGAATGGCACTTAAAAGAGTTACTCATGATGATGAGTTGACATTTTTGAAAAATACTTTTCCTAAGCTACCTATTTTTTATTTAATATCTAAAATTCACAAAAATCCAGCTAAACCACCTGGGAGACCTATCATTTCTGCTCAGGAGAGTTTATTGGAGAACACATCTAAACTCATTGATTTTTATTTGAGGCACTTTGTCTCTAGCTTCCCCTCTTACTTGCAAGCTTCAACTGATTTAAAAAAAGACTCTTCGACATTGAGTCACAGGAGGACATGCTAATGATGACACTTGACGTCACCTCCTTGTACGCAAGTATAGTCCATGAGGATGGGCTCAGGGAAACTAAACATTTCTTGAAGACAAGACCGAAGGGGTTTAATAAGCACAATGTAATGTTGATTGAAATGATTGAGCTTTGTTTTAAGAAGAACATATTCTTCTTTGATGGGCATCTCTTTGAACAAAAGTAGCGGACTGCGATGGGCACCTGCTTCTCTCCAGCTATGCAAACTTGCA
The DNA here is from genome assembly GCF_964263255.1 of Lissotriton vulgaris. NCBI lineage: Eukaryota > Metazoa > Chordata > Amphibia > Caudata > Salamandridae > Lissotriton > Lissotriton vulgaris. The sequence goes on from NC_141685.1 coordinate 899,168,003, forward strand.
TATGGCCTGGTGGGAAGAGCAGGTGACCATTGAGTAACTAAGAAATTGGACAAAACTTATTACACTGCAGGTGCGATTGATTGATGATCTGTTTGTGATCTGGAAAGGAGGTGTCGCTTCAGCACAGGAGTTTGTTACAGTTATTAAGAACAACAATTTCATTCTGGCATTTACTAATAAGACCAATGATACCTATAGTGAATTCCTAGATGTGGCACTAACTATTGATAATGGTAAAATTCACACAAATATATTCAGGAAACCCACCTCAGGGAATAGTACACTACATGCTTCCATCTCCCACCATGTGGATTTAAAAACAGTATACCATACAGGGAATACTTACGTGCACATTAAACCTGTAATTTGATGAGAACTTTACAATTTCTAGTGTACAAGATTCAGACAAAGAGGGTTCAGCAAGTCAGTACTATATATATAGCACTTTCAAGGTCTACTGAACTTAAACATGAGAAGCTACTATTTAAAAAATACCCAGAGAAAAGATATACAGGGAGGTTTATAACATAGAACACAGATCACTTATCAGTAAGAAAAAAAATGCAGACACACTGGTGCCTATTACGTAGTGAAAATGTAGTTGCAGATTTGATTCCCACCAAACCTTTGACAACATACAGGAAAGCCGAGTCCTCTAAGGATATGTTGGTGGTGAATTACATTAGAAGTGGCAATACTGTATAGCTAAAACTGAGGGCTGGCTTTTTCAGGTGTGACAAGTGTAAAGCATGCAGTTATGAGAAACAACACATCAGTACACACTTCTTTTGGACATGACATCAAAATCCTAAGACACCTGACTTGTAAAGCTGAATTCACTGTCTTTATGCTTAAATGTAGCTGCAACAAAGTATATATAGGCAGTACGATCCTACAGGTCCACAAAGGAGTCTTACAACACCTAAGGGCCATGAAGAACAGGTACAATACTTTACCCCATTGCAAGACATTTCTGAAAGACACACCAGGGGAAACTTGATCAGTTATAATATTGTGTAATTGATAATATTCCAGAAAATCCCTGGGGTGGCAACTGGAAAAAGTCTCTCTGCAGACTGGAGGCAAAATGCATTTGAAATGTGAGACACTTGAACCAAGAGGGCTACATTTGGAGAATTAATCGTATGTATTTCTTTACCTGTTATTCTCCCTTTAGCATTCACGATATTGATCAGTTTTTAAGGAGTACAAATTTTTTTGTTTTAACATTTGTTATTGCAGGACCTTTGAAATGAGTAGCACACATGGGACAGCGTGGTGTGAGGAGAGTAGAGTAGTTCAGATAATAGCTTGGAGGGGTGATTCATCTTTTCTTCTTTATATTATAAGAATTTTATTTTTCTGTTTATAGTGAACTTGTTGATGGCCAAAATTGATGGACTTAAGAACACTTGGGCTTGATTATCAGCTATGCTGAGTATAATAGCCCACTGGGGCTGCATACTTGTTAGTTTAACCTGATGATCCACTAGATAATGATATCTAGGCTGCACTATTGATACGCTTGTTCTACTGTATCATCTGTGCACAGCAAATATATTATTTACACTGTATGTCTTAACATGATTTTGATTATTTTATTGTGTATAATTAATATTTTTTCATTTGAATATTTTCTGAATTTCAGTTTAGGGTGCAGATAAGCTTTATTTTAATTGTGATTATAATAACATAAACTGGTGGTGTGGCCAGGATGATGCAAATTAAAGCATCAACATGCATTTGTACATCCACGGTGAATGTATATTGTTGATTCATTTCTTGTGGACAAAGATTTTGTTCTTTATATTATGGCTACCCTTTACTTCATTAATTTGCTAATATGTAAATATTCTTGTTAAACAAAACATCATGCTATGATATATGTAACACAGTTGGCTAGGATAAGATAGCCGCTGTGTAAATGTAAGAAAAACGTTTTGGGTTCTTTGTTTAGGTTTAATCACATGTTTTAATAACATTGTCAGATATGAGCCTGTAACCGTGAGCAAGGTCCAGCCTGGACAGAAATGTGTAGGAGCTTCAGCCAGTATAGCACAACATCTGATAGTGCCGGCTTTTTCTTGATGAGGATTCATCATATATATATTCAATGTACGTAGATGAACTAAGAATAATAAATCTATACTTCCCTATATACACTTGCCTTTCAATATTTTGTCTTTCACTACTCTTCTAAAAACGATATTCTGGGGATCAATATGCAGTAGTGCAGTCCTGTTACGTAAATGTTTTGATTATGTAGCTTATAGTGCAAACGAGATGCAATCTGTTTGCTGTGCTGGAGAATAGCAAAAGTGCTAACCTATGTACCTCAATATCTTAAAACATTTAATCATTTCACAGTACACATTTTCTTCCTTTTCTTGGAATGTTGTTTTCTTTAAGGGTGTAAAACAAAAAAGATAACACTCCTCTGTTTTCAGTGCTTGGTACTGTTGTAACGTCACTGGGCCCTTTTTGATCTTAACTTTTTATCATCTATTTCACTCGTCTTGGTTCTCATTCACTTGGTCCACCGATGGATTTTGCTTCGTGCAGAGAGGGGTCAGACATAGGGGATCCAACTCCAGTTATCCAATGAAGACCAGGAATTGGGTAACTGACCTACAAACTCAGAATTAGACTCATGTTAATAACTCTCAGAACTAAGCTATACCAGTAAAGTATTATCACTGCCAGACCCCATTTCCTGAAGACATTCAGTCAAACTAGGATCATACAAACCAATAATTTAGTTAGAGCTATCAATAACCCAATTGGAATGCACAGTCAATAATTTGGAGATAAATCATGAAGAGACAGAAACAGGATTTAGTTGAAGTTAGATTGTATCATAGCTATTATATGAGTCAATACATTAATAGCAGGCATTTAAGATTTAAGAGTACAAGATAAGCAAATCAAATTTTGGGTTTGCTATTAATTACTGAAGCTCTGGAAAAGTTCAGAAAGGGACATGAACCATGACAGCTGAAAGGTACTCTCCCATGAGAGGGAAAGAAGGCCAAGAATAGCGCACAAAGCGTATGCGTCAGTCAAAAGGAAAGTCAGTAGAGTCCACAAGAAAATTACAAAAAGCTCTGCCCAAGAGGTAAAGAGTAAGTCAGTACTTTTCATCACATCAGTGTATAGTATATTCCTCAAGTTCTGGGGTGACACCTCCTGGGTCACAAATGACATGCTTCCAATAGACCATTAGTCGCATCCCCCTGGGCACACTATTTAATCTCCTCTATATGAACTCAGAGGATTCCACACTACTTTTAATTTGAATATTTTTCTTTTAATTCATATATTTCTTGAATTTATTTTCATTCAATAATTCATGTTCAATACCACATAATATTTCTTGTGGCATCATTACTGTCATATACTCCAATGCATTTCGGGCATACTGACGGCCCTTCCTCAGAGAGCAGCACTATAGGATCAAAACAATATAATGCAATTAGCAACTCAATGAGTAATGTGTTAAAATAATTATATATACCATATGGTATATGAAGGCCTAGATTGAATGTATCTTATCATTTCAGAATATATAATAATGGAAATATGCATTTCAATTATAAATTTTGGGACTCAATATATTTCTTTCAACTTATTTGCACTCATAAAGCATTTTAGTTTCATTGTAAATAGCATGTGTAACTATAACATATTACTGTATTTTCAAAGTACCACCGTATAAAATTATTTCAAAACATAAATTAAAAATATTGTTTCTAGTGATTCCTATTAGTACGTGGATGAAGATTATTCCTCAAAAGTTTCAGAGCATTTGGTTCTAGTATAAACGTGCAGCACCTTTTTCTCCTTTTCACTTGGTTCACAATTTCACATATGAAAAAAATGTGATTACCAGTGGGATTGAGTCATATGGATGAAAAAGTGTATTCCAAGTCACGATTAGCTGGGCTCGCTGTTCAAATCAAGCATCTAATCCAAAGAAATAAGATCTCTGAAACTTCCAGTGAGGGTTCAGCCATAATCCAATGTGGGATCACTGTTTAGAGATGTATGTCACCAACATTCATCATGTCCGTGTCATGCTGATTCAGAGAGACGACCACGCCTGTGTGTTGGTAATCACATTTTCCCTGGATTAACCTAACACCTGGTGTTAATTTTCATTACTGTACTTTTGAGTTATGGCTCAGGCAAATTATTAGTTGTCCTGATGATGATCCCACTTTGCAAAGGGATCGAAACGTGGTTGACTCAGACTCTGATCCGGTAGGCTTTGTGTAAACGTCCCTTTTAGGTCCAGAATTGCTATGTTCTTCAAATATGTGAATCTAATTTTGCATATGATTACTGGTCATACCTTGCTCTTTGCCTGTATTCTTTGGTGTTGTCTGTTTTTAATACTTGTTTTGGATTTACCCCAGCGAGGGTATATTCTTTCATTTGTCTTTTACTCTAAAAATAAAATATTATTTCATATTGTCACTGGAGTCATTTCTGGGAATTATTATTTTTCCATAAGTATTGCGTTCACATTTACTGCTTTGGGGCAACTGTACCTTTAACTACGTATTACCATTGGTCCCCAATGATTCTTGGGTTTCCTTTGGGTTTTTGAACCCCCACGATTTTACAGATGTCATTCTAGAGCACTTCATTTGAGAATGATAGTTCAAATCTCAAAGTTTGCAACTTTTTAACCTGATATAAAGGAGAATAACACTATGTATCAGGAGTGTTCAAGAACAATGACTAACGGTCGCAAGCATTAAAGCTAGATCTTGCAAACTAACCTGGTAGTGTGATTCAGCTAGGTACATGCTTACCATTGCAGTCCTCTTCCGAACAGTAGAGACTGCATTTACCTTATCGGGCATTTCTCTAGGGTGACAGAGCCATTGGAGGTTGATTTTGAAGGCCCACTGCTGTATATGAAACTCTTTCCAGCTCTGTGGCCTGGGTTTGCTTGTGTTCCTGTTCAGAGGGGGGCTGTCCTGACAGTGCTGGTTGGAGTGTCCATATTAGAGCAGGATCAAAGCTGATTTTCATATGCCTGGTTCCTGTTTGAGGTGGCATGCTGGGCATAAAACAATGGACTGTAATGTGGTCTCAAATCAATAAATGTCTGAGATTAATTACAGCATTGCACCCATCACTTTTTTATTTTCCTGAAATAGGCATTGAAAACTACCATCCTTCAGCATAACATCTACTTCTAGGGGAAGTGCCCAATCCATGAACTCATCTAAATCCTATTTGAACATTGGAATGTTGAGATTTCCATAGAAGACAATAGAGGGCGTCAGGAGCAATAATGGCCGATATAGGCATTTTCATTGAACACTCTGTCTTTTTGTTTCTCTCTTTTTATTAATTTAGAAATTCTACTCTCAGAATGTGGCATCATCTAATACCACTATGGCTCTTCTGCCTCTGACTATATCTCTTTTTATTATAGTACAACTGTTGTTCAGCGCCTTTAAAATATTGTATAGCCCTTGTCAATGGGCTATAATGCTATATTTATGATCCACTGTTGTTTTTCAGAGCACCAGGGATGTGATTTGAGAGAGTGGTTTGCAATGTGATACCCGCTTTGGCCCATCTTATAAGAGCTGGTATTATCTATGTCTGCCAGCAGGCCTCTCATATCATCCTTGCTTGGTTGGTACTTTGCAATAATATATACCCTCCAAACAGACTACCTTCTCCTTATAGACTTTGGTTGTCATCTACTCTGCAAAAAATGGTTCTGCTCTAAACAGACCACTCTTTGTAAACAAGGTTTCAATTTTTTTTCCATAGGGACCTAAATAGTCCCACAACCTCTGATATTAATTGTAACACGGGACAGGACACCAGTGAAGTGCAGCAAGAAACCTGAATACCTGAATAATAAATGCTGTAGACCAAAACCTCACTCAAGTAGACTTTTGGACAGAATGGATAATATAAGCACGTTTTCGTACATAATGGTGGACATATGTTGTAACTAAGTAGCAGAGCATCATACTTATGTGTCAAAAGTGATTCCTTTCATCAACTGAAAGTGTTTATTGGAGAGCCTCCCTTACTGGCAGACATGTTTTATGTTCGAGTTCATCTTTTTTCACATATAAAATGACCTCCTCTCCAAATCAATTAATTTGAAAGTAAAACCCGCAATGTTTTCACTAAATGCTCCACTTAGTTGCTGCCACATTTTGGGATGTTTGCTTCTTCTATGATGGAATGGCTTACTGATGCCTCTACTTCTCACTGGAACTGATCTGCATGCATCAAAGTTCTCAACAGATCTGTGTTTAGAGTTTACCTTCCAGGACTTGTTACCAGGGGTGACATTAACCTTGGTGGAAGGGCTCAACTCAGTCTCCAAGTGTGTGAGTGACTGAGACCTGGTGTCAAGCTTTTCAACTTCTAAATTTAAAAATGCAGGTGGTTTCAGGCATCATTTAAAAGGGTGATACCATTAGGGTGATTGGAGAATGACATATTTTGGGATGGTGATATAAGTTTAAAGAGCAAATGACTCCAATAAAGTCTACAGAGGTATTTTGTTTGTCAATAAAAGTGAAAAGGGGGAGACCCCTGACCCATGCGGATAAATTGACACATATGGATGTCTTTGTACAAGTACCCACTACCATTTTCCTCCATTGAAACTCACTGATAGTGTGTTGTCCTTATTAAAGGAGGTTTTGTGAATCTTAAAAGATTGTGTCTAAAATGTGAACTATTCTATGATGCGTACTAGCCTTTTGGGGATCAAAACATATAAGCCAACATTTGGGAAAAGATAAAAGGGAGATTTAGAAAAAGAAATTGGGTGAATTTAATTTTCTCAATAACTAGCTTAGAAGTGGTGAAAGCTGTATGCATTAGAAACCTAAAAAAATATTTTCGGCTGAAAAATACCAGGGGTCTCTCACCTAACTCAGGAGCTCTGGCATGTATGTCAGGGTGACACTGAATGGCTAATTTGCGAAATCGCATTGAAATTAATACAGATGAAAATATTTTTAATCATAAGGAAGATTTTCAGGACCAGTGAGCTCATTGAAGTCCATGGCAGGAAAAGTTCAAAGGAGAGCTATATGAGACAAATGCCAATGTATCCTGCTCTGGAGGATGGCACCACTATCTTTTCAATTATATTTACCTACCTAGAGCTACATGCCTCCACAGACGTCAATGCCTTCACCTCTTTTCAATCTGCATCACCTTCCTAAACATTACCCTGTTAACAATCAAACCGAAGCTTTAATTCACTAGGGATGCCACCTTTTCCCGAGAAAAATAAAGCCCATTTAAAATTACGCAAATACCAGAACATAATGCTTAAATTGAACTTTAAAACAATATCACCTATATTCAGACCCCCCAGGATATAGCGGCATGGATTAGCAAATTTAGCGGCACAAAAATGGAAATTTAGCGGCACAAATATAGAAATTTAGCAGCAATTTAGCGGCATTTTCTTTGGCGGTTTTTCCTACAACAAACACAGATATCTGTGTGTGTTGGTCCCTGGTGCGTCTGTGGTCTGTGTGTGTTAGTCTCTGGTGTGTTTGTGGTCTGTGTGTGTTGGTCCCTGGTGTGTTTTATGGTCTGTGTGTGTTGTTCCCAGTGTGTTTGTGGTCTGTGTGTGCTGGGCTCCAGTGTGTTTGCGGTCTGTGTATGTTGGTCCCTCGTGTGTTTGTGGTCTTGCAACAAATTACCCCTGTAAAGCGCTCTGATACCCCCGGGTCCAGCTAGCGCTATATAAAACATGTTAAATAAACTCTACTCTGGCTCCGTCTGTCATTGTTTCATGGTCGAGTGTTAATTCATGCAGCTTGGTTGATAGAGCAAGGCATGCAACATGACCAATCTCTATTCAACTTTGGGAGGCAGACCTGAAGTCATGTTGCGGGATGTTCCACTGCCTCAGGCGGTCACTGTTTACAGACCTCTGGTTTAAAGTATGTGTTGTTAAGGAAAAAAACTATGGCCTTCAAGTGATTTTTCTAATTTCTTACTGACCAAGATATTAAATTAAATAACATTCCAGCAAAAACAACCTTATCCCGACACAGGTTTGCAGCAGGTATGGAAGTATGAAAGATAAGCGCTATGTTTAGGGTGAACATGTAGCACCATGCTTTTACATATCCATGCATGTCTATATACACGATTCTTGTGGTTAACTACAGATTTTTGAAGTAATAGATTGCTTTATTTAAGGTGTCTCCCGCTTGAAAGTGCATCTGCTTCAATATAAGCCATTGGGGAAAAAGCATCTCTTAGATGTTTTTTTCAAAATCTCCCACTTTCCAGTTTGAAAATGTTGGCATGTATGCATATCAAAGTTATCAAATCTATTATTCTGACTTAGCTCAAGTGTATCCCTGCCAAGTGATTGATTTCACTAACTTCTCCGCATCCCCGCACTACAGGAAATTGACCTGAGCTCAATCTAGTTTGTTTGAAATTGACTGTTCATTTTCAGATTTACTTATTTCCCCTTTCTTTGATTTATATTTATCCAAACCCGAAAATGAGCGTTTGAATTCGTAAGTGTAGCTTCTCGATTTAAGAGAACGAAACTTTTAAAATATATATATTACATTCATGGCACCATCCTTGAAGAAATGTTGCGCTTTTTACTCGTTCAAATTTCGGTTTGCTCGCAGTGTCCTCTGTAGCGTAATTAATGCTCCAGTCATTTTATGAAGTTCGTATAATTCCATGATTGTTAAGAAGAGAGTATGAGCAAATGATCACGTCCTTTACTTTTTATTGTATTTGATTGTTTCACAGTGTTATTTAGATGCATGACGCCCTCTAGTGTTCAACAGACTTATCTCCAGTCACATTAATGTCAGCTCAGTTTCCAGTTCGCTAATTTCAGACTGAGGTGGTCGGCCTGTTGCAGAGCGAAGGCAGCGATACAGCGTGGGTGAGCAACAGGTTACTTTAAATGACAGATGCTTAGAGCACTGGGGGTCTCATTGCTATCAGCGGTGCGTAGCTTCTCGCAGTTGTAGTCAACACCGAGCTTGTAGTATTCCTGGCCTGCCAGCCCCACCTCTAATCAGTCATTTCACCTGTAATAATTGTGATTGAATTTATTGGAAGACACAATCTGCTATAAAAGAAGTGAAAGGCACAACCTGCTGGACATAAATGCATTTCTTACTTGTTCCTTGTTTTCAGTGTGCCGCTAACCACAGGCGCAACTAGAGCCAAATTTCGGGGGGTGGGGGTGGGGGCGGGGTTCTAAGAAAACATTTGGGGGGGGGGGGGGGGGCTGAACCTTTGAACCTTTAATCAGTAGGCAGAGTGGAGCTGCAGGGGCTCTTGAAGGGGTGAAACAACTGCAAGGCCTAATTAACATTCAAATGGTCTTTTAAAGACCTGTGAAACGTTCGGGTGCGGCTCTGTGTGTTGGGGGGGGGGGGGGGGGGGGCTGAAGCCCGGTGAGTCCAATGGGTGTTGCGCGCCTGCCGCTAACTCTAAGAACGCTAGAGGAGCCCATCCTGAAGAGGGCCACCGAGACTCACCGCCTCAGCAAGGAGGACATCTTGCGCCGACACAAGTGCCTGAGTTGTTAGTCTAAATTGTTAGTAAATATGGCACCGAGGAGAGAAATCACCTAGATTTGGCGGAACGCAGGGGTATTAAACTAGTTAATATCCTAACTGAGTATAACTTAAGCAATGTTATGGACATATGTCATACCTCCAGCGAATTCCACGCCCCTACGTTCAGAGGGCGGGACTGCTCATCCACAATTGACTTTATTTTTATGTCACCTCAATTATTAGACTGTGTGATAAAATCTATTGTGATAGAAACCTCGTTTGGTGACCACAATCCCCTCAATGTGATGCTAAAACTAGGATGTAACAAGGTTTATGAAAAAATAAATGGGGCAAGAGACATTACACCTGCAGGAGATGGCCTGCGCCTTAAATGGAGGGGAATTGATAGTGGGGTTGTATTAGAAAGCGTAACTAGAGCACACCCTAACCTAATCACTTCCTGCCTAAACATGGAAGGGGACTGTCACAGGATAATCGATGATTTCGGTAAACTGTGTTCAACAATAAAAGCCTCTCTGTCAGTCCCACTACCTAAGGAACTGAAAGAACCTAGGTGGTTTGACTCCGCCTGCTCACTAGCAAATAGGGAGCTGCGCAGGGCACTAAACACCAAACCAAGATGTCTAGTTGAGGTCCAGGCAGCCAGGAAATTTTATAAATTAAAAATAGCCGAAAGGAAGGCCATATTATTAACAGAACAATGGGAGTCGGAGCGCCAATTTGAAAAACAGCGGACTCTTTTGGTCAGCTGTAAAAAAAAACGTGAAATGGGCAAACAACTAACCCCAGTTAGTTGTAACATAGCCAGCAACTCCTGGGAGGCCCATTTCTCTAAAATATATGCTGCCCCACCTGAAGACACACCCGGCTCCCTTCAGGGCCAGCTCCACGGCTTAAAAATAGAACTTTATGAGGTGGTGTTAGCCATTAAAGAGAGCCTTGGAAACAAGGCACCAGGTCCCGACGGCTTACCCATAGACGTGATTAAGCACAGTCCAGACCTATGGGCACCAGTCCTCCTTAATGTTTTTAATAGCCTCCCCACAGTCCCTATGCCCAATACTTGGGCCACCAGCATTATAGTCCCAATCTTTAAGAAAGGGGAGAGATCGGACCCAGTGAACTACCGTCCGATTTCTCTTCTGGATAACACACTAAAAATTATTGGGACGAGTAATATATAATAGGGTGGTAGAGTGGACTGAGGACACGGGTCTGCTGGACCCGTGCCAGATGGGATTCAGGAGCGGGGTGGGGACTGTCGAGCAATGCTTGAATTTTAAACTGATCATCGACAAGTATAGCATTGCCCGATCGTCCCCTATTTACCTCGCTTTTATGGATCTCTCATCCGCTTTTGACCTAGTGAACAGACCTCAAAGCACAAGTCAGGATTGGGGCGGGTGGAGAAGTGTCGGGACCAATCAAAATAGGCAGAGGGGTAAGACAGGGGTGCGTTCTAGCACCCCTGTTGTTTATTATCTACATTAATGGCCTGGCCAGGGCACTAAAACATGTGACTAGTGATGTACCAATTATCCAGGGGCTTCCGTTGCCAGTTTTATTATACGCTGACGACGCGGTCCTGATGGGAAGAACTCCCAACGCCCTTCGTCTATTGGTTAGAGGCTTCGTCCAATACATGGAGGGCTTAGACCTGCGCGTCAATTTTTTAAAAATCTTTTATTATGCCATGTGGCCCCGGGAAACACAAACTCAATACGATACATATAGGGGCAGATAAATTAGAATCTGTAACTTCATTTCCCTATCTTGGTTTGGTTTTTGCTGCGAACGGCTCATGGAGTGGGCATAAGGCCCACGCCATGAGCAAGTTCTCGAAAGCCAACAATTCTATTTTGAGTTTGTCCCGACCTAAGAAAATAGGTGCCATCAGAGCTATTTAAAGATTTTTTAAGCTACAGTGTTTACCAGTTGCCACATACGGGGCTGAGGTTTGGGGATCGGGGAAAAGCCCCGGGATCCAGCGCGAAGAAGCTCGATTCTGCAGGAAAATCCTGGGTGCCCCAATCTCCTCTGCAGAATTGATCTGCCATGAGGAACTTAACCTCCCCTATGTATGCGACTTTATTAGATCCAGACCAGTTCTCTTCTGGCTAAGGATCTGGAGAAATGATTCTGCAACCTTAACTCAAAACATAATAAAAGACTGTCTTAAATGCGACCATGGCATGTCAATTCCATGGCTCGCGGATGTTTTAAAAGCATTGAGCGATGTGAACAGGGAAGATCTTTTCTCCGACCCCAATAAGATTGAACCTAATGATAAAATTGAGGTCAGACAAGCACTGTATGCACTTTATAGTTCAGAACGAATGGAAATAGAAGCACTCAAATCAACTGTTGTGATTTACCAGAAAAATTATCTAAGCAGGAATAATCTTGCACATACCTCACTTTACCCATGACGAACTGGGAAAGATCGTTACTGTTCCGATTAAGGGCAGGTTCTATAACATTTTTGTTGGGATTTCCCCTGGGTTACCAACATACAAATGACTACAACCCATGCCCATGTGATGGTATTAGCAAACAGAATGACTTGCACTTTCTATTCTTCTGTAAATTTTATTCAAAATATATTAATTGGTTTTTAACTCCGTATTTTAGAAAACATAGACCCCTTTCGTTAGGGGAATCTTATTCAATGTTATTGACCCTGGATACAGATGAATTATTTTTCCGCACTAGCACTTTTTTGAGAACTATAATATGTGTACGCAAAACCATGGAAAGCCCTTCATAATTGTTTACTTATCTTATGAGAAATGCTTCAGTTTTTAAAACTTATGATTCTATACTTGTTTATATTGTATAAATGAATGTTTTTATTGTGTACTTTTATGAATTTTATGAAATTCGAATAAAGGTCTTTTGAATTGAATTGAATTGAAGTGCCTGAGTAAGGGGGCGCTGGACGAGATCGTGGAAGTAAGGGGGGTCGTGCGAGGGAACAAGCAGTATGGGCTCTTATATATAGGTATGCTTGAACACGGAAGCGTTGCACCTCAGTACATCAGATTGTTTGAGAAGTATTAAAAGTGAGTGTTTTTAAACATAAACTGAGATACATTCCTGCAGCCGCTATTGGTGAACTGAGAGTCAGGTCAGGTGATGTGTGTGGGCTGTACGTGGCCTTGAGCTTTATTACAGACGGAGCAGCATTATCTACTAGTAAATAAAACACATAATGTTATGTACAACGCACCTCCTGTCCCCAGTACACATTTAGAGGTGCTCCTACTCCTATACGTGGTACTGAACAGAGGAGTGATGGTGAAATAAAGTTTTTGCACAGGATCACACAGTTTGGTCAGCCGGGAGGCTGGGATTGAGCCCAGATTTTCCAGTTTCTAACAGTGCAATTCAACCTCCAGATGGGCGTATCTTTATAACAACAAAGTTAGTGTGTTGTCTTTCATTCCTGCAGGTTGAGATTAGAGCGCGGGTGACTGGCAGAAGCCACTGTTTATTTTCGGCAGTTTCACACATTCACACAGCGGGAACCTTGCACGGGGCATAAAAGCACACAACAAGAGATACTGAATACTTTACAGCTACGTCTTGTTTTTGCAGCACTGGGCTATTTTCTGGCACTGTATGGCACGGTTGTTCCCTCCCTTCCCCTAGTAGGGCAGTGAAACTTAGAATAGTTTGAGCAAGTATTCCTTTGTGATATTTGTGGAGGGGGTGAAATACCTGTTGGGGGTAAAACACCGGGCAGTGCGGGATGAGTGGGTATCATCTGCACACTTCCTCACAATGCCCCCCAGGGCGTCTGAAGCTCTTCGATGCCCTCAATCAAGCGCTGGTCTGACTGTAATCCCGTTACGTACAGCGCTTCGAAATGCAGCCCTGCTGTGGCACACGCTATTATGAGTTATTTGCTGATCACTCAACTGGAAATGCACGGAATGAGTGAGCCACGTTGACATACGAGGGAGTTTATTTACAGCTGCAAAAAGGTGGCCTTGAGCGCCCGTCCGGGCCTGTCAGACTTGGTCAAGTGTGCTTGTATCTTGAAGGGGCTCTCCCCACCCCCACGAGGCTTCTCTCTTTTCGCTCTTTCTTTCACTTACCCCCTGCTCCTTTTCTCTTTAGCCCGTGATCTTTCTCGCTCTGCTCTCTCCCTCGCTCTCTCTGCTCTCTCTGCTCTTTTGCTCGCAATCACTTCCTGTGCTTTTGCTCTCTCTGTGCTGTCTCTTGCTCGCTCTCTCTGCACTCTCTTGCTCTCTGCTTTTTCTCCCTCCACTCTGTCCGCTCTTTCTCTCTGTGCTCACTCCCTGTCTCAATCCTTCTCTCTCTCTTCCCTTTCCCTCTCCCCCTTTCTCTGCTCTCTCTCTTATTTTCTGTGGTATTTGGGCCCTAGGCCCTCATACTAATTAACCCCTTCGATGCTTATGACGGAACGGTTCCGTCATCAGCGTCGGTTGGGCTGTTCTGATGACGGAACCGTTCCGTCATGACCACACCTGCTTTTTGAATCTTCAGCACAGCGCGAAAATTCATGCAGCGCTGAAGAGGTTAAATGATTGACGCAGACACAGGTATTGTAGTTAGTTAACTGGCCCTGAGCACGTGCGCTCAGCCCTTTTTATTTAGTAGGGTCATCTGACCGATGACGCCTGTGGTGGGTGGGTGTTCAGTGTGTGTCAACATACTACAACACTAGAACGTATCTCTCCGATACTACTTCCCTCCCAAACTTTAACGAAGCTCCAAACAAAATGAAGTCCGAACCTGTGACAGAAAATACAAGATTGCAAACCAAACATAACTCGATGTAGATGACTTCCACATAGTCTCTGCACTGCTGGTCCTCATCCGGCGAGGGTATCCTTGCAGCCGGGACCATTAGTTCTACTTGGCACAATGTTCGGGTGTCCTGTGGATGTGCTCCTTTTGTACTTGCACCGTGGAAATGTGCTTTACAGTTCCTTTCTTCCGACACCGCAGTCAGTGAAAAGTGTAGATGGAATTATGGTGCATCATTGATGGGCTGCTGTCCACTATATAATCCTGGTTGAGGTGTTTTCTCCAACTGGTGGCTGTCTCCAACAGGATCTGCAGTTGCAGGATATCCCTCTCACGGATACCCTTCTCTCGTGGGTGTCCCCTCTCACTGAACGACCCAGAGGCCCTTTGCTGCCAGGCTTCCACTGGACCGGTGGGCTGCCGCCTTGTCGCTCCAAACACGTTGGAGGAGTCGCTACGGGTCCCTTTTCCTTGTCCGAAGCTCCACCTGAAAAGAGTGTTGTTGGCACTTGTTCTGTTGCATGCTACCGTTGTTCTCCCTGGATCTCCAGAGCAAGCTTCAACGGTCCATCTCTCATTTTGGGACCCGCTGCAACCGATGTCCCTGAGGCCTCTGCCCCTTCGATAGACACGGTCCTGTTTCCGTTCCATCCCAGAGGTGGTTGTTACTAACGGACCGGCCTGCTCGCCTCTGTCAATCCCGGGTGTCCTTCGGGTTTGCATGTAGATGTGTACTCCCAGTGGTGCTGATGCTTTCCAGGTACTGTGTTCGGATGGCCATGCATCTTTTCACTTTCCCCATCGGGTGTTCTCCTTCTGGTGGGTATTGTGGTGTTCCGTCATGCACACTTCTTTGCTCTTCTCCTTTCCTCTCTTCTTCCTACGTCGTGGCGTCGTGCCACATAGGATTGGTCTTCTCTTCCTTCCTTAGCGAGTCGGTCTGGTCTTCTATCTGGTTGTTCGCTCTAACCAGGCTTCTTCGTGTAGCGTGCACTCCACACGTTTTCCTCTGCTCTTGTCCAAGCCTTAGGACACTGTCTTCACTTCACTCTGTGACTTAACCTGTCATCGCGACCTTCTCTCACTCGACTACTTCTGACTTTTAGTTGATTCCGTTAGACTTGGCTTCAGTCTTCTTTCTGGTCCTCTTCGTGGATATCTCCTCCATTTTTCTCTTGACAGATGTCTTCTCTGTTCTTCTTGTCAGATGTTTTTGTCAGATTTCTTCGCTCGCTGACTTCTTGCAGGTCAGCATCATCCTTGCGACCAACGGGGTGGTCGGCTTCTTCCTTCTTGCGACCAACAGGGTGATCGGCTTCTTCTCCCTTGTGACCAAACTGGGTGGTCGGCTTCTTCCTCCTTGCGACCAACTGGGTGATCGTCTTCTTCTCCCTTGCGACCAAACTGGGTGGTCGGCTTCTTCCTCCTTGCGACCAACTGGGTGATCGGCTTCTTCTCCCTTGCGACCAAACTGGGTGGTCGGCTTCTTCCTCCTTGCGACCAACTGGGTGGTCGGCTTCTTCCTTCTTGTGAATCTTCATGCTGCTGGTAGTCTGCGCAACCGCTCTGTCGTCTCTCCGCAGTTGCAGTGCTTTGGCGCGCTTCTGACTGCGCTCTTTCTTTGCTTCCTTGGGAACACTTGCTGTGCGCTCCCTTGTCTTTTATTCCTGGAGCTGTAGTCGCTGTCCCTGTGTTGCTGCGCACTTGCTTGGTGCTGGGTTCCTGAATCACCCTTGTCTTTCTGGTGCTCCTGCCTTTTTCTGCTGTTGCCGTGACAACCTGTGGCCACCAGGTACCGCTGCACTCTCTCCCAGTTTGGCTTCAGTGCTTCTGGAGGGCTGCGCCACCGCTCCGTCGTCCTGTTCCTGATCACTCCCTTTTGCGCACTTGGCAGTTCTCCCTGTGTTGCACTACTCTGCTCTTGGCAGCGTTCATAATGGGGTGGTTTAGGTTGGACACTGCTGACCTTTGTTTGCTGTAGCCTGTCCGTGATAATTCTGTCATGCAAAAACGCGGTATTGCAAATGGCCACTAGGTGGCGGTGTTGCTTTCTTTTCCAGGCCTGCCTTTCCTGCCCTCGGCAGTTTCTCCCCCATTGCCGGTTTTATGCTTGCTGCCATCGGGGAAGGAGCACCTTCATCGGCTGGCCTGGTTGCTGCTCACGCTTTCTAGCTGCCCTGCATCGGGACCACAGTAGGTGCCTCTTTCTTTCTTTTGTGACGTGTGCATTTGCGTGTGCACAATTGAAGCTTCTCTGTTTTCCTCCCCCGGGTGAGTCTTCTCACCACACTTGACTCTGTCTCTTGGCGGGTGGGGGGCCATCCCCGCGCTTCTCTTACTACAGCTGAGGCTTACGGCATGCGGCTGAGGTTCCTGCAGCGCCTCTGCCGGGTAAGCCCTTTCTCTTCCTTTCGGTCAGGACACTGATTCTGAGGCTTGCTTTCTTATTGGCCGCTCCGATCGGCCGCATGCGATGCGCATTCTCATCTTCCTGACTCACCCCACCGCTGCCGGCTCGTTCCGGGGGAGGTCCGCGCTACACTGAGGGAAGGCTGTTGGCACTCGTGGGAGCATTGAGCCTAGTCTCTTGTTCCTTGCGGCATCCAGCCGTTCATGTTTGCTCCGTCCTGCCCCCTGCAGTTCGCCTTCTTTCCTCACGGGCTGTGCAGGGGGCGGGGGAAGGTACTGGCGCCGCTCTGATCAGCCGCGGGTGGGCTCCGCTTTGGCTCTCACACTCCCCCGGGCTATTCACATGCCCCTTTACTGTCGGGCATTTGGCGCCTCGCCTCGCAGTTTCTCACCTGCGTCCGGCGAGCCTTTTCCTCAACGCGGGTGGGCTCCGCATGTTCCCCCTCACTTGCGGGGGTCACTCCGATGCGAGTGGGCTCCACTCATGCTCTGCACTCGAGGCAGTCCCCGCAGTCTGCTCCTGTCGGCCACAGCCTGGTCGCTGCCACCGTGCTCCTCCATCTTTGACCTGCAGACGCGGGGTGAGCTCCTGCTCGGCACACTCACTCCCCTGGGCTTTTTGCACGCCCCCAGGCTAACGAGGCATTCGGCGCTTCGTTTCGGGGCTCACAGAGCGGGGTGGGCACCCGCTGGCCTAGCTTCACTGGGGGGTCACTAAACTTATTGCGCAGCCCCGCGTCTCCATTCACGGGCTCACCTCCGGCCAGCGGGCCTCTTCGTTCACGCGGGTGGGCTCTGCATGGATTATTTCACTTGCGGCGGCCCTCGGTTGCGGCGGATGCGGTGGGCTCCGCTCGGTCTGCACTTCTCCCCTGGGGTACTTCCTCGCAGGGGCAGCTCACAGCGGGCTCATGAGGTGCGGGATAGGTTCCCGGTCACCTCGTGTCTTGAAGCAGGCCCGGGGCTCGGCACATACCCTGCGGGCTTTCAGGTGCGGTGTGGGCTCCCGGTCACCTTCTAATCAGCATCCAGGCCTGGGGCTCATCACACGCCCCGCGGGCCTCTCGTTGGCCAGCGCAGTTCACGCAGGGGGGAGGGTGATAACACCCGGCAGCTCTCTCCCCCCTTTTTTTCTTCTTCTGCTGGGCTGCTGCACGCACAGGCACAGCCCTCTCGTCGCCAATGTGGTATTTGGGCCCTAGGCCCTCATATTAATTAATTGATTGACGCAGACACAGGTATTGTAGTTAGTTAACTGTCCCTGAGCACGTGCGCTCAGCCCTTTTTATTTAGCAGGGTCATCTGACCGATGACACCTGTGGTGGGTGGGTGTTCAGTGTGTGTCAACATACTGCAACACTAGAACGTATCTCTCCCATACTACATTGTCCTCCCCTGTCTTTCCCTCCCCGGTCTCTTCCCCCTCCCCTGTCTCTTTCTCTCCCTCCCCCTGGTCTCTCTCCTTTACACTCGAGTCCCTAGCCCAGTGGCCTTATGATTAAGGAGAGGAGGAGGGAGTTTAAATCTGATTTAAGAGTCGCTCGGTCACAGTCCTACAGATGGTAACTTTGCATAGTGACAGACCGAGCACTGGTGCGCTAAGCACCCAGTATCTGAAAGTATAAGCATTGGCAACTCCAAGTGTGCATCCTCTGGTACTGATCAGACACACCAGGGCGGAAGGACAGACGTCCCGTGGTGGGCACAGTGTGAGAGGGGGGCTGTATCTCAGAGGGTGTCCATTTCCCACTGTAAACTGTTCTTATGTTGATACCTTTTCACTGGCGCCCGTGCTTTTTTGGGTCTTGTGAGGGCTTCAATCCTTTGAACGCCTTCTAGTCTGTCCCCATAGACAGACCCTGCATTGTGCTGGGGTTCCCTCCCATGGCTAGGATTGGGGGGGCTGAGGGGCTGTGCATTTTGATTCCACCCCTTCCCCACAGTTTAAGGTATCAGCTGTCACTGCCTACTCATAGGAGGCGGTGTTTATTTAAATTGCTTGACAGCCATGTTGGGCTCTTCTGGTCATCCTTCATGGAGGCCGGACCTGGTAATGTAGGTTAGCCCACCCGGTCTGTCGGCAGAGTATCAGGACAGACAGATGGATGCTGGTTAGCAGTGCTCTTGGTAGCTGATTTCCGTGCAGTATTGATCGACTTGTAGGCGTGATGATTGCTGATTGACAGTTGTATCCATGGTGGTGAGTGGCATGCAGTTCAGACTTTAATTGACAGGACGTATTGATGGATGCTGATTGGCAGCAATGGAGTTGGTGGCTGACAAGCAGGATACAGTACTGTGGTGGCCGATGAGTTGCAGACTGTGCTGGTGGTGGCCGATGAGTTGCAGATTGCACTGGTGGCTGTCGATGAGTTGCAGACTGCACTGGAGGTGGTTGATAAGTTGCAGACTGTACTGATAGTGGCTGATGAGTTGCAGATTGTACTGGTGGTGGCTGATGAGTTGCAGATTGTACTGGTGGTGGCTGATGAGTTGCAGATCGTACTGGTGGTGGCTGATGAGTTGCAGACTGTACTGGTGGTGGCAGATGAGTTGCAGACTGTCCTTTATGCATCTATATACTTTCAATGTACTTATGGATCTATATATTTATCACATTCTTCTAATTCGGCATATCCAATGCTCTACCCCATTTCTCACCCTATACTTCTCTCAATATATCTTCTAACCCAACTTTCTGACGTGCCACTCGCCAACAAAGCGTTTCAACACCTCATCAGGGTTAGAAGCCCGATATAAATGCAAACCTTTTTTCCTTTTTTACCCCTCCCCAACCCTTATCAATCCAAATAAATGAATAACATATCCACCACTCAAATTACTTCATATTTCACTATATTAATTTTCAACACTAATCCTTTATGGGTTCCGAAGTAGCCTGCTATTCGCCAGAAAAGCGCTTCAACACCGCATTAGGGCTAACAGGCGCTATATGAATGCAAACCTTTCTTTCACTTCTATCCCTCCGCTATCCTTCTCATTCCAAATAACTGACTAATATCCACCACTCAAATCACTTTCATATTTCACCATACTAATTCACCACTAATCCTTTACGGGTTTCCGGAGTATCGTGCTACTCACCAAAAAAAAAAAAGCTTCAACACCCCTTCAGGGGTTAGAAGAGCTATATAAATACAAACCTTCTATCCAGGGACGGATTGGCACAGTGGGTAGTTGGGCACTGGCCGAAGGGCCGGTGTGTCAATGCCCCATGTGGGCCTTTTTTTCTCTTTCCCAGCCCACAGAGGGCACCGGACTGGGATAGTAAAGTAGCCTCGCTGGGGGGGTCACGATCATCTGTGGCCTCTCCCTGACCCCTGCCTTGCCAGACTATTGCCCTAATGGTGGGCTGGGGATCAGGTTATTGGGAGAATCTGCCTCCCTGTGGGCCAGGCCATTAAGCTATTCTCACTTCACACCCCCTGGGGCCCATGTCGCTCAGAAATGGTGTTTTGTGTCGTATTTTACACCTTGCCCACAGCCTTTCTCATTCAGGGCATGGTGGGCGGGAAATGGTGGCTTTATGTTGGGGCCTCGCCGTGGGGGACAGGTGATGTTATGGACTTGGGTATTCCTCACCTCAGCCTCCCCCCAGACCGTATGGACAGCCCAGCACCTGTGTTTTATGTTGCTTAATCCCCTTCCCTGACAGGCCATTGTCCTGAGTTGGTGGAGGGCTAGGGAGGGTTTGAGTAATTTAGCAATGCAAGTGGGGCTTGCAGTTGTTCTGTTGCTCAGGTAATGGAGGGCTGGGAAGGGGTTGACTAAGTAAACTAAGAGGCCTCCCAGTTTTTCTATTGCTCTGGGTGTAGGCGACTGTTACCTTGGCCCCAGTGTTCTTCACAAGAATAGGATCCTCCCACTTTCATGCCTTGTGTATGCATAGACATATGTGGTTTGAAGGTCAGAGTTACAGAGATGGGGGATCAGTTTCGAGTCTCAGCGCCTGCTCTCAACATCCTGTGATTCTGGGCATATAACTTCATCTCCAAGGCCCTTAAATAAAAAATCTGATCTTGGGGACTGTAATTGATGCTCATGAATAGCGCTCAAATAGCCTTGGGCTGAGGTCACACTAGATAAAACTGTCAAAAGGAAGAACAACAATAAAAAACAAGCATTGACAATGCCAATAGGTCTCGCATTTGCAAGAGTTAGAGCTATTGGCGTTGTAAATGACAATGCTTTTTACCTATGTGTTACAGAGTGAAGTGGAGGTATGTAGTGTGTAGTGGAATTATGTGGTTTAGATTGGAATTGTGTACCGTAGAATTATGTGGCATGGTGTGCAGTTGAATTATGTGGATAGTAATTATGTTTTTGAGGGTACTTGAATTATGTAGCGTGAGATTGTCTGTAATGGAGTGTAATTATATGGAATGATATTTTGTGTTGTGTAGTGGTATGTTTTACAGTTTAATTATGTGTTGTGTTGTTGAATTTTGAGGCATGATGTGGTATTATGGGGCGTGGGTTGGATGTATGTGATGTGTTGTGTAAATGTGTTGTTGAGTTGAATTATGTCGTGTGTTGCTGAATTGTGTGGAATGATAATGTGTGGAGTGGAACTGTGTTGCTTGGAACTGTGTGGGATTGAGTGAAATTATACTGCTTAGAATTATGTGGGATGATGTGGAGTGTATTTATGTGTATGGTTGCTATGTGGCATCAAATTAACTTAAAAGCCGCTCTTTGCAGGGTGGGCAGGCTGCTCGGCTCTCAGAGCTGGGGAGAAGTTGTTTGCCCACTCCAAGTGTGCAATGACTGTTTGGCCAGCCCTCTTGGACCGCCCAAAACAGTATTGGGCACTTTTCCATATTCTCCATGCAGGTTGCATTACAGCTTGTGTGGTGAATATGCCCAGGACCCCATTCCCTGGCGGAGCTCTGATCCACGGCACTCAGACCAATCACAACACTGCATTGTAGCATTGTGGCTTAGGGGAGGGAGCCTGGCTGCCTCCTGTTTTGGCCACAGAGAGGAGAGACTGAGACGACGTACAGGAGAGCGGCGAGAAGGTACTGTTTTTACTTTTGTTTTACATCACATGGCCACTCCCGATCCGTGCCGGCTGCTACTGTTAGCTAACACATTGCACATTGTATTTATATAGCGCTTGCTACACCTGACGACGAGTTGAAGTACTTTGTTATGAGTAGCAAGCTACTCCGGAACCCAAGCTTCGAGGTTTATAGTACATTAGTAATCTTTTTTTGGTCTGCATTAGTTGCACATCTTTGCTGTTGTATTGTACAGCGCTGATGGCTGCTCATCCAGACCTATGCCAGCCACATCAAAGATGTGCACATCAATACCGGAGACACTGCTGTACTGACCTGCAAAATTTGCATGTACAAAGGGTGCTTCTGGGAGCTACAATGCACTCTAATATTGCGGGGCTGCAGAGGCACCATCGAGTTGCACGATTCTGGGCTGCAGTGATGTGTGTATGGATAGCATGTAGGGATATGTACTAAGAAAGCAGTAGTGTTTTGTACCGGGCCATTTCATCTCCATGGGAAGGATGAAAATGTTAGCGGACTCCAGTTTCCACCTCTGCAAAGTGCGTTTAACCCACTGAGATATCATCTGAAGTGCGAAGGCGGAAGAGGTGAACTAGTGGAATAAAAAATAAATAAATATTCCGCACATTAAAAGAAAGGAAATTCCATGTAGTCCGTAGCACTTTTTATAAGGTTGAGCAGCTGTTGGCAATTGTGGCCCACAGAACATGCTTCGGCTTTGGTGCAACAACATGTGTCTTACACATGGAGGGCATGTGAAGACTTGTGAGGGATTGTTACTCAGATGAAATATTTAAACCAATATCACTAGTTGCCTGCAGGCCACTTGAACCATGACTCTGAGAACAGAGGGTGTTTATTGCTTCTTTTGAATTCTGTGTGGCATTTGATACATATTTTCATTGGAAAAGTGAATAAGGTTCACATTGCAGGGTTGCACACGTATTTCTATGACCATAAAGTATTACCTATATCTCTTACACTCATTATCTGCCTACTTCTTCCTCTTTCTATAGCTATGTACCTTTTCTTCTGGCTATCCAATCTTTCCGTATTTACCTTATGTCTCTCCCCATCACACCTATCACTACCTGCTTTCTAGTTCTACTTCACCTATCGCAATATACTGTCTCGTTACCTCTCTTTTCACCTCCTCTTTTCCCCTAGCCCCCAGTTGGTATTGCCCAGCAGAACTGGGGATCACTGTCTAGCTAGAATAGTGCACACAAAGAAAGAGGGGAGGCAAGACAAGTCAGTAAAAGGTATTTACGTCCAGGGAAAGGCACAAAATATGTGAAGGAGCTGGATTTAATTTCTTTTGATTGTTTTGCTTAATGTATGTATGGCTAATATACAAAATGAATTTCTTTACTGTTTGTCATTAGAGGTTCTATTCTCCAAGGTAGAGGTTCAGAGCTACTCTTCCTCTTACGTTTGTTATTACATGTTCTATTCTCAGAGATCCCAGTCTTACCCTTTCCCATTGACTTTGTACTAGATTTCTGATTTATGTGATGATCAGAGTCAAGGACATAGCTGGTTGGGAAAGAGCATCTAACTACATTGAGCAGGGGCATTAAGACTGCAAGTAAATATTCAGTTTTTAGAACTGCAGTGCCCATAGTCTTTACCAATGTTACTGGCTCTATAAGCTTTAAAATGCTTAATTTACCAAACATTTCTCAACAATTGATACCTGTTAGAACTGGGGGTCTCTAGTTGGCAGAGGTAAGTACCTTAGACCAAGTAGGGACCCTTGCTTCCAGTCAGGGTGAAAGGAATACACACAGTAGATAACCTCCGCTCTCCCTCTAGGTAGCTTGGCGCGAGCAGGCAGGCTTATCCCCAAGGCAATGTGGATAATAATTGCACTCAACACAACAATAATCCCCAATCCACCACAAACTGAGACCACACAGGTAAGTATATTTTTATAAAAATATATATAACTTTATCTAGTTTCAGCAAGGTAAATCAGCAGTTGCACGATAATCACTTCATTATAAAAATGATGCACTTAATCTTAATGGTGGTACGTAGTTTCAGGAAGTTCTCAGGTAAAACAAGTGTCTCAAGTCTCTGTCATCAGTTATTAAAAATAATGCCACTGATTTATAATTGAGGCGCTCTAAAAACGAGCAGTCCAAACAAATGCCAGCGTTAAAAACTATGCCCCAATGATCCCCTGGCTTCAGGGACCACAAGCGCTTCAAGCGCGTCTCACCCGGTATCCTGAGGGAGGGGGGGACTTCTTTCCCCGTGCTCGCGGTGACGCGGGTCCCCCAGGGGCACCTTGCGGGGGAAGGCTCAGTACTGCTCCCGCCCGGCCGGTCTCAGGACGCTCTCCGCCCGCTCTCCGCCCGCTCTGGATCCTTCAGAGAGCAGCGGGGAGCAGAGACGGCAGGCCAGGGGCTGGAGCACTTGCGGAGATCCCTCGGCGAGGTCAGGTCACTTCCTCCCGGGCCCGGCGGTGATCGCGGTGATTCTTCGGCTCCTTCAGCCGCCTCAGCGAAGACAGCCAATCCCCTCGCGGCTCCTCAGGCGAGCCTCCACAGCACCCGGGAGTCAGCCAATGGCAGTGCGGCTCCCGGGCAAGTAAACAATGACGCTCCGCGACTTCGGCCAATCACGGCCCACCTCGCCGATGACGCTACGCCGCACGGGCCAATCCCGTCGCGGCGTTAGTGAGGGGGCTCGGCTCCCTCCACCAATGGAAGCGCGGCGGCTTCGTTCTTCGCCGTTTGAGCTCCGATCGGGATGGCGCTCCCCACAGAGGTTCTCTGGCCCCGGGCAGCGGCGGTGATACGGCCAGCAATTGTTTTTCAGCGCTCCTCGCGCTGCAGAGGCTCACAGGTCTCCGGTCTGCCCCACACACGTGTCGATGAACACGTCGACCTTGGCAATGCAGCAGGCTGGGTCAGCGCGGCGCTCTCAAGCAGTAGAGAGCAGCCAATGCGCTAAACAGGCAAATCACACGGTTTCACGATCTCCTCGCCACACAGCAGCTTCAGGGGGGGCACAGCAGATTCTTGTAGCCTTGGGCAACCTTTATGTTCCTGGGTTGCAGACAGGGAGCCAGCTCTTCTCAGGCCCTTGGAGATTTTAGTTCAAGCAGGCAGGGTCACAGCACACAGCAAAGTCCTTTTCTTCTCCTCTCCTTCAGTTGGACAGCAGGATAGGTCAGCCCTTAAAGCATACAGCAAGGCAATCTTCCATCAGCTCCTTCAGCAGTCCTTCTTCTGGCAGAGGTTCCTCTTGATTGTAGAATTTTCGAATCTAATCTTCTGTAGTAAGGGGTCCTTCCCTTATACCCCTGAACGCCTTTGAAGTCCTTTGTGCAAGGGGATCCTTGGCTCTGGAAGGTTTCTGGTGTTCTTCTTCCTGACAGCCTCAGGGCCAGAGGTGACAGTGGGCCGGCAGGGGAGTTAGCCAGCACGGTGGTCAGGCAGGCACAGCCCAGCACTATCAGGCGCTTCTCTCTCCCCTTTCCCGGGCAACAGATGTCGCCTTTCACCCCTGGGCTGACTCCAACCCCCTCCGGGGCCCTGCAGCTCCTGTCACGCAGGCATTCCACACACACAGGCCCAAGCACACAGAAAGGTTTATACAAAAGAACAGCCACTTTCTAAAAGTGCTATTCTCAACCCCAGGATCCAAAAACAACCTTCACTAAAAGATGTGTCATTTAATTCTGAGTTCAGGGATATCTTTCATTGATGTTCCATCTTGTTCCTATAGGGAGATAGGCTGGGGTCCAATGGGACCAGCCTCCCCATGTTACCCTAGGGAGCCTTACAGCCCTACAGCAGTGAGCACACAAAGTGGCTGCTGCTCTCCACCAGAGCATGTTACCTGCACTAGTACATGCTCTACCTTATCCATACACTGCACCCTGCCCAGGGGGGTACCTGGAGCCTTCCATAGGGGTGGCTGATGTGCACAGACAGGGGAGGGTTAAGCCCAGCCAGTGGGGACACTGGCCAGGCGGACATGACAGTCCACTGACTGCACACAGGCCCTGCGCTGGCAGGCCTGAGACACCATTTTAGAGCTACTCATGTGGGTGGCGCAATCTGCGCTGCAGGCCCACTAGTAGCATCTGTCATCACCAGCCCTGGCACACACAGTGCACTTTACTAGGGACTTCATGGTGATACAAATATGCCAATCAGGTATACCCAATCAATATGACAATTTACAGAGGGAGCACTTACCCTCTAACACTGTTCAGCAGTGGCAGAGGGTCCAAAGCATCTAAATCAGCAAAAACGAAATCCAGCACAGCATCAAAAATACATGAGTCAGAGGCAACAAAGATGGGGAAAAACCACGCCAAGGATGTCAGGTCTAACACGTGTCCCCTCCAGCTGAAAGTGGGGAGAACTACCCAACCTCTTGGGAGTCCTCATCACTAAGGCGGAAGAATCTGGACAGACCGTCAGCATTGGCGTGTTCTGTACCAGGGCGGTGCTCCACCGTGAAGTCCATCCCCTGTAGGGAAATGGACCACCTCAACAGTTTTGGGTTCTCGCCCCTCATATGCATTAACCATCTTAGGGGCCTGTGGTCGGTCTGAACACGGAAGTGAGTCCCAAACAGGTAGGGCCTCAGCTTCTTCAGAGCCCAGACCACAGCGAAAGCTTCCCTTTCGATTGCACTCCATCTCTGTTCCCTGGGGAGTAGCCTCCTACTAATGAAAGCCACTAGTTGGTCTTCGCCCTCCTCATTGATCTGTGAGAGTACTGCTCCCACGCCTTGCTCTGAAGCGTCAGTTTGCACAATGAACTCACTGGAAAAGTCAGGTGCCTTAAGCACCGGTGCTGTGCACATGGCAGTTTTGAGGGTGTCAAAAGCAGTTTGACAGGCCTCAGTCCAATTCACTTTCCTGGGCTGATTTCTAGATGTCAGCTCTGTCAAAGGGGCTACAATGGTGCCATAACCTTTGACAAACCGTCTGTAATACCCGGTGAGACCTAAAAAGGCTCTCACCTCAGTCTGGGTCTTGGGGGGTTCCCAAGCCAGAATGGTCTCAATCTTCGCCTGTAGGGGCGCCACCTGGCCGCTCCCCACCTGGTGTCCCAAGTACACCACGGATCCCTGCCCTATCTGGCACTTACTGGCCTTGATAGTGAGGCCTGCCTTCTGCAGGGCCTTCAACACTGCGCAGAGGTGTTGCAAGTGTTCCTCCCAAGTGGAGCTGAACACAGCAATGTCATCCAGGTATGCTGCACTGAATTCCTCCAGCCCTGCTAATACCTGGTTGACCAGTCTCTGGAATGTGGCCGGGGCATTTTTCATCCCAAAGGGCATGACACGAAACTGGAAGTGCCCCTCGGGTGTTGAAAATGCTGATCTTTCCTTGGCCCCCTCAGTTAAGGCAATCTGCCAGTAACCTGAAGTCAAATCAAAAGTGCTCAGGTACCGGGCAGCTCCCAACCGATCCACCAGCTCATCAGCTCGGGGGATGGGGTGCGCGTCAGTCTTGGTAACCGCATTGAGCCCGCGGTAGTCCACACAGAACCGGAGTTCTGGGGGGCCACCAGGTGTAGCAGCTTTCTTAGGCACTAAGACCACTGGGCTAGCCCAGGGGCTGCTGGAGGGCTCAATTACCCCTAGCGCTAACATCTTAGAAACCTCTTCTTTGATGCTAGCTCTGACCTTGTCAGCCACTCTGTAAAACTTCTGTTTCACAGGCAGGTTGTCACCGGTGTCCACATCGTGGACGCACCACTTGGTGACACCTGGGGTCAGGGAGAACAGGGGGGCAAACTGACCCAAGACTTGGCGACAGTCCTTCTGCTGCTCTGGGGTCAGGGTGGGTGAGAGTATCACACCATCCACTGACCCATCCTGCTCCTTGACTGCCAGGAGGTCAGGGAGAGGATCACTATCCTCCTCCCCTCCAGCATCTGTAGCCATGAGCATAGTCACTTCAGTCCTCTCAAAGTGGGGTTTGAGGCGGTTCACATGTAGCACTCTCAGGGGTTGCCTGGGAGTCTTCAGGTTAACCAAATAGGTAACCTCGCTCTTGCGCTCCACCACCTCGTATGGCCCAGACCACTTGTCACGGAGCGCACAAGGCTCCACAGGCGCCATCACCCACACTTTCTGTCCAGGTTGGAACTCCACTAGAGAGGTGTTCTGGTCATACCACCTCTTCATTTCCTCCTGGCTAGCCTCCAGGTTCTCTTGAGCGAGCTTCCTGAAGCGCTTGGTCTGGTTGCGAATGGCCAGCACATAGCTGAACACATCCTGAGGGGTTTTCCCCCGGGATTTCTCCCACCCCTCCTTCACCAGAGTAAGAGGCCCTCGGACAGGGTGGCCATACAGCAACTCAAAGGGACTGAACCCTAAGGATTTCTGAGGCACCTCCCTGTAGGCAAACAACAGGCATGACAACAAGACATCCCATGTCCGCCTCATGGGCTCTTCCAGGCCCATGATCATGCCCTTCAAGGTGCGGTTGAATCTCTCAACCAAACCATTTCCTTGAGGGTGGTAAGGAGTGGTGAATTTGTATGTCACCCCACACTCCGCCCACAGGGACTTCATATACCTAGAAATGAAGTTTGTCCCCCTGTCCGAGACCACCTCCCTTGGAAATCCCACACGGGAAAAGATCCCCATCAGGGCACGGCCCACCACGGGGGCTGTGACCGTCCTGAGCGGGATGGCTTCCGGGTACCGAGTGGCATGGTCCACCAAGACCAGGATAAACCTGTTGCCTAGGGCTGTCTTGGGATCCAGGGGCCCCACGATGTCAATGCCCACCCGCTCAAAAGGGGTGCTCACCACGGGAAAGGGTTGGAGGGGTGCCACGCACTTCCCTCCACTCTTGCCACTGGCCTGACAAGTCTGACAAGACTTACAAAAGGCAGCGACGTGCTTCTTCATCTGGGGCCAGTAGAAATGGGTGACAAGCCTGTGATAGGTCTTGTCTTGCCCCAGATGTCCTGCGAGAGGCACGTCATGAGCCAGACCCAGTAGGAAGTTCCTGAAGCGCTCGGGCACTACCAGCACTCGGGCTGCACCGGGCTCAGCGAACTTAGGCTCACTATAAAGTAATTCATCCTCCCAGTAGATCAAATGCTCCTTGGACCCCAGGCCTGCGGCCTGGTCGGCAGCCTGCTGCCGCACACCAACGAGAGAAGGGCACTCCTTCTGAGCCTGGCAGAATTCCTCCCTGGAGGGACCACCTTCTTGCTGCCACTGGGACAGCTCAGGCAATTCCCCTAGTTCGGCCACCTGCTCCCCTGTAGGTTCCAGGGCATCCCCCTCTGGGTCTGCCTCCTCCTGGACCGTGGGAACAGTGGGGGCCGGGTTCCCGCGCCCTCTACCCCCTCTTCTCTTGGCAGGTTCCTGGGCCTTTGTTCCAGGCTCCAGCTCTGCTAGACCGCCCTCTCTGGCTGTCATGGCCCGGGTGGACACACAGATCCACGCAGGCAAACCCAACATCTCCAAGTGAGTCCTGTGCTCTACATCTTTCCATGGAGAGCTCTCCAGATCATTACCTAATAGACAATCTACAGGCAAGGCATCACTTACAACAACTTCCAATGTACCGGAGACTCCTCCCCACTCAAATGGAACACGTGCCAACTTGCAGTAGCGCACTGAACTGTCAGCTGCCACCACAGGACGGAGTACATTGGGAATGATCTGCTCTTCAGACACCCATTGACACCTGACAGATGTCACACTGGCCCCGGTGTCTCTCAGAGCGTCTATCTCCTTTCCATTAATGGTCACCTTCTGCCCATATTTCTTAGTGTTTAAGGGCAGCAAGGCTTCCTGGGCCATCTCTTGGTCTCCTAAAGAGACAAGGGTCATCACTGCTAACCCCTCCTCCCCACTAGAAATCAAATCCCCTCCCAAAGCTACACTGGCTAACGCCGGTGCTGGAGCACCAATGGGTGCTGGAGGTTTCTTTGGACATTTGGGGGCAATGTGCCCCACCTCCCCACATGTAAAGCAGGTAGGCGGGGGCCTGTTGTCCTGCTTGCCCTTACGGGGCCAGGACTTCTTAGACTTGGGGGGTTGAGACACCTTCTCCTGGGAACCAGTTTGGGGCCCTTTAGAAGACTCCTTTTGATTACCCGTGTCCCCCCCACTCTTCTGCTGGGGACCCTGTCCACCCTTGGCTGGGGTACTTACCACCCCCTTGTGGACCCTGGTGCTAGTCCACCGGTCCGCCTCTTTAGCAAGCTCACTG
Organism: Lissotriton vulgaris; assembly: GCF_964263255.1. Lineage (NCBI taxonomy): Eukaryota > Metazoa > Chordata > Amphibia > Caudata > Salamandridae > Lissotriton > Lissotriton vulgaris. The sequence continues at coordinate 899,198,023 of NC_141685.1, forward strand.
GGATCAGTTAACTTGCTATCCAAAAGATGCTGGCGCAGCTCGGGGACACATAAACTACTTAAGTGCTCCCTACTAATCAAGTGGCACAACCCCACATAATCAGTAACTTTGCTGCCCTTTATCCAACCTTCCAGTGCACGCGTGTACATACTCACACACTCCACCCAAGTACTTGAATCAAGCTTCTTGAAGTTCCTAAACTTCTGGCGGTACTGTTCTGCAGTGAGCCCATACCTGAGGCATAAAGCCTCCTTCATGGCGGAGTAGGATAAAGCATCCTCTGCATCTAAGGGCGCCAAAACATCCCTCCCAGAGGCCTCAAAATGCTTCCACAATCCTGCCCCCCAATTCCTCTCAGGCACTTCATTCATCTTTAGGGCTAGTTCATACGCTCTAAACCACGCATAAATATCATCACCCCTCTGATAATTCTGTACCAGATCCTTTGGTATGTATACCTTACCCGCTTGTACTGGTTGTGCGCTGCCACCATTAGAACTGGACACCCTCTCTTTATATTTGATGTCCAACTCCTTCATGCTCCTCTCATGAGCCAATTGGAGCTTCTTCTCCTCCAAAGCGAGAGCATGCCTTCTCTCCTGCGCCGCTCTCTCCTGCGCCTCTCTCTCAACTTCCAGGCGCAGTTTCTTCTCATCGGCGTCCGCTCTGAGTTTCAAAAGCTCAATCTCATGAGCCCTAGCTCTCTGATTATCCTCCAGCTCCTCTGGAGAAATAACCCTACTGGAATGGTTGCTGCCAGCCTTAGATGCTGACCGCGCTGGCAAATCACTGAGCAAAACAACATTCTCCTGTGTGCCGTCCACTTCAGTAGCTTCTTCTGAGACAACATGTTTGGCCTCCCACCAGGCCCTCAGAGCTTTCTGTAGCTCTTCCTTGTTTGCGCTGCCCTTCACTGGGCATCCAAGCTGTTTGCAGAATTGCTTCAGGAGAACCTTTCTGTAGTTGTACAACTCCTGAATTGCGAATTCCACTTCCAATTCTACTCTCACGCTTGCCGCTTTCAAAGACATGATGCTTCCTAACCTTTTCAACAAAAAGGTTTCACCAAAAAGAAAAAAATCTTGCGCAACCTGTGCTGCTAAACTAGACTAGTGATGTACAAGAGATCACTGCAGGTCAAGTGCAATTATTAGTTCAAAATCCGCACCGCTGTCCAACAATGTTAGAACTGGGGGTCTCTAGTTGGCAGAGGTAAGTACCTTAGACCAAGTAGGGACCCTTGCTTCCAGTCAGGGTGAAGGAATACACACAGTAGATAACCTCCGCTCTCCCTCTAGGTAGCTTGGCGTGAGCAGGCAGGCTTATCCCCAAGGCAATGTGGATAATAATTGCACTCAACACAACAATAATCCCCAATCCACCACAAACTGAGACCACACAGGTAAGTATATTTTTATAAAAATATATATAACTTTATCTAGTTTCAGCAAGGTAAATCAGCAGTTGCACGATAATCACTTCATTATAAAAATGATGCACTTAATCTTAATGGTGGTACGTAGTTTCAGGAAGTTCTCAGGTAAAACAAGTGTCTCAAGTCTCTGTCATCAGTTATTAAAAATAATGCCACTGATTTATAATTGAGGCGCTCTAAAAACGAGCAGTCCAAACAAATGCCAGCGTTAAAAACTATGCCCCAATGATCCCCTGGCTTCAGGGACCACAAGCTCTTCAAGCGCGTCTCACCCGGTATCCTGAGGGAGGGGGGACTTCTTTCCCCGTGCTCGCGGTGACGCGGGTCCCCCAGGGGCACCTCGCGGGGGAAGGCTCAGTACTGCTCCCGCCCGGCCGGTCTCGGGATGCTCTCCGCCCGCTCTGGATCCTTCAGAGAGCAGCGGGGAGCAGAGACGGCAGGCCAGGGGCTGGAGCACTTGCGGAGATCCCTCGGCGAGGTCAGGTCACTTCCTCCCGGGCCCGGCGGTGATCGCGGTGATTCTTCGGCTCCTTCAGCCGCCTCAGCGAAGGCAGCCAATCCCCTCGCGGCTCCTCAGGCGAGCCTCCACAGCACCCGGGAGTCAGCCAATGGCAGTGCGGCTCCCGGGCAAGTAAACAATGACGCTCCGCGACTTCGGCCAATCACGGCCCACCTCGCCGATGACGCTACGCCGCACGGGCCAATCCCGTCGCGGCGTTAGTGAGGGGGCTCGGCTCCCTCCACCAATGGAAGCGCGGCGGCTTCGTTCTTCGCCGTTTGAGCTCCGATCGGGATGGCGCTCCCCACAGAGGTTCTCTGGCCCCGGGCAGCGGCGGTGATACGGCCAGCAATTGTTTTTCAGCGCTCCTCGCGCTGCAGAGGCTCACAGGTCTCCGGTCTGCCCCACACACGTGTCGATGAACACGTCGACCTTGGCAATGCAGCAGGCTGGGTCAGCGCGACGCTCTCAAGCAGTAGAGAGCAGCCAATGCGCTAAACAGGCAAACCACACGGTTTCACGATCTCCTCGCCACACAGCAGCTTCAGGGGGGGCACAGCAGATTCTTGTAGCCTTGGGCAACCTTTATGTTCCTGGGTTGCAGACAGGGAGCCAGCTCTTCTCAGGCCCTTGGAGATTCAAGCTGTAGACACAGCATACAGCAAAGTCTTTTTAGTTCAAGCAGGCAGGGTCGCAGCACACAGCAAAGTCCCTTTTCTTCTCCTCTCCTTCAGTTGGACAGCAGGATAGGTCAGCCCTTAAAGCATACAGCAAGGCAATCTTCCATCAGCTCCTTCAGCAGTCCTTCTTCTGGCAGAGGTTCCTCTTGATTGTAGAATTTTCGAATCTAATCTTCTGTAGTAAGGGGTCCTTCCCTTATACCCCTGAACGCCTTTGAAGTCCTTTGTGCAAGGGGATCCTTGGCTCTGGAATGTTTCTGGTGTTCTTCTTCCTGACAGCCTCAGGGCCAGAGGTGACAGTGGGCCGGCAGGGGAGTTAGCCAGCACGGTGGTCAGGCAGGCACAGCCCAGCACTATCAGGCGCTTCTCTCTCCCCTCCCCCGGGCAACAGATGTCGCCTTTCACCCCTGGGCTGACTCCAACCCCCTCTGGGGCCCTGCAGCTCCTGTCACGCAGGCATTCCACACACACAGGCCCAAGCACACAGAAAGGTTTATACCAGGGGTCTCCAACCCGTCGATCGCGAGCTACTGGTAGCTCGCCGAACCCCCGTGAGTAGCTCGTGCCTTGCATCTCAATTTTGTAGCCTATCATTCTCATTTATTGTTTTTAGGCCATTTTTCATAGCTGTTACCTGCCTTCACCAAAACCGGCTGCTCTGATTGGCCTAACTGAGCCTAGCGTGGGCGGGGAAGGTCAAAGAGGATGACGCTGTAGCTGAACTGCCTCTGCACGTCACTTGTCTTTCAAATTCTGGCACCGAGGTCTTGATTGTGTGCCGGAGCAAGAAGTAGTTGGGCCGGAGTGGAGCAGCAGGTCCCTGAAAGCCTGCTTGCAGGGATGTGGCACAAGCAGTATTGAACTGCTACGAACCTGCGCTTCCTGCCTGACACAATATTGAAGCAGTAGATAATCGGTAAGCAGGTTCTCTAGACTAGAATTGCGATGTGCGCCTTTCATACTCAGCCGCTTATATATCATAGGCGCGAAAGCCCGGGAATATCTTTTTCTCCCGTTTTACAGCTCTGGACTATAAATATAGATTAGAAGCAGGGCGAGTTTCAGTTTCCTTTAAGGCAGAAAACAAACAAAGCTCTCCCCGACTGCACTCCTAAAAGGAATGTAAATTATTCCACTCTTCAGCACAGCTATGAATTTATGGATTCCAGTGTCAACTCTTTCATACCGTCTGTAGCCAGGTCACTGACAGAGCCCGGACACACTGGGCCGAACTATAAATGTGTTTGTAAAATATTCTAGTATTCAGGGAAAGTGATGTGTGTTTCCGATATTTAACACAGCAGCAGCTTGCTAACATTACTGCCAATAATATGTGACGCCGTCCCATTTCCATAGTGATATCCCGTTTCGTTCTAAATCTAAAAGAAACTTTTTTATGGATATTTCATGAAATAATAACACAGAATATCTCTACAAAATGTCTAACACTCTCACGCAGTACTCGCATTCAAAATAAATGAAAGAAAAATGATATTTAAAGCAATCGGTTTACAAATGATTAAAGGTCATTTGGGCAATGCTCTCTGCAGAACAGTTTTGACTCTATCATGAAGAGTCGGATCCCAAAGTTGATTTACAAATGCATTAATTGTGAGCTTCTGCCCTGGCCTAGTATCGGCATTGGCAAGGCAGTGTTGCAGATTTTATTTGCATATTAAATGCTGTCTAAAAAACAAATGGTGTGAAACTCTGCTTTATTAATGATTACATTTAATCATTAAAATAAAGCAGCATTTCAAACTCTTTTTTTCTCCAAATAAATAGCCTCTATCTCAGAAGTTATCCTGTTTACAAATTAAGCTATGGGGAGGTACGTACCTGCAGAGACAGAATAGCCACATAAACAACTGGATACCTCCCCATTGGCCCCGAGACTAGAGCATCTGTGACTGTTGAAATTGTATTTTTTTTCACAAACTCAGTGAAACTTGCACTTGATTGGGCAGTGTATTAAGTTGAAAAATATGTATTCTACATACAGAGAGAATAAAGTTCCATAATGAATCAAAACGGTTCAAAATTATTTAAATCTGAACCAGGATGGGACATTTTAAAACTGTTAAAAAAAAAAGGAGTATGTGTTGAGGGAGAAATAATTGAGGTTATTCATAATAAAATTGGTGTCTTTTTGGAAAACCAGTGACTGCACATCTAAGCTAGACTTAAAAAATAACATTTGGTAAGGAATATATGTTGAGGTTTAGCTTTTGCAGTGTGTGAGCAAGTTGATCAAGGATCTCAAAAGGAGGTTATAGGCATGTATCCTGCAGCACCTCATTACACTTTCCAGTAAATCTGCCATGCAAGAAAAGCTTTTGCTTCAGGTGGCTCAACCTGTAGCTGTCTGTAGTTTCAAAAGAAAGAGTGTGGTCCCTTTTGTTCAAACCACATTATGGGCTCCGAAGAAATTAGGCTTACAGTCAATGAAACTGGGCGCGGGCGGTCTCTAAAAAAAAAAATGCGCGAGGTGCTTGGCCTATAGTAGCTCACGACGATTTTCACTGATCAGAAGTAGCTCTCACTACAGAAAAGGTTGGAGACCCCTGGTTTATACAAAAGAACAGCCACTTTCTAAAAGTGCTATTCTCAACCCCAGGATCCAAAAACAACCTTCACTAAAAGATGTGTCATTTAATTCTGAGTTCAGGGATATCTTTCATTGATGTTCCATCTTGTTCCTATAGGGAGATAGGCTGGGGTCCAATGGGACCAGCCTCCCCATGTTACCCTAGGGAGCCTTACAGCCCTACAGCAGTGAGCACACAAAGTGGCTGCTGCTCTCCACCAGAGCATGTTACCTGCACTAGTACATGCTCTACCCTATCCATACACTGCACCCTGCCCAGGGGGGTACCTGGAGCCTTCCATAGGGGTGGCTGATGTGCACAGACAGGGGAGGGTTAAGCCCAGCCAGTGGGGACACTGGCCAGGCGGACATGACAGTCCACTGACTGCACACAGGCCCCGCGCTGGCAGGCCTGAGACACCATTTTAGAGCTACTCATGTGGGTGGCGCAATCTGCGCTGCAGGCCCACTAGTAGCATCTGTCATCACCAGCCCTGGCACACACAGTGCACTTTACTAGGGACTTCATGGTGATACAAATATGCCAATCAGGTATACCCAATCAATATGACAATTTACAGAGGGAGCACTTACCCTCTAACACTGTTCAGCAGTGGCAGAGGGTCCAAAGCATCTAAATCAGCAAAAACGAAATCCAGCACAGCATCAAAAATACATGAGTCAGAGGCAACAAAGATGGGGAAAAACCACACCAAGGATGTCAGGTCTAACAATACCTCTGAGAGTTACCAAATGGTTTTTCATGAAAGTGCACACCCGTGAAAGTGGGCCACTTTTTTTTGGTATTGCCCGGGCCAAATTGTGATCCCAATCCGACCCTGCTTGTATCCTCCTCCTATCCTTCCGAATCCAAATACCTGACTAACATATCCACCACTTAAAATTTACTTGCATGTTTCACTATACTAATTCAACACTAATCCTTTATGGGTCCGGGAATAGAGTGCTACTCACCGAAAAAGTGCTTTGACACCTCGTCAGGGGTAGTAAGTGTTATACAAATGCAATTAGAACACAATGCAGTGCTTTTGATTGGTAATTTTTATTTAGCAGGCTCATAAATTTCTGATAATTGGGCCGCTTATCAGCTACATAGAATATAGTAAGTTGTTCATTGTTGTTGTGAGGTAATACTGCTGCCCTAAACAACAGTGGATTACATCTATGATGGGGGCAACAAATCTAGCCAAGACAACACTGTTAGAAAATGCAAATCTATTAATGGCTTTGTATGAGCACCTTAAACATCTGCATAGCAAGAGTTTCAAGGAACTTTCCAGACTATTTCACTAAAATGTGACATCTGCTTGATTACGTGATTATGATGCCTTTTATTCAAAATAAAATGTTACTCATTTTGTCACGCGTAAGGCAGTGAAATGTCACACACCAGCATACTGACAAGATGGAAATGTCACACATAAACAAACTGGAAGCTTGGCTGCTATGCAATTAAACAGAACCAAGGTTACAACTCTGGCTACCACTTTTCAAGAGAAAAATACTGGCAATTTGTTGTTGTTTTAACAATCTGCAATGGTGCAAACATGATACTAAATAGGGCTCTAAACAAAATCATACATATTCATTGTAACATGACTTTTCTGCCTTTGTTTACTTTATTTATTAGTCAGGCATTGTTAAAGCAGCTTTAGAACAAATTTAAAAGTGCTTTCTATTGATCAGCCCTGCCAAGTAGCATGCACCAGGCATTAAACAAACGCATTTTAATGTAGTGGTCCTCATCACATGCATTATCATGCCTTTTTAGCACCTTGACCACCTGCGTGCTCTGAGCCTGGGTGAACTACAGCAGGTAGTTACCGCGGCACTGCAGCCGTATTGCAGCAGCGCAGTGTCCGAGGCTCTCACTATGAGAGTCGATGTCTGAACAGGCAGTGCTGGGGCCGAGCCGTGGCAGTGCTTCACAGGTAGCTGGCTCTGAGTCCTACACGGTCGTGCACTGCGGCAGTGTGGCTCTGGCGGAACTGAGGAGCATTCCAAGAGAGTGTGTCTGCACACTGCAGTGACTCGAGCAGAGCCCTGGGAGTCGGCCCCAGGAGCTGCAGCCTTTAAATGTATTGCCTCTCCAGTCTTTCACTGGCAGGCCAGTCATGGTCATCTCACTGCGCAGGCGGTCACTTAAAGCTGTAGTACTTTCCCCAGCACTGCCACTCCCTCCACCCACCCGAACCCTGCCGCCACACTGACAGATTTGGCTGTATAGCTACCTCTAGTTTGGACAGTACTGTCACAGTGTCATTGTGCTGCTCAACTCTGCGCAGCTCTGTGTGCCTGCTGCTGCATACAGAGGCCGTCCCATATAAATGTAATGCCCGGTTACTCACCGGTAATATTCATTACTCCGAGTCCTGGTCTCCCCGTCCCATTCCTGAGCCCTTCCCTCCCTCCCTGGTTTGGGTTTTTCTTTGGGTGATTGTCTGTTTTTTTCGTTCTGGTTTCTTTGGTATTCTCAGGATGTTACGTTTCTGCACTTCCCCCTTTATCGTCACGTGATGGTGACATCTTCCTGGGGGAAGTGCAAACAGCTCAGCTAGGCTAAGGGTTTCTGTGGAGCAGACTAGCTGCTCACTTGTAAGGAATGGGACGGGGAGACAGGACGAGGAGGTAATTAATCTTAGCAGCTGCTGTAGTGGGGTGCAGCCCAACTCACCGCTAATGTTGTCCACAAACATTTGGGAGTATATTGTACTGTAAATTTTTAAGTTGCTCAATAAACCAGAGTCACCCCTTGTGGCTCAGATTGAGGGAATCAGATGCCCTCTTTGTTTCTCTCAGTGAAGCACTTAATAAATATAAACATTTAGCTGGATCCGTGGCACCGGCAGAGACTGTGCCCTCATGTGAATCCTGATGGCTGCACCTTGCTGTTATTTTTTAGCAAAACGCTTGCCCCAATGTGTCCTGCAGTATATAATGGGCCGTCAGGGCAGGCACTGAGGTACCTTCCATTTGTGGTGCTTTGCAGCAGTTGTAAGATTTTTTTAGAGTTTCTCATTGCTGTAATGGGTGTAATTTCTGATATTTATATGTTTCCCTTGTCTTTATTGCTTGGTTTTGCTTGCGCAAAAGTGTTACTCATAGTCGTTGAGTGTCACTTGTAATTACACTGAAATTATGGAAATGTCACACAAAAGCAATCTGAATCTTTGGCAGCTATAATTTATATTTGCTTTTTGAAGTACATACAGTTAAGGGCTATAATACCAGCTTTAGACAATGTTGCTTATTTTTGTACCAACTGGGACATTAAAATACCAGTAACTGGCATGAGAAAACGGGCCAAGTGGCAACCCTAGTTACAACTCTTGGGATGCACTGACATGTAAAACCAAAGGCCAGGGCATGACCAGCCATTTCCTATTAACTAGTTAAAACGAAACCAGCTGAATTTGAATTCAAGTTTACAAAGTCATACACAACCCGATTAAAGCGTGAGTTTCCCAATTTTTTATGTGAAGAATGGCTTAATTTTAGCTTCCTTCCGTCTAATATTGCCTCTTCTTCAATAGAAGTCAATGGGGAAATATATTCTGTCTTTTTTCAAAGTCTCCCTTTTTACTGTTCTAAAATGTTGAAGTGCTGTTGTCATTTTTCATAATAAACAGATTTTACATATATAAAGTGATAGAACTTTTCTTGGTAAACCGATCGGGACTATGGCCTTGTAGGCCTCACTTCTTAGATGGCTCCACAACAGCACCCCCGGGTGATATTTGCACTCTACAAATGGCAATAACATAACATAATTACCATCTCTTGCCTACTTTAAGCCTAAGCTTTCCTGCAATGTAACCTTCAAATATGCACTCATAATATTAGAAATCTATACAAAAATGAGAGTTGGAAAAACAATATATAAACCCCACTGAAGTGGTCGTAACAAGGATTCTCACAACGCAAATTTCCAAGTAGGTAGGCAATTCTAGACCCATTTGTCTTTCGTGGTGATCTATGAAAATCATTTAGCACAATGCCTTTTTATAGGCCTTACCAAAGTACAGTAACAATTCACCCATAAAGATCTATTGGCTTTAACAAGTGCTTCTCACAATAATTGAGTCAGGTAAATTGCTTTTGTCATAACTGTTCGTAATATAAGGTATAAAGTACTGCCTACCAAACATTATAAGGATATTGCAAATCATTGAGGAGTTTATAAGGTTATGGAATTCCATTATAAATGTGTACAAAATTGCAGTTGGCAGAACAGTTGACATCCCTTCCTAAAATTGTATATTTTCCTGCAGGTCTCCAAATGCAGGGAAGGTTTCCTCTTGAAGTGACAGTAAGGATGTTTTTCCTGACAGACAAGTATGGAATGAATAGATACTCTGTTTTTGTGCATGTGGACATCCTTCAATACACGCCTCTCTAGGGAAATGACCTGGCCTGTATCACAAAAGCCTTTCTTTAATTATTTATTTAAACTGTTATCTGCTGCTGTTATTCACAGAATCCAGATGGTCACCTAGTCTCCCAAACATCAGCTCCCTTCTTAATCTGCATTCCATATGACGTGTACCCAAAGGTCGACAGAATAATAAATTATTCCAAACCTTAATTCTGACTTCTCTTCAGAGATGATGGAGACCCACGAGCCCTGGAATGCATGCTTAAAATAGGTTAATTATTATGTGGTGATTATGGTCTCTGTCACAGAGTGCTGTACATAGCAATGATGAGACACGGGGCCCATGCCCTGATAAGGGAGTGGGTGAAGTGAAGGTGTGTGCATTGCATGCAACAGGGCAGAGTACAGCCTCTTTTCAACGCAGTCTTTTTAACTGTTAAAATCAGTCATGTTTTCCATAGTAGCATCCTGAGCGTCGTTCTTGACAAGCACGCATCTTCAAGGTCCTGGCACTGATGAAATGAATGAATGATATGAAAAGGGGTTTTGTTGAGCCCGACTGCTGCCCTTAGGCGTCCAAGCGCTAAGAAAGAAGGATAATGCCTCAAGAAGCAACAGCTTGGAGAAGAGTTCAGTTGGTGAAGAGGAAGGTTTTAAGCTGTTTGTGGAAGGATAGCAGATTGGAATTTGATCCTAGATGTACAGGGAATGAATTCCACAACTTAGCAGCGTTGAACATAAAGGATCTTCCTCCTGCTCTTGACCTTTTGATCCGGGGGACTACAGCCAAAAAAGCTTGAGTAGAATGGAGTTGCCTACTGGGGCAGTAAGGGGAGAGAAGGGAAAGGTTGATCTTGGGACCGGTTCTCCTAAAGGCTTGGTGGGACACGCACAGGGCTTTAACTTTTATTCTCTCCCTAACAGGGAGCCAATGTAGGGTTCTCAGCCCGGATTCTATTGATGCTATGCGTGGAATCTGAAGCAGCGTGCGTGCAGCACAATTCTGGACCCACTAAAGTTTTTGCAACACATATTCCGGAGCCCTTTAGTAATTTGGTAAGATCAATTCCGAGTAGCAATAGCCTTTGTACTGCAGTATGCCAAGCTGTGAGCCCTGCGTTCTCATCTGTCTGTCTAACTGCACACTGGCTTGCAAGTTTGGCTGCTACAAAGTGAGGGGCATTGCAGTTGTCTCTGCCTCTTCCTATGGTTAACACTGTTCTGTTGGCTGCCATGATGCCTTCCATCCTCAGGTTGTGGTCAAGTGTGTAAAAGATTGATGAAATGATTTTTAATTCCATTGGTTGCCCATGCCAAGCTGCACTATTTTCTAGGAGAGGCTATCACACTTCAAGGTAGTGGCTGTCTTGTAAAGTGCATTGGATGGCCACTCTCTTTTCGCTTGAAGACGCAAGATTTGCCTAATTTTCACATTGCACCACCAGGCTTCCTGCCCCAGGGAAACTTTGCTGCTCTTCGTGGTGTTGGCCTTCTTTGTGCCAGTGCCATATTGAAGACTATAGTAACAAAAGAAATATCACAGATGACCTTGGAGAGAGCTGTATGTCACCAGGTGTACTCTGCATGGCATAAATAGAAGTTTCCCCTAAGTAGTATGAGAGGCAGGTCCTTTTCCACTGCACCACCAGCTGCTTCATGTGTACATTACCACACTTTCCGCGGAAGGATCTTTACATGAAGGGCTGTATGATCCAGCTTTGACTTGAAGGGCCTAGGAGCCAGCTGGGGCGCCTCTAAGAGGCTGCCAGTATTGCCATTGCACACTGATGCCTGCTCTTGTCATCATTTGTCCCCTTGAGAAGAGGTGATTCACCAGCTGAAATGGCTTCATGGAAGTTAGTGGTATGAAAGAGATCTGAAGGTGGGACAGAATCCTCTTGGCGAAGCTGGCAGTTATGCAAACTGAAAACGGAATTCCATTAGCAGGTCCGTCTATGACACAGTGACATTCGCATCTCTTGCTTCAGACTTTTCCCTCCCCCTCTACTCATCCCAAACCTGCTGCTATGATCTCCAAATAAACACTGCGCTTTGACGCCTCTCAGGGATGGTAAGCGCTATATAAATGCAATTGAGGAGAGGATGTGGTCTAAAGGCTTTGGCAATTGTTGTATCGCTCCTCGCGATAGTGTTTGGCAGAGGGCGTGCCCATGTTGTATCGCTTACGCTGAGGTAAGCCGTATGCTTCCCCCGCCTACGTGTGATAGATGGTTTGGCCTGCGTAGCGCCGAGCCCTGTTAATAAAGCTGTGTGCGCGTGCGTCTGGCGTCAGAGCCGAGACACACGAGCAGAGTTTAACATCACGCTCCGTGTGCCTGTATTCATTGTGGCCTGCGCTACATGGTCAGCACGATCTGCTTAGCTCTGCTGGCGCAATTAAGTAGGCAATCCCCAACGCGCCACCTGGTTGATCTGTGCATGCATCCATAGATGCAGAGACATTACATTGGCGACGAGGGTGCTTGGAGGTCAAGGGGCTTTTAGCGGCTGCAGCACACCGACATTACAGACAGAGTGCGCGGTGCAGAGTTTCCCAGCCCATGTGCATCCTGTGAAGGAAGAGATTCATTCTGACCAGCGTAGGCTGGGTGCTGCATGAGTGCCACGGGGGAAGGTCCCCGGCTGCGCGGTGATTATCCAGTGAAGTCCCTGACACTGGTTGATCTGTGCATGCATCCATAGATGCACAGCAGTCAACCTCAAATCTGGGGAATGGGATTCGAGAGTCGCAATGATGCTCAACATCGTGAGATTCTGGACAAATCACGTAATCTCCCCGGCCCTAATGAATGTGTCCTTGTGTAACACATCTAGTGCTCATGTAAAGCGCTCTGATACCTTCGAATCAAATTCGTCCAATATAAAAAAACTCTGAAAAAAATTATAATGATCAGACTGAGGTTTCTGAAACGTCATGCTTAACCCTAACATGGCGATCTGGTGCCTTTTATTCTATGTCAGGACAGGAGGCTCCGATTATGCTTTCTCATTTCTTTAATGAAATGCTCAGCAGCCAATAAAACAAAAACTACAAATCCCATGAACACTTGGGAATGACCATAGAGATTACACTATATAAGGTCCAAACACTAGTCCTTCTTCCTCTTTCTTTGCTGCTCCACAGCCAGTTAAGTCTCTTTACCTTTATTACATTACTTTTGCTGATATTGCTATTGTGCATATTGTTGTGTACACTTGCCTTGTATTCCGCTGCTTGTATTTTCTTGTGCGCGGTGCTTGTGTACTTTCTCTCGGCTTCGGTGCTGGTGTTTTGCGCGTCCGTTTGCGGCGTGTCTTCTTGGGAGCGTGTGTTCGCCTCCCTGCGCCTGGCCGCTTTTGTGCCCGGTTGCGTTGGTGGAGTGGGAGCAGGGGTCGTCGGCTTCTTAGGAGAGCGCGAGCGCTCTCGAGCCGGTGTTTCAGCGGCAGCAGCGTCGCGCATGCGCGCTGCTTTGTTTCCGGCTTCAGGCTGTTTCTCCTCACGCCGGTCGAGTGAAAGAACGCTTCTCACCAGCGCTCACGCCCACAGCCCTGAACTTTCGACCCCGTCTACGCCAGAGCGCAGGAAAGTGCTTTGGTTGATGTTATTGTGTGCATAGGCTCTGCCTAGAGTGATTTTTGTTGGCAGGCTTATCTCCCTCCGCGTTTGAATTGTTTACCTTGAGTTTGGTCCTTCCAACCTCTCTTTAGGCTGCTTTGGGGTTGTCACTCCCCCCTTACTTGTATCCTTGATACTCAATATCTGTTCCAGTCATCTTGTGGGCATTGAATTTCTGCACTCTGGTGCGATGGCTGATTACTATGACGCAGATGATGACTGTTTTTATAATGAAGAAGAGGATGACTCTCTTGAGTACAACCTTGTGGAGGAATTGGATAAAGGTGTACAACTTTCAGTGAATAAGGCGCTTGTAAGGGCTATTAATCCCCTGAAACGTCATTTGAATGAATATGCTGTTCAACAGGGCTGGTTACCTCCTTCCCAGAAGTCCGCCAAGTCGCCTCATAACCCACATAAATCGGACTTTCAGAGACTGGCGATGGTTTTGACTTCGGAAAAGCCCAAATCTTCTGCGTCACATTACACGGAGGAGTCAGACCATGCTCAGGCCTCTTCAGGTCAGGATTCTCCCCCTCCAAAGAAGCGTCTCCGCAAGGAGCATTTTGTTGACGCACCTGAGCGTCCTCCCCTTTTAAATTTCGAACCGGAGGACATTGTCCATCCAAATTCAACATCGTGGTTGCCCGCTCCGGCAGTGGCCGCTTATCTTGAGGCGCATGTTCGCCAACCCTTTGAGGCGCCTGTCCGGGCTAGACTTCGCTCCGAGTGCCCGAGACCGGACCTTGCGGATCACATAGCAGAGACTCCGGAGGTGGACCCGATGATGGTTACCTACCTTAAAAAATATTCAAAAGATCCTAAGAAAGGCCTAGACCATTCCTGGAGGTCTTGCCAGGATAAATTAATGGACATGCTGGGCCCCCTTTCCAAGATCCTGGATCTAGGCTTCAAAGCGAAGGAAGCTTCGGCAACTGTCAATCCTGATGAGCTCATCGAGTGGGCTCAGAGAGCTGTCTGCATGTTCGGGAATGTTAATTGCGCAATTTCTGCAGAACGGCGTAGGTCCATTCTCCTTAAATTGGATCCCAAATTGGCAGAATTGGCAACTTCAGAGGCCGGTCCGGAGGCGCAGGGCCTTCTATTTGGACAACCCTTCTTGAAGGAACTGACAAAATTTGTATCCGCCTTCAGCGGAATTGATAAAGCACAGGCGTCCTTGCGCCGGGCCATGCGTCCGGTTTTTACCAAGGCCGGACGACAATGGGGACGATCGTTCGGCCGTGGGTCGCAGCAGCAGTCCCAGAGAGGAGCCTCGCAGCAGCGTGGTGGGCAGTATGACTCTGGTTACTCCACCCGCGCCAATGTCTATCTTTCCCGTAAAGGAAAAGGTCAATACGGCAAAGGGCGATCTGGTGGACACCAAGGCCACTATCAAGATTCCGGAGCTACAGGTGAGCCTAATTCAAGCATGCGATGTGATGTTGGGGGGCAGAGTACAATTTTTCCTGAACAATTGGCGCATGATCTCCAACGATGCTTGGGTGCTAGAAACCGTTCAGGGTTTCAAGATAGAGTTCTATCACCCAATGCATCAGACCCGTCTTCCACCTCCTATGCTTTTTTCCCGTCCCTCTCAGGCTTGTCTGTCAGAAGAAATTGAGGTTCTCCTCAGCAAAGGTGCGATTGTTCCTACCGAACGCCATCCGAAGGGCTTTGTCAGCTCAGTCTTTCTGGTCGAGAAAAAAGGAGGCGGGTCTCGCCTAGTTCTCAACCTGAAAGACTTCAACAGCGGGGTGGTTTACAGACACTTCAAGATGGAGGGCATCCATCTTCTGCGGGATCTCTTTCGGGAGGGAGATTGGATGGTCCGTCTGAACCTGAAGGATGCATATCTGTCAATCCCGATTTACAGGCCCCATCGCAGATTTCTCCAGTTTCAATGGCTGGGGCGTTGGTACGAGTATCAGGTTCGTCGGCCTTTCGTCGGCACCATGGTGCTTCACGAAATTGCTGAGGCCAGTTGTAGAGCATCTTCGTTCCAGGGGAGTCAGACTGATCATATATCTGGACGACATTCTTTTTATGGCGGATTGTCCTCTCAGGCTTCTGCAACATCTGGAGTGGTCCATCACTCTCTTGCAGTCTCTAAGTTTTCTAGTAAATGTTCCGAAATCGGTTTTGGTTCCCACTCAATCTATCGATTTTCTGGGCTTTCAGATAGATTCGGTGACTTGCCAACTTCTCTTGCCCAATCAGAAGCTCCGTTACATCAGGAGAGAATTGACGTCTGTTATTTCCAAACAGACTGTGTCGTTGAGGTCGTTGGCTCGTGTGGTAGGTCTTCTAGCATCCTCCATTCAGGCAATCTTTCCGGGTCCTCTACATTACAGGGCGATGCAACGCCTGAAGATTCAGCATCTCCGGAAAGGCCTCCGCTATTCGGATCAAGTTCCTCTTTCGGAGGAAGTGCGGGGGGAGATGCAATGGTGGCTGGACCACATGGAGGCCTGGAACGGTCGAGCCCTGTTCGGTTCATCTCTGGAACTGGTGATCGAATCGGATGCCAGTCAGTGGGGTTGGGGAGCCCGTTGCGGGTCTGTCTCGACAGGGGGTCGTTGGTCTTCCCAGGAGTTGTCTCTCCACATAAATTGTCTGGAACTCCTGGCGGGTTCCTTTGCGATACGGTGTTTTTCCCCCCTACAGACGAGTTGTTGCATTCTTCTCCGAATGGACAACGTGTCCGCAGTCCGCTATGTCAACAAGCTGGGCGGGACTCGGTCCAAGATATTAGCGGAGATCGCCAAGGATTTTTGGCATTTTTGCCTACACCGGAAGTTCACGGTTATTGCAGAGTATCTTCCGGGCCGCAACAATCAGGTTGCGGATTGGCACTCCCGACATCTTCGGGATTTCAGCGACTGAAGACTTCATCCTCGAGTCTTCCGTGCCATTCTTCGGCAGTGGGGCCAGTGTCACCTGGATCTGTTTGCCTCTCGCCTCAACGCGCAACTTCCCCAGTTTTACAGCAGGAGACCGGATCCCTTAGCTCTGGCCACAGACGCTTTTCTCCAACAGTGGCCATCGACTCTTTGTTACGCGTTTCCCCCGTTTATGATGCTTCCCAGAGTGCTTGCTTACACCAAGCGGTTTCGAGCGGAGCTGATTCTGATTGCTCCCTTGTGGAAGGCTCAAGCGTGGTTCCCTGTTCTCCTGGAGATGTGTTGCGCACCTCCCCTCCTTCTTCCCCTGAAGTGGAATCGGTTGCAGGATCCTCTCGGAGACCCGCATCCCCTCATTCTTTCCGGCACTCTCCAGTTGCTGGCATGGCGAATCTCGGGGATCGTTGGTCAATCCCAGGCATTTCTAGCGACGCTGCCAAATTCATTAGTAACGCCTGGTCTCCCAATACCCACAAGCGGTATCGAGGAGCTTGGAAACGCTGGTGTGATTGGTGTGTTCAACGGGAAGTTGATCCCGTTTCAGCGGATGTCAGTCTAATCATTAATTTTTTGACTTCCTTGGCCACTTCCGGTCTGGCTTATTGGACCGTTAATAGTTTTCGTTCTGCTATTTCTGCAGGCCATGTCCACATTGATGGTAAACCTGTTGGTGAACATCATTTGCTTTCCAAACTGCTTAAAGGGATTCGTCTTGCGAAACCCCCCACACCGAAATATGTGTCTTTGTGGGATGTTTCGGTTGTCCTGAGGTTTTTGGAGGCTTGGCCTTCTAATCCTTTGTTGTCCCGTAAACAGTTGTCTGCAAAACTGACCATGTTACTGTGTCTGGTTTCTTGCAAGCGTGTTTCGGATATTCGCGCTTTAGACCTTGCGGGTCGCAGTTTCACCCCTGAGGGTGTTACTTTCACTCTCTCTAGGAGGACTAAATCCAACACTTCCTCCATAACATATCCTTCTTTTCCTGATCATCCCAATCTTTGTGCTGTCCAGTGTTTGAAGGATTATGAGGTGAGTACCGCTTCTTTGCGTGCGGACATGCAAGGTCAGTTGTTGATCGCCTTGCAGAAGCCTTTCCGTCCTGTTGCACCGGCTACTCTGGCTCGCTGGGTGCGCTGGCTCATGTCTGAGGCGGGCATTGATGTTTCTGTGTTTGGGGCACATTCTGCTAGAGGGGCAATGGCCTCAAAAGCTTATTCCATGGGTGTTACTTTATTTGACATTATGAGAGCTGCAGACTGGTCTTCAGACTCTGTTTTCAAACAGTTTTATTATAAACCAATTGTTAGTTTTGCTTCTGTTGTGGTGGACGAGCTTTGAACAAGCATAATCGGAGCCTCCTGTCCTGACATAGAATTCAAAATTTGCAAACATTTGTGACAAGAATTTTCAATTCTATTAAGGACTAGGAGGCGAGGATTATCCCACCCTTATTATGACCATGTTGCATTGTTATGTACTGTATTATATTTGCATATTGTTGCAGATCTATATTTCCTTGTTCTTTCCCCCCCTGACTTGCTTTGATTTTTTCTCCATTATTTGGATATTACGGCTCTGTATCTTTTTCAGGTTCAGATCAGAAATGATGTGGTTGATCTTCCTCGAGAGTCTCCTATGTCTCCTACTTCTCGGGCCCAGGATTCCTCCATCATCTGCTACAGGATCCTTTGGATTTCTGCAGCGTGCTTGGAACTGTTGTTGTTGCTCTACCTGGGATTGTTTTTCGATGTTGAACCGTTTCCCCAAAGAAAGAGGAAGAAGGACTAGTGTTTGGACCTTATATAGTGTAATCTCTATGGTCATTCCCAAGTGTTCATGGGATTTGTAGTTTTTGTTTTATTGGCTGCTGAGCATTTCATTAAAGAAATGAGAAAGCATAATGCTCGCCTCCTAGTCCTTAATAGAATTGAAAATTCTTGTCACAAATGTTTGCAAATTTTGAATTACTCCTGACCAGGCACTGAATCTATGTTCCTTCTGACATTAATAGGGCTGCTGTACATTATGTCCAGAGACTTTTTATTTATTTATTTTATATGTTTTATATAGCACTAGCTAGACCCTGGGGGTATCAGAGCGCTTTACATACATAAGTGTATAACATAGCATGACAGAGGGGTCCAGACTTATAAAAGCCAAACATATAAGAGAACACACGCATTTTAAGTTCAAGAAGGCTACCACCAGTTTCGCTTTGACTCGGCAGCCAACAAGCTTATTATCAAAGGGTTCGTCTGGATTAACATACTTTTTTTTTTATCAGAAAAACAAAATATAAAAGCAGCGGTCGACTTTTTTGACAATACTATTTTTCTCTTTGAACATATCAACTAAAAGTATAAATGTCGCTTATAAAAATCTCTAATCGGTGCGATGTATTTTATTTAGATTAAAGATTTCTAGCTTGTGGCGTGGTTGTTCGGTGAACAGTTGCTTGATTTGAAAGGATGCGAGACATTCCAAGATGGCCGTTCAGTTTATTATCGTCTTCCTGGGTTTCGTGATCCGCCTTTGACTCAGGGTTGACGTCATATCAACGCGCCTGAGTGCTGCACGAAACATGGCAGAGGGAAACTCAAGCTGACCTTCTCCATCCTAAGGGAGGATGATTGGGCTGAGGAGCCTAGTGGGGGTCTGCAGACAGGGATGTCGGGTAAGGGACAAGTAGTGCATAGAAGTGGGAGGAGAGAAAACGATAGTATTGGTCGAACAAGGCATTTAATGTGAACCGTATAACATTGCCATTAGTTATAATGCTCGAGACTTATCTGAATTATTTTCACGGACGTCTGTTAACAGTAGCCAGTTGTGACACCCGTGGCTTGCGTGTTGGTAAACAAAGCCCCAGTGAACATGAAGGCATGAATATAAAATAATAGTTTTAATAGCTCCTCCGTTACTTCTTACCCCCAGAAGGAAACAGGTGACTGCTGATTCTCTAAGGGTGAGAAAAGAGTTCACCCCCTTGTCTTCAGTGGTCCAAGCGTGCATCATGATGTTACTTCCGCAACCTCTTTGGTGAAATGACGTCCATGCTTATTTTGTCTGTGTTCCATATATTTTATTGGGATAATTACTAAGAATCAAACTTCAGGAGAATAAAAAATGCGCACCTTTTCATAAAACGTCCTTTAAAATCATTAAAGCGAACAACGCAAGATTAGATTAAAGTAAACACTAAAATCATTTCATAGTTTATAGAGATATTTATTGTGTCAAATTTGAAGACTTACACAAGTGTTTGTAAATTGAATGTATAAAAAGTACGATTGCTTACTGTAATTTGTGTTTTAAGATGTGCTTTTATTTCCCCTCTCCCAAACGTTTACATTTCACGATTTTGACATTAATGTAATCGCAATCTGTAATATCTTTCTGTTCATCCTGGTTTGAAGTCATCATGTCGACATTACTTTGCGCTGCTTTACTAGGTTTTTATTCAGGCTTCTACGAATGATGTTTCCTCAACCCGTTTTGTTAACGAGACATAGATTTTATACCATTTTATTTGGATGTTTTAATATACAGCTGTCTTTACTACTGCATATATTTATTTTGAATTCTGTGCTATTTTGTAAATGTTTAAACATTTTTGAGGTATGGCATTTCCTGCATTTTTAATATCCTAGCTGCTTTTGGTGTGGTACCAAATATGTACGAAACGTCTGGTTTTATGTTGCAGGAGGGTTCTCCATCACCTTCTGCTTTGCACCTGGTTTGTGATGTGACATGCTTGAGTACTGACTGGCCAACATTAATACAGGATTGACTGTTTTACGTGCTTGTTGTCCATGTGTACGGTGGAGTCAGTTTGCCATATAACTGGTATAGGGTGGCTAGCTTATAAGAAGAAAAAAACGGGACAAGCCAGACATAAAAGTAGGATATATATATCACATCAGCTGTGGCAGAACCTCTAACCTGAGCCCCACTCTGTCTTCCCACTACTGCTGCAGAATGCATGTAGCCGATTTGTTCCTGTGCTGCCTGAACAAGAGTAATTCAAGTTTGCAGGATGAATTGACCTTGTCCCAAAAAACGGGACATGTATTTAAATTAAGGAAAGCGCCAGGACACCTGGACAGTCCTTTGAAAACCAGGACTGTCCGAGGAAATCCGGGACGTCCGGTCACCATAAACTAGTACCCACTTCCCTTTACATATTGCAGTTTGCACTATTTTTGGGGGGATTGTATAAGCAAAATTCGGGAATCTTGCCCGGGGGTACCCTTTGTCTATGCAAACTGCATATACTTCTTTACTTACCTGCCAACTGTAGTATAATGTTCCCCATGTGATCTTACAGGGGGCTGGATCATGGAGACAGGGTCTTTGCACCCCTGCACTGCCCAAGGAGTCACACAGCCCTTTGAACCTCTCCACTCCCGCAAGAATGGCATCATCTGGAGCCACCCCACATATCCTGATGACTGTGGTCCAGCTGTGCAGACCGTGCATGCCTCAGCTGGTAACCTTTTCTCTGCAAGGGTTTACAGCTCACAGTGCGATAAAGGCTCTTAACCATGTTGCCGTTTGCTGCACGAAGCAACATTTTGTCATACCACTGCACTGGGTAAACTGGTATGTCTGCCTTCTTTTTGTAAACAGGTTAGGCCTTAATCCAAAATTCTTTTGTAAGAGGAGTTTGTAGTTCAAGGATGTGCAAGTAGTTCACATGCACTACGAAAGTGCATAATGGAACTCCTGACTGTTTATCTGGGATTCCACTTACATTTCTTGATTGTTGTGACACTCAAGGAGGAGAATAAAGAGCATGTTTTATTTACTAGAGAATTCGGTGCTCAATTTGATCCAGTAGTTTGCCGTGGGGTCCACCAGCCCTCATTTTTGGGGGTGGTGAGGCCCACCAGCACTTATTTTTTCTCATCAGACATTTCCTGAGAGCAATACAGTGAAAAACACATAAATGAGGATGAAGAAGGAAAAGAAGATGTACAAACCGTCACCAAGGTAGAAAGCCAGAGCCTACAATCGTGAGATAAATAAGAAGGCAACATCTTGCAGTGGATTAAAGAGGCCTTTGGTGGATTCTGGAATATGTAGCCTTGGTATTAGGCATGGGAAAATTTAATAGCACAGACCGCTCTCTTTTGAGCAGTGCTTTGGGCACCGGCATATTATGTTACAAGTTAACCACTGCTTGAGATGGGATTAAATCACACATGTTTTCAAAAAGCCTTTTGACACCCTTTTACTGTATAATCATGATAAGAGCCTTTCCGATTCCTAGGCCTCAAGCACTCTTTTGCCAGGATTTAGCTGTAATATTTGTTGATTAATCTTTTGCTATAATAATCATAATGGATTTTGGACAAAGGATAAAAGTTGGTTTCATTGCAATTTCTAACATGCAGTAAACCATTGCTGAGGCTCTCAAAAAGAATCCCCAAAATGTCCTACGTTTTTGAGGTCGAAACATACCAGACAGTGCAGCTGTCTGGTTACGAAAATAATTCTTGGGGTCTTCTGAAATCTTCCCTTGGAATGTATTCTATCCAGTGCTTACCATTGGCGTTGTGGAATGTAATTAACATTTGCTTGCTTTCTGTTTGTGGACTTTATTTGTTTCAGGCTGTCCATCATTTCTTGTCCCTCCTTTGGACTATAGCCTAGTTACCTTTGCTCCCTGTGTTCTTCCACAAGTGCTCGCTTTCCGTAAACAGGACTTTAAATTATGTTCTTATCTTGCCACATTTGCTGGGCACTCAAAGACCGGTCAAATAACAGGCTCTGTCTTTTGAGAGAGCTTGGTTTTTAGGTCTCGCCTGTCGATGCGCATGCGCATCGAGCAAGCGAGACTATAGGGGCTCATCGACTCTTTATCTAACTTGCAAGGAATCGTGGCGATTCCTTGCAGTGCCCGTGACTTTTAAGGTCAATGCGATTGCGCATTGAGCTTATGCGCATGCGCATTGACCTTAAAAGCGCGTGCGCGTGCACGTCCGTCTCCTAACAACACACACACACCCTCTCCCCCGCTCCGCCCCCTCCCGCCGTGTCGCATTTCTCTTTCTCCTCCCCCTCCCCTCTCTCCCCTCCGTCTCGTTTCACACACACCCTCTCCCCCGCTCCGCCCCCTCCCCGCCAACACCGCCTCGCGAGCTCGTCATTCCAAACCCGCCCTCCCCCACCTCCCCCCTCCTCCTCTCCTCCCCTGCCTGCCGCTAGCCTTGCCTACTCTCTCGCACCCTCCCCCAGCTCCGCCCCCTCACTACTTGTTTTCTTTGCCCTTCCTTCCTCTTTCTCTTGCTACTTTCAGTGTTTAATACTCTGCCCCTTTCTTTTTCCCGCTAATCTTCTCCCTCTCCTCTTCCGTGTGCCCCATCTCGTTCCATTCCTCTTGTCCACCCTGGCGCTTTCCTCCGTCACCACCTGCCTTCTCTCTGTGTCCTTCTCCGCTTCCGTGTCTATTTGGAGAAGGACAGACGGAGATCCCACTAGCTCGCGGTACTCCATCCGAGGACGGCGGCCGAAACGGGCTCCAACATTTCCACCAATCATGTGTACCTTCTGGCTTCTGGTAACTCTCTGTTATTCCGTCTATGACAAGAAGTTGATACCGTTTGCTGCAGTTGTGTGATAAATGCTGAGACGGGCCAAGCTCCGGTTCTGCGTGTGTTTCTCTGCCTGTTTGTGAGCGCGAAAGAATTGAGATGGTTCTATGTTCCCTGGCTGCTCTTTTCCTAAGCACCTTGAATGTCGAAACCCGACCAGTTTCCCCATGGCCCGTTGCAAATGAGCAACCGGTATTGCATTTGTTACAGACTTATTTATTTTTTTTTTTTTCCAATCATATTCCGGTTTTTGGTCGTGCCTGCCAGACATCGTAGCTTTCTGGTTGCAAAAGACTTATTGTTGGTTTGCTATGAAAATACATATCGGATTGAAGCCTGCCCGTTGGTTACCACTTGTTGGCATTCCTGTCACCCTCGTTTTTCAGCGTCTTTGTGTCCCAGCTTGTCATTTGTGTCTTTGTCCCTCTCATGAAGCCAAGTCTCTTTACCATCTCTTTTGATTGGATTTTTTGCCCCCACCCCAATTGCTTTTCAAGCACTATTTTTTTCTTTTTGGTTGAGCACTCCATGAGAGTGTACGTGTTTTCCACCTGTCTCCGTCATGTACCTCTATCCCTCTGCAGTCTTTGTAGTTATCTGTTACCTGTGTGCTTCTCCCTGCCCCGCCTCCATGTTTTTGCACACACTCTTGTGTCCTCCCCGTTGAGCTTTTGCTCGTGTGCTTCTCCCCCATCTACTCCACATTGCTTACTTGCCCCCTGCTTCTCTTTCCCACCACGGCTTTCTGTGTTTGTCACCCGGCCCTTCATGTTGCTTCCCCACCTTGCCCTCCTTTGTTGTCACTTGTTGCTTCTCTTGCCCACCCCCCATTGCTTCCCCTCACCTGCACTCTGTGTTGCCACACCAGCTCCCGCCACCTGCACTTCAAAAAATCACAAAACACTTGCATACGTATTTTCTTTTAACTTGTTGATCCAGCTCGGATCAGTAATAAAAAGAACAACGGAAAAAAAAACCTGAAACTATCTGCGTCATTTTGTAGGCATGCAAGTGTGCGGGCACAGCAACTAAATGATGCAACTGGTCACATCAAGGTATTTTTTTTTATTTAGCCATGCTGCACATTTCATGGTGCCGTTCAGCCTGGCTAAAATCCATTGACAAAGCCAATTGGTCTCCAAGGTTAGACCTATTAGCTTAGCGAATGCTTTGTATCTTGTGCTCTTAAAGGTAGAGTTGCCAGTGTATTATAGGCCATAGCTGCTGCCGATTACCAGGGCAGCCTTTCGTTCAAGTGGAGCATTATGTGATCACTACTTCTGGCCATAAATGCTAATCCATGCACTTTGTTCACAAAACACGTTTTCCCAACTCCTCTCGAGATTTCAGGCTTAGCCTCTGACAGTCATTGTCCCATGTTCCACCCTCTCCCCCACCCCAGCTCAAGAGTCCTCCTCTGGTTCATCCCACCTGTCATTCATCTACTGCCTTACATGCTTCTGCGTCGGAGGGCAACTATTTGGAATCATTTGAACAGGAATGCTTGGTTTTATCTACGTATCGTTTACATCAAAATGAGGTAAATTTGGTACCAGTTAGCCTCTCTGTTAAAAGTCTACCCTTTTTTGATGCGGTGTCTGTTAAAGTGCTGAAAACAACTGCACACCTCACCCTCACTCACCCTCAACCCCTCACCCTCACCCACCCCCAACCCCTCACCCCCTCACCCTCACTCACTCACCCTCACTCACCCTCACTCACCCTCACTCACCCTCACTCACCCTCACTCACCCTCACTCACCCTCACTCACCCTCACTCACCCTCACTCACCCTCACTCACCCTCACTCACTCACCCTCACTCACTCACCCTCACTCACTCACCCTCACTCACTCACCCTCACTCACTCACCCTCACTCACTCACCCTCACTCACTCACCCTCACTCACTCACCCTCACTCACTCACCCTCACTCACTCACCCTCACTCACCCTCACTCACTCACCCTCACTCACCCTCAACCCCAACCCCTCAATCACCCTCACTCACCCTCAACCCCTCAGCCTCACCCTCACCCACCCTCAAAAACTCACCCTCACTCACCCTCAAAAACTCACCCTCACTCACCCTCAACACCTCACCCTCACTCACCCTCAACCCCTCACCCCCTCACCCTCAACCTCGAACACTCCCCCTCAAACCTCACCCTCACTCACCCTCACTCACCCTCACTCACCCTCACTCACCCCCTCACCCTCACTCACCCTCACTCACCCTCACTCACCCTCACTCACCCTCACTCACCCTCAACCCCTCACCCTCAACCCCTCACCCTCAACCCCTCACTCACCCTCACTCACCCTCACCCTCAACACCTCAGCCTCACCCTCACTCACCCTCAACCCCTCACCCTCACTCACCCTCACTCACCCTCAACCTCATGCTAAAGATTTACAAAAAAACCCATAAACAATTCTAAAAGCACTAACTCTAATGCTGCGAGACCTATTGCAATTCTAATGCTTGTTAATTTTCTTTCACTGACTTGAAAAAGAGAGGATTTATTTGACAATCTTGCTTGGATACTGGGGATTGGAAAGGAAAGTTTTTGTTTTTTTGCACACACCAACATTTAAATGTCTATAAATGGACTGCAAATAGGAATATCTGAATTAGGGAAGCACAAATGAAGCAATTTTTTTGTAATACTGAAGTGTGGTGGAAACATATGTTTTAATATGATCAAAATAAATGAATCCACTAGGTGATGCCATTTCCACACATTATCGTTTATGTACTGTATACGTTTATCAGTAAAAATGTAAGTGCAAATGTAATGGTCATTACATTTGAAATTGAGTTGTTTGTAATGGTAGTTTGCAACCACACTACTCCACAACTCTTTGAATTGAATTGAATTGAAAATTCCATTTATATAGCGCATAACCACCCGAAGGCCTCGCAGCGCTAGGGACTGAATTCTGTGTGCAACTGCAGGGAAAGATTAATGCGCTTTTGAGAACAGATGGGTTTTCAATTCTCTCCTAAATGACATCAGGTTGCTGTTTTTCCTGAGGGACAGGGGTAGGGAGTTCCATGCCTTCGCCGCTGAGTAGGTGAAAGAGCGGCCGCCCCATCGGGCTCTCTTGATTTTTACTTTGGTTGCCAGGTGCAGTGAAGCTGAACGTAGGGTTCTAAGCGGCACATACGGCGGTATTAGAGGGTACAGTACTGCCGGGCCAGTTTGATGAAGGGATTTGTGCAGGATGCACATGGCCTTGAATAGTGATCTTGAGGCTACTGGAAGCCAGTGAAGCTCCTTTAGGGCGGTTCTCGCTGACTGCCAGCGAGGGATATTAAACAGTAGGCGGGCGGCGCAGTTTTGAGTGACCTGAAGTTTTTTTGTCACTGTTGCCGGGGCCCCAAGATATAAAACATTTCCGTAGTCCAGGCGGGAGAGAATGAGGGCCTGGACCATGACCCTCCTCGCCTGGAATGGGAGCAGAGGGAGCACTTTCCGGAGCATTTTCATTAGCCCTATGCATACCGAGGCAGTGATAGTAGCTTGGGACGAGAAGTCTAGCGCTCTGTCCAACCAGACTCCCAGACTCTTTATCTGCTCTTTAGGAGGGGGGGGAGTACCGAGACACAGAGGCCAATCATCCAGGAAGGAGGTAGGGGAGGAGTTACCAAGCACCATGATCTCGGTCTTCTCCCCATTGAGCTTGAGGTGGGAGAGTTGCATCCACCCAGCTACAGCCTCCAGACATGGACCCAAAGTGTTCGACGAACCCCCCTCGTGGTCCAAAGAGACCACGAGTTGAGTGTCGTCAGCGTAGGTGACAATCCGCACACCAAAGGGGAGAACGATCTTCTCCAGAGGCTGCATATAAACATTAAACAGCGTGGGGCTCAGGGAGGAGCCCTGAGGAACCCCACAGCTGAGAAGATGTTTTGATGATGTCACCTCGCCCTCAAATACCTGGAAGAAGCGTTCCTCCAAAAAGGAGGTCAGCCACAACAGGGCCGCGCCCGACACTCCCAAGCCACTCAAGCGATGTAATAATGTGGCATGGTTCACAGTGTCTAACGCGGCACTGAGGTCCAAGAGTATGATGGCTGTTTTACCACCTTGGTCCATTATGGCTCTCGCTGCCTCCGTGACCGCTAAAAGAGCGGTCTCAGTGCCATGTTGTGGGCGAAACCCTGTTTGAGAGACCTGAAGCAATTTGTTGGATTCCAAATATTCCCCTCCATCTAATTTACTCCACCCAATGCCCTTCCACTCTGACACTCCAGTCTGACACTCCAGTCTATAACACTTTACTCTGACATTTCACTCTGCAACAGTCAACTGTCCAACTGTCTGTCACTCTACACCATTCCGCTGTTCAACACACAACAGCACTCCACTCTGACATTTTACTTTACGCGATGCCACTCCAATCTACTCTACGGTACTCCACTCTTATCCACTCTGTGTGACTCTCCGCCACTCTACTCTAGGACACTATATGCCACTCCACTCTAGGCCACTCTAATTCACTCCATTCTGTGACTCCACTCTTCGCCACTCCATTCTACGACAGTCTATGCCAGTCTATGCCACTCTATGCCACTCCATACTGCGCCACTCTATGGCACTTTACTCTACGCTACTTGACTCTACATGACTCCACTCTGACACGCCACTCTAGAACAGTTTACTCCACTCTAGACCCCTTAGCTAAATGACACTCCACTCTATGCCACTCCATGCCTCGCCTCTCTATGACACTTTATCCCACTCCACTCAAGGCCACTTTACACCTCTCCGCTTTACTCCACACCATTCTCCTCTATGCCATTCTTTCGTCTCTACGCTACTTTAATCTATACAACTCCACTCTACACCATTTGTTATGTTATGTTATGTTATGTTATGTTATGTTATCCTGATTTATTGAGCGCACAGTTGCCCCAGCAAAGGGGCGTCCTGGCGCTAGTGCAGAACAAAACCGGACAGGAGGTGGGAAACACAACACGACGGCAACAAGAACTAAGGGGCTAAGGGGAAAAGAAAAGTTTTAACCGCCTTCCTAAAAGCCAGGAGCTCATCGATGGCACGGATGTGGACGGGCAAGGAATTCCACAGTTTGGCGGCAAGGACTCGGAAGGAGCGGCCGCCAATCCTGGATCTCTTGAAACGGGGAACAGTGGCAAGGTGGAGAACAGAAGACCGCAGAGAACGAGCTGGAACATAAGGAGAAATGAGTTGCTGCAGAATCTGAGGAGAGGAAAGCTTAAGGATTTTGAATGTCAAAATCAAAGATTTAAACTTTATTCTCTGTGCCACCGGGAGCCAATGGAGATTAAAAATGGTTCTCCTAGCTGAACAAAATTTAGGCAAACCAACCAGAGCCCTGGCGGCAGCGTTCTGGACGCGTTGGAGACGGGAGAGCTCAGCCTGATTGACTCCAAGAAAAAGAGAGCTGGCATAGTCTAATTTAGACAGAATCAAAGCTTGCACAATAAGTTGACGTGTAGGAGCGTCAAAGTATTTGAAGGTGGACCGAAGCTGACGCAAGATTCCAAAGCAAGATGCCGCGGTCTTTTTAGTGTGAGTGGAAAAGCTCAGTTGGGAGTCAAACCATACCCCGAGGTTTTTGACTTCAGTGACAGGGGTAGGGGTAGGACCGAGCTCGCGTGGCCACCAGCTGTCACCCCACAGATGAATTTGTTTCCCCACAATGAGCACCTCGGTTTTTTTAGCATTCAATTGTAGGAAATTATCATTCATCCAGTGGGCCACAGATATGAGTCCCTCACGGAACTTGGCTGCCTCGAGATCGGAAGCCCCACTAATCGCAACCGCAAGCTGCGTGTCGTCTCAACTCAACTCAACTGTAGATTTTAATCCACTCTACGCCCCTGCACACCCTCTGCCCCGCCACTCTCTGCCCCCACTCACTCCTCTGCGACTGTTAGACTTGGCTTTCGTAGCGGGTTCACCCTCAGACTTTTTGCTTTTTGGTCTCCTGTTTTGACCTTGTTTTTGTTGGTTTTAGGACTCTGTGCACTTTTCCACTGCTATTCAGTGCTAAAGTACATATGCTGTCCATGTAATTTCTGTTTATGGATTGATGTTTCCATAATTGGCTAATTTGATTCACTACTAAGTCCCTAGTACAGTGCACTGTGTGTGCGCCCAAGGCCTGTAAATCAAATGCTGCTAGTGGGCCTGCCGTACTGATTGTGCCACCCACACAAGCAGCCTTTTAAAGGGTTCTCAGGCCTTCCACTGCAGTGTCTGTGTGCAGTTTCTACTGCACTGTCGACCTGGCAAGTGCACCCACCTGCTAGGCCCTAAGGTTCCCCCTTCTCACAAAAATAGACAAACCTAAGGTAGTCCAAAGGTACCCTTGTGGGCAGGCTGCAGTGACGGAAAGGTATGACATGTACTGGTGTTTGTTACATATCCTGATAGTGAAATACTGTGCATTTCGTTTTTCATTGTTGCAAGGCTATCTGTCTCATAGGATACCATGGGAGCTGCTTTGAGATATCTCATAAGCATAACTTTTCTTTGGGACAAGATAGAGAAATGGAGTTAGGCAGCCCGAACCCAGGATTTAAAACTATATCTCTTAGTAAAGATGATTTTGATATTGTGTGTTTGAAAATACCACTTTAAGAAAGTGGGTATTTTCCTGCCTAACCATCTATGTGCCTCTGCCTGTTCTGTATTTGCTGTCTGGGGTTTAGACTGACAGGCTGGTTTGTGCATTAACACCAAACAGACACAAAGGGTGATTGAGGTGTGTCCTGACTTCCCTGGTTGACCCATAGCCAGGCTGAATAGACCTGGCTGCATTTAGAGTAGGGCGAGGAGTTGTTGATTGCACCTGAATGGACTGGGTCTGTCTTCCACAATGCTGTCTCCACCCCCAGGAGTGAGCCTGGCCTGAGCCAGGCAGAACTGGATTATGTATGCCAGTGGAACTTTGTTTGTGCCAACTTCAAAGGAAAATGTGGTATAAATATTAGTGCCTTGACCCCAAAAATTTAGATTACTGCTGGAATAAGGAACCTGCCAGGAAGAAGGGCTGGAAGAGCTGCCAGGAGGAGTACTGCTCCTTTGCTGTGGCTTTGTTGTGTTGGCCTTCAGTTGCTGCTTCTGTCTTGAGCAGGGAAAGGATTTAACTGTCCTTACTGCATGCTAAGTATCTCCAAGGTCTTGATGTAGAGCTTGCTTCCTGTTGGAAGTCTCAGGGAAATGAAAGACTTCAACATCTCCTCGGTACTGGCTTCTGGAACTGGGTGTTTCAGCTGCCACAAAGGAAAAAGGTAACGTGATGCCGTCATCGATGCTGCTGCCAGCCCTGTGACCTGAAGGCACAGCAGAGGGCATCGGCTCACTTTGCACTGCAACCCTGGTCTCACCGACCTCACCAAGCCGCTGCTTGCACCTTGACCTGTGGTCACTGCACTCCGCACCACCTCGCTTCACACCACTGCCCTGGAATCTCCGATGACTCCATCACAGGCGCCTCTGCCTGCACTGTGACCTGTTGCCACCGCTCTTGGCGAACACAGAGCACCCTCCCACTTTGCACAGCAGCCCTGGTCTCATTGGCGTTGATGCCTGCACCGCGGTTTGGGGGCACCGCGCGCAGGTTACTCGACTCACCGCAGCTTGGCCCACCGACGCCAGCTCCATCGACTCCAGATTGTCAACCGACGCACCTGCCTGCACTGTAACCTGTGGACCCTGCACACTGCATTGCCCCATCTCGCACTGCAGCCTTGGGTCAACAGACGACAGTGCTTCAGCAATGACGACGATGCTGCCTGTCCTCACCGCAACGAGCACCGCTGTGCTTCACACCGCAGCCCCGATCTCACCAACGCCGCTGGACGACTGTCACCGAGTCGCTACCTGCACCGCACAGTGCACCGCTCCGCTTCACCACAGCCCAGATGCCTGCCAAAGCCAGCCCTCCTGACTTCAAATTCAAGAAGTTCGACCTGGAACACTTTTGATTACAAGGGCCTGATTACTCCTGCACCGATGTCTAGAACCGACACCGCTCCTCTGGAGCTCACCGCAATGTCCGACACCCTGCATCTCCAAATGTACTGTTGTACGGGTCTCCCCGACATCGTAGCTGGCCTACTATACAGGCAGGAACTGTTGGATTTGTTTGTTCACAACGCCGTGACAGCCCCGGATGGAGCTATTGACTTCAATGAACTGTATATAAAGTCTATTTGTGCTTTATTGGTATTGTAGATTACTGTATGTTGGATTTTTATCGTTTTGGTTTTGTTGTACACCGATAAATATTGGATATTTTTCTAAAACTGGTTTGATGTCCTTTTATAGTGTTTTCACTGTATTGCTGTTCGTTATCTGCAAATGCTTTACACACTGCCTCTGAGATAAGCCTGACTGCTTGTGCCAAGCTACCGAGGGGGTGAGCAGAGGCTATTTTAGATGTTTAATCCCCTTATCCTGACTAGAGTGGTGTATTCTGCCTGGCTTAGGTGCATACCCTAGCCAATCTGAAACCCCATTTCTATCTACACCACTCCATGCCCCTCCACTCTGACATTCCTCTCTACAACTTTCTACTTCACTACTCCACTTTATGCCATGACACTTTATGCAGTTCCCTCTGTCACATCACTTCACTCTACTCATCTCCACTTTGATGCAACACTCCACTCTTTAACAGTTTATGCCACACCACTTCATGACATTCTTCTTCATTCCACAATCCTCCACTCTATGCCCTTTCACGCAACTCTCCTCTATGCTACCAACTTTTAGCCTTGCTAAACAGCAGGCCCGTTTGTGTACAACATGTCTAAAACACATTGGCAAAGCCAATTGCTCTTGCATAGGGAAGACCTATTGGCTTTACCAGTGCATGTTGAAAATGACGTGAGTAGCCATGCTGTCCCAGGACCATTTGCCCTATAGCCTGGAAGAGTGAACTGAGAGAGGAGTACGTTCTTACAGCATAACCCCCCTAAAAAAAGTATTTGTAATGCAATAGATCTCGCATTTACGAGAGTTTGAGCTATTGGCATTGTAAATTGCAATGACTTTTATTAATGTTTTGGTTTTTAAAACCTAAATAAAAGGCATTGCCATTCATAATGCCAATAGGTTAAAAACTCTCGCAAATGCGGGACCTATTTCAAATGCTTTTTTTTCTGTAGGGCATACAAACAGTGTGACATTTACATTGGGCTCGGCAATGATCATAGGCATTTTACCGTAACAGTCCTTATCTTAATCAACTTAACTGCTTGCAATTTCATGTTTTTTCCTAGCGCTCTTTGTTTAAATAATTTTAAGGAGCTTCATATGTAGCTTATTTTATATTTTTCGGCACTTAAATGCATTAACCAGAAAATGAAAGCCGCTTCTTTGAGTGGGGGCCCCGCACCTCGTGTCTGGAAACCCCTGTGCCTATTGTGAGCTGTGAAGATTCCACGGCTTGTCGTAACCTGTGAAAGCATATGCAGGTCATCGACACATCTCTATCTCAAGGAGGCTCACTGTTTTACAAGCTGGCTTCCGAAACCCATCCATTACCTCCTGGAACATAACAGAACATTTCCAGCCCCCTTCCAACAACCTAGCTGGCACTGGAAAGAATCAAGAAGAGACCAGATCTGAAGATCACAGACCGGCTGTAAATACAGACAAGCATGGCGCGCTAGAAATTAAAATAAGCGGCTGCCATTATTCCTCAGGAGCAACCTCCTGCGAGTGGTGTGTGCGACCGCCATTGTAAAACGGAAAGTGCATAGCGCTCTGAAGACCAAAAAAGGATGGTGGTCGCTATGCTAAAGTCTGCTTTAAAGAGGCAGTGTTGTGTCATTAAAGAAAACAGTGCTCACAAACTAGATAAAGCAGACCGTGTAACAACATAAGTAAAAAGTCCAGTCCTCATGGAAGGTTACAAATGCAGACAAGGTGGTACTACTCAACCTATTCAGGAATCAAAAGCAAGGATTTAGAAAGGACAGTAACAGGAGCCAATTGAAAAATGGGTGGAGCTTCAAGTGCATACCTAAATACAGCATGCCTCGCAGAGCAGCGCATGCGCTGCCCATGCTCGACCTAAAATACAAGCATTTGCAATGCAATAGGTCTTGAATTAACATGGTTTGAGCGATTGGTATTGTAAATAACATTGCCTTTTATTTATGTTTTGGTTTTTAAAACCTAAATAAAAGTCATTGTCATTTACAATGCCAATAGCTTAAACTTGCATAAATGTGGGACGTATTGCATTGCAAATGCTTGCTGTATGTTCTGGAAGGAGTGTGTTGTCTCTTGTGCTAGCACAAGGTCACCAATTATCTAAAAGTGTTTAGAGTCAGACCAAAATTACAGTGAAAACTCAAGTATCAGATACAAAAGCAGGGACGAGTCCAGTTCAGAACAACATTGTGCTATAAATTAACTAAAATTACAAAACTAGCATGTTGCGCTAATTTCTCAACAACCTGCCTATTTTTTCAATTCACATGAATTGAAAAAACCTCAGCCTCTTTATCTCCCCTACTCTCCCTCAGAAATCCCACCAAGATATTACACAGCCTCTTTCACAGAGGACCTGTGTAGTACCTCAAGGCAACCGACAAAGGCACTGGAAACAAGCTTTCTCTATTCCTTTCTCCAAATTAGATCCTCTGGAATAATATATGAGAAGACCATCTTTTTCGTCACTCTTGCACAACCCCAAAACGCTTCCCACATAAACCTCACCGCAAATACAGTCCTTCTAAACAAACACTACATACTTCGGTACCTCGCATGGGATACGAAGTGGTATCCAAAGGCAGCTGCAAATATACAACTGCAAAACACCACAATCAATCTAAGCAATAGGAAACATCATCGCAACTAACGTGAATTTGAGGCCAATCGTAGACCATGCGTTTCTGCGAGTGTAAACTCTGCAAAAATAAACTCGAAAAACAACACCGCCAGAAAGCAATGTTTTAGAGAAATACAGTCATGCTATTTTCTCAACAATCCACTTTACCATGACCTGGTTTGAACCACAAATAAGTACAGCCTCCAACAGCGACAACAAATGCATTAGACCTATTTTGATTTCACAAATAGTAAATATAGATAAAGTAAAACAAAAAAATCACAGAAGAAAAACATGTTTTAACTCGCACGTGAGACTTAAATCTACACAGAGCCTGACGATGCCTGGGAACACTGAGACAAAAACAAACAAAAACCTGTTTAATAACGTTAAAATAAAGTAGATCAGCATTTAGTAAGACGCTCTCCTTACGTCGTATTTCTCGTGCTTGGGACAGTCATGAGAGCGGCAGAAGCAGGGAGTTGTCCGATCGGCGTCTGCAGATCTTGTCCCAGAAGAAGAAGTAGCACTGAGAAGCAGCAGCAAGACACCCAGAATGCAGTACATTTTGTTCTCAGGCACAACTAAATAGCACGCAAACACCAGCTCGGGCTTCTATAGAGCAGCAACAAAATGCCTGTTAGTTAGTTGATCTGAGCTGAATTTATAGGTTTCCTCCTCCGATAGTTGTATAATCAGGGAAAGGGTTCTACACACTCATGCGTACCATATTTCAACAGTATAGCAAATATTGAAACATTCCATCGTATATGAGATGCGTAAGTCATATCTTGCATGAAATACGTCTGCATGTGACCTTCATGCTTTTACTGTGAGTAAAAGCTGAATCAACCCTCAGGAAACATGGCTTTTTTAAATGTGAGATTATCACCCTTGTGGTAGGCAAGGCTAGAGCCTATGCAGGAATGGAGAAAAACCTGCCACGGACCTAATTTGAAAATAGAGGAGCCGCTTGTGAGTCAGAAGCGGTCACATCAGCAGTCCGCAGTGTTACCTGCAGTAGGAGAGCAGAGAGGAAGCGGTAGCGGTTCTCGTCAGCTGAGTAGTTGGTGTATGGAAACAAAACTTGGCTCCGTCACTCCAGTCAGTGCTCGTCTTTGTGTAATCTTCAAGTAGCTGGTTGCCTTTACTCTCTGTACACCCAGTTTTAAATGATGCCCAGGCTGTTGAGAGAGAGCTGTGTGCAGGCGTCTCCAACTAGGATTCTTTGAGAAGGTGAGCGTAAGCAGGCAGCTCTAGCAAGAGGCGCTGTGCAACAAAAGAACGTTTGTTTACGCACAGCATTTGCTGAAAAATGCAAGCTCTCTAAGCAGGCGCCCCGAGGTTATGATCGTAAAACATTACAAAGCATTAACAATGCAATAGGTCTTGCAACTGCAACTTTTGGAGCTATTGGCATTGTAAATGGCAATGCCTTTTATAAAAAATTAAAAGGCAGGTTCATTTACAATAACAAGTAGAGCGCGATGTCCGTGAAACGGGCATAGCGCTCATGACTAAAGTCAATTTTTAAAAAAATGATCCAGAGCCCGGTGTCCCTGAAGCGAGCGACGCGCTCTGTATTACTTTTTTTTAAATAATAAAATAAACCGAGCACGGTGTTCCTGAAGCACGCGCTGCACTGGTTATTAAATAAAAAAAAATAATAATAAACTGAACGCAGCCCTGAAACGGGCATATTAAAGTTTGAAATAAATTTAAAAAAATGAAAATTAAATGCAAATTAGGTTAGAAAGCGGCCGCCATTACCAAAGCTGGCACCCGTGCGTGCTGTGTCCCTTAATTAAGTAAATGGTTCTCTGAACTGGTAATGAAAGCTCCCGAGTTAGGACGCAGTAAAAGAATGAGTCCTCATGGGCGGTAACAAATGAAGACTAGGCGGTAACAAGGAGAATTAACAAGCCTCATAATGAATTGGAAGCCACCATTTACCAAGGACAATGACACCAGCCAATGAAAAGTATGGACAGAGAGTGGGCAAGTCTTACACAGCATACTCTACTATTGAATGCCTCCCAAAGTGAGCAGCGCATGCGCACTGCCGCTAGGTTCGACCTAATAAGGGAACAGAAGAAATCTCCTTCACAGACTTCCTTGTTCAGAGGAAAGTTCCTGCCCTTATGGAATTTACATGCTTTGTACCTGACATACAAGACTTCTGCGTTTACCATGACAGGTTGATTACAGCTGCTTGGTACTATTTCACAATATTTTTTTGTGTCTGACTAATCGAATGCTCTTTGCTTATCTGGGGACTGTAACTTACTTCCAGACCCTCCTCGCCTCCAAAAGCGTGATGCTTTGTCTGGTCTCTTGACTGATTCTGGCTTACTTATTTTTTTGTTCAAATATCTTTATAGCTTATTTAAATAAGAAATGCATTTGAAATACAATACAATAGATTAGAATCAAGTATATAATAAATTGTACCGAAAAATTTTAAAAAGGATTTTATAGCCAAAAACAATTAGACTGGGATAAAAGGAGTAGCAAAAATATCTTTTAAAAAGTGAACCAATAAATATCATAAAATATTGCAAGTTATCAAATATTAGTTTAAATCCCAGAAGTGGGGGACAAATGAAGCAACTACGTATATCACAACATAGACATATTTAGTTGTATTGCTTAAAACAGCTGAGCGGCGAAACAAGTATAACGTACTCAGATGTATTACTATCTTGTCTATATCTTGCTAATAAAAAATAAGCAATATAAAACTCAATAAATATAAAATACCTGAACATTTGATGAAAGAAGGTAACATATCATAGGCAGATAAAGCAGGACTATAATAGCAGATAAATATCAACCTAAGCTATTATAAACCTGACCATAACGTTTATATAAATAAGATCTAAAGAGGGTAAACACAATATTTATAAGCAGACCATCATAACTATAATAGCATAAAACTTCATGTTAGATATACTTAAAAGAGCAGCATCGAAAAATTAATAAATAGATTTCGAGTTGGTGCATATAATAATATAAATCAAATAATTTATCAATCCAATGGTGATCAATAATATTAAATAGTATATACATATAAATAAATTACCACTAAAGCAGAGCACTGAAGAAAGATAAGGGATAGAATAAAAAATAGAATAAAAAGGTCGAGCATAAAATAGAGTAAACGGTAGAACGAAGATAAGAGAATAGAATATAAAATATAGGATACTTACCTATATCAGAGATTATAGGAAGAAAAGTTGATAAGACAAAGAGTAAATAGACACATACAATCATACAGATTAATAGGGATGTAATCCCCAGTATGATTGAATACAAATTGCATAGTTCTGTTATCCAAAAATAAATCGAACAATACAATAATAACACAGGAATACCAACCTATACTTATTACAGCTTTATCTATAGAGTTTACACAAATAAGATCTGAAAAGGTACAAATTATATATACCATAAATGACCACTGTAAAGCTGTCCATTAAGCAAACGTATAGCTATCATACCATTGGTGAAGAAGAGAGGTACCAGCACATGTACTAGATAAATGAAAAATATTAGTCACAGACCATGTCAATAAATACAAATCATTAGAGGCGAGAAGTATCCAGGAAGAGAGTCTGAGTCCATCTGCGATTCAGATTGATCATCCAAGAACGTGGAAAGATCTGATGGTTCATAAAAAAATCTGTGGTTGACCTTTGATCATGAGCCGGAATCTTGAGGGATCAGTGATTCTCTTGTGTTTAAGCCTTTGTGGCGGATCACCGGGTCTCAGGCAAAGTCTTGTGAGATGGATATTCTGTGACCCTCCCATTGTATCGACTTAATTTTCCTCATCTGTGCTAAAATTTGCTCTTTATGTTGATGGCTCAAAGCTTCAAAGATCAGCGGCCTTGGAGAGGACAGCGATCTTGGTTTAAAGGTTGGAACCCTGTGAGCTCGCTCTATCTTAAAGTCTTTATTGAAAGATATATTCAAGGTATTTGGGATCCAACTAAGCAATAAATCAATCACTGAAGGAGCATACGTTTCACAGTCCTCTGGTAATCCAAAAATACGAAGATTACTTCTTCGATTTCTATCGTCTTGTTCTGTGAGATCTCTCCTCAGTGAAGTAATGGATCGCTTCAAATTTTGGATGTGCTTCGCTTGTTCGTTTATTTGTAAACTTTTCACCCTACTTATACTGGTTTCCTTGTTAGAAACCCATATTGAAAGAGATTTAAGATCATTGCGAAGTGCGGCCACCTCTACCTGAAGCAAATCAGTATTAGTTTTGGTACTTTGTGCATATCATGAACAGTATTGAGTTTATGTAAAATAGCTTCCAAAGTGGAAGTAGACACAAGACTACCCTTAGCTGCTGATTCCAGAGTAGGAGATGTCTGTTTGGAGCGTTTTAAATTTAGTATTGACACCCATGCCTTCCGCCATTAGATTAGAACGTAACAACTGCCACCAGACAACCTTAAGATGGTGTAACGGAGCAGGCATGACAATGTTTGACCAGATTATAGCTCTTCAGTCGAATAGTTCAGTATGGGAAAAAGTTTCAGACTGTCGCTATTTTAAAGCTTCAATTTGTGAAAAGAAAGCATACTTGCACAATACTTGATAACAATGAACAAAGTGCTGTGTCAAGGGAAAATAATGCAGAAAACTACCTTAGGCAACATCAATTGAATACTTAGGAACTTTGATGATGAGACTCAGCATCCTCATATCGTGTTATGAGGAAAATTACACAGCCGGACCCCATTTTGGAAAATAACACAACACCTCATTTCGTGTCGCAGCCTCAAATTAAGTGGCTCGAGGGGGGGAAAGACACTTTCGGACACTCCTTAGCTGGTTCGTTGTTCTCTGGGGCTGAAGGGCAATTCGAAATCCCCTGTAACAAATGGGAATGAATCGACCATAAGGGCAATGACATGAAGCCAAGGAGAGTGTAGCCACCTCCGAAGAATGATAAGTCTCTCCCCTATATTTATAGACCCAGCGAAGTGTCGAATAAAAATAATATTGAACAGTACCCCAGGGAGTATCAAAATAGCAAATAGGCGCTTTAGTAATGAGATGCAGCTTCCATACGTCGTGTTGTGAGGAGAATACCACCGACGGTCGCCATTTTGAAAAATATTCTGACAGTCTTTTCGTATCGCAGCCTCAAAAAAGAGTGTTACGATGAAATTAAACACTCTCCGATGTTCCTTGGGTGTTCCATCGCTCACCGGAGCTGAAGGGCGATGAAAAATCACCCGTTTCTCATGCTAAATGAGTGTCCGCATCGGCAGTGTCACGAAGCTCAAAAGAAAGCAGCCATCTCCGCTGCGCGTCAAGTCACGCTCCCAACTTACATATTTTTTTAATGGTTGCCATCCACAACAAGTATACTTGATTAAAGTTGTTTTTGGTATAAAGAGAATATTATGAAATGTTACTTCCTCCTTTGGTGAACTTCCACTTTAGTTTTTCTTCTCAAACCTTTCTTCCCTTAATTTATAGCTCTGATACTTGTCCCTATCTCTCTGTAAATCCTTGGTGTAGCCTTTTTCTGGTATTTTTCTCCCTGTTGGGTTCCTTGCACTTCCCCTTCTGTGTAGAGGCAGGCAGTGGTCCCAGATCAGATGGTATGGGGATTTATTTTTGTTTCACATTTCACAGTGCATGGTTTTCGCTCTGCCTGACTAGGGCAGTAACATCTAAATTGGTTTATCTGCTTGTTCTTTTTTCGGGCTGTGTTTCTGTGTTTTATTGGGATCTATTAACCATCCAGGGTGGTGCTCTGTCTGCTGCAGAGCAGGTTAGATCTAGCTTCTTGTTGTTGACGGACTTAAATAAGAAATAGAAGCTTGACTTGAATGTGGTATGGAAAGCGTAATCATGGAAGTTCTAGTAAGGTCATATTGATCTAATTATATTTTCTCTGCATGGTGGCAAGGAAGGCTCTGGCAAAGAAAGACTACCTCTAGTTCAATAGCAGTCTTTTTCTGTATTTCCTACCCTAAAAATGTCCGTGCAATATGCTGGGAGAGTGCTGAAACACAATCCTCATAAAAAGTGAGCAGATGAATGGAAAACAATTTTGAATACTTGGGTATATTTGAAACACTAATTTCTTAATGTTTATATTTTGTAAACAGCTGCTGTCGACCCTGTCCTCGGAAACAACACTGCCACCCAACCTCAGTATACCTCCTGATACTTTAGACTCATCTTCCATTGGTAAGCGGCTTAATCAATTAGGTAGTCCCAGGAACATTTATGTTTTTCTGTTTATGATGATTGCTGGTCCTTTATTCTTTGTGCTTCAAAACGTCATGCATTTTAGAGTGTTGCAGCCCTGATACAACTTGTCATTATTTAACACAAGTGTACCTTCAATAAGGACATTAACTCGTATACCATGATTCAGTGGGGCAGTTGAAGTCATACCAGCGTTTTCCACAATTTAGCCTTCCCTTTTTCAATTGAGCCTTACGTGCTTGTTCAAAGAAGGAGATTGTTGTCGGTGACGCTGGTATGCACCTGACTGCTTCACTGAATCAGGGTATACTAGTTCATGTCCTTCCTGACATACCTGTGTGAGATAACGTCTGGTCTCGGAATATTAACAGCCATCTGTTCTGTACTACATGTATGCAGCATACTTTTTAAGATGTATGGGACAACAGCTTCTGTTGGATGTGCGATTCTTTGTGCATCAGGCCATCAAGAGGTTCCATTCCTGGTACAGGAATTTTTGCATATCGGATCTCCCTCTTTTGTGTAAGGCCAGGCTTTTGTGGTACTATTTTTCTAATGACATTTTCTCTTTTGTTCTCCATTTATTTGTGAACAAGCCCCGTGAAGGCCTCCCTCTTGTAGATTCATTCTTACAGCCTTCCTTTCTGCTTAATATTTCTGTATTTATTTCACCTTTTTGCTAAAGCACATATTCCACCACCATTTGTGTCTGCACGCTTTAGATATGAGCAACTATAATAGGGCCTACCGGCCATCTGTTGAAGACGCTGCTTCTTCGCGCAAAATGACTTGAGGTCCTGGGAAAACAACTTTGATAACCTAATCATTGCCAAGACAAGGTGTGAACAGCAGTAGTGCTTAAAAGTTGTGAAGAAAACCAGCGGTTTGTGATGTGATTACAATTAATGTTCCTTTTGTTTTGTTAGTGAAACCATCTCCAGCTGGCTCAAGTCTACCAGTCATCAGAAAATGCTGCATAAATGTTCCTTCTCACCTAAAGCCAGGGCAGGCCTGGTTGGAGTCCCTGAGGAGCTATGAGGATGAACGTTTAGGCCTGGTCGACCTCCACCCAGATGTCTTCACTGTCATGCCCAGGTTAGTCTGTAGGTTTACTGAGAGGATTGAAGATACCAGAACGGCTTAAAAGGGACACAACACACCTTTCACTTGACAGATTCACTCTGATGATTTTTCTGAAATGCAGCTGCATAGGGCTGAGGAAGTTCAAACGGAACATTCACTCATAAATATTTAATAAGACTTGGTACTAGTGTAATCTGAGAGAGGGCAAGATAATTTGGACACTGGCTACGGGCCAAGCTGTCATGGAATATTAGCAGGTGGTATGAAAGCCACACCATCATAAAAATTCAAGATGCTAATTAACTATCTAGTTGCAGATGCTTCATACAAATGCAACATCTATTCGATCGAAACTAAGTAATAGAAATTGCAGCTATAACACAAATGCAAAAAAAGCCTTATAACCCAAGTGAATGGAGAAAGTCCTTCTGCATTCAACGTAAACATTTTGTAGAGAGCATTCTCCTGCATTGACTACTTCGGCACTTCTATTGGAGTCAGCATCTAAGTGAAGCTATTTACTTTTTTCTAGTAGTTTTCTGTAAGCACCCTACATTTGTCCCACGTTGATTCTTCGTTGCCAAGATTCATAATTAGTATAAACGATGAATCCCTATGACACTAGGCTCTTTCTGCACCGGCTATGGCTCTAAATTTTGCTATTGGCATATAAATAAGATTAAAGGAAAAATAGATGTTTATATGTAACCTTTTTTCTGATGTTTAATCCCATGTTTTGCCCTTCTTCAGGATTGATGTTCTTCATCAAGTGGCAGTGTGGCAGAGAAACTTTAAGCGAATAGTAAGTTGTGTTTGTTCGATAGAATTGAGGTACCAGGATGGTGATTATTGCTCTGCTTCCTTCATCCAGTGTTCATCATAAAGAGGTATAATCGATGCCAGCAGCAAAATATTTCAGGTTAATTAGAATATCCACAGACCAGAAGCATGATCCTTCCAATTCTAGAGTTCGCACTGTTTATCATTCACGATAGGGCTTGTGAGCATGCTAAAGATGGGACAGGACAATTCAGTGTATGTGACTTCTGAGCTGCCCACACTATCCATCCTAGTAATATTAGAACTGTCTCTGACCCAGCTGTTGGATCAACTGCACCTCAACCTCCTGATGATGCAACAGCCCTCACCCTGTAAAAGGAAGAATAGTCTCCACCTGTCCAACTTAATAGCTGTGCCATTCCCTGCCTGTATAAATCTGCTCCCCTGCTGATGGAAGAACTGTGCCACATGCTTTTAAATCTCAAGAAACCTATGGATGTGTTAGCCCGAGTCATAGTTTCCTACCCTATTCCCTAAGAAGAAGTCCCCATAGTTCCAGAGCTGCTAACCCTTCTCCTGAGGATATTCCTTCCATTCCTTGCCTTGAACCCATATCTTAGTCTCTTCTCTTTGCTGGAGTTTCAGTGTTCCTTCTCTGAGCAAGGGCCTCTTCGCCCCTCTCCTGAGCTAGGCTCTTAGTTTCTCTGCGGTGTTGCCTTATGCTGGCCCTCCACTGCGTCATGTTCTCTTAAGCACTTTAACAGGTTTTTAAGCCCCTCTGTTGATTCTGATTAACCAAGATCCCCTTAGCGTCTTTACAAACAAGTCGTTCTTGAGCAGGGTTACTCCTCTGAGTCCCATCCAACCATGAAAGAGCACTTTTTGGCCACTTCAACAAAATTGCAGCCATTAACCAAAATAATTCATATACTTATGCAAGCATTCTCACTTCTTCCTCCTGGTGATAATAAGCATCGCTGTTTGATTTGATATCAAAGGGTGACAGCAGGTATTTCCACCATCCACAGTGGCACGTATTCGATTTAGGTGCTATATGAAATTTTTTCACAATTTCTGTAGCAGTTATCCAGACATATCTTTTTTGTTTTCTAGAGCCATGCGAAAACAAAGTCGAGAGCTGAGGTGCGAGGTGGGGGAAGGAAACCTTGGCAACAAAAGGGCAGTGGTCGTGCTCGTCAAGGCAGCATTCGTTCCCCTCTTTGGAGAGGCGGTAAGGAGGCTCGATCTCTGTACTTGAGTTAGTGTTTTGGCACAGTGCACCTCTGAGTGTTGATGAGAATGCAGGCACTGGATCGTATACACCAGATACTGAAGCCATATTGGGAAATCCAAACACTACCCTTCGTGTTGTATCACTCTGTTCATGAGGGTAAACAGGTAGTTTGAAAACAATGTTCGTTCTGGCCTTTGCCTCGCTGAGCAGACTACCAGCAGAAAACTACAAAGGAGAACAGTCATATAATATCAGTCTTTTATGGGTTCCTTTTTGAGTAAGCACACCGTTTCAAGAGAACTATTTAAATGTTGTGTAGGTTGTATTTGATGAATTGTACAAGTGGGAGAGCATTAAAAAAATCTAAATATCTAAAGAGTGTCAGAAGAAGCTAAGAGTGAATTACATCTGGGGACATCACAGCCTCCATGTGCATTGACCCAGAATGAGTCCATTTCTGTTCTGCTCCATTGCCCTTGTTAGATGGACAGAATGATGTAATACTGTAGCCACAGACGATAGGTGACTCCTGGTTTGCATGCGCAGGGTGGCTTGGTCATTCTTTATCATTGTATCCCAGCAATCTTAGTTGTTTAATCACTAAATAAAACCATGAACAAGAAATGTATAGTTACATTGCCTTTCACTGTTGACCACTGGTTCACGTTTTCAAAACATTTTGCTGAATTTACTTAAATATATTGCTATCCTCTAATTTGCGACGCACATTGATCGTAATTCTGTCTTTGTGACAAATTCCCAAAATGAAGAATGTCAGCCTGACAAAACTTAGTTTTGGAGAAATGTCCAATAAGTTTTAAAACAAAATTGTATTTTAAATATAAATTGTATTTTCATTTCATTCATGTTGCGCATCTCACAAGCTGAATTTCTCTTGGCACTCAAATTACGGTTTCGTTTATTATCAAACTTGACGGTACTCCACTGATTCATTTATTTTCTAAGATTCCAACTCGTGGAGTCCAGCACTTTACCGCTCTAGAACGGCTTAGACATTAATGTGTTTTTCCCCCTCTAGACAATATGTGATCTGCCATTAATGTATACATGAATGTATGATTTTCCTGTGTGGATCTACTGTAAATAATCTGGGCTGGCTGGACTGTAACTACTGTCCACTAATCAAGTTATGTTCTATCATTTGTAGTGCACACAACCATGGCTAGTGTGTCATCATAGCTCTCAAAACTGTGTAGAGAGGACACAGGCAATTAATTTTATGTTTGATGTGGTTGTATGTCATATTAAGGAAGAGCTATTACATTATATTATAATTAGGGCTCCCATTTTTCAGGTTTTACAGATAAATACAGACCGAAACGTATTTTTTTCCTGTCTGTATTTATTTTTAAATACAGAAAAATTGGTTTTCTTAGGATATTTTTTTCTACTGTCAATCACGAGTGCCAGTTCAGTAGAAGTACAGATTGAGAGGTAGTGGAGATGAAAAAAGACAATAGGTTTCCTACTTAAGCTTAATTAAGTGCAGATCTACAGTTATTTATGCTATTCTACAATGCAAGGATTTTCAGATAACGCTATTGCACTGTATACTGCTGCAACCATTTGAACATTCAAATGCAAATATACATTTATCAGTCAATTAAATATGGAAAAATACCCATTGAACCTTCATTTATACAGAAAACACAAAATAAAAATAGATAAATACATACAAAATTAGCAGAAAATAAATATGGATAAATACAGACAAAAATGTTGAACAAATAAATACCATAAAACCGGGAGCCCTAATTATAATTGTATTATTTACTTTGGATTTAATTTATTTATTAATGTTCTAA
This sequence comes from Lissotriton vulgaris, assembly GCF_964263255.1. Lineage (NCBI taxonomy): Eukaryota > Metazoa > Chordata > Amphibia > Caudata > Salamandridae > Lissotriton > Lissotriton vulgaris. The sequence goes on from NC_141685.1 coordinate 899,242,742, forward strand.
TTATTATTGTATAATCTTATCTTATATAATCTTCTCTTCTCTGACATGTTACTGCCAACCTTGTATATGATTGTGAGTAGGACTAGAGAGCATTTCATGTGGCTTTTGGTCACATTTACATTTGCATAACTGACTGATGAATGTTCTGAGTGGTGAGGCAAGCCAATTGCTTCTGTCTGAGGTCTTGTGCTGGATTGTCAATGTAGCTTGGTATTTGTTAAGGGGAATGGACTGGTTTTCACCCAATATAATTTACTGTGCAGTTACTAGTTTATTATAAGGGATAATTTTGTACATACCTGAACCAGAGTCCTTTGATAGAAGTTTAAAAGAGACAGTTTTATTGTTTAACGACATTGTTACTTACTATAAAGAAAACTAGAAAAATGTACAAAACTAGCAATGCCTCCTTTTTAAGGAAGAATCTTTGGGGCCCAAATAAGGAGTATTCTGGAGGGCATAGATCATCCTGGGTACTGTCAACATTTTGATTAATGCTGCTCTGCCTAACAGGGAGGGCAGAAAGCATCGCTAATGCTGAACTTCAACCGCAAAACGGTCTACGATAGGGGTTAGGTTCTTCTAGTAATAAGCTAGGGTTTTGTTTGTTGCATATATTCCCAAATATTTAAACCCCTTGTGGACCATCGACATGGGTACGCCTCCCTGCAGGAGGTAGTCGGGGGCCCATAATTAAGTGCATGAGAGACTTATTCCAATTAATTGTGTATCCTGAGTATTTCTATCAAATTTGGAGGCTCTGCATCAGTCTGAATGTAGCTGGGGAGTGTGGTGTCTGTAATGTAGAACAGAATATCATATGCATATAAAGAAATGTGCTCCGCCTAGGACGCTCCCATTCCCTCCCTCCCCCCAGCTAATACCATGCACCACTACCACCAACCCATATCATAAGTGGCTCGAGGGGCAGGGTGAAAATCAGTGGGGAAATTGGTCAGCCTTGTCTAGTTCCTCTATGCAGGGCAAATACTTGCAACAGCACGCCTTTTACCCTGAACCAGGCCTTTGGGCCCTGGTAGAGAAGACGGATCCACCCCATGAAGCTGGGGCCAAATCAAATCCCAACCTCCTGAACAGAGCAAACATGTAATGCCATTCAAGCGTATCAATTGCCATGGAGGCATCCATGGCCAAGACTATCGTAGATTCATTGTCGTCTGTAGGTCCCTCCATTACCGTAAAAAGCTTTCAGAGGTTGAGCCTGGTCCCCCTGTTGGGCATAAAGCCAGACTGATCTAGATGGATCAGGGATGTAATCACCTGCCTGAGTCTGTTTGCTAGCAAACTTGGCAGCGATTTTGATCTCTGCCTTCAGCAATGATATCGGTCGGTTAGACCTTCAACGGTGAGGGGGCTTACCATCCATGTAAATTGCCACTATCCGGCCTTGTTTTTGGTCAACCTGAAGTTGACCTGAGGACTTGGCCTCTTGCCACGTATTTAGTAGGGGAAACATCACTTACAACGCATTTATTACAACGCACTACCATTACAACGCAACCATTACAACGCAAACCATTACAACGCATTGCGCTGGGGGGCGCTCTAGGATAGGGAATATATTTAATTTACTATCCAACACCTTCCCTACTATCCACGGGGACTGGAGTTGGAATAGTAAATTAAATAAATCACTATCCAGCGCTTAAAAGCACTATGCGTTGTAGTGGTATGCGATGTAAAAACCGCGTTGTAACAGCAGGCGTTGTAATAGCCTACGTTGTAACGACACCAATCCATTTAGTAGTGTAGGGTCCAATCTGGTCGAAAGTCCTTTGTAAAGCTCAATGCGGAGCTTGCTAGGTCCCTTTGCCTTTCCAGAGCTGAGAGATCGAAGGGCCTGATCAATCTCACTGAGCTGGAAGTCGTCATCCAGCATTTATCTGTGTTCTCCAGCGAGCTTAGGAGTCTTAATATCATGGAGGAAAGTGAAAAGTATCAATAAATACACAGTCCAAATAATCCTTAGATCAGGTTTATTGATATGCACCTTATCCATCAGCTGTCAGGCGGCAACTGCCACTCATAGAATCACAACACAAGAACATTCCACGGCCATGGAATGTACAATTAATAAACATGGAGATAATACTACACATCCTCTTTCTTATAAATAAGACAGAACTCAAATTGAAGAGAAATAGATAAAAATATGAGAATTGCACATAAAGATAAAGTACAGCTTATAACATAATGAAATTTACACAGATAAAACATTTGGTATCCTTAACTTGTATAATCCTTAAGATATGTTGGAACCCTCTTAATACGTGAGCTAAACCTCTGATGGGTTACCCTGGCTTCATCACAAATAACAGGATTCTTCACATTGGATTCATCAGAAACTGTGTAGTTCTTTACAAGAGCAACTCGATTTAAATTCCAAATCTTACCATTTTCCAATTTAACTGAGTTTTTAAAACATTTTATAACACGCAAAGGAGCTGAATATTTTGACCAAGCCAAGGCTCCCACAGGAGCTCTGACTCTAACTAAATCACCAACTTTAAATGTACCTTCTTTCACTCTTTTCCTTTCATCATAACAAGTTTTATTCCTCAACTGAACTTTCTCCTCTCTAGCCCTCCAATCACCAATCCCATTGTTTATCAAACCTTTACCCCAACACATCCAAGCAGGGCTCAAATTCGTATTCGGAATTCTTCCTTTAAATAATTCAAAAGGAGTTCTTTTAGTTGTCATCTGTGGAGAAAATCTATGAGCCAAAATACATTTTTGCAATTCCTCCCTCCAATCCAATGAATTTACCCTTGACAGTTGCACATTCTCCTTAATCACCCGGTTGAATCTTTCCACAGTTCCATTTGTTTCTGGATGATATACAGATGATCTTTTATGTTTTACACCACAGGAGTTTAAAAATTCAGACATCATGCTCGAACAAAACTGAGGACCATTATCTGATAAAAGAGATTTCGGAAGACCTTCTCTTCTAAAAATTTCTTTTAGAAAGGATATAACACAAGAAGTCACCTCAGAAACAGAAGATACCTCCACCCACCTAGAATAAAGATCAATCAAGACTATCAGAAATGGGGTACGATGCTCACCAGCAAGGGGACCTACAATATCTATGGCAATATCTTCCCAAGGACTTGATGGAAGATTACGACAAACCATGGGAGTGGTGCGTGATATCAAAATTTTATCACTCACCCTACATTGCAAACATTCCCTAACCTCCCTTTCAATTTCCTGATCCATTCCTGGCCACCAAAATGAACATCTAATTCTCTCCTTAGTCTTAACAATCCCTAAGTGACCCTGATGCGCTTCTTCAACCAATCTTTTCCTCAAAGAACTAGGAGGAATTAACTTAGTTCCCCTCAAAAGGATACCATTCTCCACCGAAAGTTCATTTTCAACCATACGCCACACTTTACCAAACGAACTATCCCAATTAACATTACCTTTGATTTTGGCAATTACACCTACAATTTCTGAATCCTTACCAATTTCCTCTAACCACTCCTCTTCAAGTATGGCACCCGAGGTAATCTCACATACATTTACATCATTATCACATGTCTCATCCTCAAGATCAACTCCCTGAACCTCATCCACCAATCGTGACAAACAATCAGCAAACACATTTTCAACTCCAGGAATATACTCAACACCAAAATTAAACTCCTGAAGACCAATTACCCATTTACGAATCCTAGATGAAACACAATCCAAACCTTTCAACATAAAAATCTCTCTCAAAGGCTTATGATCAGTGCAGACCATGAATTTCATACCCCATAGAAAATTCTTAAACTTCCTCAACGCCCAATAAATGGCTAGTGCCTCTTTCTCTATGACAGAGTAGTTCAACTCTGCACCCCTCAGACTCCTAGAAGCACAAGCAATGAGTTTCTCTTCTCCATTCCTCCTTTGTTTCAAAACAGCACCCACACCCTTAGAACTAGCATCAGTTACAACAAAAGTCTCTTCAAAAGGTACAAATGCTTGTAAATCCGGAGCATTAAACAAATCTTTCTTAATATCACAGAATTCATTTTCACATTCATCGGTCCACTTGAATTCCTTATTCTTACCTAATAGATTCCTCAAACTACCACTTTTCCCAGCCAAATTGTTTATGAACTTTCCGTAGTATTCAACCATTCCAAGAAATGAAACCACCTCCTCCTTACTTTTCGGGGATGACAACTTCTCAATAGTGTCAACCAAATCTCTTTTAGGAGCAATACCATCAGATGAGATATGATGTCCTAAATAATTCACCTCATTTACAGAGAACTTACATTTTTCATATTTCAAGGTTAAACCAGCATTTTCCAACCTTTTCAGGACCAACCTTAAAGTCTTATCATGTTCCAGTTGATTCACACCATATATCAATAAATCATCTTGATAACATTTCACACATTTAATCCCCTTCAGTATCGAATGCATGACCCGTTGAAAGACGGACGCAGCCGACACAAGGCCAAAAGGCATACGTTTATATTTGAATGCACCCATAGGCGTTATAAAAGCTGTAAGCTCTTGTGATTCCTGTGTCAATTCTATTTGATGATAAGCTTGTGTTAGATTAAGAGTTGTAAACACTTTAGAATCACCTAAAGTTGCTAACAGTTCATCAATATTAGGTAGGGGAAATTTATCCACCACTACTTCCTTGTTTAATGATCTTAAATCACAACAGAGTCTTATCTCACCATTGGGTTTGTCAGCGACCCACAGGCGCCAACCATTCAGTCGCCTCTACTGAAGTAATAATATCCTGTTCTTGTAATTTTTTAAGTTCTTGTTCCACTTTTCCCTGAATTGCTATAGGAATTCTCCTAACCTTAGCAATCACAGGTACAGCTTCCTTTTTTATTTTTATAGAATGTTTATAACCTTTTAGACATCCTAATTCAGAACGAAAAAGTTTTGGAAATTCTTCCATAAATGCATTTGCCTTTGACTCCACCTCCTGAATCTGGACTTGAGGATCCGAGTTAGGATTCAAGACCACACCCAAAGCACGCTGATGAGGCCATCCTATCAAAGAATCTCCAACCTTTGAAACATAAATTTTACCCACAGTTATTCTTTTCCCAAATTCAATGGAAGCATCAAAATAACCCATCATAGTAATGGGTGCACCTCCATATCCACCTGGACACACATCCATTCTCCTCAGTTTGTTTTTGTTTTTAAAATACTTCTCATACATTTCCCTTGAAACGATGGTAATGCGGGCACAAGAGTCAAACTTCACCTCTATCTCTATGTCATCTATCTTTATCACACCAGTAGGATGATCCTGCTCATCTTTGACTTTTATCTGACAGATAACCTCCTTAACCTCTTTGTTAACTACCTTCCTATCCTTAGCTTTACAAAATTTAACAAAATGTCCCTTTTTACCACAACCATGACAAACAAAGTTCATGGCTGGACAAAACCTAGAATTTGCCTTATGCCCTAACTTTCCACATCTATAACAGGTAAAACCAGCTACATTAGTTTCCTCTTTACCCATCTCCTTTACGACAGGTTTCACCTCTTTAATTTGAGCTACATCAACCTTAACCTCTTCCACTTTCTCTTCAACCTTTCCTTTATCATTTTTTAATTCATTCACACATTTCAACATATGTTCCACCCTTTTTGCTATCCCAATTACCTCTTCTAAAGGAGGTTCATCTTTGAGCCACAACTCTTCTCTGATCTTATCCTCCCTACACTTCAAAACAAACTGATCTCTAATACGTTCTTCATTCACAGCACCATACTTGCAAGTAGAAGACAATTTTCTTAGAGCAGTAATATACTCTTCCACAGATTCATCCTTTCCCTGCTCACGTTTCCCAAAATGATATCTCTCCATAATGGTACTCATACGCGGTAAATAATGTTTATCTAATTGTAGTAAACACACCTCATACTCATCCAAACCCCTTTGTTCTTGTTGAGATAACTCCGGCAAATTTTCAAGCACCTCCTGCCCCTCCCCACCAAGACAATGTAAGAGTAAGGAATGTTTCCTTTCCGCACTTAAATTGGTACCACATACTTTTGCGTAATGCGCAAATATCTTCTTCCACTTACTCCATTTTACCTTTGGCTCTCCTGGATCACTTAAAAAAAATGGAGGAGTGGTCACATTCTGCATAATAAATACTAAAGTTTACAACCACCACATGTACTGAATTAAATAAAATGTTCACTTTTTTTTTATAACAATTCCTTTTGGTTTGTGAATAGAGAATAATGCAGGATTTTATTTTTAAACCATCAAAGCGACCTTTTTATAAGTAATGAATTAATCTAAGAGCAACTAAAATTTCTATAATTTTACAAATAAATAAACCCAAAATTAATTCACTCTTCTTCCACTTTCTCCAAAACGAACTTAAAGGCTCTTTCAAATGAAAAACATCATAAATCTGAAATAAACTCTTTAAGCGTCACTTTCCTTTAGCACACGAAGAGGTTTCCTGACTCTTTCACATGAAAAACATCGTAAATCTGAAATAATCTCTGTAAGCGTCACTTTCCTTTTGCACACGGAGATGTTTCCTGGCTCTTTCAAATGAAAAACGTCATAAATCTGAAATGATTCCAATTAACTTCACCTTCCTTTAGCACAGGAAGATATTTGTCAAATTACAACCTCTGCCGGTGATCTGTGTTCTTGCGCAGTCTAGAAACGACTTGAGAAAGCGTGGTCAGACTGCTATGTCACACGCACGAACCTGTTGCCATGGGAGACATCCGCCAATACCCAGAGACTGGTTCACCTACGTCACCAGTCAACAAAACAACTTGAAAGGAAAGGATCTCCTCTTCAAAGAAAAAAAAAACGGTAACTGACAAATCTTTCCTCTGCCAGAATCACACGTTTTGCTTCCACTTTATTGCCGTTTAAATGCGCAAAACCCTTCCAAGGTCATCCTGTAACTCTCGAGCAGTTTCAATTATGGAAGACGAACAGATAAAAACGTTAAACACACCTTCCCATAATGTATATTAAATTCACTGCCGCTGGGGAATATATATATAAACTCCCTTTTTAAATACACTGCCGCTGGGGAAGTGAAGATCGAGTTGCAGGAACACTCTGTTCTATTTAAAAACAGAGTTTCTTTTTTTTAAAAATAATTACACGAAGGGTTTTCCTTTCAAAATACAGCAAAGTACTTAGCTTGACGTTAAGGTGCTTCTTTCATCTTCTTTCATCCCGTCCTCGTCGCCAGTGAAAAGTATCAATAAATACACAGTCCAAATAATCCTTAGATCAGGTTTATTGATATGCACCTTATCCATCAGCTGTCAGGCGGCAACTGCCACTCATAGAATCACAACACAAGAACATTCCACGGCCATGGAATGTACAATTAATAAACATGGAGATAATACTACAGAAAGCTTGACTGTCTTGTAGCTTATATCGACCCCTCACCGAATATAGATCCATATAGTAATTTGCAAATACCTCTGCTATTGCATCTGGTTAGTTTTTTCACCCCATCATCTGTTATTTGGAGCACCCAGTTCTGGGCTTGGTCAGGCATGAGAATAATTTCCCAGCCTTTTTCCCTATGTCATATAGTTGCCTCTGGGACATTATGTAGGGTGTCCTTGTGCTCTCTTTGTCTAGGTCTCTCTATTCCCTTTGCTTTAATCTTAGTGTTCGTGTTGGCCTCAGTTTTGCTACTAGGGGCTATCTGGTCTAGGTCCACAATTTCACTCTCTAACTGTTCTAGTTTTGCCCTTGCCTTCTTTTGCTTCCCTACAATGGGGGAGTATGCATGGCCCTTGACTACTGTTTTGTAGGCTTCCCAAAGCGTCCTCTCCGAACAGACCGACACAACATTTGTTTCAAAATATATGTCAGTCGCTTGTTCCAGTGCTAACGTCACTGTGCAATCTTTCAGGTGCCATGCGTTAATGGGTTCTGGTCCCATATGGTCCCCCGAGTCCTCCTGAAGCTCTAGCCACACAGGCGAATGTTCAGATATGCCCCAGGCCAAGTGTTTGACGGCAAATTCTCTGGTCACATGAGAGCGTTGTGTGAATATGTAGTCAAGTCAAAAAAGCTACATTGTGCCTCAGACAGCAAAGTATACTGATTATCATCTGGATGACGGAGCCACCATCCGTCGGTGAGGCCAAGAGCCATTGCAAAAGTGGCAAGAGTGCTCTCAGCCCCAGACCACTGTACAGTCGAGTGTCTGTCCATGTCTTCCTACATTAACGTGTTTAGTCACCCCCATAATCAAGATGCCCACTGGCAATTGCAGTATCCAAGCACTCCATGCCAGTAAAGTCCTCCACTGGTGTCCCGGAAGATATACAGAGCAGATATTAATAGCTATGCCACTTCAGGAATCAGATTGGGTCACATGCGTTCCCTGAGGGTCCACCCAGGTCTTATGGTGTGTGAATGGGACTTTGTTTCTTAGTAGTATATCTACCCCTAGGAATCGGAAGTGAGCCCATGTGGGTGGACATCTTATAGCTACCTCTAGCCAGGGCTTTACATGAGTTACCCAGGAGATGGGTTTCCTGGAGTAGTACACTGTTGGGGTTTTGTTGCTTGATATATTGCATTATTATCCCTCTCTTCAGTCTGTCCCCCAACCCATTCACGTTCCAGTACATTATTTTAAGGCGACAATTGGAGCCTGTGGGCACCGGAGTCTCCTGCATTGTGTAAATCCTTGATCTCAGTTTGTGCGCAAACCCGTGTTCTCTGAATGAAACTCATGTAATATGACACAAGCCTGCCTGTAAACATAAACATCGAACATACCCTAAGAACAAAGTTCCCTACACCCTGCATGGTTATCTCAGAACTGCCCACCACCTTCCAACTTGAAGAGCGCCTGTCACCACAGACATGTTAGTGTAACTCTTTACTGAGGGAAAGCCCAGCCAATAATGTGCATTTGCCTACCTTACAGCGCTCAAGGCAAACCATGCAGTCATTAGTACAGTTCGAAGAGGCCAGCCACCCCCAATAGTGACACAACAGACACAGATGAATGTGCAACTGCCTACAGGCCTCCTAATTGCCATTGTTCCCAGAGTCATGCCTCGGTCGTCCTCGGTGCAGCCCCATTCCATTTTCACAGGGAAGATGGCATATTTGGCGCATAACATCTTGGTTGTTGCTCTTTTCTGCCCCCATAGTATCCTTATGTTTCTGTTTGTTGGATGCTGGGTGCCAACCCTCCAACCACTCCCAAGCCTCTTGGGGGCCAGTGAAGTGGCAGGTTTTACCTTCTGCAACAACACGCAACTTGGCCAGAAAGATCATCATGTATTTCTATTTACTGGCCCCAAGAGCCTTCTTCACCTCCGTGAAGCTCCATCTTTGTTGCTGGACTTTGAGTGTAAAGTCTGGATAGAGACTGACTGTAGTGTTCTAGAATTTCAAAAGTGGTTTCTGACGAACCACCTGGAGGATAACCTCGCAGTCTCTATAGTTAAAAATAAGTGTGATTATTGTTCTCAGGGGTACACTTGGTCTGGGCAACGCACCCGCTCCATATTGGCTCTCTCCATGGCAAATAATTTTGATAGGCATTGAGGCTGCAAGGTGTTAAGGATGAAATAAATGTTCAACAAAAAGATCTACACTGGGGCACTTTGCCTTCTTCGGCACTCCCCCCAGGCGCAGGTTGTTTCACTTCGTCCTCACCTCCATGGCATCCAGCTTGGCTTGTAGTGGGACATTGTCTTTGCAGGCGATCCACCTGTTTCCGGAGATTAACAGTGGAGTCCTCGATCTCTGTCACTTGGTTTCGAGGTTAGTGAACCCTGAGGTGTTAACTTTAGTCTGCAATAGGGACATTTCCACCACAAAGGAGTCTGTTTTAGGTTTCAGGGTTCCCTTTATCCCCTAGACGGCTGTCATTGTTTCTTTGAGTGTGTTCTTCGGTATAGCAGGTTTGGAATCTGAATTGGGGCCCGAGGAGCGTCTCTCTGGTTCACGTAAGTAAGCAACCGGGATCGCAAACTTGTCCATTTTATTCAACAGAATAAAGTGGACAAGTATTCGATCCCAGTTGCATACTTGCGTGAACCAGAGAGACACTTCCCGGGCTCCAATTTCAAAATCTTCTCATGGGCCTGGTGGTCGCGTGCGAAGCAACGTTAGTCACTGCTATTTGGTGTTTTGGGGGGGGGGGGTTGTGCAGCTTTTTGGTATTCATGCGTTCACTGGCACCACGGCACAGGCTCACAGCCCAGTCAATCATGTGGCCCTTCTGGCTCTAAGGGCAGGCTTTACCGTCCACCATGCAATCTTTTAGGGGGCCCACCGTCTCTCTTCCAAATCGATGAGGGTCATATCCTACGACGTGGCACATCCCCTGTTTGCCACAGCGGGATGGCCGCCGTTGCAATGTCAGCCACAGCTCCCCCGGGGTTGGCGCCGGAGCTGGATCTTCACCACGAGGTCAGACCTAGTCAGCTCGTTACGCATGGTCAATGTCTTCACACCGACTGTTAGGCAACACTCAGATGGTTAGGGGGGCCCCCTTGGGTAGAAATACAGTCAAAGCACTTACCACTTCCCTGGGGGGCGCCTCTGCCCCACCTTCCTTCATGTCAGGTCTAATTGTTCCGAGCCATCCCTCCCTTGGGCCACAGTATGTCCCCGCGGCCGGTGCCGCACTCACCACCCCGCCGACAAAGCACAGAAGTCCACCAGTGTGGTCCATTCTTGTTCAGCAGTCTCGAGTAATCCTTTCCTCCTCACAACCAATGAGTCTGAGTCCAAAGGCTGCCGGCACCCCTCTCGGCCACCAAGCTCCCTGCCAGTTTGGACACGGCCATCGTCCAGGCCACCCTGAAGTCTCTCCTGGCTATTGCGGCATGGATTCACGTCAGTGAAACTTCAGAAGTGTGTCTTCGTGTAGCTAGGTACTGCTGCAGCAGTGCCCTGTGTTGATGAGCGGGAGCAATGCTGGATGCCAGTCAGATTGTCGGACGATTATACTGCGGGGTCTGTGTTCCTTTAGAGATCACCCACCATGCTTGGCTGCAAGCCATGCTGCCTCTAAAGTTCTACTTATACCCTTAAAATATAATATACACAACACCTTCAAATTATCATAACTCCTGCACCTCCAAGCACAGTGTATTGAATTCAGTAGCTACACGATATTAAATATAACTCCCCTCTCTACTATGCATTCTGTTCTCACAATTGATGTGATTTGTGAGGTCATAAGTGTTGTTGTAAACTCTATTATTTTAGATACTATAAGTGATACAAGTATAAAAGGGTATAAGCATTGCACAGGGTAAGCGCGAGTTCTAGTTAATATTGTGTGGCTACTGAGTTCACAGGCCTCAATAAAAACATGCATGTCTAGTGACTAGTGAGTACTCCACCTAACTGTAATGTACTTGACCCGTAATTTGCTCTTAAATTGTGTGATCTTAGCAAATATTTTCTTTTAGAGAGCCACCTTTTTCTTCATTATCACATAAGAGAGCACCTTCAAGTATGCAGGTTCATATGCTGTACAAAAAACTATTTTGTTTGATTTAATAGACTAAACTTTTGCTCCGTGTTTAATAAGAATTTATCCTATATAAAGGGTACAAATAACCCCTGACGTGCCTCTTAGTTCACTAATAGCATTGTCATCAGGCCAGAGGCAGGAATGTTTCTCAGCTCAAGTTTTAAAAACTCACTTTTAATGAATGTATTACTAAAGCACGATTTGGTAGCGCACTGTCATTTACAAACAGCATATTTTACATTAAAACGGGTACAAGCGTTCCCACTTACAAGCAGTTTTACTGATAAAACTATATAGCATATAAAACAATCTGTGGAAATTGGGTGTCTGAAAAATGTTCATCATTTGAACGTATTTCATTCCATTAAAACTTCTTTCTTCACAAATAATTACAAAAAAGTGCTTTCATAACTACTAAAATATATAAATACAGTGTTTGAACAGTTCATTTACAAGCTATTTAAATTTTGTGTGTTAGACAAAAACCTGGCATCATACATCCTTTCATTTCAAACCATTTGTACAGAACAGTTGTCAAACAGTTCACTTTACAAAATCCTCAACTGTTGCTTCTTATTTCATCCTGAAGATTGTGTTTACTTTTTTTTTTCTCGGACTGCAAATTGTAAGACAGGTCGACATTTAACCTCGATCTCTGAATACAAAGCAAATGTGACAAGATAAAAGCAAAATTTAAAGGCACCTTTATTGCTTGTTCACTTTTTGAGAAAACAGAACACCTGTTCTTTATGAGCTAGCATAAACGGGCAAGTATGTTGCTAAAAAAGCTTGCCCTGATAAAATCGGCCTCGCTAAAGCCAGTGTGCGAGTAGATTTCTCAAGGCCTGGTTCAATACACTGTGTCTGGACGTGTGCAAGGTATAATAACTTGAAGCTGTTGCATAAATTGTAATTTAAAGGTATACGTATACCTTTAGAATGTATAATTTTTATGTAGCTTAAGTTTGGTTGTATTTAAAGATTAAATAAAGTTAAAGTAATTTAAAGGTGGTATATAATTGTAGATATAAGGTGTAACTAACTTTAGACTTTGTAATGTTTGTATAGTTTGGTTTATATAGAAAGAATAACGTTTCCCTTTTTCATTGAAATGTAATCTGGGTTTTTTTCTCAAGTAAAAATGTTTTTCAAATCGTAGAGTTTAGTGTCATCGAGTGGAGTGTTGTACTGTAGAGTGGAGGAGAGTGTCACACAGTGTTGTGTCACAGAGTGTAGTTTTGTAGAGTAGAATAGTGAAGTTTGGTACAGTGGAATAGTGTACAGTGGAGTGGTGTAGAATGGTGTGGCGTAGAGTGCAATAGATACAGTGGAGTGAGGTACAGTAACGTGGAATAGCTTTGAGTGGTGTAGAGTGGAGTTCCGTGACTTACAGTGGAATAGCTTAGACTGGTTGTGTGGAGTAGAGTAGCATGGAGTGTAATAGCATGTAGTTGTGTGGAGCGTAGTGGTGTGGAGTTCGTAAAGTGGAATATTATGGAGTGGTGTAGACCGGAGTGGCGATCACTGACGTGTGTAGAGGGCAGTGGCCATAGAGTAGAGTGTTGTGGAGTGGGGTACAGTGGAGTGGCATAGTGTGGATCGGTGTTGAGTGGAATAGCTTAGAGTTTAGTGGTGTAAAGTGGAGTGGAGTAGCATTGAGTTTGGTGGTGTACAGTTGAATGGGTAGGGTGTAGTGGCATACAGTGAAATAGCATGAAGTGGCATAGAGTGGAGTGGAGTATAGTGGAATAGCACACACTGAAGTGTTCAAGAGTGGAATGGCGTGCAGTGGAAAGGCTTACAGTGGAAAGGCTTACAGTGGAAAGGCTTACAGTGGAATTGCGTACAGTGGAATAGTGTAGAGAGGAGTTGCGTACAGTGGAATAATATAGAGTAGTGTACATTGGAGTGGCATAGAGTGGAATAATATAGGGTTGAGTTGCGTACAGTCGAATAGCATAGAGTATGGAGGTGTAAAATGGCGTAGCGTAGAGTGGAGAGTTGGGGAGTTGGATATAGTGTAGTGGCGTACAGTGTTATAGTGTGGAATGGCATTGAGGGGAATAGCATAGAGTTTAGTGGCATAGAGTGGAGTGGCATGTAGTGGAGTAAAGTGGAGTGGTGAAGAGTGGAATTGCATTAAGTGTGGGTGATGTGGAGTGGGTAGAGAGGAGTGGCATACAGTGGATTAGCGTGGAGTGTGGTACAGCGGAATAGCGCACAGGTGGCGCAAACTGGAGTGTTTTAGAGTGAAGAAGCGTACAGTGGAGTAGCATACAGTGGAATAGCATAGAGGGGTGTACATTGGAGTGGCATAGACTAGAGTGTTGTACAGTGGAGTGGTGTGGCATAGAGTGGAATAGTATAGAGTGGGGTTGCGTACAGTCGAATAGCAAAGAGTGTAGTGGCTTGGAGTGGCATATAATGGAGTGCTGTACAGGGAAAGAGTGTACAGTGGAGTACCGTTCACTGGAGTCGCTTACAGTGGAGTGGCGTAGAGTGTAGTGGCATACAGTGTAATAGTGTAGAGTGGAGTGCTGTAGAGTAGACTAGCATAGACCGGAGGGGCGTAATTTGGAATGGTTTAGACTGGAGTGGTGTACTGTGGAGAGAAACAGAGTGGAATAGCCTACAGTGTAGTGGCGTAAAGTAGAGTGGAACAACTTTGAGTTTAGTGTTGTAGAGTGCAGCTGCTTACAGTGGCTTGGAGTGCAGTAGTTTAAATACATAGAGTGAAAGCAATTGAACGGATATAGATGTAATGTGGCATAAATATAGATTATGGGTTGTAAATGGAAATATTTTGTAGTACGTGTAAATAGTTTAAGTAGTGGTACACCTATAAGTGTGAAAATACATAGTTAGATATTGTGCCTTAGTAACGTTGCAGTACATGCCGATGACAAGGCAGTATATGCTACTAGGCTAAAGGCTGTGTTTACAAAACGTAAAAGGCAGCCATGAAGTTTTTAGCACACTTTGGCTGTGTTCTGGGTTAGAGCCTTAGATATAGGTAATTCGTAGATTTGGGTGTTGTTCCCTACCTATTACTACTTTATTAAAGCGATAATATATAGTGAAATGTATTTATATTTTTCAATATATTTTTTATTACATTTGCGTGTTTCTCCCATATTAGTTGTGGGTGGCAGACACATTGAATATACTCTGACACAAAACAGGGGACTGTCACTCGATACAAGTCTACTGGGACTTGTGACCAGACTCAAAGCACTATAGTAGGAATGCAGGTTTGCCGACTTAGCTCTGCCTGTAGCAAAGTGCTGGTAGCCATGTCCTGGAAATCAATTAATGCCACTGGCAGAAACATTTGGCTTAAGTATAATATAGGTGTGCAGCCTTGGAATGGAAGCCTGACGACAACTCAAGAATGGAGGCATGTAATGATGACTGTGTGAGACTCTTTAGTTCTGGAGCTAGACAGACTTGTAGAATATAAGTAACCTTAGATGATCTACCTGAAGGGATCGAGATGGAATGTATTTAACTATAACATTCCTCCACTAGTTAAGTACTGGAATAATCTTTATCTTCAACAGTTTTAACCTTCTTGTTCTCAGATCTTTCCCAAAACCTGTCCAAACATAAGATGATCCCAACAGACCAGAATTCAAAAACTTCAATTGCTTGCCTTGTAATGTTCTTCACTTCTTTTGTTCCACCATCCCTTGTCTCTCAGGGAAACAGAATCGTTTGTCACGATTTAGGCTGGTCCTTTAAATTTAGATTCCTTTATTAACCTTCAGTTTCCCAAAAATCACACCATCGCATATCCCCAAGTGGATGAACTTTAGTGGTGTTCTGCTGATCACACTATTGCTTTAATATGCTGCAATATTGTTCTTCATAATTCATAACAACTTTGACTTTTGACCTGCCCCAACACCCTGCTTATTATTTATGCACCCAGTAACCAACCTGGTTCAGGCTTCACAACCTCTCACAAAATAAAAAGAGCTACCCTCAATGGTGTAATGTGGTATGTTTAAATAAGACCATTCAGTATCTTTTCATTATGACCTAAGGTTTAAAGCGGAAGTCATGGCAGTTTGAATGCCTTCCTTTTAAAAACGGTTAGTCCTTTGGACTAGGTCATTGGAAGGACTGTGCAAAGCAATGCTTAAATGTTTAATCCATAATACTTAAAACAAAAAAACCCTAATTTTCGGACTCAAAATAGGTTCCATTGACCAATACTCTTACCCCTCGCCTATATTTCTTTCTCTCGTCACAAATTTAATGTGAATGTTACACTAGTGCAACTCTGAAAAACACTGTACCAATCTAGCTGAGACTTTACTTATTTCTCTCCCATTTATCATGTGAGTCAGTGACTTGCGATCAGTATAAAGATCAAATTGTGAATCCCACAGTTTTCAGTCAGTGGACTGCCCAAGCACATGCCAGTGCCTCCCCAGATAAACAACCCTCTCGTACCCAACACATCTCTCAATGACTTCACTATAGTGGCATATCGTAAAATAAACTTCACATAGTATTTACTCAGTCCTAAAAAATGACCTTGTGTTTCTTTAGCCATTGATAGCGGAGTATTTTTGATAGCTTCTAGAAATTTTATTTTATGATTGATACTGCCCATTACTGTAATTAATCTACAGTTTCTGCCATGAACTTGAATGTTTCCCTTATCATTAAGTTATTTTCTTTTAGTATTGTTACTATTCAGGACAGCCTCACGTTGAGTTTGAAACTCATGTCAGTGCAGACCAGTATATAATCCTCTTTTTTGAAAAACACGTCCATTAACTTTTGAAACATCCTGGCAGCTGAGGCTAACCACAAAGGTAATCTCAAGAACTTGGATGCATCAAATGATGGGACAAAAGTGGTAAGATTTTGAGATTCAGAAGATAATTTTGCTCGATGGTATGCAGATTTCCAATCTATAAATGAAAAACACTTGGCAGTGCCTAATGCTGCTAACATCTCATATATTCTAAGTAGATGATTAAAATCTTCTTGTCTAAAGATGCAAATCCACTCAGCCTGATCTCCTCCAACTTTTTGCGTGCAGTGACTACAGTAGAAACCAATTCTGATAAATTTGTAGGAATAATGACGTTTTTGTTACACAGTGGACCAAGTTGTTTTTTTTAAGATTATGATGCACACTACAGGGTGCTGGTCTCAATTTGGGGACTACTCTGATAGCAGTGGTTTTCAATATAATGTGATCTTCAAATCATCATCCACATTTAAACACTTTTCATGCCCAACTGGAGATTTAGAAAATTCGCACAAACCTGCTGGACAAGAACCACCCAGTTTCAAATTATTAATAAATCTACTTGATCCTGCCACCCCGTGATACTTCTGCTGTTACCTGGTATGTTAACGTTTTTCTCCCACTCATCCTGCCTAAAACTCCAGTGCAGCATTGAGATAACCAATATTTCTAAGTCACCAAAAGCCTTATAGCTGACATTAGATTTAATTAAAACTTGCCTTTCCAAAACTTGGTGAATATGGCATTAGGGAAGACATTTTGGGTGATCCAGAATCATCAATAACGTTAAATTCCACTTGGCCAGTACGCACCCAACACAATAGTCCTCCTTTGATCTTTGGTTTTATTACCTTTTTTTCCACAGTTAAAATTAAATTATTAAACCATCATCTTTTGTGCTAAATTATTCAGAACTGTATCAGTATTATGATTAAAAATAACTCTTACGCATACTATAATGATGCCCGATTTTCTTGCACTTTTTATAGCTCTAGGCCTTCGCTGGACAATCACCACTGTTTTGGGTTTTTTGAGCAACATAATGGAACACACAGGGTCCCCTTTTTGCTAAACTGTTTATAATATCCCCTTGTCCTTACTTTCTTCTGTGCACACCGATCCGCTCTCCTCAGGTACTGCGAGTCTTTTCTTTTCGAAGCAATTGGCAATGGCCAACACTTCTAGTGTTGGGTCAGGGTAACTTAACAAATTTTCTTGTATTTGAGCAATAGCTAAACTCAAATGAGTCTCTCCAGTATAAATAATTATATTTTTCAGAGTGGCACGTTGATGCTAACGTGGTGGGTATTTCACTATTATCATGTACTTTTTTAGTTTTAAAGAAATGGCTCTTTCTAAAATGTTACTTGGTTCCTCAGTAAAATCTGTTTCCAACCTTTCCACTAATGCTCAGTACATATACTACACGGCAAATCCACTACTCAGTAAGTTATAATAATCTAAATGCCCATTATCCCCAAAGTGGTTGAACAGCGCTGTTTTTGTTGTTGTTTTTTTTAAATTTTTCTGCATCAGTTTTTTATTTTATTTTGTGACTAAATAATTTGCAAAAGATCTAACCCACTGTATCCATTTCAATATTAGTTCCCCTGGTTCTGACAAAACCGAGTAGTTTGGTTAATACTTTGTGATGACACCTTATTGTGTCCCTGAACGATGAAAGTAACATGTGGCTACTGCGATAGGATCTTTGTATAGGTTAATAGTGGTAACTCAAGTATCCTGTGATTCTGAGATGATGGGTTCAAATGATCGGCTTAATATATAGCTGTAAAAAATACACCGGATGCTGCAGAATGCTGTGTAAGTTCAGATAAAGCTGAAAGTGTATCTCACAAACACACATTTTAAAAGTGCGTGACGGCAATCATCCACTCACCGTTTCTCCCACCTTCATAGGGTCTGTCAAGTTGACAGTACACACACTCATTGGTTCATATTTAACCAGTACAGATTAAATCAGAAGTTGATAGCTGAGGTAATGAAATGGAAGCCTACTGTCTGAAAGAGAAAAGAAGATTCTCTCGAGACTGGCCCGGAGCTCACTGCTTGGATCACAGCAACTGTTTGGAAGATGTTGAACACTATGATGATACTCGTGTCTTGGTATTCAAGTGATGAGGACTTATGCATTGTACCTTAGATAAGATTTACAGGTGGGAGAAATCTACTTTTCTGCCATTTAATGAAGCAACAAATAAGTATTTGCCCTTTTTGCTGCTTTAATTTTTTTGTATATTTGTGCATATAAATGAAACTTCTAAAACGTGAAAGAATAAAAAAACATTGTGAGAGTTGCATGTGATTAGTAAATCAGCATTTATTACAACACGTCTGTTTATAAAAAAAAAGGCAGGTATATATAAAAACTGTTTCACAAACTGTATCAATCTTTAACTTTTAACATGAAGTGTACAGCTAATATTTAGTGTTCACAGAATTTAACATAGATTGTCTGCAGCTTCATTTTGAACCTAATAAATGCACTGGCTGCTGGCAGTGTTAAAGAAGCTGAAAAAACAGGGCAATGAGGATTCAGGTATGAAAATTTAAGTTAGAGACAGTTTGTTGTAGCTTCAAACTGTGGGACCGTGGCTGACATCTTAGCATTCGCTCTGTGGCTATAATCATAGCTTAACAAAATAGAAAATACATCCCAGATGCGGATCATTGATTGCGCACACACAATCTTCTGTAATTCAGTGTTATTATAATCATTGCCTCCGCCCTTCCCAGCGCCTTGCAGCCGTGTCCGAGGTTTGTAATTAAACAGATTTCTATTTTGACAAAATGAGAATGTTTCACAGCCTTGGGAACCTCCCTTCACGTTTGATTGGTTGTTCTCTTTTTCAGGTGGTCTGGCCCACGGGCCCCGGGGGCCCACCAGTTACTTCTACATGCTTCCGATGAAAGTTCGCGTGCTGGGTTTGAAGGTGGCATTGACTACTAAACTGGCACAGGTGGGTACTGTGATTGCTGCTGGGTCTGGCTGCCCAAGCTTTCGAGTCACAAGAAAAATGTCCGAATCGGCCACTTAACATAATGGATGTGTTCTGAAAGACGCAGGGAGGCCGAAGCACTGAATTGAAAGCTGAGTTAAGGGTGAAGTTTACTTTTAGATTGTTTAAAAACTTGGTAAGCCCCTTGCCGACATATTTTCCCGCGCTAGCTAACCTGTTTTGGTTGCCAGAGCTGTGAGATGCCTCCTTGAGCAAAGAAGATGCAGTAAGCTTAATGTGCCACTGAAGCATTCTAGACGCCAAACCCAGCAGTAAAAATGTATTTGTAGACCTCAAAGGTCGTGACCGCGTGCTCTCTCTTCACATTTAGGGGGATCTTCATGTCATCGACTCTCTGGACATTCCCACCGATGACCCCCAGTACCTTTTGGAGCTGGCCAGATACCGGCACTGGGGGAACTCTGTGCTGATTGCTGATGTGTGAGTATGCGGGAACATCCCAGAATGACTTTTAGATTGCAGTATTGCCGTCCTCTCACGGCTGCGTCT
Organism: Lissotriton vulgaris; assembly: GCF_964263255.1. Lineage (NCBI taxonomy): Eukaryota > Metazoa > Chordata > Amphibia > Caudata > Salamandridae > Lissotriton > Lissotriton vulgaris. The sequence continues at coordinate 899,262,565 of NC_141685.1, forward strand.
CAGTGCGTCCCATTGCCACTCATTCTGCATTGAACTTTGTTTTTTTGTAAAATTCCTCATGCCTTGTGTATTCGGAATCCCAGGAGCTTTAAAAGAGCTGGGGTCAGTATCCCAAATACATAATGGTCACCTCTTTAACCTCCATTATTTTTATTCTGTATATTTGTTAATAATTATTTGAGTAATCTCCAAATTCCTGAAAAATATTATGCGAATCTGGATACCTTACTGAACTCATTGATTTCTATTAAATATATCCAACTAGCAGCTTTTATTTTTGCATAAAATATTTATTTCTCTTTCGTTCTTGAAGAAACGTGCATTTTTAATATGCGTGTTTTGTGGAAAGGAAAGTTGCGCCCACTGAAGGTTATTGATAGAAATTAAAATTCAAACTACTGTTCTAGCTAAGTCCACAAGGTGGCAGTGCCTTGCAGCAAATATATTCTGTCAAAAATTCCTATACAAACTAGGGCCGTGGATTCTAGCATATTCTACACAACAGAATATCTCTTTCGAGGTCTTTACAAGTTATTGGTCACTGTATGCTCTGCCAATTTGATTTGTCATGTGTTTGCATAAGGTTGTTCCCTGTTGAGTTGTGCAATAATATATGAAACATTTTGAGTTCGTTGTTTTACTTTAATATCTCAAATTTGCTACACGTAATCTGTGCTTAATTTGTTAAAAAATAATAATAAGAAGTGCCAGGGCCCTCGTTAGGATGCCACTACAGCTTGCACCACACACTGTCCTTTCCAGTGCTGCCAATGATAGTACCAACACAATTACTAACCATCACACTCCTACAAGTGTGACAATTCAGACTATTCCAGGCCCCTAAACCTTTAAGAATGACTTGGGCACTAGTTAATAGTACTCGTGGAGCAACTTCTTTCACCACGGACCGCTTTGAAGTCCTGTACCTGCTGTTTTCCGCTACAGGAGTAGCACAGTTTTGAGCCCAAGCGCAGCTGAGTGCCTGAGACCTTCGCGAGGCCGCAGAGGAGGACGAGGCGCCGGCCCCGGGACTGCGAGGACCAGCATACACCATCTCCAGCTGGTCCTCTTCCTGTGAGAGCCGCGCCCCCTTCCAGTGCCCCGCCCCCAGCGAAGCGCTACAACTGCTCGTGACACCCGCTTCGCGGGTGCCACTCGTGGAGCAACTTCTTTCACCACGGACCGCTTTGAAGTCCTGTACCTGCTGTTATCCGGTACAGGAGTAGCAGAGTTTTGAGCCCAAGCGCAGCTGAGTGCCTGAGACATTCGCGAGGCCGCAGAGGAGGACGAGGCGCCGGCCCCGGGACTGCGAGGACCAGCATACACCATCTCCAGCTGGTCCTCTTCCCGTGAGAGCCGCGCCCCCTTCCAGTGCCCCGCCCCCAGCGAAGCGCTACAACTGCTCGTGACACCCGCTTCGCGGGTGCCACTCGTGGAGCAACTTCTTTCACCACGGACCGCTTTGAAGTCCTGTACCTGCTGTTTTCCGCTACAGGAGTAGCACAGTTTTGAGCCCAAGGGCAGCTGAGTGCCTGAGACCTTCGCGAGGCCGCAGAGGAGGACGAGGCGCCGGCCCCGGGACTGGGAGGATCAGCATACACCATCTCCAGCTGGTCCTCTTCCCGTGAGAGCCGCGCCCCCTTCCAGTGCCCCGCCCCCAGCGAAGCGCTACAACTGCTCGTGGCACCCGCTTCGCGGGTGCCACTCGTGGAGCAACTTCTTTCACCACGGACCGGTTTGAAGTCCTGTACCTGCTGTTATCCGCTACAGGAGTAGCACAGTTTTGAGCCCAAGCGCAGCTGAGTGCCTAAGACATTCGCGAGGCCGCAGAGGAGGACGAGGCGCCGGCCCCGGGACTGCGAGGACCGGCATACACCATCTCCAGCTGGTCCTCTTCCCGTGAGAGCCGCGCCCCCTTCCAGTGCCCCGCCCCCAGCGAAGCGCTACAACTGCTCGTGACACCCGCTTTGCGGGTGCCACTCGTGGAGCAACTTCTTTCACCACGGACCGCTTTGAAGTCCTGTACCTGCTGTTTTCCGCTACAGGAGTAGCACAGTTTTGAGCCCAAGCGCAGCTGAGTGCCTGAGACCTTCGCGAGGCCGCAGAGGAGGACGAGGCGCCGGCCCCGGGACTGCGAGGACCAGCATACACTATCTCCAGCTGGTCCTCTTCCCGTGAGAGCCGCGCCCCCTTCCAGTGCCCCGCCCCCAGCGAAGCGCTACAACTGCTCGTGACACCCGCTTCGCGGGTGCCACTCGTGGAGCAACTTCTTTCACCACGGACCGCTTTGAAGTCCTGTACCTGCTGTTTTCCGCTACAGGAGTAGCACAGTTTTGAGCCCAAGCGCAGCTGAGTGCCTGAGGCCGCAGAGGAGGACGAGGCGCCGGCCCCGGGACTGCGAGGACCAGCATACACCATCTCCAGCTGGTCCTCTTCCCGTGAGAGCCGCGCCCCCTTCCAGTGCCCCGCCCCCAGCGAAGCGCTACAACTGCTCGTGACACCCGCTTCGCGGGTGCCACTCGTGGAGCAACTTCTTTCACCAGGGACCGCTTTGAAGTCCTGTACCTGCTGTTTTCCGCTACAGGAGTAGCACAGTTTTGAGCCCAAGCGCAGCTGAGTGCCTGAGACCTTCGCGAGGCCGCAGAGGAGGACGAGGCGCCGGCCCCGGGACTGCGAGGACCAGCATACACCATCTCCAGCTGGTCCTCTTCCCGTGAGAGCCGCGCCCCCTTCCAGTGCCCCGCCCCTAGAAAACCCCTCACTCTACAAAAGTGCCTCCTGGACCGCGCATCGCGGGACGCGCGCGGGTCGAAGTCCGGGGCGAAGCCCGGGCCAAGGGCGGGCCCGTTGTTGCCCGTTAGTGCCCGATAGAGACCGGACCGGGCCACCCCCCTTTCATCACCGAACCCGCAACCAGGTAACACCATGCCACCAAAAACAAGGAGCACCACTAAGACCAAATCCAAACATGCACAGGAGGTAGCTCAAGTAACAGGTCCAATCGACCTATTCATCACACGGGCCCACGAGGCAATAAACCAGAGTATCGCCCTGATGGAAAAGAGAGTATCACTAGATCTTATGAACGCTAATGCAAAACGTTCCTCTTTAGGCGCTATAGCAAACGCCACCTCTCCCATCCATCTCAACACACAAAACTGTTCCCTTCCTGTGACCCTGTCAGTACCAGAAACAAACACAGTACCATCGGTAGTAAACCTTTCCGTTACACAGTCTGAGTCAGATCTTTCTATAACGTCTGACGACTTGGAAATAACTCCTGATCTAGCTATTTGTCAAACTCAGGAGGACGCCCAGTCAAACGAAAACCTGCTCCAACAAGGTGAAAGGGAAGGAGCAATTCCAAAAAAACACCCACTAACCACCGAAGAAACAGTAACCAAGATCCCGTGTTCAGAACACGCGGCAACCCATTCAAATTCTACAACGTCGCATAGTATACTATTTCCTTCAGTAACCAACCAACCACACAAGGCAATTTCAAACGAGCACTTTGACAACCAATGCAAAACATGCAGTCACCTCGCAAGTCCTCACTACAACAAAAGATCTGTTATTCCAATATCTGAAGCCCATCCAACTTAGCATCAGGAACCTAGAAGCTCAGTTAACCATAATCTCGGCCACCCTTCTCGACACTAACACTCGTATAGAAATAAAGGGTCAGCGGAACACTTCGCAGCCGCCTAAAAAACAACATCAAGCACAAATACAGAAAATAGTTAAACACACAAATCCAACGTCCCTAGCACAGAAAAATCATAAACAAAACACCACTCATCACAAACCATCACCTAAAACGCCCCAACCTCAGAGAGATAAACCCTCCGCTGTACCCATTCAGCGAACAGAAAACATAGATCTAGTCAGTACAGATACCCCAGGTCTAGCGACAAATACAGACACCAGCAGAGCCTTTTCAGAAAAGAGGCCTGAAACTCTCCCATCGAAACCACTGTCCTCTCAGCCGACTCCTAAAAACACCACCAAAAAACCTCCAGCAGCTAGACGCCCTGCCCACTTGCCTCCGGAAGCCACTCCCTACACGATAGTCCTCACAGGTGTACCAGAGCTAACCGATGATACGCCTGAAACTGCATGGTCACTTAAAAACAAGGTCATGCAGTGGTTAAGCATCAACAGACCTCTCGAATCCCACCTATCTGGAGGGATCACCACAGCCCGCAGGGTAGACTGGATAGGAAAAACGATAAAATCAATCCGCGGAGACTGCATCATTGTAACATGCAGAGACCCCTCCACAGTGGACTACATCTGTGCCTGGCCCCTGCTCGATAAAAAAGGGGGGATCGACGCTCTCCATCTCTCCTTTTTCTATCCCCCAGCAAAGCAACATCGCAACCCTCCACCCTGGACATGGCACCAGCTTCCTAAAGAACCATGGAACCAGGAGCCATGGAATCAAGTGCCATGGAACCAGATGGAACACACATATGATCATGCATGTAGAGGTGGACCGAGAGAACGGCCAAGAGAACGCCCGAGGCACTACTGGCAAGAAAGACCCTATCAAACCTACGAAGGCTGGCAGGGCCTCTCAATCCAAAACCGTTTTGACTGTCTCGAGATGGTCGACTGACCATTCAGGGACGAACCTAGACATGTTAAACCCGATATTACTTCGCAACTAGTTAACGTCATGCAGCATTCAGCACCCCCAGAGTCCCCCTATGACAAACACGAAACCCCTTTCCAGGAACCATTTAACATTCTTTTCACCAATCCCAAAAAACCTACCCATACCACCCACGAACCATCTAAAGCGCTCTCTAATGCTTCAAAAAAAGCTGCTTTCACCATCCCTTCAGCAGTAGCTGACACTACCTCTGGAACGTGCCATCAGCCAGTCGCAGCCTCTAAAGCTTCAGTTGAACGTCCCTGTGTCAAATAACGACAAACACTAATAGTGACTGCTAACAATCCTAACAATCCGACAAAACCAGCACACACCGTGATGGAAACTCCAAATCTGATATTTTCCATCGCTTATTGGAACATTGCAGGCTTAACTACAAAAATAACTTCCTCTTCGTGGCTCGATACAGCAAAGAGACATCAAATACTGTGCCTGCAAGAAACCTGGTGTACAACTCCACTTCATTTAGCGGGCTACAAAACTCTTTTCACTCAAGCAGTACCTGGTAATATGGCAGACCAAAAGGGGGGCTCACGACCTATATTTCCAACACCCTCCCCTTCAGTGTGAAACTACTAAAGGAATCACCCATTTTTCAAATCATACTAATCACACAGCTAACAGTATCTAAAGGAAATCGTTACATATTCATAAACTACTACAACAACTCAAGCACTTTGGAATGCTGCTCACACCTAGATGAAATAGTCGCAGCTTTAACTTCATTCCAAAAAGACAGTAATAAATCTACAATTTACCTTATCTGGGGTGGCGACTTTAACTCCACACTGTGCCCAAAGCACAAAAACGGGAACTGCGGGCTTCAGAACGAACTTGGAAATCCCATCCCTCACTTTGTGCACACGCCAGGTGGCAACAAATTAAATGAAATCCTCTTCACCCTAGACCTTGACTTTGTCAATGAACTAGTCAATCCGGAGCAGGACTATTTACCCACTTTTCATGGGCGAGGCTGTTTATCAACCATCGATTACATTTTAGCCTCAAACTCCTACAAAGGGCAACTAAGTAATTACGAAATTGGGTCAAACCCAATAAGCGACCATTATCCGCTTAGTGTGGAAATCCACATGAAACAAGCAGGGACACTCCCCGTAAAACTTAGTTCCCTCGATCAACAATCGTTGTCCATGAAGAAACTGAACGGGTACGCAATTAAATGGACAAAGATTGACCCGGAAGAGATGACACAGAGGATTCTCGGAAAAACATACCTCTGGCTAACCAACTGCTTGTCCCCTGAGACACCACCAGAATCAATTGTCACCTCCTTCCAAAGCATCCAGGAAGTAATAAGGGACGAGCTATTCGTTAATTCAAAAAACAAGTCCAGACTCCCTACCACAAGATGGTTCGATACCGCCTGTCGGAAGGCACTCACATCCCTCAAAGAAGCTCTATGTAAGCAACCGAGAGACCTCCAAAAAATCTCCCAATTGAGGAAAATCTATAATACTGCTCGGAAAAACCGTAAAAAACGGATCAAACGAGACCTCTGGCTGCGACTACATGATAGTGCACAAAGGAAAGATAGCACTGCATTCTGGCAGACCATAAGATCACCCCTCCTGGCCAACATCAGCGACCCTGACCATCTTGATGTGGCAATAACTGAGGAAGACTGGGTCTCCCACTTCTCAAAAATTTTCGGAACACCATTAGATGCCGCACCAATCATCCAAATACAGGAAGACGAACCGGCGAAGAACAACATCTACCCGATCAATCTACATTTTACCCTAAATGAAGTCATAAAGGCAATCAAGGCCTCAAAAACAGGCAAGGCCCCTGGCCCAGACGGGGTTCCAATGGACTTGTTCCTACATGACGTCGACTACTGGTCGAAAATAATCACACGGGTCATGTTAGCAGTAGCCTCAACCGGACTCTTCCATTCATGGTCAACCTCGACATTATTACCCATCTTCAAAAAAGGTGACCGCAACGACCCCGCTTGCTACAGACCGATTTCCCTTCTGGACTCCACGGGCAAGATTGCAGGTCGATTACTCCTGGACCGACTGCAATCTTGGGCCCGGGAGAATAACATCATTAATGACCTGCAATATGGTTTCCAGAAGGGGCTCGGAACCGTGGAACAGGCCCTAAATCTCGTCCTTCTGGCTGGAAAATACGCTCGCGCTAAAGGAGGCAACATCTTCCTGGTCTATGTAGACTTAAGCGCGGCATTCGACTGCGTCCAGCATGCAAAGCTTTGGCAAATCCTAGCTCACCTTGGTGTAGACCCTCCCATACTAGCCTTTTTAAGAGAGCTCTACACCAACGCAGAAGGTCGAGTACGATTTGGCACCAGCGGTGAACTATCACGACCCTTCCAAATCTCGAGAGGAGTAAGGCAGGGATGTGTACTGGCTCCCTTCCTGTTCAACCTGTACACAAACGGGCTTGAACAAGCGATGTTGGAAGGGAGCCAGGACCTTCCCCAGATAAATCACCGCCCGATACCTATCCTCCTGTATGCCGACGACTCTGTAATCCTGGCACGGACCTCAAACCAACTCCAGCGGCAGCTTAATAAATACCTGACATTTATGGACTCACTTGGCCTTAAAGTTAACATCAAAAAAACTTTCACAATGAACATTGGCCCAAGGACAAAAGTCTCTAAGCCCATACTGATTAACAACAACAGACTAGAAAAAACCCCGGTGTACCCATATTTGGGCATCCTAGTGGATGACACAATGAACTGGCGCAAGGCAGTGGAAGCCAGAAATCTCTATTTCCGCCGTGCAACCTCCGCACTAATTGCTTTTTCGAGGAAATTAGGCAAACCAGCCCCTCCGGAACTTTTAGCCATATATTATGCAAAATGCCACAGTGTGGCCACTTACGGAGCTGGTATCTGGGGCCACGGATGTATAGACCAGCTCCAGGTCACCGAAAATGCCTTTATCAAATACATCCTAGCTCTTCCCCAAAGTTCCCCGATTCTAGCCTCGCACCGGGAGCTTGGCATGGAATACATTATCGGCACCATCCGATGCCAGCCAATCCTACTGTGGCATCGAATATGGTGTAATCCTGAAAGTCCTATAACCCGCTCCCTTATCACTGACTGTCTTGGCCTATCAAATTGGCGGAAAATCCTGTGGCTTAATTACATTCATAAATTCTTTAAAGATCTGGACTGTGAGCACTATTTCCTCGAACCACCTTCAATTGAAGATATCTCAAAGAAACAGCTAAAGCAAATATGTATGGGCCATTTAAGAGAACTCCGAAACCAAGCAGAGATACACAAAACGAGAAAACTTGCTTATTGCAGCCAGGAAAACTCATTCAGCCCTACCTGACATATTTCTTATCGAACTATGAAAAGTTTTTAATCACAAGACTCCGCTTCGATCTCTTTTACCGTTTGGTTTCATTCCCGGAAATGAAGAACTGGTCCCGTAATTTGATGAGATGTCCCTGTGATGGAGTTTCCGTACAATCCACGATTCACGTCGTCCTCTTTTGCAAATATTACAGACTAGCAAGGAAAACATGGATCATTCCCATCCTCCGATCCAGTGGACTCAGACAATTGTACCCAGCACTCTCCCATTTACAATCCCCGAAATCCCCGCATGAAGCCAAACTGATAGCAATCTTTCTCAAAACAGTAATATCAACACGTCGCAATGTTTCTACCTAAATCAGTATTTCTCCAATTTTCAGAAACCACACCACCATTTCAAAAGTTTCTCTGTACAGTGATTTACATTTTCGTGATTCTATTGCTTACTGTTTTTACCTTTTGTTCTATGTTTAAAAAGCTCTTTTTAAAATGTACTTTTTATGATTATATAAACTTATAATCGAATAAAAGTTGATGAAACTGAAACTGAATATGCGTGTTTTGTGGAAAGGAAAGTTGCGCCCACTGAAGGTTATTGATAGAAATTAAAATTCAAACTACTGTTCTAGCTAAGTCCACAAGGTGGCAGTGCCTTGCAGCAAATATATTCTGTCAAAAATTCCTATACAAACTAGAGTCGTGGATTCTAGCATATTCTACACAACAGAATATCTCTTTCGAGGTCTTTACAAGTTATTGGTCACTCTATGCTCTGCCAATTTGATTTGTCATGTGTTTGCATAAGGTTGTTCCCTGTTGAGTTGTGCAATAATATATGAAACATTTTGAGTTCGTTGTTTTACTTTAATATCTCAAATTTGCTACACGTAATCTGTGCTTAATTTGTTAAAAAATAATAATAATAAGTGCCAGGGCCCTCGTTAGGATGCCACTACAGCTTGCACCACACACTGTCCTTTCCAGTGATGCCAATGATAGTACCAACACAATTACTAACCATCACACTCCTACAAGTGTGACAATTCAGACTATTCCAGGCCCCTAAACCTTTAAGAATGACTTGGGCACTAGTTAATAGTCATTTTTAATGTATATTGAATTAATAAACAACGGTTGTGGTGCTCATTTCTAAATTAGACATACAGAGCCACCACGTGGCAGACTGTCACAAGTGCCAGCTTTGACAATTGAGTGCCGGTGCTGAGAACCGGAAACCACCAACTCAAATTAAGCACTGCATAAGCTTCAACTAAGGTGAGTTGTGTTCTGCTGTTTTATTGCCTTGCCTGTAGAGCTACCCACTGACATACAGACCGTGACATTTTCGGGAACCTCTTTGTTCTCAATGGACAGATGCCTGGTATACAAATTGTAAATGTATTGATGTTTTTTAAAGTGGCCATTAAAAACTAAAATCCCTCTTATCATTTATAATTTTAACCTTTAAAATCTGTCAATTTGAATATGCGCTTTGCCTAGATGTGCATGCAGCAGTAATTCTAAGGGGAAAAAATAGTAAACCTAGTATAACTCACCAGTCCCTTCTCCTGTAAGCTCCTCTTCAGTGAGCACCTTACAGAGAGACTGCATTAGGTCTGACCTCAAACACTGTAGGTAGGGGGATAAAGGCTGACTCCTGACTCGCAGGAGCTGTCAATGGCCAGATTTGAGATGACTTGAATAGAGTTCCCCGAATTCTGTCTCCATGTCAGGCTCTTTCACCCTCACACAGTTCATATAACTTCTCCCTTGTTTCACCTCGCCTTTACAGCTCCAATTAATGCTTAATTTGTGTGCCTTGTTGCAGGTGGAGGGGGGGGGGGCACCTGCATTAATTTTTGAGGATCAGGAGTTATCTTTCATTATCAAACTTGAATCGAGAGCAAGCTAGAAAGAGGCAAAAAATAAAGGTGGAGCAAAGAAAGCCAAGATGGAAAAACAGCAGTAGTAAAATTGAACCAAGAAGTGTAGGGTGGTGAAGAAAAAGGCATGAGGTGGACCCAAGAAAAGACACCCTTGGTATTAGAGAGCCTTGGTGCTTGTCTGTAAGGACATTTTTGGGTCTTTGCACTTATTTTATTTGTAACAAATTAAGCACTAGCTCCCTGCCTGCCGACCAGATGCCTTTGGGTAGCTACCCACAGCATAATATCAGTGCTTCGTATGAGATACTAGCTTAAAAGCCTCCTTTACTAGTTCCACTTTTTCATCTCTCCTGACCCTTTTACAGTGCTTTAAGGCAAACTTTAGAGGACTACACAAAGGATTACCATCCCAAGACAACAGGTTAATCACCAGCTCCTTCAGAAATGTAATCCTTACAACTCAATTGGTTTACATATCTAGTGTTAATCAGGTGTTTGCAATGCATATCTTTTGTGTGTCACAATGTTTCTCTTAAGTTTTAAAGGGTAACTGCAGTGTCTTACTGTTATAACTTTCCAAATGCCTAATGTTTAAGGAAGTTTGAGTTTGTCATAAAGAAAGATGTAACCTCTTGGTTCGGCTTTTTCGTTTTTCTGAATAGTCTCTTATGTATTGCTAATCTTCTGCCACCTGCGCTTTTCTTGCAGCGATGAACAAATGCCTGAAAATATTCTCCAAGCGACAGCCACATTGAAAACCATCAACCTGGTGCCCACTATAGGTAACCAAAAACTGCTTTACTGGCAACAGCATCTACCAATGTGCTATGAGGTCTCCATATCTTCAGCAGGTTATGGGACACTGACAGTGCACCCTTCACAGGCAGTTTGTTACAGAATCTTAATCCAAATATACGTTTATTGTTGGAAATTCGTCTAAAAACAAAATAATTTAAAACGTAGTAACACAAGTTTACAGGCAGAAGGTACCATAGCTCTAGTCTTCTAGGCAGAGGAGGCAAGGAGGAGTTCCTGGGCTTACAGTAACTGTTTGTGTGGGCATGCAGGGCAGAGGGAGCTCCAAGCAGACGTAAGAGTGACACAATTCTTAAGGCACACAAGCTGCAGGAGCTACCAATAGAGCTTTCACTAACCCGCGACACACGTGCTGTGTGCGTGAGCTCTCTGCAGGGCTCATAGTGATATCCGTCATACAGGCACATTCAGGAGAAAAGGTTCACTGCAGACCTAAGAGTAACTCCATTCTTACAGGCACACGAGCTAAGGGGCGGCACCCTGAAGAGATTTCAGTAAAACAAGTTGTACGGGGTAGAGTCCCCTATATAGGGCTCACAGTAACACTAGTCACACAGGCACTCTCAGGAGAGGGAGTGCACAGTAGAGCCAAGAGTAACACAACTCGTATAGGTAAGTGTAGAGCTTCCAGTAACACAAGTCATATAAAGTACGGGAAAGCTTTTCACAGGGCTTACAGTAACACCAGTCACACAGGCACTCTCCGGAGAGGGAGCGCACAGTAGAGCTAAGAGTTACACAACTCATATAGGTAAGTGTAGAGCTTCCGGTAACACAAGTTATACAGGCACCGGGCGGAAAGCTTTTCACAGGGCTTACAGTAACACCAGTCACACAGGCACTCTCCGGAGAGGGAGCGTACAGTAGAGCTAAGAGTAACACAACTCATATAGGTAAGTGTAGAGCTTCCGGTAACACAAGTTATACAGGCACCGGGCGGAAAGCTTTTCACAGGGCTTACAGTAACACCAGTCACACAGGCACTCTCCGGAGAGGGAGCGTACAGTAGAGCTAAGAGTAACACAACTCATATAGGTAAGTGTAGAGCTTCCGGTAACACAAGTTATACAGGCACCGGGCGAAAGCTTTTCACAGGGCTTACAGTAACACCAGTCACACAGGCACTCTCCGGAGAGGGAGCGTACAGTAGAGCTAAGAGTAACACAACTCATATAGGTAAGTGTAGAGCTTCCGGTAACACAAGTTATACAGGCACCGGGCGGAAAGCTTTTCACAGGGCTTACAGTAACACCAGTCACACAGGCACTCTCCGGAGAGGGAGCGTACAGTAGAGCTAAGAGTAACACAACTCATATAGGTAAGTGTAGAGCTTCCGGTAACACAAGTTATACAGGCACCGGGCGGAAAGCTTTTCACAGGGCTTACAGTAACACCAGTCACACAGGCACTCTCCGGAGAGGGAGCGTACAGTAGAGCTAAGAGTAACATAACTCCTATAGGTAAGTGTAGAGCTTCCGGTAACACAAGTTATACAGGCACCGGGCGGAAAGCTTTTCACAGAGCTTACAGTAACACCAGTCACACAGGCACTCTCCGGAGAGGGAGCGTACAGTAGAGCTAAGAGTAACACAACTCATATAGGTAAGTGTAGAGCTTCCGGTAACACAAGTTATACAGGCACCGGGCGGAAAGCTTTTCACGGGGCTTACAGTAACACCAGTCACACAGGCACTCTCCGGAGAGGGAGCGTACAGTAGAGCTAAGAGTAACACAACTCATATAGGTAAGTGTAGAGCTTCCGGTAACACAAGTTATACAGGCACCGGGCGGAAAGCTTTTCACAGGGCTTACAGTAACACCAGTCACACAGGCACTCTCCGGAGAGGGAGCGTACAGTAGAGCTAAGAGTAACACAACTCATATAGGTAAGTGTAGAGCTTCCGGTAACACAAGTTATACAGGCACCGGGCGGAAAGCTTTTCACAGGGCTTACAGTAACACCAGTCACACAGGCACTCTCCGGAGAGGGAGCGTACAGTAGAGCTAAGAGTAACACAACTCATATAGGTAAGTGTAGAGCTTCCGGTAACACAAGTTATACAGGCACCGGGCTGAAAGCTTTTCACAGAGCTTACAGTAACACCAGTCACACAGGCACTCTCCGGAGAGGGAGCGTACAGTAGAGCTAAGAGTAACACAACTCATATAGGTAAGTGTAGAGCTTCCGGTAACACAAGTTATACAGGCACCGAGCGGAAAGCTTTTCACAGGGCTTACAGTAACACCAGTCACACAGGCACTCTCCGGAGAGGGAGCGTACAGTAGAGCTAAGAGTAACACAACTCATATAGGTAAGTGTAGAGCTTCCGGTAACACAAGTTATACAGGCACCGGGCGGAAAGCTTTTCACAGGGCTTACAGTAACACCAGTCACACAGGCACTCTCCGGAGAGAGAGAGTACAGTAGAGCTAAGAAACACAACTCATATAGGTAAGTGTAGAGCTTCCGGTAACGCAAGTTATACAGGCACCGGGCGGAAAGCTTTTCACAGGGCTTACAGTAACACCAGTCACACAGGCACTCTCCGGAGAGGAAGCGTACAGTAGAGCTAAGAGTAACACAACTCATATAGGTAAGTGTAGAGCTTCCGGTAACACAAGTTATACAGGCACCGGGCGGAAAGCTTTTCACAGGGCTTACAGTAACACCAGTCACACAGGCACTCTCCGGAGAGGAAGCGTACAGTAGAGCTAAGAGTAACACAACTCATATAGGTAAATGTAGAGCTTCCAGTAACACAAGTCATACACGGGGCGGGAAAGCTTTTCACAGGGCTTACAGTGACATCAGTCGCACAGGCTCTCTTAGGATAGGGAACTGACTGCCGGGCTTGCACTAATACAGTTCTTAGAAGCACACAAGCTGATAGGGAGCAAGCACCCTGCAGACATTCAGTAACACAAGCCATACATGCAAAGGTTGAGTGAACGCACCCTGCACTGCGTGCAGATTTTATCCTTGCTCATGGGGCGGTGGGAGGTCTGTACAAAGCTATCAGTAATATGAGTGGTGCAGACTCTTGGGCTGAAAGTGTTTCCTGCAGAGCTTGCTGTGAGACAAGTTTCACACAGCGAGGAAAACAAGTTGCACAGAGTCGTAGCCTAATTGACACGAGTCGTAAAGCACACACAGTTAGAGGGCGTTTCCTGCATATCTTACAGTGACCACAGAAACCTGCACTGTGGCAGAAAACAAGGCAACGCGTCAACTACCTACCTACCTACTGCCTATAGTAACAGTTCATTGTGTGACTGAGAGAATCCTGCAGGTTTTACAGTGACACAGGCCACTCAGGCACAGACCGAGTGAGAGCTGTCTGCAGAACCTGCATTAAACCAAGACTTGGAGACGATGAGAAAGCGCGTCCTGATCCCCAGGTTCTGTATTTAAGTTTTATAACAATCTCTGCTAAAGTTCTTGGGTTGGTTCCACCAGAATAGGCTATGGCTTCATTACTTAAACAGAAAAATCAACGAGGGCAACAACTGCTCTGCATTTTTGCGCTGTAAACTGTCAATGGAGTGCCATATGGTCAAGTGTTCAATGTGGGTGCGCATCCTCAACATGATCTTCTTTGTCTCCTCCTTAGGCCTGAACGTCCACAGTATTCTCAAGCATGAAACCTTAGTGCTGACTCTGCAGACGGTGGAGTTTCTGGAGCAGAAGCTGCTTTGGCATGACGTCCGGTACACCCCCCTCTATCCCTTCAAACTCCCCTACAGTGACTTTCCATAAGAGCAGCTTGTGCCTCAAGGGGGAGGCTCCAGCGTCATGTTTTGTAAATAAATAAAAAATAAAACAAAGTTTGAATAGAGATAATAGTCTCTAAAGCAGATTTGTGGTGGGAAATTGAGGCAAAGAAATCGGAATGTCGAGCTTTTAGGAAGGGGACAGTAGCCGGAATCTGCTGACCAGTAGGGACCACTCTGCATAGGGCCAGGGGGCTAGAAACTGGATCCGGCAACAGATAATTGCAATCACTTCTTCTTTCTATTGCTGACAACATTGCTTTGGAAACTCATTGCTTTGATCATTGACTGCTTCTTTTATCATATCATAAGAGAATCAAAAGCAGTTGTTATCTCACTATGTTTGTAGTATGCATTGTTGTAGATCGCATGCTCTGCCTACTCCTGCCATCTAGTGTTGCGTGCTGATGTTTGAAAGTTGCTTTTGTTCAAAGAAGGCTTCAGTCTCAAGTTCTAATGACTCCCTCCTAAGTCCGCAATGTACCAGGACAAAGACTTCACTGTAGATTGACTTTTTTTTCCTGCCATTTGGTGTTGAGTTTTCAGTTTGTGCTCAGCACCATCTACCACTCTTCAGTTCCTTTCATTATCCTGATACATTGTCTGGAGACTGGCGAGTGCCCCTGCTGCTGCGGGTTCTAACTGCACTGGAGCAGTTATGAAACTTGTAAAGCAAATGTGGGAGAATTAGGGAAGTTGGGCGCACAGGAAATACAATATATAGTTTGCTTCAGTATTCAAAGCCAATGAAAGCAGTGTTCCAAGAGTAAGGATGTCAGCCTCCATCCCTAATTTAGACAATATGAAAAAGTATATCTGAGGACATAGAGACTTGTTTCCAAAGATAATTAATCCATAAGTCGTCGAAATGTCAGTCTATTCTTTAATCGTTCAACACTTACACCAGCTAACATGTTCTTCAATCTTAGTGCATTGCATGTCACTGCATATGTGCCATTATAAGACCAGTGGCTTCATGTATTCCGTCCAGACGCTTTACTTCATGTCTGGACGGAATACATGAAGCCGCCTGTCTTGCACTCGAGAGCCACTACATTGACCTTACTGTACACATCAGCACTTATAATAGCACATATGCAGTGACATGCAATGCACTAAGATTGAATAATTTTTCGTATATGAAGCCCTGGGGAAGTCATGAGTGATTGTACCCAAGTCGAAACGTGTTGGCTGGTGTAAGAAATGTAGAAAGATTAAAGAAAATACATTTTCTTTGGATGCAAGTCTGCATGTTATCGGATTTACTGTTTTCAGTTCTCAAACTTGGGTTGTATGAGAATGACTCTTGATTTGGGGGCAAATACACCTTTCCAATTCTGCCTGAAATGGAATTTCACGTTCCGTGGTCAGATTAACATCAGGTCTACAACCAGTGCCTCCCTCAAGACCAAGAGGAGATGAACTGCTCGGCTTGGCGTTCAAAAGCACAATTGCTGTCCACTTTCAGAGGGAGCATTGCTGGAAAAAATACAGGATACTGTGCCAAAACACCACCGACAAGCCAACTGCTCTCGACTCCAAGAAGCCAACTATAAAGGTGAGAACCTATCCTCCATGCTAGCAGCGCAAGAAGAGCAGAGCCCTGAGATCCTCTCCTCCAAGGGCTCCAACACTGACTCTGTTGATCTTTGGAAAACACCTGGGCCTATGATAAAGACTACATCCAGATCCACCATTCCTCAACCCACACTCAAGGATCTACCTCCAAGATTGTCTCGGCTAGAGGCCAAGCACAGCTCTAGAGAAATCTAGCTTCGAGCACCAAGACTGGACCCAAGAGGCATCGACCTTAGGGCTCAACCTCGTGCATGAAGCCCACTCTCTGCTCCCTCAGGGCTCCAAACCTCAGCATCAGCCAACACCAACTGGACCCTGAGTCCAGGACCAGCCATCCTCTGAAATCAAAATCTGCTTCCAGACTCTGAGGACGAATATGACACCGGATTTGGCGCTGCATGAACCCTTCCCTGAAGTGCCGAGTACCAGACAAAGCCAAATCTAGATACACCTCTCTTCAAGGAAGATTCTTCTCGCCCTCCTCAACAGGAGGCACAGACACCACATCCAGCAGCCTGGAACCTCTGAGGATTTGGAGTTCTGTCCCATACGCAAGAAGTGTAGGAATCAAGCAACTAGCCCCGTGCTACAACCCCTGTGCACACTCCCCAACCCCAACCAGAATACTGTACATCACCGCCCCCTTAGTCACACAGTGGCCACTGTCACCACAGGCGTTGTTTTACTCATTCAACTCATACTCTGACAATGCGCGCTACTATATGACCCTCACAATCCTTATTTTGAACCGGCACCTCCTATGGATGGGTATGTCCTGTGGTGCTGACTACTGTGTAGACCCACTGACAGTACCCTGGAGTCATATCCATTTAAGGCCTCGCTTCCTGACGATGCCACTGCATTTCATGCAATAATCCAAAGGGAACTGACCATCACAAGTTCAAACTAAGCGCAGTGGATAAGGAGGATGACTTCCTTGTAGAAACATTCTCAAAGACAGAAAAACGGTTGCAGTTTCTTTTAGTGCTGAAAAGCTTGACAAAATGCATCAAATATAAAAACATGTCAAAGTCTGTGTTATGACACCAAGAGTTGGAGAGGAATACAAACAAGCAGCATACAATCCTTTAGGTCATGTCCGACCCTACTTCCTGGTAGTCCACATGGCCTAAAAATGAACATGTGTACAAGCTACTAGAGACGCTCCACCTCCTTATAAGGAGAGCAAGAAAGTAGAGGCTGCATGGAAGTATGCAGCAGTGGGGGGCCGCAAGGGAGTAGCTTATTGTCAATTCTGTAGGTCTCTTCTCCAGGTACTATAGTTATTGGTAGGAGATGGAGCAACTGACCAAACATCTGCTTGAGGCATATCCAAAGCTGGTTGTGGTAGTACGTCTGCACTGCAGTACCACTCATGTCTTTCCATTTGTGGGCGATTTGATGATCAAGAGCAGCAGCCAACCACAATGTATAGCAGCAGTGTCACTCCTTCACAGATTAGGGTTCTCAGTACAGGTGAAAACATCTCATCTCAACGCGTAGGAAATCCATCCTTTTCTGGGCGCTGTATTAAACTCTATCACAGGAAGGCTTTTCTAAATCAGGAGAAGGTGATGACATTCCAAAGAGTGCCTCCTCTTTTTCAGACATCACGTCCCCTGATTGTGGGGTCAGTAATGAAACTATTGAGGATCATGGCTTCTTGGATAGCAATAGGCAAGATTGCACATGAACCCACTTGAGTTGTGTTGGACTTGGCCCTTATTGCAGGGTCATCCCTGAACTTTTTGCCTTCCTCCTTTATTTTTTTTTACCTGTTGTTGGCTGTTTTTTGACTGGGCACTTTACCACTGCTGATCAGTGCTAAAATGAAGATGCTCTCTATGATAAATTAATGTATGGATTAGTGGCTCCATGATTGGCTCATGTGGTTTACCTGTCAGACCCTGGTACAGTGCACCAGGAGTACCCAGGCTGGTAATCCAAATGTTGCTGGTGGGCTTGCAGCACTTGTTGTGCCACCCCCAGAAGCAACCTGTAAAAGTGTGTCTAAGGCTTGCCATTGCAGAGCCTGTGTGCAGTCTGGTACTGCCATGCTGACTGGGCAAGTGCACCCACTTGCCAGTTCCTAAACCTTCCCTTTTCTTCATATCAGACACCCCTATGGTAGGCCCAAGGGCGGGGTGCATTGTAAGTATAAGGTAGGGCAAACCCTGATGTGTGTGGCATGCCATAATAGTGAATTACAGCCATTTTCGTTTTTCACTATTGCAAGGCTACATATTCCCCATCGGCCAGAATGGACAGTTTGATTATTACATTTTATAATCCTAACTGACTCAGGGAACCAGGTAGAAATTCGAGTTTAGTATGCATGAACTCAGAATGATAAAATACATCTTTTAGTGAAGTTGGTTTTAACATTCTGTTTTTGAAAATACTACTTTTAGAAAGTAAGTAGTTTCTTGTCTAACTATCCAAGCCTGCCTCTGCTAGGTTGTGCATTCCTTGTCTGGAGTTTGAGTGACACAGGCTGAGGATTCCAGGAGACAGGGTGAGTTAGCCCAGTGCTGAATAAAGAGATCTGCATCTAGATGGGAGGGAAGAGTTGCACATGGGACCTGAATAGGGCTGTGCCTTCCCTTCACAATGCTGGCTCCACCTCCTGTGGTGCGTCTCATGTCTCTGCCCTACACTGTGAAAGGAAAGAAGGAGTCATGTAAACAGAGTGCTCCAGGACCGACCTGAACTGGTTTGGACTAGGCAAAGGCCTCTCTGCCTTCAGAGAACAAAGAGAAACTGTGTATAAAAGAGGGGACCCAAACCCCAGAGTTTTAGATCACTTTTGGGAAACAAGAAACCTTTGCTGAGGAGCGGAACCAGAGAGACTGAGGAGAGACTATCCCTAAGCTGAAGTGCTGCTTGGGGAATTGGCCTGTAGTGGTTGCCTGACTGCCAAAGAAGTTAACTTTGTGTGTGCTTTATTCAACTTGAAGGATCTCCAAGGGCTTGAGAAAAGTGCATGCCTTCTGCTGAAGTCTCAGGGACAACATACTTCAACCACCAGCTCCCCAAGAGTTCTTTGGAAGTGCCTGCAGCTGTTTTTTGCCTTCCTGGGGACTGCGTGTCGCAAGGAGCTGGAAGAGCGACTCACGGAGATGAAGCGTGTCTCCGTCGCAGCCGTCGCATCTCTGAACAAGGGTGTCGCCGCTGTAGCTGTCTCATTGCACAGCATCACAAGAAACGTCTGGTAACATCAAAGAAGCGTGTCGCCGCCGCCACTGCCATTGCATCACTGAACAAGGGTGTTGCCGCTGTAGCTGTCGCATCGCATTGCAGAGGCACCTCGCATCCAAGGAGAAACGTGCCGCAGCCGCTGTCGTCACATCACTGAAAAAGAGTGTCACCGCTGCAGTTGTTGGATCGAGCCATCGCATCACTGGACAAGGGTGTCGCTGCTGCAGCTGTCGCATCGAGTTGAGACCTCTTGCAACATCGGAGGAGCGCATTGCATCAAGAAGAAGAGGCCATCTTTGTTTCTTTGCACCAGATCTTCAACGCATCACCATCTTTGTGTGTAAGGAACTACCGCATTACCATTTCTGCAACATTCATTGTAGAAGTGTTACCCATCTTAAGGTACATTGACTCAAAGTGTGGCAATTTAAGAAGAACTAAGCTGATTCTACCATTTTAAGTACAGTATTGTGGATTTTTGTCGTTTGTGGTCTTGTGTTAAATCTATCTAAAAGATACTTATTTTTAATAAACCAGTTGTGTGGTGCCCATCTGTAGTGTTGTCACTTGACTACTGTCTGTGTTCACAAATGCTTTACACACTGCCTCTGAGATAAGCCTGTCTGCTCGTGCCAAACTACCAAGGGGGTGGGCAGGAGTTATTTTAGGAGTGTACCCCCTTACCCTGACTAGATGCAAGGGTCCCTATTTGTCACAGGTACCTACCTATGCCAACTAGAGACCCCCAAATCTAACAAGTGTCTATTGCGGTAATGATGACAAGTGTTGGTTGGTGGATCCCAGAGTTCGAAGCAGTTTCAAATGGTGGACCAACAACACATTGCCACTAGGGAGGCCATTTCTGGACCCTCAACCACAGCCATTATCCCAGAGACCTCACTCATTGGGTGAGGAACACTTCTCAACCACATAACTCTACAGGGTATCTGGATGCCGGAACAAAGGGAAAGGCACATTAATTGCCTGAAACTATCAGCAATTAATTCGCTGTTCAGTGCATTTTACATGGTCATCTGTGGTAAAACAGTTATAGTGATGATAGACAACATGAACGCCATGTACTGTCTTCAGAAACTGGAGCGCTTAATATCCTCAGCTGTCAGCCTTAGCTCAAGCGATCTGGCTTGGGCCATTCGTAAATACATCCAGTTCCTAGAGGAGCACCTGCCGGGGTGAACAATGACTTTGTTGACCTCCTAAATTGGATGTACCAACAAATACTTCAGTTATACTTCTAAGAATGGGCACCACCCAAAGTTAATCTGTTGGCCATTTCTGACATTCAAGCTGCCCAAGCTTCGTTTCAATGTACATAATTCCACAGTCCATGGGTAATGCACTAATGATGAACTGTTAAAGGATATTTGCTTACGCTTTTCCTCCACTGCCTCTAATCCCATATCCAGTGTGGAAAATTAGGTAAGTAAACCTCCATAGCTCTCCTCCTTGTCCCAACTTGCATAAGACCACCCCAATATTTGATGTTTATGGAAATAGCTGTCCATTCACACAAAAATCCATCTATTAGACCAGAACTCCTGACTCGGCATCAGCCTCAGCTCAGACATCCCAAACTCCGAGAAATTAACCTAACGGTTAAGAACTCAAGAGTGTATGCAAATCCAGCAAGAAGCACACACTCTGACCACGTGTGTATGTGGAGAAAAATGTAATACTTGTTCTTTATTGTATTAGAAAGTAAATAGAACCTCTTAATGTTTAAGTGTATGATATTTGTTGCTTACTGCACCTTAAAAAAGTGATTAGCATGCATTTCCAATCTAGATGCTGCAGCAGCTTACATGCAAGTCCGAGAACACACTTCATTCATAAACCTTTTATGGAGAAGCTTATACCACCTAGAATCCCACCTGGTCCCATTTTGGGACTTGCATGTCATGCTTGCAAGGCTAATGACTTGTAAGACTCTTGTGGCATGCAGTTCCTATCGCGAAAAGTAGCCTTTCTGTTTTCAGTCCCCTCACTGAGGAGAGTTAATTACCAAGTATTCACAGGGATAGAATTGTTCTGAGAAGATTTTTTTCTAAACGTGAGTCCCCTTTTCATGTCGATTAGACTATTATGTTGCATATTTAATCTCCACACCCTGAAACAGTGGCGCAACAATTGCATATTTACACAAAAGCAAATAACACGAATTTCAAACACCTCTATACATTTTCTCCGTCATGGTTGATGACCAGTATGTGCTAAACAACAAGAACAAAATACTATGGGGAAACAGATGTGTTTTCAACCAAGATTAAAACTCTCTGCAGCTTGAAGACGAACCTGCGACCTAAGACACAATAGGGCAATAGATGGTCATCCAGCTGATGTGAAGATGGTGTTCGAGTGTCAGGTGAAGTACTTTGGCATTGTGAGCGCTCTGGATCTTCTTTCACAAATACTTTGGGCAATTATTGTAGACGTTTTTGCTGATGTGTAAATGGGGAATTGTGTCTTCATCCTTGAGCCAAATGTAGAGATATTTTGGCTTGAGTTATGCAGTGTTTTTGAAGTTTCTTGTAGAAGTGTGCACCCGACAATGAAATACCCTCTTGTTTACTTGGAATATTATCTTCCATTACTGCAAGATCAGAGCGCACACTGGCCGAGTCAGAAAATGGTTTAAAAAGGCCTTATGAGGTAATGTGGTGTTACATTTAAACTTTCTCAACTTGCCCTTGTGTATTCACTCTTTAGGAGTCAAATAAATATAATTAAAGCAGGATTAACAATATGCCAGACAGACTCTAGAATAAATGATGAATTACTTGCGAGGAAAAGACAACTGACGTGCGATAGTGTTGTAAAATGACAATCGCATAGAAAGGCGCCATCTCCAAAATGTTGAGCAAGTGAAAAAATACCAGTAATGTTTTTTGTATAAAAACTGTTTGAAGGCTACATTTGCGGTGGAACAAATATGAAAAACATTATTTTAAAGCCCACTCACTTAGTCATAGTCATTTCAAACACAGTAAAATGACAGCCGCATTAGCAGGAAGCACATGGGTGAAAACAGATAGCAGTGAAGCATAATAACAGTTTCATAGAGGTTGAGAAATGCAGAAGGCACATAGGGCCATATGTATAATTCCAAATTACGATTGCAAAAGCCGAAATTCGCAGAATTGGGCTTAGTGGTATGTATTAAAGAAAAATTGCCTCGCAAAATAAGGAATCACAAAATTTGTGATTCCCTATTTTGCGAGTGCATTTAAAAAATTGCAAATCGCGATTCCATTAATGCAATGTATGAAGCACAGAAAAAGTGCAATTTGGCCTAAGAAATGGCATATTAATACCAACTTCAAGTTGGTGGTAATTTGTGATTTCTTTGAAAAATTCACTTTTTGCATTTTTCAAAGTGCCATGTGGCCACGTGTGCACACATGCACATTTCAGGGGTGCAACAGGGTATCCTTTTGACCCCCAGGCACCCTTGAAATTGCATTCTCAATTTGCGATTCTCTAATTGAGATTCGCAATTAAGAATCCCTTCCCATTTATTCCTATGGGCTAGGAGGCCCGTAGGAATGAATGGGACGACATTCTCAATTTGCGATTTGCTATTAGAGAATCGCAAATTGAGAATACAATTTCAAGGGTGCCAGGGTGTCAAAAGGACACCCTGTTTCGCACCTGAAATATGTATGTGTGCACATGTTGTGCACATACATTCCATAAGGGCATGTATGTGCGCCACATGGCACTTTGAAAAATGCAAAAAAGTGCATTTTTCAAAGAAATCACAAATTACCACCAACTTGAAGTTGGTGGTAATTTGTGATTTCTTAAGACCAAATTGCACTTTTTCTGGGCTTTATACATTGCATTTAAGGATAAATGCAATCGCAGATTTAGCGATTCTCTAATTTGCTATGCCCTTTTGGGATGATACATCCCAAAAGGCCTTTTCCCGTTCGCAAACGGGCCGATTCTGAGAATTGGCCCGTTAGCGAACGGGAAAAGGGCTTGATACATATGCCACAAAGTCTTTATCAATACTTGTGAGGGAAAGCCAATTGGTATTGTCTACAGTAAGACTGCGCAAACTTGATTGTGTAGAATTTAAATCAGAATTAAAGCTGGGTCTTCAAGTATGCTGAGCGAAAAAAGTTGCAGCAGTTATCATACCAGTAAAGATGTTATAAAAGCTTCTCGAGGCTATAGTTGCACTGTTTTAATTAGTAAATAAATTATTATGCAGCCCTCGCATTTCTTTAGTGTTCTCTTCAACCGCGGCAAAAATCACGGTCACTGAAGGAAAACACAAGGATGAGAACAGATGACACGACAGCATGATAAGGATCCCACTGATTCGGGTATGTAGCTATGAAGGCACAAAGTGTTTCTCTTGCTGAAGCTTACTTACTGTTCCAGATGAAATGGCCACGCGGCCTGAAGAAATGCTGAAGCCATTCTCGGACGGCAACAAGCCATGTGCCTCCAAGGCTGGTACTCTTAAACCACCTCATGCCTCGTCAATCCACTAGCAGACACTGCCTTTCCCTATATCTCACTCTTGCAGGTTCCTGCTTTCTCAATATTTAACTGTTTTTCTATCTTCTTTCCAATTTGTTCGTTGTTCCCTCCCTTGCTCTCAGTAAATTAATTTGGAATAACAATTTCCAGTTCCCAAAAATGAGCACCAGTGACAACCACTGGCTAAAATTAAGCGCTGCTCTTGTGAGGTATTGAGCAGCAAAAAAAAAAGTTATGGGTACTCCTACTACAACCTGCCTCATCTTTCACTTTAATTGGAGACCGGCAGTAAGGTTGGTTGGTCGGCCACATCTGTGGCGGCCAACGGGGCCGCTAAGACCTGCATAGCAGAGGTGCTATTTGAATGGTCTTCCAGGAGCACTGCATTTGACTCTAGCCTGGATAGTAACTCAAACCTGCATTTGTCCAAAAGAGTGCCCAGTATTGCCCCACGAAGGCTGGCTCCACGCTTGATTTTAGGCTAACGGTTGACTCAAACACTCCCATTTACATTCATCATATGCATATTTACTCTGTGGTTATCCTGTATATCTGGATCCATGTTGAGAAACACCAGTGCAGAATATTGTAATGAGTCCAGATGTTGGTGGAGCTGCCTCGCGACAATTATTTCCATAACTTTCCTAGGTCCTGACAGACTGGTGTTTGGGAAAGAGTTGCTTTGGTCTGCAGGGCCACCATGAGGCTTCTTTCATCTTGGCGCCATAATTGCTTTTCTCTCTTGGCCTCCAAGCATACTTTTCTGTGCGTTGTGTACAGACCACACTTGTGATGCGACTGTGAACTTCCAGTGAGTAGAAGCGAGCTCTCGTTTTCAAATTAGCATCTCTACTGTACTGATGTGTTTCCGAATCTATTTTGAGCCAAATCATAATTTAATTTATATTAATTTAAAGTAATTGGGGTTCTGTGGGCAAAATGGCGATCATGCACATATATCTCCCTAGAGACAAGTTAGCCTCTTTTAAATACGAATTCCAGTCAAATTCACTTCCTACGTGTAAGAATGTGCTGATTTTAGTCTTTTAACTCCAAGGCAAGCATAGTTGGTGGGGGTGGATCTTTCAACATTTCACAACGAGGTATTTGTGTGTCATAGACATTTTGGCAGTCACACTCTATGCCGACTGTTTTTGCAGTCTTTCGTTTTGTGTGCTGCTGAAAGGAAATAAGTAAAATAGCTTAATCCAGTTCATGAGGAGTTGAAACATGTTGCACATCCGGTATGTACAGGAGTGAAATTGGCACCCCACGGTCAATCCTCAAGACATTCACATAACAATTACATTTTATCAAAAACTGGCCGCTAGTTAAAGGAAGTGAAAGGTTATACGAAACTTGCAGCTCCCAAGCTATAGGGAAGTAAATCAGGGAACAAGTCTTCAACTTAATTAACTATGCTGTATCAATAATCTGCAGTAAAAAGGTCCCAGATATTCTTGGTTTAGAGAAACCTACATTTCCATTATGTATGCCGATATGATTGATAACATGAGTGTATTAACGTCCTATTTGACAACACTTCTTTACAAATATTAATATTGTGTGTAAAATTTTTTGCACCCAGTGGCCTTCGTTTTAGACAGATAATGCACACCTGGGAGGAGGAGATGATTTACTAGGAACACACCTTCGGAATTTCTAGATGTGAAATTAATGTAGGGAAGTGATACAAAAATGGGAGATTACAGCATCTATTAATTTTATGTAATATTATGTCCCGAAATAAACACTGACTGAGAGGTGAAATTTGCATCTCTGAATCGGAAATCAATCAGTTTGGAACCTTGGCGAGATGCAATAAATTATGCAAAACCGAATGAGCCCGCATTTTAGACAAAGAACATCCCTAGTGAAACGAAGCAATCCAGATCAGACAGTGTACCGCTAGATGGCACATGTTTCTTTGAGTTTACTGGTCCAGGCCCCACATAAACCAAGTGTGGGGGGAACTTGCAGAATTTCACTCTGGAATTTTGTGGAGTTACATGAAAACTCAGCGAGATTCTGTGGTTTTGCAGTGTGAATCTTTCTGGATTCACTATGCTGTGCATTATTCCACCATCTCGTGGTTGGATCCAGAATTGTCGGGTTTTTTGGGGGGGGTTTTCGGCCCAGGTAGGGCGTGCATCTGCGTACCACCATTTGGTGTCCTCTGTGACGGCGGCGTGCTTCTGGCGGAAGCTCCCTCCTGGGTTCACCATCTCCAGATTCTTTTTTCCACCGTTGAGTCTGGATCGTCAACGAAGAAACTCCAGAACTTTGGAGGCAAAATCACCTAAAAATCTACAAAAATCACCAGGAAAACAACATACAGTGACTGGAGGACCAGTCCACTAACAGGGACTACGAAGAAGGAGAAGAACCAATCCTTCGAAGTGCCACGGACGATACGCGCACAGAGGGCCCCCTGAGCACCGTGATGGATCAGACACTGTTCAAATTTTGCGAGAACTGCAGACACAAGTTCGCGCAGAAGGACCTGCATCCAGACTGCAACTTCTGCCTTCAGCTCGACCACCGAAGCGAGAACTGCAACACCTGCGTGGTTTTCACTCCTAAGTCACTTAGGGTGAGAGAGAGGCAGCTGATGGCAAAGCACGCCATGCAGGGCCAAGGGGGACCTCCATCGCTCAGAGACTTGGGCCTCTCCAGTGAAGAAGAGGACAACATCGCCGAAGAGCCAGAAGACTCAACAGATGTCGAGGTGGAAAAAAGGAAGGAGGTAAGAGAGTCGTCGACCCCTAGATCCTCGACTGACAAATCCTCCCAAAAAGGGGCACTGCAGTCGAAGTCCTTGACGCTAGCAGCTGCACCCAAAGATAAACAGCCCAGCGAATCCTTGGCTAAGGACTCCCAGCCAGCGAAAAGACTGGAAAAGGCAAGGCCGTTGAAAGCGGTTCCAGAAAAGGAACACTCGACATCGAGGCAGGAGGCCCAAAAGCAAGGCCCATTGTCCAAGACCACGACATATCGACGTCGATGACCGTGAAACGGAGGCCGAAGAGTCTTGACGCCGAACATGTGTCAGAGATGGACAGGAAAAGGAGAAGACTAGAGGCCGAAATGGCGAGTATTCTCCAGAGAAAGAAGGATTTCGACGTCAAAATGAGCCAGTACATTATTCCAACAAAGCCCGTACTCGAGGTCGAAGCAGAGGGTGGCGCGGAGGACCTCCAGCCACCGAACACCCCAGAACCCGCCAAAGAGCAGGTAGAAGTAGACCTATATTACTACGGCGAGGAGGAAGAAGAATCGTACCAGCCCTCGACAATTTCAGAGTCTCAAGATCTTCCGTGGCAGGATCTCGTCGCCGGAAGAGGGCGTAGAGTTCTACCGTTTGAGGCCTTCGCCGCCAGACGACATTGGAATGTACAACCAAGTCATAAAAGGGGGGCAGAGACATGTAAGGTGAAGCTGGAAGAGGAAAAGCCTCAGGCATGTTTCCTGCTGGAAACACTTTTGCCAACACAAACAAGGAGCCAATTCATGCCAATGCTTCCTAGTGTGCTGGACCAGGGAAGAGAGGCGTTCAAATAACCAGCTATATGCAAATCTGTTACCCCCCAAGGTGTGAGAAAAAGTACAAAATCTCCTCACAGGACCCCATGTCAGGGGGTCAGTACCACCTGACTCCATCATCGCAGCCACGGCCAGAAAGAGAGCCAACATTCCCACAAATACAGGATCACCTCCTGACAAGGAAAGCAAGAGGATGGACCTCACAGGGAGGAAGATGGAGAGGAGTCCGGCAATACAGTGGCGTATCGCAAACTCCAATGCCCTCATCAATAGGCAAGCGCACCAACACTGGGAGCACCTACCAGACCAATACCAGAAGAGGGCCAGCCACCTGGTAGAGGAGGGTAAAAACATGGCTAATACATGTTTGAAATTGGCTCTAGACGCAGCGGAAACATCAATGAGACAAATAATGATAGGGGTGATGGAGAAAAGACATGCCTGGCTCCGTATCTCTGGCTTCAAAGCTAAAGTCTAAAGTAACATCCTTAGCACACCCTTTAATGGTGAACAACTGTTCGTCAGCACAGTCGACAAAAAGTTGAACCAACTGAAAAAAGAAAATTAGACTGCAAGGTCAATGGGATCCCTGCAATTCAGGGGGATGAGAAGGGGAGTACCTCAAAGAAGACCAGCAGGCAGGGGTAACAACCAACCAGCCTCATCTCACCAATCCTTCAACCAAGGCTTCCAAGGGGGAAACCAGGGTCAACAGCAGGGACAGCAACAGCAGACATGGCAATACCAACCTAGGGGCCAGTCCTTTCGTGGGCACCCAAGAGGACGAGGTAGCACACCCAGAGGAGGCCAACAGCCCGCCTCCCAGTGATTTCAGAAAAACCTCAACACACACCCTGCCAACATCAGCAGGGGTGTGTCATATAACAAAACAATCAAAAATGTGTCAGTTCCTCCACCATACAACACCAGTAGGAGGCAGCATAAAGGACTTCCTCCAGGAGTGGAGGGAGATTACCACAGACAAGTGGATACTAAATATCATAAAACACAGCTATTGTATAGAAATACAAGGACGTCCCCCACAAAGAAAGCCAAACAACGATTCACTCAAGAAGAGAACTATCACCATTGTTACAGAAAACAAAGGAACTTACGAGCCATAGAAAAGGTACCAGCACATCAGAGAGGGATGGGAGTCTACTCCACTTACTTTCTCGTACCAAAGGTGGGCGAGACGCTACGTCCTATCCTGGACTTAAGGTACCTAAACAAGTACATAAGAACGAAAAATTCAAAATGACAGCTCTACAAGAAGTAATTCCCCAGATACAACAAGGGGATTACATGACAATAATTGACCTAGAGGATGCGTACATGCACATATCATTGAACGGAAAACACAAACACTTACTAAGGTTCATGGTAAAGGATATACACAGCGCCAAGGGTGTTCACAAAATGCCTGGCAGCAGTGGCAGCACACTTAAGGGGATGGGATACACGTATACCCGTTTCTCGACGACTGGCTGGTAAAGGCAAGTTCATACGACGCCTGCAAAGAAAACACTCAGACAACAATACAAACACAGTCAAGATTGGGGTTCCCCATCCACTGGGGAAAGTCCTCCGCAGAACCAGAGGAGCAGAAATAAACACCTTACAGGGAAAGGTGTTCCCAAGCAAAAAGAGGACCTTGGGAATTCTGAAGGAGACACAGATATACCACAAGGGGCAAGCTCTGACAGTGAGGACATTGGGGAAAGTGATGGGCATGATGGCATCTTGCATGCACTTAATCCCTCCACATCCGACTACATATGAGACCGTTCCAGGAATGGCTTCAACAGCAATGGTCACAGGCTACAGAAAGCTGGGAGGACTTTGTGGTTGTCACGAAAACAATACATCAGAAGATGGCGTGGTGGAACAAGAGAAACCTGACACAGGGAAAACCATTCACACAATCCGCTCCATCATTGACCATCACAACGGACACATCCCAGCTGGAATGAGGCGCGCACATGAACAACCTCAAAGTGAGAGGATTGTGGAAGCCCCAAGACACAGTCAAACACAACAACTATTTAGAACTAAAGACATTCTTCCTAGCATTAAAGGCCTTTCAGGAGCACCTATATGGAAAGAGAGTGTTGGTTCAAACAGACAACACCACAACAATGTTCTACATAAACTAGCAGGGAGGTACTCACTCAGTGATCCTGTCATCACTAACGCAGGACATTTGGAAATGGGCCATTCTGAAACAAATAGACCTACTAAGTGGACAGGGTGAGCAGACAGTCGTCAGCATCCAACGAGTGGGAGAACAATCATCAGGAGTTACAGAAAATATTCAAGAAATGGGGGACACCACAAATAGACCTATTTGCAACACCTCAAAATGCCAACACTTCGCACCGAGACAATCGTGCAGTTAATCGCTGGGGAATGCCCTATGGATTTTCCACCGATTCCATTGCTACACAGGGTTCTCAACAAGTGCAGAGCCAGCAACATGATGCTGATTCTAATTGCACCGCAGTGGGCCAGACAGACCTGGTTCTCACAAATAATGGAAATGGCGCAGGGCCCAGCTCACAAGTTCCCAAAAAGAAAGGATCTGCTAAGCATACATAACAGAAAGATGTTGCACCCAGAGCCGGAGAACCTCAACCTGGCGGCATGGCTCCTGAAGATACAGAGTACTCACACCTCAAACTGCCAGAGCGCACTAGAGCAGTGTTGCGGGAGGCACGAAGACCTACCACAAGAAAATTCTACACAGCCAAATGGAGAGACTTTCGCAATGATGCGCCAAAGAGAAACTTCAAAACAGGAGAACAAGGGAATCCACAGTATTAAAGTACCTAACTCATCTACTGCAAAACAAGCCAAGCTACACCTCTCTCAGGGTGCACTTAGCAGCAATAGTAGTGTACACAAGGGGAGAAACGGGGAGAAGTTTCTTCACCTCACTAGTGGTAAAAAGGTTTCGGGAAGGGGCGAAAAGAATAGCCCCCCCTAAGAGGGTACCACCGCCAACATGGAATGTTGGCGGTGGTACCTCAATATGGTACTGGTGCAACTAATGAAGGCGCCGGTCAAACCCATGCACAAGGCCACACTCCATATGCTCACACTGAAGACAGCCTTTCTTGTGGTGAACACTTCACTACGAAGGGAAACCAAGCTGCTAGCACTCACATTACAAAAACCCTACTTACAAATACACAGCGACAGAATTGTAATGACAACGGACACACACTTCTTACCAAAGGTGGTTTCTAGGTTCCACATCAATCAATCTTCCAAAAGCCTACAACAAGCGCAGATAGAGCATTACACACACTGGATGCCAGAAGGGCAGTAATGCATTACATAGAGCGTACAAAGGAATGCAGGAAGACAAAACAGTTTTTTGTCTCCTTCGCCACCAGTTTTCTGGGCTGACCAGTAACCAAGAACACTATTGCAAGGTGGATTGCACAAACAATACAATACTGCCACAAGAAAGCGGGACCGGAATTGCAAGGAACTACGCAGGCTCACTCAACAAGAAAGAAGCGCTCCTAGCAAACACACCTATTCAGGACATCTGCCAAGCAGCAACGTGGGCATCTGTGCACACTTTCACTAAACACTACTGTGTGGATATTCAAAGGAATAAGGAATCTCAAGTGGGACAGAAGGTCTTAGAACACATATTCAGGAATCAGAGCTCCTCTTCCACCCAGCCACCACTGACCTAGCAAACTGCTACAAAGTCTATGCACAACATAGTGAATCCAGAAAGATTCACCCTGCAAAACTAATAGTTTCTTACCTGTTGGTGTCGTTTTGCAGCTTGAAGACTTTCTGGATTCACTAGCGATTCCACCCTCCTCCGCCAGAAGAAGGTGCCAAGAGGATTGGGTTTCATAGACAAACACCATCACTCAAACAGAAACAGAAAAAAAGAATCCGAATATGGTGACCACAGAAGGGAGCTTCCGATGGAAGAGCGCCAACATCACAGGACACCAAATGATGGTACGTCGGCACCCACCGTACCTGGGCCGAGTAAAAAAAAAAAAAAGGAAAATACGACAATTCCGGACCCAACCACGAGATGGCTGAATAATGCACAGCATAATGAATCCAGCAAGTCTTCAAGCTGCAAAACTACACCGACAGGTGGAAATTAGGCACATTGTGCTGCTCACAATGATTCTTAGCACTGGGAGCTGTAAAAATCAGTGCAAATGGCACCACATTGCACACCCAGAGGGTGCCGCGTTTCAAGTTGACTTTGATGGCACTCAAGTATATTTTCTGCTCGAGCGGCAGCTTAATGACTGTCAACAGGCGTGACAGCCGGCTTTGGGAAAATCTTGCTATGTGCCCTCCTAGCAACCGAAAATCACGCTAAAGGGCCCAAATCGCCTCGCACTATGCAAACTTATCATTGGCAATTAACATGCAAGAATGAACACCACCACATGGCGGCTGGAGGAATTTAGTCAGAACTCTGTGTTACATGTGTAAGGCGGAGTGGCCGACACTTCACCAACTCCACCGTCAGAGTGGAATTTATTACCCACCCCTAACAAAAACGTCAGACCTGCCTGTAAGTATTTTTACATTTGAACTGGGAAAAAGCAATCTAAGCCCATAGATCAAGCGGCCATCAGGGGAGCTTAGTCTGGAGAGAGGTTCTTCTGTTTTTCATTTGAGTATTATGTCAAAATCGAATAATGAGACTAGCAGTGCACTCTGGAAGGGCTCATCTTAGTTGGATTTGGAGCATAGAACTTCTGAGATGCCACACAGAAATCACCATTCACTGGGGTCTTCATTTTTCAGCATATTTGTAAGAAGATGAATGCTGCCTTGAACATCAGGGAATGTGTGTGTAGATAAGCCAAGTTGGCACTCCTCAGTCATCACAACATAATGGTTAATATTGGAAATATAGCTTAAAATGTGAAGGAAGTGAAATAAATCAAGTTTTTCGTTTTTTCTCAAAAAGGAGTGGAATTGCGTTAGCCTTTATATGTTTGCAGGAAATCATGTTTTCACTCTGCAGTTTATAGTTTTTATAAATAAACACTGATTTTTCCTTTAATTTTTCATCCTTATTACAAGTAAATGAGATAGGCCAATTGGTTATAAGCCAATCTTACCATGATTTAAGATGAGCGCACAAGCACATTAGCAATGGTTTAGTAGTGGGAAAGTGTAGAGTCCTAAAGCCAGCAAAAGCGAAGTCAGCAAAACACGAGAGTTGAAAGGCAAAAAGGTAGGGGGAAAACAATGCCAAGGATGCCAGCTCTAACAATGCATGATTGTTGGTTGACAGGAAGCAAAAAAAACACAAGAGCCATACCCATAGAAATTCAGGGCAGGGGTGCATGTGAGAAACTATGTTCTTGTTGCAGTACCCCTCCACTTTTTGCTTGGTTTTTTATGCAACTTTTACTGAAGTGTACTGGGTCCCTGCTAACCAGGTTCCCTACCAGACTTCTTTCCCTTAAATTTTTAACACAATTGGACAACTTCAGCAACCCCTGTAAGCCACTAGTAAATGGTACCCCTGATACCTAAGGCAATGGGACTGAAAAGGGTCCACTAGGGCTGCAGCACAACTTGTGCCAACCTAGGGACCCTTCACCAAGACCATGCAAACTGCCATTGTAGGCTGCGTGTCCCGGTGCAGGGAAAACTGAAGAGTTGACATGGCACACATCCCCGTGATGGACAGAGCACTGAAACTTTTCAGACACTCACCCCCAGTCACATATCTGGGTTGAATCCATCATCATTCTTAAGCTCACTTCGCCACTTCAGTTCAGACCCAGCTATATGCAAATCAGTCTTGACCCTGTGCCTCATGGGACCCTGTGCCTCATGGGAACAGTCCAGCCCAAACCCCCAAGCCAGATCTTCCCTGAACCCGGAAACAAACATCCTTGGACCTGTTTCTGGGTACACCCTTCATCAGCCGGGCTAGCTTGAATCCAGTGGCAAAGAAAGCAAGGGACCAACATCTGGGCAGACCCTGCCAACTAAGGGCGAACAAAGCAAACACTAGGTGATGATGGACGGAGCGCTGAAACTTTCCAGACCCTTACCCCAGTCACGTATTGGGGTTCAATCCATCATCAATCTTTAGCTCACTTCGCCAACTCGGTTCAGACCCAGCTATATGCAAATCAGTCTTGACCATGTGCCTCACAGGAACAGTCCTGCCCAAACTGTACAGCCACGGCTTCCCTGAACTGGAAACAATCATCCTGGAACCGATTTCTGGGTAACATCATGCATCAGCCAGGCTATCTTGAATCCAGTGGCAAAGTGAGCAGGGGACCCACGTCTGGGCATACCCTGCCAACTAAAGGAGAGCAAAGCAAACACAAGGTGATGATGGACGGAGCGCGGAAACTTTTCAGACACTCACCCCCAGTCACCTATCTGGGTTGAATCCATCACCACTCTTAAGCTCACTTCGCCACTTCAGTTCCGACCCAGCTATATGCAAATCAGTCTTGACCCTGTGCCTCATGGGACCCTGTGCCTCATGGGAACAGTCCAGCCCAAACCGCCAAGCCAGATGTTCCCTGAACCAGAAACAAACATCCTTGGACCTGTTTCTGGGTACACCCTTCATAAGCCGGGCTAGCTTGAATCCAGTGGCAAAGTAAGCAAGGAACCCACACCTGGGCATACCTTGCCAACTAAGGGCGAACAAAGCAAACACAAGGTGATGATGGATGGAGCGCTGAAACTTTCCAGGCATTCAGCCCAGTCACGTATTGGGGTTCCATCCATCATCCTTCTTTAGCTCACTTCGCCAACTCGGTTCAGACCCAGCTACATGCAAATCAGTCTTGACCCTGTGCCTCACAGGAACAGTCCTGCCCGAACTGCACAGCCACGTCTTCCCTGAACTGGAAACAATCATCCTGAAATCGATTTCTGGGTAACATCCTGCCTCAGCCAGGCTAGCTTGAATCCAGTGGCAAAGTGAGCAAGGGACCCACGTCTGGGCATACCCTGCCAACTAAGGGCGAGCAAAGCAAACACAAGGTGATGATGGACGGAGCGCTGAAACTTTTCAGACACTCACCCCCAGTCACCTATCTGGGTTGAATCCATCATCATTCTTAAGCTCAGTTCGCCACCTCAGTTCAGACTCAGCTATATGCAAATCAGTCTTGACCCTATGCCTCATGGGAAGAGTCCTGCCCAAACTGCCAAGCCAGGTCATCCCTGATCTGGAAACAGGCATCCTGTGACCGGAAACAGCATCCCCGTGTGCCATGCCCCCATACACTGCATGAGGTATAGGTAAGTCACCACTACTGCAATATTACAGCCTTAATGCGGGGTGCACTATATACCATTTGTGGACATATCTGCATGAGCAGATATGACCCTACTATAGCAAGTCAATTATTGGATATTTTAAGTGTACAGGGAAGCCTTACAGAGTACATTTTCTGGATACTTGTCATTGCAAGTTTCCTAGCACCATGGTGGCGTCACTGGACCCTAAGATATTTGATACCAAACATCTTTTTTTTAATAAATCCTCACTGATGCCAGTGTTGATTCTTTTTAAAGAAATGCAGAGAGAGACCCTTTAGAGCTTCCCCTGAAAACCTACCAAGCACTGGTGGTTGTCTTTACTAGTCTTAGCCAGCCTGCCACCACCAGACATGTTTCTGACTTTATGGGGTGAGGGCCAGTGCTCTCAGAGGTCAGGAACCAGTCCTGCTCTGGGCGGAGGTGCTTCACAGCTCCCCAGGACAGAATCTTCTTCCACAGCCGGAAGATTCAAAGGTGATGCCGCCTTTGAAATGCAACCCAGACAGCTTCAGCTAGTAGAGGATGCCAACCCCCCTTTCCTTCTCCCCGGTAGGCGTGAGGAAAGGCAGGAACATTTGTTAGATAAGTAGGTGTGACCACATTCAGCCAGCACCACCTCTAAGGTGTGGAAGGCGATGTGGACCCCACTTTTGCAAATCCTCCATCTTGTGATGGTAGGAAAACAACCTATCAGAGCTAGGGTATTGCCCCTTCCCACAGCAGGTGGTCGCTTAGAGGGTGTAGGCAACCTAAAGCTAGGTAGCCCATTTGCTACTACATGTCTCCCCCTTTAACGCCTCTAAATTTTGTAATTAGGTGTCATACCCTGAACTCTAATTCAACAGACACAGAGAAGAAAAGAACAAAGACGACCTGCAGACCAGAGGACTGAAGCTGTTCTGCAGAAAATTGGCACCAAACCCTGCCTGCTGCCTTAAGGACTGACCAGTCAAGATGTGCTGTCTCGTCCTGCAACCGTGAGGCCTCCAAGAACCCCAGAGGTCTCCCAGCCTTCTGAAAATTGCCAAAGAACTCCCTTGAAATAGAAGTACTACTCGCCTACAGTCTGCAGGCACCGAACCAGCACAGTCTGGTCTGTCAATTTGCTGCTCTCTGGCGACTCTGACGCAGCCCTCAAACCAAAAGTAGTAGATCAGCTCCGGAGGATTGCTGGGTCTACAGTGCAAGTAGGGCTGGCTGTCGCAAGGATTGGTCTTGAGGATTGCTGGCATAGACCCTCAGCCTCAAAATGAGTACTGGGTGAGCCTGTTCCCACCAATCCTGGAGCTGCTTTCATGCTGAGAGCAGCGAAAGGATTGGCTGGAGTGAACAATAAAGAGATGTACTGCTCCCAAATTTATGGTGAGTCATGCGCCTTCGCGCCCCACCATTTTTAAGTTGAGCCTGCTCACTCTGCGATGCATGCTGTAATAGAGTATGCAGTAGAAGCCATGTCCACCCTCCACCCATATTTGTAATTGGCTTGTGTCATTGTCCTTCGTAAAGGCTGCCTTCCGATTCGTTAATAGGCTTGTTAGTCCTTTCTTGGTACCGCCTTGTCTCTGTTTGTAACCTCCCATCAGGACTGGACCGTTTACGTGTGACCTTTCGATACTGCTTGCATTAGCCCTTCATGAGAACTCTTTGGGTAATTAAATTTAAAGAGCACTGGTGGGATGCCAGCTTTATCAATGCTGACCGTTTTAGATTTTTGTTATTGGTATTTGCAGCATGCTATGCGCGCTTTCACTTTTACGTAATGGGCGTCGGCTTAACTTCTACATATCACTACCCCCCCGCACGGACGCCGCACGAAGTGTGCCCTGTGTTTATTACAGAAATCTCCAGATTCATCCACCATTATTCCTCCCTCCCTCCCCATTCATGCCCTTCATATAGCTTGTGTTGTTTCCCAAAACTTTTTATATATATATATATATATATATATATATACGCAGTGTCCACTTCATGGTGTTTATATTGGTTTTTTTTAAAACAATATCGGGGCAGCCCCCACACTCCGTAGCCACACGCACGGCGCTCCCTCTCCTCGGGTTTCAGCCAGTGCTCCTGCAGCTGCCCAACACCCACCTTAACCTCTTTCATATTGAGGGGCAGGAGGAAGAGGAAGGATCAGTGAACCTCCCGAGTGGTGGACACAATGTGATTAAACTAGAAAAGTACATACAGAAGACTGTTGCATGCACAGCAGGTATTTTTAAAATTTATATTGAGTTCATTAACTTTGTTCAAAAATATTTTGTTACTTTGAGCCTGTTTCACCTGGTAAATATGCCCCCTCCCCCCTTGTACGGATGGCGCGGGAAGAGGGCGCTGTAGTAATTACGGAAATCTCCTTGGATGCTTCCTCCATTGTTGGCCCGCAGATAACAGACGGGCATTTTGTGTTTGGGCTTCCTTTTTGTACCCCAAATGTAGCTCAACGTATAAATGCATAGGGCTACTGCTCCCAGCCACCATTGTCATATAGCTACTTCTTTTCTATATGCTGTGTTAAGTTAGCATGAGCTTATTAAATGTTTAAACGCCATTTTTCCTT
Source organism: Lissotriton vulgaris (assembly GCF_964263255.1). Classification (NCBI taxonomy): domain Eukaryota; kingdom Metazoa; phylum Chordata; class Amphibia; order Caudata; family Salamandridae; genus Lissotriton; species Lissotriton vulgaris. The sequence continues at coordinate 899,299,740 of NC_141685.1, forward strand.
TCTGCTTCATTTTGCACACGACACATAATTGTTGTTTTAGCTTTTAACCCAGAAGAGCTTCGTGATTTACTTGAGAAATAATGTTATTGCTCTGATATCAGTTTTGCTCGGTACACTGTCTGCACAGTGAGTGCTGAAGGCTCCAAGGATAACTCGACACGATGTTGTTGTGAGGTCTGATCTTCGCACCTCCATAGACATAACACACATGCTGCTGCCAAAATCTGGCTCTGGGCGGGTTTTATATTGTTGTGCTGAACACACACGTAACACACTTGATGGTGCTTCGCATGCAGAGTGCTGGTGGAAGATGATGTGATCCTCTGCCACTGAGATTTTGAGGTTTGGGCCCGCCCTGCTAAAACCCAAATGAGACCTTCATAGATATAAAATACTATGCTAAATAGGGAGGGTGAGAATTAGGTGTTGTTAATTCCTATTCATTTCAGCATCTGCTGTCACCATTCGCCTTTTATGGACTAATAACTATGCTGATAACTTTTTTGCTTATAATATGTTTGCTAGTATTGTACAAGATACTGCGTTTGAGAACCCTGCATTAGTAAATAAATATTTCAAATACGCATGTGTCCTCATTTACTCCACGTTCTGGTTTGCAATGATTATATAACGAAAGAGTGTTCATGTGTTCCACGATACCTGAGGTAATCTAAGTTCATGTTCTGATCTGTCTAAACATTGGGAGTTTGTTATGACCAATGAGACACTGTAGCTAGCTTGGTAAGGGGATTTTGGGTACTGAGGTGAGTTTTGGGCTATCCTAATTCACCGAGGTTCGAGGTCTCTATGCACAGTTCTGTAGGAGAACTGAATTCCCGCTACATCACTTTATCTTTGGTGACCTGGTGGCTGGGAGCTTAAGTCAGGAAAACATTTTCTAGTGGATTTAGCGTGTTTTTTGCGTGTTTTTGTAGCTTTGTTACATCGTTCTCATTATGGCAGCGGAAGATTTTAGGGTGCTCGAAGCCCTCAGGCTCTTAAGTGAAGCAGGTCGCATGGACCTGGTTATTGGTGACGCGGCTGGCCTCAGCTGGTGTGGCAGCAGCGGAGGCTGCCTACACATCCCCCAAGCATCAGAGAATGACCCCTGTATTGGAGCGGGCCGCCAGCGTTCCAGGAAGGCGGCCCTGGTGAGGCGTTTGCAGTCCGGTGTGAAAGTCAGTGTGGGAGAGGTAAGCGATGGGCTGTAGGAAGGAGGGAGGTGTGCGGCGGAGGGGAGCTCTGCCGAGTTGCTCACAGGAGAGCCTTTTGCTGTTTTGGTCCCCGGGCAGCGTGTTTCATCTGCCACTGGCGGAAGGGAAAGCGCGGGGATTGTTTGTGGCAGCGGTGGGTGAGCGGGAGGGGGGTGTCTTTCAGGCAAGCGGCGTGCCCCCCAGGCCAAGTTTGGTAAGGGATGGGCAGCGCAACCAGTATATCGCCCCTTCTCTTTCTGTGGGTTATAGACAGGGAGCGGGAGCAGCAAGGACACACTGCTCCTATTGCTGTCATGGGCCAGCAATTGGAGGCTGCTAGGGTATGGAGAGGGGGAGTGTGCCACAGAGGTGAGGTTTCCTTCAATTGTATGGTCCACCTCATCTGAGTGCGGTGGCACGGAAGTGGGTGTTGGGTTGCAGGTGATGGATGGGAGGGATACAGTCAGCCCCCTCCTTTTTCCCCTTCTCCTTCTTCTAGAGGTGAGGTTGGTTCAGTAGGTGGCAGTTCTGCTGGGGAGGAGGAATGGGCACAAGTTGGGGAGTGGGGGATTGCAACCTCTTGGGGTGGCACAGAGGACGGTCACTGAGATAGGAGAGAGCAATGTGAGGTCTTTTGGGTTTTCAGAGGCAGACTTGGATCCGGCTGTAGGGGGCCAATCATGGGAGGGTTTGGATGTTTTTCGGTCTTGGTTGGAGGTAGTGCGGGGCAGGGGGGGGTCACAGGGAACTTCTTAGCCCTCCTCGGAGCGAGCGCGCTATAAGGGGCGCAGAAAAGATAGGGGGAGTTGAGGGGGTGAGGTTGGGGTCCCTTGGGGCCATTGGGGGGGAGGGGAGGGGTTTCCATGTTTTGGCCCCTTCTGCACCAGGGGTACAGGCATTGTTAGAGTGGAGTGGGGATGAGGTGGAGGGCCCCCCCCCCCCCGCCACCCCCCGGGTAAGAATGTGAGTTTTCGGTACGCGGGCAGGGTGGTGATAGGTTTTTGGAGGGTGGTTTTTGGGTCAGGAAGGACAGCAGGCCAGTTAGTGTTTTGGGAGCTCCCAGCACACCAGTACAAACTTTTTCTTCACAGGGTAGGGAGTGTCGTGGGATGGCAGACTCGGTAGGGCGAGGTGCGGCCCAATTGTTCCAAGGTGAAGGGAGGGTGGAGCCTTGCGCGGCACATTTCGTACCGGCGGGGGAGCCCGGGGTGGCCAGCACACAAAGGTCCGGCACGACCTCGCTGGCCCCAACGTCAAGCAGGACACAATGGTCAGTAAGGCCACTGGACAGGAACGCTCAAGACAGTCAACACAGGGGGGAGTATCGGCGAGTACAGTCGGCTCCCCCGCCAGGAGTATTTTCAGGGGCCTCTCGGGCTGGTGTAAGCAATGTTGGGTCGGTTAAGGCCCGCAGTTTTGGTTTTGTGAAGGATCCTCTACAGATAGAGGAAGCGATTGTACTGAATTATGATGAGGACAGCCTTGAAGAAGGTGAGTGGAGGAAGGATGAGGAGGGGGGTGCCTTCTCATATGTCTCCTAGTGTTTTACAAGCACCAGAGGGCCCAGGAGGGCAGTGTCATTGGGACCCAGAAGAGAGCACGGCCCCTCAGTGAGGGTTCTTCAGACTGTGGACCCTGTTGAGCAAGTGGAATGGAGTTTGGCGCCTGGTTGGGCAGCCCTGTTAGAGCCAGGTGAGAATGTTGTCCCACGGGCCAAACAAAAAATGGTGTCGGTGGGTACAGACGGTGAGGATGTATGGGGGAGCTGAGAGGTAAGCTCCATAAAGGTAAATATGTTAAAGATCAAGGTGTGGGGATGGGTGATATGGTTGCAACGGGCACTAAAGTGGAGTGTGGAATGAATACGGAACCAGAAGTGCCAGGTAAAGAACCTTTACAGAGTAAAGAGTTAAAGTTTTAAAAGCTGCCCTACATGGGTGTGACGAAGCCCCTGGGTGCGCATTTGATGTTAGCCACTAAAGAGCAAATCTGGAAAGGGGAATACGTTGAAATTTTGAAGCTACTTCACAGGGAGGTGCGGTCCAAAGAAGGGTCTAAGGAAGAAGAGTATGAGGTGGCCAAGCGGCCTAAGGTGCCGTTGACCATTAAAAATTGGACGGCGGCATGTTTTATATATGCCAGCGTATATTGCGAAAAGTTTCCAGAGCGCTGCGTGGCTATTTTTAAATATATGGATGCCATTCGGAAAGCGCAGATCACAGGTAGTGGGTATGCATGGGCACAATATGATGAGGAGTTCAGGGCCCATATGGCTTGGGATCCAGAAGCGAAGTGGGGGGAATTGGACTCTGATTGGTGATAACACACAATGGGGGCAACAGCGGGGGTAAGACTATATTTACTGCAAGTGATTTACCTTTAGTGTACCGGCCCTTTCAGGGGAAACCCATCCGGGGAGGGGTGGGGAGTACAACAGCTACACCAGCTGGGTCAGGGGCATACAGGGAGTTTAATAAAGGCATGTGCACAAGGGAGTATTGTCGGTTCAGGCATGAGTTTTCTCAGTGTGGAAAGAAACACCCCTTGGTTAAATGTTGGGGCGTCAAGCCGCAAGGATGTCAGCAGTGGCAACAGACCGGTGCTAGCACATTTGGGCCCTCACAGCCATTCCAAAGGGGGAGGTAAGGGATCTCAGTGGTCTGAGCCTAAGAACTACTACGCCAGTTAGACTGGCAGCATTGGCGACAGGTTTGAGGGAGTATGGGGATTTGGAAGCAAAGCAAGTACAGTTGGGGGCTTTGAAGAGGGGTTTTGTTTAGGTTACAAGGGGCCTCGGCAGAGGCGGTGGGCACAAAATTTGAAGTTAGCATTTAAACATAAGACAGTGGTGCAAGACAAGTTGGACAAAGAAGTTCGAGAAGGAAGGATGGCAGGTCCTTTTGATTGGCCTGTGGACAATCTGATTGTGTCTCCAATCGGGGTGGTTCCCAAAAAAGAAGTTGGACAGTACAGATTAATACAACACCTATCGTGGCCTGAGGGGTCGTTAGTCAATGATGTTATTGTTGAGGAGATAGCCTCGCTTTCATATTCCTAAATTGACGTTACTGGTTGTGACTGCGGGAGCAACTGCAGAGATGGCGAAATATTACATAAAATCTGCATTTCGTTTGCTTCTCGTACATCCGGATGATTGGAGTCTCTGGGTAATCCATTTTGAAGGACAATGGTACGTGGACAAGGCATTACCGATGGGTTGTTCAATGTCTTGTGCTTTGTTCAAGTGTTCCAGCACTTTCTTACAGTGGTATTTCACACGGCACACTAGTCATGGGCTGGTAACACACTACTTAGACGACTTCTTTTTTGTTGGTTCCCTGGGCCCCACGGAGTGCCAGGTAGCACTGGACACGTTCCATGAGCTTATGGGAGAGCTGGGTGTGCCCTTGTCACCAGAGAAAACAATGGGTCCATGTACGACCATGTCATTCTTAGGCATTGAAATTGATTCAGTAGGAATGCTGGCACGGTTGCCAGCTGATAAGAAAGCAAAAATGTTGGATTTGTTGGAAGAAATGCTTGCAAAACATAAGGTATCAGTGAAGGACATTCAGGTTTTGTTGGGCCATCTCAATTACATCAAATCAAATCAAATCAAATAAATCTTTATTTCGATCACAGATCATAAAAGATGCATAACAATATATACACAGTTAAAAAACTTATTAAACATGATGTGATCCAGTAGTTAAAACATTTTTAAAAAACAAGGGGTACAGTGAATGCGCTATAAACTTTCAAGGGGTCTTTTATACAAGACTTTTCATCACTCGGCTTCGGGTGAACCACAAGGAGGTTAAAAATTTTGAAAGGGCAGAAACTACAGTGGGAGAGAGGTCTGTCTTTAGAACTCTATAGGCAGGTTGGAAAGATCTGAAGCCCAAGTTCCTGAGTAACGGGACTAGCCAGAATTTCCTGCTCCTCTCATAACCCTTGCAAAAGAAAACAGCGTGAACATCATCCTCCTTCGGATGGGCACACACTGGGCAAGTTGCTACGGTGGAGCGAGGTGACCAAGACGCTGTGAATGATGCCAGGGGGAGGCATCCGTATCTCCATTGTAAAAATAATTTCCTCGTTAATACAGGGGAGATCGCATCTAGAGTACTTTCGAGGCAATAAGAGTCTTTCACTTTCAGGACTAGATGTGTCAGGGATCCTTCTCGAATGTCGTCGATAGCTCTTGTGAGCATCAGTTCATGGTATGCTCTCACGAGTACCTTTTTGGGAGTCTTTATACAAGAGTTTGAAGGATCCGTCCATAATTCCGGGAAGCCCATCTCCCCGAGCCTTCCCTTGACGTAGGTCAACCACGGGATCCTCTTGGCATTCCGTAGCTCCAGGAATTCCTGTAGTTCCTCTCTGTAATTTATGAGATCTGGGCTACACCACAAGCGCCTCCAAAAGGTTAGGGGTTTGAGTCCTAACTCCTCTGTTATTGGTCTAATTCCCACATCTAATCTGAGGGGAAGTAGTGGAGTGCTCTGGGGGAGGGCAACGACCTGTCTCAGGAATTTGTTTTCGGTGGATGTAATTTAGGAAGTTGAGAATGACCCCACAGCTCACCCCCGTACGTGACACCCGCCCGGGCTTGAGTTTTATAAATGTGAATGATTGGGGTTAGTGGGCGATAGAAGGATTTATTCGCCAGGCGCATAGTGCCACCCGCCAACTGAGCCAGTTTGATGGTCACTTTAGCCTGGTGAGACGTCCACGTTAGATGTTCATTTAAGGTGATCCCCAAATATTCAATATTGTGCACTCGTTCTAATTGGACTGTGCCTAGCCTGGGTGGGGCTCGATTCTGGGGGTTGGGATTTAGAATCATAAATTTAGTTTTTTGGGGGTTGATTTCCAATCCTCGATCGGAGCAGAAGTCTAAAAAGCCATCCAAGATGCGTTGGATCCCCATAGGGGATTTAGAGAGCAGCAGGGTGTCATCTGCAAACATAATTGCAGGCACCCTGCTGCCTGTCAGCTTTGGGGCATCAGAGTTGGCAATCCTGTTTAGGTGGGCAACAACCCCGTTCACAAAGATGCAAAACAGGGTCGGTGCGAGCACGCAACCCTGTCTCACACCTCTGCGAACGGGGAACCTTTCGGTTAGCTTGCCACCTTTGCCACACCTTACGCGGGCGTAGTTGTTAGAGTGGAGTCTCATCAGGATTGTCAAGATGTCAACAGGGACGTTCAGCTCTTCCATGACTCTCCACAGCCTCGCTCTGGGTACCAAATCGAAGGCGGCACGTAAGTCTACAAAGATGGTATATAGAGTGCCGCCCTCGATTACAGCTGTTCTCAAGTAGAGGAGATTTAACCTGCAAATTTGATCTATGGTCGATACACCCTGCCTAAATCCTGCCTGATAGGGGGACAGGATGTCCATCTCTTCAGTCCAGGCCTGTAGTCGATTCAGAATCAGTCTACCGAAGAGTTTTTGGGATATGTCGATCAGACTGATGGGACGATAGTTGGAAGGAAGCAGGGGTGATCCCTTTTTGTAAATTGGGACCACCTCTGCTCCCCTCCAAGTATCAGGCACCTCCATTCCCCCCAAAATGGCATTGAATATTAATGTAAGATAAGGTGCCCATATCCCAGGTTCCTGCTTAAACAGGTCCCCTGGCACCCCGTCAAGTCCCGGGGCTTTTCCAGCAGCTAGGCCTTTAATGGCCTCCCTCACCTCTTTTTCAGTAAAAGCAACCCCTGTGGGACTAGGTGTATTTATGAGACTAGATGTATTTATGAGGCCATCGCTGTTCTGGTCCCCCCCACCCTCCGCATACAACGCCTCAAAGTGGCTCTGCCATACCATGGAGGCTATGTTAGGCTCTATTGCGGAGGATAGGTCCTCCGTGCCATTCGCGACTACGCGCCAGAATTTACGGGAATCTCTGGTTGTTAGTGCTTTAGCGAGATTTTCCCAATAATCATGGTCCCATTCCGCCCTCGCGTTCTCCGGGAGGATTTTATACGATCTTCTCCTGGCACGGATTTCTTCCTTGTTGAGGCGTCCCTTTATAGCAATTAACAAGTGGGCCTTGGCTTCCCTACAAGCGGCGTTGTACCAAGATGTCTTCGGCTTAGGGCCATTCCTTTTCCCTGAGGATGAGAAGAGATCCTGCTCTAAGGTGGTGATGATGCCTGCATGTATTTGTGCAAGCTCTTCTCTGGTAGCATCATCTTGGACCTTGGTTCCTAACTGAAAGGCATTCTCCAGAAACGGGATGATCCTTTCGTATAGCCGAGGTATTCTATCTAGACTGTTGGCCAATTTCTCCCACTTGACTTTCCTACGATTGTTTTCAAGTAGGAGGCCCGCCTTATCTTTATCCGATCCGTGGGATATGACCTCATTCCCGGCAGGGAATAAGTCAATTCCAAGGAATTATGGTCACTATCCGTTCTTGGGGTGACTTTGAAATCCACTATTGCTGGCCACATAAACAGTTTGACCATGATGTAATCCAGTCTGGATTCGCTACCGGGTTTGTTATAGGTATGGTTACTAGGTATATCTGATTTACAACGGCCGTTGCACGCCCTTAGACCAAGGTTAAGGGTGAGGGCCATTATCTGCAGGGCTAAAGGAGACCAAGCCCTTGGGGGCGGTGCCACCGTCTCTGGAATGAACCAACATGTATCTTCCTCATGGGAAGGACCATCACGTAGTCCAGGCAGTGGTTCGTAATGAGAATTAAAATTGCCTCCGATCAGGCAGGCGAGTTCGCATGGAGTGCCTTCTAGGAGCCTAGCTAACTCATCCACGGTGCCAGATTCTTTGTGCATTGGTACCGGCCTTGAGTAGATGTTGATGACTAGCAACTTCGTGGAGTCTGGCCACTCAAGTATGACAGCCAATAAGTCATCAGAAGCGGTCTCTAAGTAGGTAGCTTGACAACCTAAATCCGTGGCTACCCATGTCGTGAGTCCCCCTGATGGCCTATCCCTTCCCCCCCATTTAGCCGCTTTGAAGAAAGAGGCGAAGCCCGGGAATAATATTTCCTCACGCGCCCAAGTTTCTTGAAAGATAATTATATTTTTGGATCTAATGTAAGAACCCCACTCTGTGCAGTCTATTTTGCTAGCAAGGCCAGCCACATTCCAGGAGATCACTGTTATGTCTAACGATTGGGTAGTGGCTAGGCCCGTAGAAACAGAGTTGTTGGGGGTACACTCGGTGGGCGCCAGTTGGCTTGTGGGGAAATGGTTCGTGCCCATGGGTCTGTTGACAGGGGGTGGGGTAGAATGCGTTGTACTTGGGACCTGGCTAAATTCGGCTATGCTGGATGCCATAGAATATGTGTCGGTAGCTGGGGGTGTATTAATCTCAGTTGTGGTGGTTGTTTGTGGGAAGCTCCCCTCTTCAGCCGCCTGTCAGTCTACCATTTCTAGACTGCTGTATCGGTTGTGGGTAGATAGATGGGCAGGGTAGTGTGTTCTGTGTGGCCCTGGAATTCCCCTCCTATACCCACCAACCCCCCCCCCTCCTTCTTGTGACAGTTTCCCAGCCAGCCTCATCCCCGTATGCAGGGAAATGCTCTATTGGTCTTCCCCTGTATAGTGGGTGGTTATTACTCTCCCTAGGGCAGTTTTCCCAACCCTCCAGCAGCTCTTGATGATGCCCCCACCTATGGTCCTCTAAATTATACAGATTTGAGGGGTAAAAAAATGAAAGGGGAAGTGGTTGGATGGTGCTGCCAAAATCCTCCTCAGAAGCCCAGGTGCAGATATATGCGGCTGTGTTCGGGTCTCTGAAAGTGACCAGAATACAGTCTCCTCTGATGGATTTCCTGGTGTAGCCCACCCACGTTGCCCTCCTAGCCATGGATATATCGCTGGTTGTTCCTCTCGGGAGTGGTCTATTTACAGAGAGCCAGTTAATAACTTTATTCTTAAGTGAAGGAGTGGATTCAAATGTAAGAGAGTTTAGTTCCGGAACCCCCGCCAGGACTAAGGTGTAGGGTGCTGCTTCTGGGGGGAGGTTTATAGGCTTTGGTCTGCGATTAGTGTTTGATTTCTCTCCAGTAAGTGGACGATCACCCTTAGCGTTACTCGAGGGCAAAACATTATCTTTCAATGGAGGGGTTATTTTTGGGGTGGCAGTTGCTATTTGCTGTGTGGGGATAGGAACCTTATTTGCATCTGATGATTGCGGAGCATTATTTGGTAAGGATTGTGAGGGTTTGGTGTTTGTGAGTGGGAGCTTGTTATTTGTAGCTGTAGGAGGTCCATTGCCTTTAGTGGGTTTTAGTCCTGATCCTTCTTTTGCAATTTTAGTCCCGCTGTTGTCGATTTTCCTTGAGTCGGCGAGTTGCACTGTTGCCTTTTCGATGCTAACTAATCTAGCTTCGATCTTGATCAGTCTAGCCTCAAGGGGACTCAGTAGGGACCTAAAAAGTGTACCTATGTCCTCCAGTGTAATGTCATCTGAGGTAATGTCTACTGACGCATTGTTAATGGATTGTGGTAGAGAGGTTGGGTTGGTCGTTCTGGGGGGGGGGGTTGGCGATCCCGGCCTCTCCAACATGGGGGCAGAGGTAGCTCCTTTCCCCCCTTTGCCTCTAGCTTGTTTGGATTTTGGAGTTTTGGTCCTATAATCTTCTTTGTTTTGTGGGCCCTGCTTCTTTTTTTGAATGGCCCCTTCTCTAGTCCCCCTATTGCTTTCTTTGTTGGGTTCTATAGCTTTGGCTGTCTCAGTGTTCTCTGTTAATGTGGGTTGTTGGATTTGGTTGTTGGGTAAGGCCATGAGGCTCATGTCCTCAAAGTCACTCGGGACCTCAATGGTGTGCTCTGGGTTAGTAGTTGTGGTGCCTGGGAGTGGACATGTTGCCTGGTCTGTGCTATGGCTAGTTGGTAAACCAGATCTGTCTTCTGGGGTTTTTGCTTGGGCCATAGGGCCCATTGAAGATCTCCTTACCCAGTCTATTTCTTGGGAAATTCTGCGCTCCAGGACCTCGATTTCCTCAATCAGAAGAGAGCCAGCTTTGGCAAAGTAAGTGCCAATGGGGCCTTTGACGGCTCCGGCCGCTGCTAGGGTGGATGTTTTACTCCTGGTTTCCCTGGTACACATTTCACTGGTGTTTCAATGACCTCGGTGTGGCAGGCAAAGAGGGGGGGCCCGGACCGGACTCTCACGTACTCGAACGGCCTCAAACGGACCGCTCTTTGCCCGGTCTTCGCCCCGAGCTGTGCCCCGCGCGCGTCCTGCGGTGCGGTGGTGGACAAGGCAAATATATACGAGGAGGTTGGGGGTGTGGCCGCCGGGGGAAGAGGCACCAGCTGTGTAGAGCTGAGGCTGCTGGTCCTCGCAGTCCCCCTGGTAGGCTCAACGCGCTGACTCGCCCACTGTTGCTCTCACCTGGCCCGTCCTCCACTGGGAGCGCGTGTGCTCTCTGCCGACTGCAGAGCCGCTCACACCAGCGAGGGACAGCCTTAGGGAGCGGATGAGCGGCGCCCGCAAAGCGGGTGGCGCGAAAGGTGAAGTCCGAGCAGGAAGAAAAACAGGCTGCACAGGAGTCACTGGCAATCCTCGTGACAAAGTGCATCCGGTAAGAAAACACCCACAAAGCCGGTGTTGTCCGCGTTTTAAGTTGCTGGAGGCTGGGGGCGTGGCCGCCGGGGGAAGAGGCACCAGCTGTGTAGAGCTGAGGCTGCTGGTCCTCGCAGTCCCCCTGGTAGGCTCAATGCGCTGACTCGCCCACTGTTGCTCTCACCTGGCCCGTCCTCCACTGGGAGCGCGTGTGCTCTCTGCCGACTGCAGAGCCGCTCACACCAGCGAGGGACAGCCTTAGGGAGCGGATGAGCGGCGCCCGCAAAGCGGGTGGCGCGAAAGGTGAAGTCCGAGCAGGAAGAAAAACAGGCTGCACAGGAGTCTCTGGCAATCCTCGTGACAAAGTGCATCCGGTAAGAAACACCAGGTAGCACTGGACACGTTCCATGAGCTTATGGGAGAGCTGGGTGTGCCCTTGTCACCAGAGAAAACAATGGGTCCATGTACGACCATGTCATTCTTAGGCATTGAATTTGTTTCAGTAGGAATGCTGGCACGGTTGCCAGCTGATAAGAAAGCAAAAATGTTGGATTTGTTGGAAGAAATGCTTGCAAAACATAAGGTAACAGTGAAGGACATTCAGGTTTTGTTGGGCCATCTCAATTACATCAGCAGGGTAGTCGGGGCAGGGAGGAATTTTTGCAGGAGACTGGAACGTGCTTTGTCAGGACACCATCTGCATCACCACCATGTCCGCTTGTCTGCTGGGCTGAAGGAGGATCTGCGTATGTGGAGAACATTTTTGCATTCTTTTAACGGAATACCATTGGTCAGAGAGGATGACTTTCAGTGGGATGTTCACATTTTTTCAGATGCAGCAGGCAGTGATGGTTTTGGTATATACTGGCAGGGAAGGTGGTGTGCCGAGAAGTGGCCTGAGCAGTGGAAGGACGGTGGGAGGAGCATCGCCTTTTTGGAAAGATTATCAACTGCACAGGCTGCTGCGTAAAGCATTGAGGCATATCGGTCTGGATGGGTTTTAGTTTGGGACACATTCTTTTAGGATCGAGGCAGACACAGAATCTTGTAATCAAGGCTGGTCTAGGGGGGATATTATGCTGCTTGGGTGCTGGTCATCCAACTGTTTCCAACGCTATGTGAGGAGTACTGCGGAAGAAGCGCTTGTGTCATTCTAGTTTACATGAATCTCATATTGTTTTTTCTTGTTGCAGGTTCTGTAGCGGGTCCTCGCTCCCCTGAAATGACCATATGGATAGTGGGGCACTCTTTCGTAAAATGGGCTCAAGTCCAGTCTGGCAGTTGTTATTTCGGGAAAATGTTGGGTTTTAATGAGCGTTTGTTTCAAATTGTTTGGAAAGGGAAGGGAGGGATGTTGTGGAAGAAGTTGATTCCTGCTTTGAGCAAGTGGTTGGTTGGAGGCTAGTGCCCAAATGTTTTGTTAATTCATTTGGGGGAGAATGATCTTTGTGGGGTAAAAGTTGTTGTTTTGGTAAGGGAAATGAAGAGGGATTTGGCACTTTTGCTGAAACAGTGGTCTGGTTGCCATGTTTTGTGGACAGAGCTAGTGCCGCGCAGGTTTTGGAGGGGCGCTCGGAATCCCAATGCGATTGATAGGGCGCGTAAGAAGGTAAATCTGGAGATTTCAAGATTTTTCAGGAGTTTAGGTTTTGGGAGTGTGTCTCATAGGGACATTCGGTTCGAGTCAGTGGAGTTTTTCAGGAGCGATGGGGTGCACTTGTCCAGGATGGGTATGGACCTTTATTTGTTAGAGGTTAGAGAAGTGGTATCCAGGTGTCTTAATGTTCAGGAGCATTCGAGAGTAGCATAGATGTATTGTTTTTGTTTGGGGGGCAGAAAGGGGGGGGCAGTCTTCTCCCACCCCCGGCTTTCTGGGTGACGGGGATTATTGGAAGTTTGCCAGGGTTTGGCAGAGTTTTTGTTGTTTAGTTTAAGGTTGTGTCATCGACAGGAATTGTTTAGGCAGGTTGATTGTTAGGGTACTTACTGAGGTGGGGTGATTGTAAGTTGTGAAGGGGCAGGCAGAGGAGTTTGCATAAGAGATGTTTTAGATTTATAGGCTTATATGTGTATGCCTTGAATTATAGTTTTTGTAATTTTGTAAAGTTGTAATGTTCGGGTGGGGGCGGGTTTGAGAAATGTTAGAGGCGGAGGAGGGGGGACGAGGTTAGGTAAGTGTTTGTATTTAGTGAGGTCTAGTATTGTAAGGCATTGGCCGAGGAGTATAATTGTTATGTGCACCTGTTCCAATAAAGCGGCCTTTTACACACAAAAGGTGGTTGTGGTCTGCTTACTCCCTCTTAATGCCCTTCGCGTGGCTTGTATTTTTTAACAGACACGGTGCTAGCTTCATGGTTCCTTAACATATCAGAGGAGGAGGTTACACTATTTACTACTGAATGTTAGTCATAACTAAAACAATAAAAGCATGTATGTTGTACACACATACACGGTACAAAAGGGAGTGGTGATGGACTGAGCATCTGAACCAATCAAACACTCCATCACCGTTCTTTAGCCCACTCTCCCACCCCAGTTCAGACATGGCCATATGCAAATCAGTCTGACCCTGTGCCTCATGGGAACAGTCCAGCCCGAACTGCCAAGCCATGCCTTCCCTGGACCAGATTCAAGCTTCCTAGGACCGGTTTCTGGCATTACAGCCGTCTTCAGCCAGGCTTGCTTGAATCCAGTGGCAAAGTGAGCAAGGGACTCACGTCTGAGCATACCCTGCCAACTTGTGGCGAACAAAGCGGTACAAAAGGGGGTAGTGATGGACGGAGCATCTGAACCAATCAAACACTCACACCCAGTCAACAGATCTGGGTTTAATCCATCACCGTTCTTTATCCCACTCTGCCACCCCAGTACACACATACACGGTACAAAAGGGAGTGGTGATGGACGGAGCATCTGAACCAATCAAACACTCCATCACTGTTCTTTAGCCCACTCTCCCACCCCAGTTCAGACATGGCCATATGCAAATCAGTCTGACCCTGTGCCTCATGGGAACAGTCCAGCCCGAACTGCCAAACCATGCCTTCCCTGGACCGGATTCAAGCCTCCTAAGACTGGTTTCTGGCATTACAGCCGTCTTCAGCCAGGCTTGCTTGAATCCAGTGGCAAAGTGAGCAAGGGACTCACGTCTGAGCATACCCTGCCAACTTATGGCGAACAAAGCGGTTGTACACACATACTAGCTTGCCGGATGTGCCGGCTTCCACCCAGAATCCAGCAGCCTCAATATTTTAGCAAAGCAACCCCCTCTCAAGGCTGTGATTTCAAACTGCATTCCACTTAATGGCTTTCTTCTTGTTAAAGCATTGCACGCCACGCTTGTAAAGATAGCCTGAGCCCTCCTTATGGCGTGCAGATTTTCCATTCGCCGATTTGGCTGCCCACCAAATACAGTCCTTTTCAATGCAGTAGGTCTAGCATTGCGAGAGTTTGAGCTATTGGCATTATACATAGCAATGCCTTTTATTTAACTGATAAATAAAAGGCATTGTCATTTGCAATGCCAGTAGCTTCAATTCTTGCAAATGCGAGACCTATTGCATTGCAAATGCTTGTTTATTTAGGCTGGGCGCCACTGCTCAATTTCCTGTTTACTTAATATCAATCAGTAGTGCAACTCATATGAGTCAGTAGGCTGTAGTCCAGACGCACTTGGGGGCTTACCTTGCCCAACAGCCAGGTCCCACGCAGCTCCAGCGCTCCCCTCCGCCGCCGCACACACAGACCAGCAGCCGCAGTGCGAGGGGGGCATTGCCTTGAAAAACTACACTACCCAGACGCCCTAGCGGCGGGACACGCCGCCGGACGGGAAGCCCGCGCCAGGAGGCGCTTGAAAAGGGACACCAGGAGCGGGGAGCAGGGGGGTCCAGACGCACTTGGGGGCTTACCTTGCCCAACAGCCAGGTCCCACGCAGCTCCAGCGCTCCCCTCCGCCGCCGCACACACAGACCAGCAGCCGCAGTGCGAGGGGGGCATTGCCTTGAAAAACTACACTACCCAGACGCCCTAGCGGCGGGACACGCCGCCGGACGGGAAGCCCGCGCCAGGAGGCGCTTGAAAAGGGACACCAGGAGCGGGGAGCAGGGGGGTCCAGACGCACTTGGGGGCTTACCTTGCCCAACAGCCAGGTCCCACGCAGCTCCAGCGCTCCCCTCCGCCGCCGCACACACAGACCAGCAGCCGCAGTGCGAGGGGGGCATTGCCTTGAAAAACTACACTACCCAGACGCCCTAGCGGCGGGACACGCCGCCGGACGGGAAGCCCGCGCCAGGAGGCGCTTGAAAAGGGACACCAGCACCCGCGTCGCGGGACCGCGCGCGGATCGGCGCCGGGCGAAGCCCGGGCAAAGGGCGGGCCCTCTGTGGCCCTCGGAGGCACAAGGAGGACGGGACGGGCCACCACTCTTGGCCCCATCATATGATAAGGTACAGCCACTTACTCATCTTCTCAATCCCTACCGTTTTAACTATCTACATTGGTTCCCGGGATCCTGTCTTCCACCTACTATGTCCATCTGGGAAGAGCTGAACGCACTGTGCGGCACAAACTATATCCCGGATGCTTCTACCCCCCCCATTGTGACCAGAGTCACTGACCAAACAATCACTCCCCAGGCTTCCCCTCTTATTACCCTCTCTCCATCCAATAACTGCAGCCCCTTTTTACCTGGCCCCAACCCAGCCTCATCAACGTTGGATAAAGCTGGGACCCGACCAAATGACTTTGCATCCCCCCTACAATTGACTCTTTTGGCCCAAATCGAGCGACTATTATACACTGCTCTATCTCCATTGATCGCTAAAATCAATGACTTGGGGGATAGGCTGTCCAGGATCGAAAAATCTGCAATAAGGTCAAATCCAATTCCTGGAAATGCTGTTATCCCCGCTAACATCCAGGAAAGGTGTATCAACAATGCTCCTAGGATACCTCAAACCAGTGACTCCCCTGTTATACCATCCACTCTATCTGGTCGTAGTGATACTCTGAATCCTGAACATGCCCCACATAGAGTTCCTATTAACCCAGTAGAAAGAGGGCATCGCATCGATCTACCCCCTGAAGCCGCCCCATATGTCACCGTTCTTTCTGGGGTCCCGGCACTCAGCCCAGGCACACGTGAATCACACCAGGACCTACTGAATAAAGCCATTTATTGGCTCAATAACAATAGACCATTACCACCCGCGCTAGATGGTGGGATACTGAGTGTCAGAAGGGTGGGGTGGCTTGGTCATCTGCCCAAAAATGTTTCGGGGGACTTGATTTTAATCAAATTCAAACGTAGGAACATTACCCCCTTTTTGCGATTTACCCAGCCCAAACTCGGAGATGGTTCCATCCGTATTTGGGACCTGTATGACTTTTACCCTGGTTCCCGAGTACCAAATCACTATAATACTGGATGAAAAAGGGGGATTCTGTGTATCTGGGGTTACTGACTCGCTTTGAATCTTTGATTTGTTAAACTATTTTAGTTGGGTTAAATGTATTCCCTTTTAATTATGCAATGTTATGCTGAGTTATTTTTGTATTTATGTATTTGTTTTTGTTGCTTTTATGGTTTTACTCTCAAAAGCCGAATAAAGCTTATTTTGACTTTGACTTTTGAGTCAGTAGGCTGTAGTGATGTCACAAAAGCCCTAACTACCGATTGGTGAATCAAGCATGTGTGTGGGTGCCATTTAGCATGACATCAGGTGCTGCCGACCCCTAGAACTCTAGTTGAGCTCAATTTGTGCCAAAAAAGGATCTTTTGATTGTGACACTTAGCTTTGCACTTACTGCTGCAGGTGGAGGAGGGCTATCCTAGAGGTGCATATTATTTTCTATTGCAAAATTCAGAAAAGCAGAAGTAGGGAGTGGCCAAGGCCAACAAATGTCAATGGTAAAGCTGACAAATATATTAAAAACACGTTGTAATGTACAGAGGAAAGTATACACATTTCCTATGAACATGTGCATACATGTAGATTGGTTTGTTTTGAGGATTTTCAAGTCCGAATATAGGCAGAAATAGCAACAGTCAACGATTGGCTTCAGTGAGCTATACCATATTTTCGCGATAGAATCATAATCTAAACAGAGTAATACTGGAAACAGGACTTAGTCAGCCAAAGACAAATATTTCTTAAAAGTCCCTGGGGTTCAGCAAACTTGTGCGATTTTAAATCTCGACATAGATATATTTAGTGGAAAAACAAGTGTGCAATTTGGGGGGATAGATCTGTGGAAAGGGTGAGAGGCCAGAATTCTCAGTAAAAAGAGCTTAATGATTTTTCGCGGTTTGTGCTAAGGAGAAAAAATACATAATGTAAACAAGAGTTAGAAAACATGCTGACATGAGAGAAAGGTTGACAAAGGTGTGATTCAGAAAACATTTAAATGAAACATCATATAATACTGTAACACATTATTTAGGTGGTTAACAAAAATCAAGCAGTTCATGTAAAGTCAAAAGTAGGTTGCAGTAGTCTTTCTTCTATTTCTAATTGTATGGAGCAGCTCACAGTAGCACAGAAGGATATATGGGAGAAAGTGGAACCAGGCAAAGGGAACATGGTATGGAACAATTATGAGGGGGGGTTGTGGTAACAGATATTAAATATGTTTTTAATTTTCTTTAAATGTGGTCTGTGGGCCTGCACAAAAGGAAGAGGAAAAAAGTGAGAGAGGTGGTTGTGTCGTAGTCTGGAAAATGTTGTGAAGTATCACAGTGCTTAAAGAGGAAAGGCAAGTGTAGTAGACACTCATTTTAGAAACAGAAAAAAGATAAAAATCAACAGGATTGGAATGGGAATAGATAATGTCCATGCTCTTTTTTGATGAAAAGAAATCATTGCTTCAATTTTGTTAGAAATTAAGGGCCTGATTTAGAGTGTAGCAGATACTCGCAGCACAACTGAGTACCCTGTCCGCCAAATCCTCAGTCTGGCCACCTCGATTAGAGAGTGTCAGGCCTTACGTTTTCGGTCGATGGATCCCCGTTGGCTCAGTTGACAGAAAACATACGTTATAGACCCTGCTCGCCCTATTCAGAGTGGATGGAGTAATGTATTTCTTTCCCCTGTTCATCACCACCAGGTGGTGAGGGGCAGATAAAAGCCTCAGGTCCTGAGAGTAAAATTCCCAGGATCTGTGGTTGTTGTTTTCTTGTTTTTTCTGAAATAAACTCTCACTTTAGGATTTTTTTTCAGAAAATCAACAAGTTTTGAAAAATTTGGCAAACGACCAGCAAACTTGATATCCTTTCATGTGCAGAGATGACCGCTGCACCCATGGTCATTTCGAAGTTTCATGGACAGAGTACTGGCCAGCCATCAAATGCTACACCAGCCCTAAATTCTTAAGGAAGAAATTGATAACAAATAGATGCAATCTTACCTGCTTATTATGATCATCTTCAGGAAAAAGTCCACAGTTGATGACGTATGTGCCAGACACAAAATGACCCGCAGAAATCTCAAATTGCCCTGTGCTAAGTAGAAATAGAGCACTGATGTTTCCTTCTGTGTTCTGGGACATGTGACCCTGAATTTAGAATAGGAAATGGTAAACGGTGAACTATGAGTTTCAGAGTGTAAACAAAACACAAATCTGGATTCCCCAACCATATCCTAGTCAACTGGTCAGTATTTGGCAGATGTCACCCTCTTTTTACAACTGTTCACCCGTCTGACAATCAAAATGTCTTCATAGACTTTAAATCAATCACCTCCTTTTCAAACCTATATCACCCTCCCAAAAATGTGTATTCTCCACATTCTTCACGCACCTTAATGGGATCACCCTCTGAAACACCTGACTTCACTCGCATAACATATTCAACCAAAAAGTCAGAAACTCAGAAATAATTACTAAGAGGTCGGGCAAAGGATAGATTTGCTTTGATCTGGCAGGTTCTTCATCTTCACGTCAATCAAAGTTTTTGTGGCTTTTCAGACCAATGCGTGGGGTGCACTAAAAGTTGTTGTGTTCCTGTTCTGTACCTTCGGTTCCCTGTGGCCAGCATGCATGTGTCATCAACTTCCTGTTTCTCTGTTGTTTTTGAATCGTTATGAAGTGTGATTATGTTTGTGTCAGGAGCCAGATTCCAACCCACTGAGTCTGTGGGCTGCAACTTCCTGCTCTCACTTGCAGCATCTTTGACAGCCTGCTGGTCATGCGATGCCTGACGCAATGCACCAGCCCTGCACCCAAAGCATCACCAAGTGCCTGTGTAGTGAATTTGACTACTTTGGAGAAGTGACATTGTTATTTCCGCCTTCCCTTCTCCTCCGCATGCTGTGCTGGCACACCCTCTTAGCCAATATCCTGCAATGTCATATACATTTTCTCACAGTTATGCGACTGTGAGGATCTGGTCTTGCCATATCTAAGCCTAGGAGGTGTGGAACTATGACTGCTCGGGAGGTTACTTTTCTAGGCCTGGTGGACTGTGAATCTATAAGCAAAAACAGATTTGAGCCAAGATGAATTAGCATGGGCCTAACTTGTGAGTTTGGAAACCGAGCTACAGTTAACTCCGGAGTCGCCAATCCATAACATAAAAGAAATAAAAGGATATTCCCCGGTGGCGTAACGAACCTTGAGGGGGGCCCCCTGCAGGGTACATTTTCATGGTGTGACTTCCAGGTCTTGAAAACAATTTTGTGCCCTCTGTGGGAAACCTGGAATTAAGGTTGGCCATACCTGATCTCAAGTAAGTGAAGTCCTTCAGTTTCCATCTGATACTCCACAAGAATTTCAAACTTTACCATACTCCCGCACAAAGGGCAGATACATTTTGACATATGATGGCTGCTTTGGTAGACCAGTTTAACAATGTGGCATCTAGATGGGAAATTAAGACACCCTTGGAGGAAGCTAGATACAAATTATGCTTAAAACAATCTATTGCTCAACAGCAGTATGCAAAAATCCAGGATATTTCAAATCTACAAAACATTCATGTACCGGATTATCAGAGAAGAAAGTTATTTACCTTTTGTAACAATATTTCTTGGGTCTGCTATACCTTCCACCAGATCTCTCCTTTCTAAATATCTCCAGGCACCAGGCTGGACCTGAAAACTATCCTCTCCAGCAATAATTCTCTAGCACCGCCAAGTGACTGCAGTAGCAGCTCCGCCAACCCTGAAAGCGATGACACCCGTCTATCTACAGCACTACCTAGTACACTGGCATCAGTTTCTTTCTGTTTTTTTCCATGCCCAAATGATGCACTTGGAGAGGACTTGAAAAAGCTTTATGAAAATAGACTGTACAGCAGCACAAGTAACAAGTTGGGGTCACTGGAACCTTATTATGAATGGAACTATTGCTAGAGGCAGGTGTAGGGTGGTTGGAAATCTGCAGGAACATATGGTAACCATCAGAATTATCATTACTGAAAGTAAGTGACGTTTAAGTCTGATGGACCTTTCTTACCGTGTATTCCTTACAAGACTGTAATTGTGCCCCTGTATTCCAGTGCATGTGGAAGGAGCATGTGGCCTCATCCGTTTGGTCAGGTATCTTTCAAAGTCTTCGGAAGCTATAGGAAAGGTTTCTATAATTTGCATTGCTTGTTTCATTAGTAATGATAGCTTGTTTGTGCTGCAGCTTTGTGTTAATTATGTTTCACTCACTCACCCCAGTTGCTGTAGTGTGAGAATGTGATATATGTTATATAAACAAAGAAAACAAGAAAACAGTCAAGAAAACATTGGTAACAGGGGAGACTTGATGGAAGATGACTGAAAGAATGTTAATGCATTGCCCTGTTTTAGTGTAAGTCTAACCTGTTGCAGCCCTACTTCATTTCATGTGCTAATCTAACTTGCTAGATATGTCCATCTCTGAGCCTTAGATATCCTGCATTCTGCATCCATATTGGTCAGCCAAAACCCTGTACATCTCTATTGAGGTTAGCTAGGTACCTGCTTGTTCTTTTGCTGTGATTTTATCATGTGAATAATACTAAAACAGAGCATGCAAGAGAGTATGTATTTGGGATCTGCCTTTTGTTGGGTAGCACTCCTCCACGACTGAGGTATGGGAATACCCTGTTGGTAATCTGTGTTAATTACATAGCGCAATAACCACTTTCAAACAACACCAAAACATGAGAGGGAGTTTTCTTTCTAGGCTCCTCCCACTCCTCCTCTGCTTATGCCATTGTTTTTCAAATGCCAGTGAGAAAGAGGTCAGACGTATAACTTCACCCTGTATTCCTCTTCCCAGTCCAAACTGCTAAGGTGATTCTTTCTGATCCTTGTTTCAAGTTCTCCCACCACAAGAGATGTTATTTTCAAGTAAGAACGTCTGGTTGGCCTCTTTCCACACTCTAATAGAGTTATGGTGGCTTCTGCTGCCCAGACTCAAATGTCTCTATGGCAGATATTTTCGAGTCATCAACTTGCCCTTAGTTGCTTATCTTTGCCAAGCATTATTGCATGTGCTGCATGAATCTCTTGACTTTGTTTTATTTTATACTTTTACTTTCTATGTGCCTTTCTCTGAATGTCCCCAAGTCCTTGAAACCTCTCTCCTCCTGGACACACTCTCTACTTGCTGTGCTAGGCAGACTCCTTTACATCTATCAGCAGAATGTCTGGAATTAGGGTGATATCCCCTCACCTCAGGGAGACTGGCGGCTGACA
Source organism: Lissotriton vulgaris (assembly GCF_964263255.1). Taxonomy (NCBI): domain Eukaryota; kingdom Metazoa; phylum Chordata; class Amphibia; order Caudata; family Salamandridae; genus Lissotriton; species Lissotriton vulgaris. The sequence goes on from NC_141685.1 coordinate 899,321,150, forward strand.
GGCAGAGACCAACCCCTATTTGCATAGAAATCTTTCAAGTACTGTATCGAGCTATCCTTTCCCTGACAGTGTAGGACTTGGAACAGGTTGGTTTGGGTTCCACCACTTTGTATTTATGTTTTTTAATAATTGTATTGATTTTGACAAACATAATGGTTCAATATTGCAAGCATACAATGGGTTTTTATCTTGCGAACATAGGCATACATTTATGAGTTTATAAGTATATCAAAACTTCCTTACTAGCATTATGTTTCAACATACAATTTGAATATACCCAAAAAGCTTTAAATCATACAAACATGCAGGTCAACGGGTACCAGTTCATCAGTGTTTTAGTCAGAAGTAGCATTAGTAATTTAATTTTTTTATTTTATTTTATTTTATTTTAAGGTTTTATAGAGCGCAAACTTGACCCGTGAGGGTATCAGAGCGCTTTACATATTCATAGGGTAGTACAGAAGGAGAAGACCTGTACATCAGAGAGCTTACAGGGTCGAGGGGTCATAGGGAAGGCAGGATATCACATAAGTACAGTACAATAGGGATAGGGGACAACTGTACATCAGGGCATTTTACAGAGACAGAGTCATACAATAGGCAGGATATTACACGAGTCCTGTACAGGGTCGCAGGATGAGGCAATAGTCTCTCAGGTAGCTGTGGAACGGGTTTATCCAAGGAATTTACCGGCAAGACGGTCATCAGAGAGAATAGTCTACTTTAAATGTACCAAAGTTTTCACCACATGTTGAGTAAAGCAAGAAGCTAGTGAAGTTCCTAAATGTGTAAGAGAAGGACATTAAACATGTTATATTCCTCAATTGTTATTGTGTGGCGTTTTGGTGGAATACCATCATTTTTGTTCTGCTGAAGCATGTTTGGTAATATTTCATCCTAGATCTAAGTTATGGTGAGTTTTCTTAACCCCTTTTCTCTTTGCTGTGAATGGCAGTGCTGGCTGCTTCCACACAATGATCTAATGTTGAGCACCATTTTGTGAGTGATGGGAGTGAAGGATTTTGCAGGACATGGTGATTGTCAACCCGGATAATATCAAGGCAAGATCTAGAAACCTTTTTTTCTACTTTACACTTATTAGGTTTGCAAAGCAGGCCCAATAAACACCCTTCTGTGCTGTTCATTGTAGCCTGCTGTACAATATGACTTAACATTTCTAGTACCCATACCCAAAACTCTGGCAGACCAGGGCAACTCGATACCACATGGATACATCCTGGCTGGGATTCCAGACATGTAGGGCACTTGGATGTCATTCCGAGATATATTTTTTTGATTCGACTCCTGGTCAGATATGTTTTTTGCAAGAACTAAAACTATGTCCGTTTAAAGCAGGAATTGGGACACACCCTTTGTGGATTGATCAGCACCCGTCTCCATTCAATTCCCAGGTTCTCAGACCATGCCTACTTGAGTGGATCCAGATATGTGCTTACATGTTCAATTAATCTCCTGTCACTGCCCATGGTGTGAATGAATTGTATTAGTGTGTGGGTTTGAGATGCTGCATTCTAAATGTTCCATGCTCTGTTGATGCAGTTAAATTGTCCTCAATATGTCAGAAACTGGCCCTATGGCTACTCTCCTCCACTAATTTGTTAAATGTGACTATAGTGCCTCCTTGATAAAGGTCCCCCAATGTTATAGTCCATGCTGCCTCCCAATGTAGCAGTTCCTCATCGATATAATAGCCTCTGTGTTTGAGAATACCCAAAAGTGGAATTGCTGGTCCATACAATGCAGCAGTGTGGCTCAGCCTCAGGGTCCTCCTAAAATAGGTATGTCACTTGCATTTCATTTCAAAATGCTTTATTCGAGTTTTTTACTCATAAAAGCAGACATACATACATATAATTAAAAAACCATTAAATGTACATGAACAATCGAACAAGCACATACTTATTTTTACAAATTAATAGCAGTGAGACATCGTTTATACAGGTGCAGGGAAACATAACCGTCGATAAATATAGATCAGAGGAAAGTGGTTATAATAACAATGTTAAGCATCCCAGGAGATTATTCGTTAAAAAAGTAATTCATTACATTAAAAAAATCAGTTTAAAGCCAACGACAAAATTCCATAAACAAAGAATAGACGAAATGTCTAGCAATCTTTGATCAAATAAAATTTTTCAGAGAATAAACAATCATTGGTTTAGCAGTCTCTGACTCGTAAAATTACAGAGAATAGACAAATGTCTAGCAGTCTCTGGGTGACCACTGGCGCTATTTAACATGCCAGCAGTCGCATCCTTAAAACCCACGCCCAACCCAGGTACTTTGCAATTGCGATATTGATCCATTCATCAGTGGTAGATTTTGCTATACGCAATGCCACCTTGCTACTTTTAGTGCCTAAATTCCTGCACATGGGAGCCAACCAGGCTTGTCTTGGGGCAACATATACTGGGCAACAGAACAGGAAATGACCTAATGTTTCATTACCAACCCCGCAGGCAGGGCATACTACAGCTCCCCCTGATTTCCATTTGGCTGTTAGGGTACACAGTGGGAGCGAGCCTACCCTCATTTGAAATAGCAATTTCCTGTCCAGGGGGTTCGTTATATAGTCCCAGTACATTTCATAAGAAGGGAACATTTTGGTCTCTAAGTATCCAGAGGTCATAGTCCCACTGTTGTTATTAATTAGGCTACTGTTAGCTACATGTTCCCAATATATGTCCTTTAACACTTTTTTGGAGGGAAATGGAGCCCCAGCAGGATCTGTCCATAAGGCCTGAAGTCCTAAATTGAATAATTCAGTCTTTAATGTTCTAAACCACCTGATTTTGTTATAGAAATCAGCCTTAATAACATCAGAAAACCCCTGCGCATAATGCGAGAGTTCAGGTGTGGTCCAGAGCCTACGCCAGTATAATAACGGGCGCAGTTTGGCCTTTTCCATGAGCTCTCTTCGACCTAACTCATAACGTAGGGGTAATAGTGGGCTGCTCTGTGGGGTACCCGTCAATGACCTCAGAAATTTATTTTCAGAGAGTTGGAGATCATGGAGGTTTTCGTACCCCCATAGCTCTGCACCATACAAGGCGGAGGCAATAGCTTTAGCCTCATAGATTATCAATGGTAATGTCACTTGCAATAAGTGTGGTCAACCCTTATCAATCTGGGAATGGGCAAGGAAATAACTGTGCAACAGACCCTCTCATATTTTCTGCAATCCCATTTTCATCTCATTCAGTTGATTATTTGCCAACCAGCGTGTCGGCCATGCAGCCAGATAATGAAGTTACAAGTGGTGGAACTCCTAGGTACCATTTGTCCACTGGTAGTTTGAGCTTCAACATCGCTACTCTCTGTTTATTCATGCCTCAGATTACATTCCACACTAACTTGTCCAGTGTTGGAAAGAACATTTTCAGCAACAATAGGGGACTTTTTTAAACACTATAGAAAAAGCCTCATTAACATTACCCTTTTGGTCGGGCAACTCTGCCAATCACCAAAAAGAGCAGTGTTTCCCCACTGACATTTCAAGATCTTAAGGAACACATTTTGGCTCCTAGGATACCTTACTCTAAATCCACATTTGTGTGATAAATTCTTAAACCCAGATAGTGAAAGGTTGTGCAATCCAGGCTATAACGTCTTCCGCTCAGATCTACCCTTCTAGGTTTGGTTACTGGGTGACTGAGAAATAAACAGGATTTTGCTCAGTTAGCCCCTAGAACTGATGTAGACGGAAGTGAATGAATGAATGAATGAAGTTAGATTTATATTGCGCAAACTTTGCCCAGAGGCATCAAGGCACATAGGATGGGAAGGCTGAAAACAGTGCAAAAACCAGGGGGAAGTCTATAGGTAGGTTTCTGTGTAGAGCCAGGTCTTTAAGGCTTTGCGGAAAGGAGCAAGAGACACAAGACCCTTGAGCCCGTTAGGCAGTAGGTTCCAGAGCTTCGGGGCAAGAGCAAAGAAGGCCTTCCCTCCCCATCTGGCCTTCACCGTCCGCGGAACTGACAGAAGGTTCTTGTTGGCAGAGCCCAAGGCCCTGCCAGGGGTATAGAAAGACACAAGAGACCTGATGTCTTCTGCACCGGATCCATGAAGGGCACAGTGGGTGAGACAGAGAACCTTAAAGTCTATCCTGGACTGCATCGGGAGCCAGTGAAGATGTTTTCTTATAGCGGAGACTGAGGATCGTCTATGGGCATTGACAACGAATCTGGCTGCTGCGTTCTGCACAACTTGCAGACGTTGAACCAGCCACCTATTTATGCCTAGATAAAGGGCATTACAGAAATCTAGGCGTGAAGAAATAAGGGCAACCGCAAGTTGTTTTCTAGAGTCCAGGGAGAGGTAGTTTGAGAGTTTTCGCAAAATCCTTGGGACCCCGCAGCAAGTGGAAATGGTTCTATTTACTTGCTTGTCAAAGGAGAGTGTAGTGTCAAGTATTACCCCTAGATTACGAGCTGCAGGGGTGGGTGTGGGGCAGGTTCCAAGGGCAGATGGCCACCATTCAGCCGACCAGATCTCATGTTTGCCTCCAAAAACAAGGACCTCTGTCTTTTCCCCATTTAATTTGAGGAAATTTGTGGTCATCCAACCTGCTACAGATTCCATGAAGTTCCTGAAATTAGATGCCTGAGATCACTGAGAGAAGGGCCTCTCTGGGCCAGTTCTGTAGTACAATCCTGTATGTACAACAACATATCTGAGTATAGTGATGGTGAGTGTATTCTACCATTCAGTTGGATCTCCATGCGTGTAAGCATGAGCGAATTTTGCGGATCTCGCGTTCGCGAATTTTGCGGATTTGCGGATTCGCAATCCGCAAAATCCGCGAATTCCCGCGAATTTTTTTTTTTTTTGTGTTCGCCCGTGTTTCTGCCAGTTCGCGAGGGTTTTGTACACTTTCGCAAATTGCGAACTTACCTGTCGGGTCGCAAGTTTCGCGAACTTGTTGTTTCTACGTGTCCAGCCTGTTTGGGACACTCTTCTTCATCACTGCCACTCTCTGTCACCACTGCCACTCTCTGACTACTCATGCCACCCTCTGGCCCACCCATGCCACCCTCTGTTTCATCACCACACCCTCTGGTTGTCCAGTGTACATTATTTTCGGCAAAGCAAAGCACACCTTCCCTGCCTCAAGTGACCTGAATTAATTTGGGGCTGATTCATGTGTCACAGAATATTTTTTTAGCTGGCACCTGCTTCCTTAGTGCGCCCTGATTAGTGATCTTTTGCACTTGCTAAGTGCTTTCATTGTTGCAAAATTAGTTACAACACCTGCCCTGCCCCAACTGACAATAATGAATTAGGGGCTGATTAATGGATTTTAACTTCCAGCCTGGCTCCTGCTTGTCTCCCTTAGCTGTAATTCAGGACCTTTGTGGCATATGTGTAACTATTCTGAGGTTCAGAGCAGGGTCACATAATAGTTTCAACTGGCAACTGAACTCTGGAGGGGCCCCTCAGGAAGCACTCCAGGAAATGGCTACTAATGATGAGCCTGAACTTTTGAACCTGGTAAGTAGTTACTTTCAGTTTTGCTAAGATCGTATTTCTGCAATTTTGCACTTATTCGCGGGGCGCGAACTCACGCGAACAGTGCGAGCAGTGCGAGCAAAATCCGCTGCTCGCGGATTTGCGGATTTTGCGGGAAATTCGCAAATCTCGCGGATTGCGGATTTCCCGAAAATCCGCAAAATCCGCGAGCGGAACGGATTTTCCGCCCACGCCTACATGCGTGTCCCTCACTGTGTAGGTTAATTGCAAAAGGTTCAACAGCCAAGACAAATAGGAGGGGGACAGGGGACTGCCATGTCTGGTGCTCCTCCCCACTTTATATAAACCTGATATTAGTGTGCTTGTTCGAAACCTTGCTGTTGGTTTGGCGTAAAAGAAGTGAAGTCCAACTCCTCATATTTCTTCCAATCCTAAACCTTTCTAGGACGGTAAACATATTATCCTTGCTGAGCGTATAAAACTCTTTTTCAAAATCTAAAGTCAAAAGGGCAGCGTTTGACCAGCCAATGGGGGCCTCCTCATGGCTGTGTAACAGCACCCTTAAATATGAGAGGTACTATGGTTATGGAGAAAAACGTTTTGGTCCAGATGGACTACATCCAGCAGTTCAAACAGCAATTGCCTGGCCAAGGTGTTACTCAGGATTGATAACAGCCTATCGGGGTCCGCATCACATTTTAGTCATTAAACCTTTTCTTTTAATGAGTGAAAGGTAGCAGTTCTCAGAAGCAGATGTGTATAATGTTAGCTGAGCTTCAAACATCTCATAGAATTAAATTGGGAGGCCATCCAAGTCCAGGGTCCCCCCTTTAGCCAACACCCCCATAGGTCCCCTAATTTCTTGGGCGGTGACAGGAGCTCGTAGATCCTCTACCCTGTCAATAAGAAGTTTGGAAAAGTCAAATGTTTCTAAGAATACTACTAGGTCTTCTTTTGGTGGGGCATTTGTCTTTTGGTATAGCCTACAGTAATAATTGTCTTTTGGTATAGCCTACAGCATTTGTCACCCCGAGTGGCATGCTCAGACCTGAGTTCCGTGCTCTCCATGCCACTGGAATCAAGCTATCCAGGCTGATGAGGGCTGAACGCCCGAAACCGGTCCTTGGATGCTTGTTTCCAGTCCAGGGAGGACCTGGCTTGGCAGTTCGGGCTGGATTGTTCCCATGGGGCACAGGGTCAAGATTGATTTCCATATGGCTGGGTTCAAACTGGAATGGCATGGTGAGCAAAAAAACGACGGATTTAGGCCCAGATCTCTGTACTAGGGTGAATGTATGACATTGTTCTGCATTCTGTCCATCACCTGTTGTTTTTGCATACAGTAATAATTGAACAAAGGTTTTTTTTTTTCTGTGTGTGTACTATTTAATCCAGCAATGCCTCTGGGTCCCACAGCTTATACAGATTTTCAGGACAAAGAATGTGGGTCACTGTCTCAAACTGTAAAACTAGTTTGTAGTGTTTCATTTTTCAAGAATCCTCCACAGGCTGTTCTCCTGACACATTCTGTAGATAGAGGGATTCTTTTCTCAGAAATAGCACTGATGCACCTGGCTGTAATCTGCCCAAATGAAGCAGTAATCAGGGGTGGACAAGGGGGCACCCCTGACATAGAAACGTTTTCATTTTGAGTACGTGAAACTACAGTTTCACCCCTACCACCAACCAAATGGCAGTGCTCATGATGAACTAAGCATCCCCTTAGTAAAACAAGCTTTGGAAATGCAATAGGTCTCGCATTAGAAAAGTTGGAGCTATTGGTCTTGTAAATGACAAGCTGGAGCTGCACGGTCCTCTGTTGTTGCCTAGTCTTGCCTTGCTGCTGCCGCTGCTTGCCAGACCTGGATAATCGAGCGCCGAACGCCGCCGAACGCCACACAGAGCCGCCCAGAGCCACAGAGCTCCGCCGTGTGCACCGACCAGCAAAGGACCGAGGAGCAAAGAAGCAGACCGCAATCGGTTGCGGACCCACCTAGACCCGCTCCACCCCCTCCGGCCACGCGGAAGAGAAGCGTGTGGTGCCGATAGGGCGGTCAGAAGCCGGTAGGGAGGGGGCCGGTAAACAAACGCCCGCGAAAACCAGAGAAACGCGGTGTGCGCGTTTGCCGGCTCCGAAGCCATCAGCGACTTGCTAGCAAATCCCTCTAATCCCCCGCCCACGTGGAGGCAAGACAGCAAGCAGCACACAAACAGTGATCCAGGAGCAGGAGGGGCAGGCTGCATTGGGAAAATACGATTTTGGACTAATGGACTCCAGGATCAGCCAGTAATAGTGACCAAAGGCTCAAATACCTGAAGCATCTGAATAAGCAAGGAGCCAAGATCTGAAAGGTGAGCCTAGAGTCCTGGACGCAGAACCCACATAGCACAAGGAGTGCAAGTACTGGAAAAAGACAGGAGAGTCACCGGAGGAGAAGAAAACAAGCGCGGCAAGGCTGGCAGGCGGTCAAAAGGCACAACAGAGGTAAGTGAAAGGTTTTAAGTATAACAAAGTAATATTAAATATAAAAAGAGAAATTGACAACAGCAGTACTACAATTTAAGTAATTATAGAGATGGCACCGAAAAGAGGGCAAAAATTGCGCTCAGAGCATGGTACAGAGAAGAGTAAACAATTGGAGGGCTCAATATCGCTGGAAGAGAGCCAAGAAAGCCAGGCTTCCATTATGGACAATAGTAAGGGGCGGCGCAAGAAAAGAAAAGTTAAAAGAGCGACCAAAAATGCCCAACAGGCTAAAAGGGGCTGTGCCCCAATAACCTCCAAGCAGAAAGACAACATGTCAGCATCCAAATATATAAAGGACTTCATAGGGAAACACTACAAACCTACGGAACCAGCATTAAACCCCGAGCAAAAGGGAGATATGGAGGTAGATGGCTCGAAGGGCGGAGAAAAGACAGGGGCAGCTGTCACGACCCAGATAAGCAAAGCCATGGAAGAACTCCCGGAAGAAGAATTTCCAAACGGAGAGGAAGGAAGGCATGACCCCACATTGATAAACCTAACGCTCTTGAGTCAAAATCTCCACATATCAGCCCCTCGTCTTTCATCATCCCCAAAAATGTTCTTGTCACAATCAATTGGAAATGAAGAAACAAGGGGGATTGAAAGCCAGAGCCAGAGCTATGTCTGGGGGGGAGCACCAGACCAACAGCTGCAGCAACAAAAGACCCCTAACCCCCAACCACAGCGAGAAAGCATAAGCACCAGTCGGCATACAAACTCAGAAAGAAGTATTGCACAGGATTTGGACCTTTCTGTAACGCCTACAACATCATTGGTGGATCTAATATTGATGTTACAAAAGATACTAAAGGAATCTTAGAAGTAACACTTTCAAATAACGGAGTGATGAAAGCTCAGAAACTGTACTTAAAAAAGATCGAAGAGGAACTAGCCGAGATAAAAAACCAAATGCCAAATATGATGAGGCCAATAAGTACAACATCTCCCTCTGATGGAAATGCAGAGAATGCACCAGCAGAAGCACTTGTGGTAAACCCGGCAGGGACACCTCACCCCACAGAACAATGTATAACAAATGACTCAGTCAAAGCATTAGATAATGTATATATCTCTAGACATCCAATGCTGATAAAAAGGAGAGGGGTGTATGCAGCGGCTACCATCAGGAATAAGGTTGGTAAGAAGGGGGCAATAAAGTCAAGAGTAAAGAGAAAAGGGAAGATAACAGAAGGGGATGCACAGCCAGCTCTAAACCCCCTAGCCCCGCCATACGTCCCGAATAGACACCTGCAATCGGAGCCTAAAAGAACAAAGACCCCGATAGTAACAAGTAAAAATGGGAAAAGCAAGGTGATAAAAGTGAAACCCGTAACATCCAATACTGGGAAGCAGAAAGTAAGGATAGCCGCAGAACTATCCAGTAATGGCTGTAGACCTGATAGCCCTCTGAGGCAGGCACCATCCAGCGAGGGAAGCAAAGGATGGGTGATAGGGAGAACAAAGGCTAGACAGCAAAAATCCGAAAACCCCAAGGAAGTGCAAGTGACAGATAAAAATAAATGGGCATATTTGGATCAGATATGGAAAAAGGGAAAGTCGGGAAAGAAAATTAACCCCCTAAACAGGGCACAGATACTTTCCGCTTTCGCCAAATGCAGTAGCTTGAGTGGGATCAGTACAAATGATCTCCGGCAAATCGGGTTTGTAGAGAACAGAAATGGGAAAGAAATAACAAAAATGTCACTCCACTCAGACCTGGTAAAAAAGGCAATCTTGAAAGCAACAGGCGAGATAAACCAACAGAGAATAAAGATAATCCCAGAGAGAGAAGTAATGGTACCCATTGATAACACATTCTTAAAACATCATGCAGGCCTAGGGAGGAAGCAAGTGAAACTATACAGAGACAACGAAGGAAACCGTAGCTGCCTGAACATTGTAATAGACAACACAGATAATGAGGCCCCCTGGAATAATTGGTCCCTAGGTAGTAGCTCAGCAGGGGATGATAACGTGAGCGATACGGAGGAAGAAGTAGAAGAGGGTGGCTTAAGTGAGGTAGAATAGGACGGGGGGTGCCGCAAAGTCTAGGTCTCATAACCTGGAATGTGAATGGGCTAGGCAATGATCTAAAGCGAGAACATATAAAGGAAATAGTAAATAAGGTGGACATTGCCTGCCTGCAAGAGACCTGGACATGCGACGAAACCCCAATCTCTGAGGGAAATCTACAGCTGAGTCGTCCGGCCACGAAAAAAAGCTTTGGCCGACCTTCAGGGGTACTGATGATATTGGTTTCAACGAAAATTCTGAGAGAAGTTACACCGATAAAAACAAAATGCAAATGGGTCCAAGCATGCAGAATAGAACTATTGGTAGTGGAAATGAAGTATAAAATGTTGACTGTGTTAAATGTATACATGCAGTGGGATAATAGAGGAGAGTATGAAAATGAGCTGAGGCTTTTTAAGGATGATGTCGATACCATACTAGAAAAATATGCATTGGATATACTGATAATAATGGGGGACTTTAATCATAAATTAGACCCTAAGAAGGCTGACCTCTGGAATAGAGAACTGTTAGAGGTGTATGGCATAAATCCAGCTATCTTCCCAGCAGTAGAGATCTCAAAACAGGAAACTGAACTAGTACATGTTCTGGGAGGTAGGGGATTCCAATGTGTGAATGGCAGATTGAAGTCAGATTGCCCAGCAGGGAAGACCTTTAAATTAGGTTCACAGAAATGCCCAATAGACTACATGGTTGTACAAGCCTGGAATTCCCCCCTAGTGCAAGAATTTAGGATATAACAAAAAGAGGTCAGTGATCACAACCTATTACATCTGACATTACTTGGGGGAAGTAAACCGATTAGAGATAAAGTGATCCACCATGAGGTTGAGTATCCCAAACGGGTGTCGACACGACTGATGGAGGAATATCAGGAAAAATTAAAGGCCATGCAATTTAAGACCGAGTCTGGAAACTTACCGCCAGATTCATGAAAAACGGCATTTGCGAATCTGTAATAGCGAAAAACTGCGAATCGCTATTCAGATATCGCAAATCCGAATTCATGAAGATTAGCGATTGAAAAAAGCGATTCGCACGCGATCGCAAATTCCGTTAGCGATTACCGATAATCGCAGAAAAATCGCTATTTTCGGCTACCCGCGCCGGGATTGCGAACTCGCAAATAGCGATATCGCTATTTGCGATATCGCTATTTGCGAGATCGCAAACTCGTGAGATCGGGAAAACGGGAAGTCGCATTTCGAGCCCAGTGATGACATCACAACCAGGAAGCAGCCAGTTCCCACCCCCATTCACCACAGTGAGGCAGACCTGGAGGGAGATAGTGGGAGAGCTGCTGCAATTCCTGTGATTTCAACACATCTACCACATTGCTGATATGTCAGAGGAACCTGTTCCTGGCCCCAGCAACTCCTCTGGGCGCAAAAGGAAGCTCAAATTTTCCGAGCAGGAGCTCGAACACTTGATTGAGGGGGTGGTGGCCAACCACGACAAACTCTTCGGAAAAGACTCCAGGAGGGTCCCCGAGCAAGAGAAACGGAGGATATGGCAGGGGATTGCCTCCACTGTTAACTCCGTGGGAGTGGCTGACAGGTCCCTAGAGGAGCTGAAGAAACGGTGGTATGACCTCCGAGGCCGTGCCAAAGAGAAGGTGGCGGAGCGCCTTGGAGAGTCGTCGGGCACTGGAGGTGGCGGACCTACAGTCCCTCCCAACACAGCCATGGAGGACCAGGTGGAGGACACCCTAGAGAGGGAGGCCTGTATAGGCTTCACACGTCTCGACTCATCCCGCACCACCCAAGACACCCAAGGTAAGTGGCATGCGACTGCGACCATGCCCCCTATGAATGTCCATGACCAAATAGGCTCCCCTAATGTCCCATAGGCATGCCATAGTTGCACATCAGGGAATGCCCTGTAGCATTGTGGGAGATGTAGTGTGGCCACAATGTAGTAGTACCACAATGCAGCCAGACAGGTTCCAAAGTACGCAAAGCCACAGCCATTCAGGGAATATCACCCAGCATGCATGTAGAAACTGCACGTCTGCCAGATAAATGCAACTAATGATCCTCCACTTACCCTCACAGGTGGCGGCGAAAGCAGCGACAGTGAGAGGCTGCAAATTGATGAGGAGGTCCAGGAGGAGGAGGTGCCACCACCAACCCAGGCACCAGCCCCTGCCGCTGCTACAACACCAGCAGCCAGATCCACCTGCAGGGTTCCCCCTGCGACTGGTGCAGCACCTACAGCCGCTGCCAGGCCAGCTACTATTGCGCCCCCTGCAACTGGCGCACCACCTCGAGCCGCTGCCAGTCCAGCTACTATTGTGCCCCCTGCAACAGCCGCACCACCTCGAGCCGCTGCCAGGCCAGCAACTATTGTGCCCCCTGCAACTGCCGCACCCGCAACGCCAGCTGTCACACCCCCAGCAGCTGTCGCTACAACATCTGGGCCCGCGCCAGTTGCGACACAGCGGCCAGCCACAGACTCAGGCCAGCAGGGCAGGCGTGGCAGGTCTCGCCAGCACACCACTCCAGCAAGCAGGAGGGGCAATGGACATGGACTGGCGCGTTTGAGCGTTGAAAGACGCATGTTGAGGTTTCCCCGGCGCCAGGCACGACAGCAAGGTGCCATTCAGCTGCAGCTCCATAAGATAGGGCGCAATGTGGCCGTAGTCGCTGACCGCATGGACCGCATGACGGCGGCCATGGCAGGTGTGGGGGAGCGCATAGACAACATGACTGCAGCCATGGCAGGTGTGGGTGAGGGAATGGCCCGCATGACTGCAGCCATGGAGGCCAACACCGCTGCGATGTCCACACAGCGCAGTGCAGCACGCCGCCACCACCGTCAACTCATGAGCCGGCTGGCCTCCTACAGCAGGTCGAATTATGTTGCTGCCAATACAACTTCTCTGTTGGCGCGGCGGTCCCTAACACAGCAGCACCAACTTGTCCAGTGCAGTGAGGACATGACCAGGGTCCTGGAGCACCTCACCAGGGCCGTTACGGCACTACACCCTCCAGCAATACCATCCACTGTGGGGGGTGATGATGTTAGTGAGGGGGCATCCAGCATCAGCAGCCACTCAGCCTCACAAATCCCACCACACAGCCGCAGCACCAGGCCCACGCCAGGTCCAGAAGCCCCGGAGGAGGATGCCCCTCAGAGGCGCTTGGGCGCAACGCGCAGTAGGCGCACTTGAGAACATTTGACTTTCATTGACACAGGCTGACTTTAAGCCTGCCATGTCCTATGACACTGCAGTATGCTGTAATACTGTTAGTGGGAGATAGTTGTACTGAAACCTTTTTTTTTTGTGATTTGAACAAATACATTTATTTTGCTACACACATTAGCGTTGTGTGATCATTACATTTTGCATGCATTGTTGATTTGTGGGGTGATGGAAGAGGGTGTACTAGAAACTGTTCACTGTGATGTGGTTGCGACGTCTGTGGCCTTCAGCTGAGTTCTCCCCACGTGCATGGCGTGCATGTGCAGGTGGCCGGTTGTCCCCTTCAGATTCACTGCCAGAGATGTCGACAGGTATCCGGCGCTTGGTTGCAATGTTATGTAGTATTGCGCAGACAGCCACAATGCGGCAGCACACTGCAGGACTGTAATACATGGCCCCACCTGTCTTGTGCAGTATGCGGAACCTGCTCTTGAGCAGGCCAAATGTCCTTTCTATGCAATTCCTTGTCCGTATGTGTGCAGTATTGTAGCGCCGTTGCTGGGGTGTAGCAGGGTTGAGGTATGGGGTCAGGAGGTATTCACGGAGGGCGTAGCCACTGTCACCTGAATGAGAGGAGCAGATGGTGATTGCCTGTGCTGCGCTGTTACATCTTAGCAATGTGACATTGTCGACAAAGTGTACTTACCAAGTAGGTGTCCTTCCCCAAACTCTCCCCTGACCAGTCGTGTGTGGAGGCCGCTGTGCCGGAATATGAAGGAGTCATGGGTACTCCCTGGGTACTGTGCGACAATGTCAGTGATGTATGTCTTAGCATTGCAGACCATCTGGATGTTGAGGGAGTGGTAGGACTTTCTATTGCGGAACATATACTCCATGGCAGCTGGTGGGCAGATGGCGACGTGGGTACAGTCTATGCATCCGAGCACATGTGGAAAATGGGCTACATTGTAGAATTGTAGCTTGATCATGTCCAATTCCTGTTGGCTGGCGGGGAATTTGATGTGACGGTGTAGCTGGGTGAGCATGGCGTCAACAAAAGTGTGGAGGCAGCGTGACATGGTGGGCTGGGATATCCCCCCAGCAGCCGCTACTATCCCCTGGAAACTCCCGGAGGCCAGGAGGTGCAGGCTACACAATACCTGCACATGTGTAGGCACCGCATTGGTACGGCTTGTTGGGTGCTGCATCAGGGGGTCAAGGTCCTGTATTAGCTGCATTATCATTTCCCCATTCAGCCTGTATTTAGCATATATCTGCTCTCTGGTTTGGCCCAGCAAGGTGACCCGCTGGCGGAATATCCTGTCCTGGATCCTGCGTCTCCTCCGTGCTAATCGCTGTAGCCTTCGACGCCTCACCACCATGTACATTCCTGGCATTGTGGGACTCCACATGCTGCTGCTGATGATTGTCCTTATGTGTGATTGGTCAGGCCAGAACCTGTTGGTGATTGGACAACGGTTTTTTAAAAGTAATTTTTGCATGGCTTTTATGGTTACCACCTGCTTTGAGTTGTCCTTATTTTGCACGGCTCAAAATGCGATTTTTGGGTTTTTCGCTATTAGCGATTTTTCTTGAATACCGATTGCGATTCTATAGCGAATTCGCTATTTCTTTCACAGAATCCGTGGTTTCTCGCATTTTCCGATTCGCTAATGCTCACCTGCTGGGATTCTGCGAATAAAACAGTGAATTCGCTATTCTGTGTTTGCGAATTCGCTTTTTTGATGTTGAATGCCGATTACGGAAATTGCGCCTGCAATTGCATTTTCGCAGCGATTGAGGGCGCAATTTTACTTCATGAATCAGGCTGTTAGAGAATAAAAACTTGGAATGGTTCATAGAAAAGTTGGAAGAAGTGGTTCAGTGCCTAAGAATAGAATTGAAAAGGAACAAACATGCGAGTGGTACCGGACCTGTGGATATTTTTTGGCAGCCTATGCAGCACCCCTTCATACATGCCTATTCCCTGCTGACGAGAGGTAACAACCTCGAAACACGTGTCCAGGGATGGCCAACGCGACTTTGATTTTTTGCTCAAGACCCTGGCAGAGGCGTACCCGCTGATGCTAACTACATGGACCACAATGCTTTGGGGCAACACGCTGATAGGACAAGCAGTGTGCGACCAATTGGACTTTTACTTATATTCAAGCTCCTTGGAGCTGGTGGGGCTGACGAGCCGGGTTACGCACCTGCGTGCCACGAGTGGTACCGGACCTGAGGATATTTTTTGGCAGCCTATGCAGCACCCCTTCATACATGCCTATTCCCTGCTGACGAGAGGTAACAACCTCGAAACACGTGTCCAGGGATGGCCAACGCAACTTTGATTTTTTGCTCAAGACCCTGGCAGAGGCGTACCCGCTGATGCGAACTACATGGACCACAATGCTTTGGGGCAACACGCTGATAGGACAAGCAGTGTGCGACCAATTGGACTTTTACTTATATTCAAGCTCCTTGGAGCTGGTGGGGCTGACGAGCCGGGTTACGCACCTGCGTGCCACGAGTGGTACCGGTCCTGAGGATATTTTTTGGCAGCCTATGCAGCACCCCTTCATACATGCCTATTCCCTGCTGACGAGAGGTAACAACCTCGAAACACGTGTCCAGGGATGGCCAACGCAACTTTGATATTTTGCTCAAGACCCTGGCAGAGGCGTACCCGCTGATGCTAACTACATGGACCACAATGCTTTGGGGCAACACGCTGATAGGACAAGCAGTGTGCGACCAATTGGACTTTTACTTATATTCAAGCTCCTTGGAGCTGGTGGGGCTGACGAGCTGGGTTACGCACCTGCGTGCCACGAGTGGTACCGGACCTGAGGATATTTTTTGGCAGCCTATGCAGCACCCCTTCATACATGCCTATTCCCTGCTGACGAGAGGTAACAACCTCGAAACACGTGTCCAGGGATGGCCAACGCGACTTTGATTTTTTGCTCAAGACCCTGGCAGAGGCGTACCCGCTGATGCTAACTACATGGACCACAATGCTTTGGGGCAACACGCTGATAGGACAAGCAGTGTGCGACCAATTGGACTTTTACTTATATTCAAGCTCCTTGGAGCTGGTGGGGCTGACGAGCCGGGTTACGCACCTGCGTGCCACGAGTGGTACCAGACCTGAGGATATTTTTTGGCAGCCTATGCAGCACCCCTTCATACATGCCTATTCCCTGCTGACGAGAGGTAACAACCTCGAAACACGTGTCCAGGGATGGCCAACGCGACTTTGATTTTTTGCTCAAGACCCTGGCAGAGGCGTACCCGCTGATGCTAACTACATGGACCACAATGCTTTGGGGCAACACGCTGATAGGACAAGCAGTGTGCGACCAATTGGAATTTTACTTATATTCAAGCTCCTTGGAGCTGGTGGGGCTGACGAGCCGGGTTACGCACCTGCGTGCCACGAGTGGTACCGGACCTGAGGATATTTTTTGGCAGCCTATGCAGCACCCCTTCATACATGCCTATTCCCTGCTGACGAGAGGTAACAACCTCGAAACACGTGTCCAGGGATGGCCAACGCGACTTTGATTTTTTGCTCAAGACCCTGGCAGAGGCGTACCCGCTGATGCTAACTACATGGACCACAATGCTTTGGGGCAACACGCTGATAGGACAAGCAGTGTGCGACCAATTGGACTTTTACTTATATTCAAGCTCCTTGGAGCTGGTGGGGCTGACGAGCCGGGTTACGCACCTGCGTAACACGAGTGGTACCGGACCTGAGGATATTTTTTGGCAGCCTATGCAGCACCCCTTCATACATGCCTATTCCATACTGACGAGAGGTAACAACCTCGAAACACGTGTCCAAGGATGGCCAACGCGACCTTGATTTTTTGCTCAAGACCCTGGCAGAGGCGTACCCGCTGATGCTAACTACATGGACCACAATGCTTTGGGGCAACACGCTGATAGGACAAGCAGTGTGCGACCAATTGGACTTTTACTTATATTCAAGCTCCTTGGAGCTGGTGGGGCTGACGAGCCGGGTTACGCACCTGCGTGCCACGAGTGGTACCGGACCTGAGGATATTTTTTGGCAGCCTATGCAGCACCCCTTCATACATGCCTATTCCCTGCTGACGAGAGGTAACAACCTCGAAACACGTGTCCAGGGATGGCCAACGCGACTTTGATTTTTTGCTCAAGACCCTGGCAGAGGCGTACCCGCTGATGCTAACTACATGGACCACAATGCTTTGGGGCAACACGCTGATAGGACAAGCAGTGTGCGACCAATTGGACTTTTACTTATATTCAAGCTCCTTGGAGCTGGTGGGGCTGACGAGCCGGGTTACGCACCTGCGTGCCACGAGTGGTACCAGACCTGAGGATATTTTTTGGCAGCCTATGCAGCACCCCTTCATACATGCCTATTCCCTGCTGACGAGAGGTAACAACCTCGAAACACGTGTCCAGGGATGGCCAACGCGACTTTGATTTTTTGCTCAAGACCCTGGCAGAGGCGTACCCGCTGATGCTAACTACATGGACCACAATGCTTTGGGGCAACACGCTGATAGGACAAGCAGTGTGCGACCAATTGGACTTTTACTTATATTCAAGCTCCTTGGAGCTGGTGGGGCTGACGAGCCGGGTTACGCACCTGCGTGCCACGAGTGGTACCGGACCTGAGGATATTTTTTGGCAGCCTATGCAGCACCCCTTCATACATGTCTATTCCCTGCTGACCAGAGGTAACAACCTCGAAACACGTGTCCAGGGATGGCCAACGCGACTTTGATTTTTTGCTCAAGACCCTGGCAGAGGCGTACCCGCTGATGCTAACTACATGGACCACAATGCTTTGGGGCAACACGCTGATAGGACAAGCAGTGTGCGACCAATTGGACTTTTACTTATATTCAAGCTCCTTGGAGCTGGTGGGGCTGACGAGCCGGGTTACGCACCTGCGTGCCACGAGTGGTTCCGGACCTGAGGATATTTTTTGGCAGCCTATGCAGCACCCCTTCATACATGCCTATTCCCTGCTGACGAGAGGTAACAACCTCGAAACACGTGTCCAGGGATGGCCAACGCGACTTTGATTTTTTGCTCAAGACCCTGGCAGAGGCGTACCCGCTGATGCTAACTACATGGACCACAATGCTTTGGGGCAACACGCTGATAGGACAAGCAGTGTGCGACCAATTGGACTTTTACTTATATTCAAGCTCCTTGGAGCTGGTGGGGCTGACGAGCCGGGTTACGCACCTGCGTGCCACGAGTGGTACCGGACCTGAGGATATTTTTTGGCAGCCTATGCAGCACCCCTTCATACATGCCTATTCCCTGCTGACGAGAGGTAACAACCTCGAAACACGTGTCCAGGGA
This sequence comes from Lissotriton vulgaris, assembly GCF_964263255.1. Taxonomy (NCBI): domain Eukaryota; kingdom Metazoa; phylum Chordata; class Amphibia; order Caudata; family Salamandridae; genus Lissotriton; species Lissotriton vulgaris. The sequence continues at coordinate 899,339,719 of NC_141685.1, forward strand.
TGGCCAACGCGACTTTGATTTTTTGCTCAAGACCCTGGCAGAGGCGTACCCGCTGATGCTAACTACATGGACCACAATGCTTTGGGGCAACATGCTGATAGGACAAGCAGTGTGCGACCAATTGGACTTTTACTTATATTCAAGCTCCTTGGAGCTGGTGGGGCTGACGAGCCGGGTTACGCACCTGCGTGCCATGAGTGGTACCGGACCTGAGGATATTTTTTGGCAGCCTAGGCAGCACCCCTTCATACATGCCTATTCCCTGCTGACAAGAGGTAACAACCTCGAAACACGTGTCCAGGAATGGCCAACGCGACTTTGATTTTTTGCTCAAGACCCTGGCAGAGGCGTACCCGCTGATGCTAACTACATGGACCACAATGCTTTGGGGCAACACACTGATAGGACAAGCAGTGTGCCACCAATTGGACTTTTACTTATATTCAAGCTCCTTGGAGCTGGTGGGCTGACGAGCCGGGTTACGCACCTGCGTGCCACGAGTGGAAACGGACCTGAGGATATTTTTTGGCAGCCTATGCAGCACCCCTTCATACATGCCTATTCCCTGCTGACGAGAGGTAACAACCTCGAAACACGTGTCCAGGGATGGCCAACGCGACTTTGATTTTTTGCTCAAGACCCTGGCAGAGGCGTACCCGCTGATGCTAACTACATGGACCACAATGCTTTGGGGCAACACGCTGATAGGACAAGCAGTGTGCGACCTATTGGACTTTTACTTATATTCAAGCTCCTTGGAGCTGGTGGGGCTGACGAGCCGGGTTACGCACCTGCGTGCCACGAGTGGTACCGGACCTGAGGATATTTTTTGGCAGCCTATGCAGCACCCCTTCATACATGCCTATTCCCTGCTGATGAGAGGTAACAACCTCGAAACACGTGTCCAGGGATGGCCAACGCGACTTTGATTTTTTGCTCAAGACCCTGGCAGAGGCGTACCCGCTGATGCTAACTACATGGACCACAATGCTTTGGGGCAACACGCTGATAGGACAAGCAGTGTGCGACCAATTGGACTTTTACTTATATTCAAGCTCCTTGGAGCTGGTGGGGCTGACGAGCCGGGTTACGCACCTGCGTGCCATGAGTGGTACCGGACCTGAGGATATTTTTTGGCAGCCTATGCAGCACCCCTTCATACATGCCTATTCCCTGCTGACGAAAGGTAACAACCTCGAAACACGTGTCCAGGGATGGCCAACGCGACCTTGATTTTTTGCTCAAGACCCTGGCAGAGGCGTACCCGCTGATGCTAACTACATGGACCACAATGCTTTGGGGCAACACGCTGATAGGACAAGCAGTGTGCGACCAATTGGACTTTTACTTATATTCAAGCTCCTTGGAGCTGGTGGGGCTGACGAGCCGGGTTACGCACCTGCGTGCCACGAGTGGTACCGAACCTGAGGATATTTTTTGGCAGCCTATGCAGCACCCCTTCATACATGCCTATTCCCTGCTGACGAGAGGTAACAACCTCGAAACACGTGTCCATGGATGGCCAACGGGACTTTGATTTTTTGCTCAAGACCCTGGCAGAGGCGTACCCGCCGATGCTAACTACATGGACCACAATGCTTTGGGGCAACACGCTGATAGGACAAGCAGTGTGTGACCAATTGGACTTTTACTTATATTCAAGCTCCTTGGATCTGGTGGGGCTGACGAGCCGGGTTACGCACCTGCGTGCCACGAGTGGTACCGGACCTGAGGATATTTTTTGGCAGCCTATGCAGCACCCCTTCATACATGCCTATTCCCTGCTGACGAGAGGTAACAACCTCGAAACACGTGTCCAGGGATGGCCAACGCGACTTTGATTTTTTGCTCAAGACCCTGGCAGAGGCGTACCCGCTGATGCTGACTACATGGACCACAATGCTTTAGGGCAACACGCTGATAGGACAAGCAGTGTGCGACCAATTGGACTTTTACTTATATTCAAGCTCCTTGGAGATGGTGGGGCTGACGAGCCGGGTTACGCACCTGCGTGCCACGAGTGGTACCGGACCTGAGGATATTTTTTGGCAGCCTATGCAGCACCCCTTCATACATGCCTATTCCCTGCTGACGAGAGGTAACAACCTCGAAACACGTGTCCAGGGATGGCCAACGCGACTTTGATTTTTTGCTCAAGACCCTGGCAGAGGCGTACCCGCTGATGCTAACTACATGGACCACAATGCCTTGGGGCAACACGCTGATAGGACAAGCAGTGTGCGACCAATTGGACTTTTACTTATATTCAAGCTCCTTGGAGCTGGTGGGGCTGACGAGCCGGGTTACGCACCTGCGTGCCACGAGTGGTACCGAACCTGAGGATATTTTTTGGCAGCCTATGCAGCACCCCTTCATACATGCCTATTCCCTGCTGACGAGAGGTAACAACCTCGAAACACGTGTCCAGGGATGGCCAACGGGACTTTGATTTTTTGCTCAAGACCCTGGCAGAGGCGTACCCGCTGATGCTAACTACATGGACCACAATGCTTTGGGGCAACACGCTGATAGGACAAGCAGTGTGCGACCAATTGGACTTTTACTTATATTCAAGCTCCTTGGAGCTGGTGGGGCTGACGAGCCGGGTTACACACCTGCGTGCCACGAGTGGTACCGGACCTGAGGATATTTTTTGGCAGCCTATGCAGCACCCCTTCATACATGCCTATTCCCTGCTGACGAGAGGTAACAACCTCGAAACACGTGTCCAGGGATGGCCAACGCGACCTTGGTTTTTTGCTCAAGACCCTGGCAGAGGCGTACCCGCTGATGCTAACTACATGGACCACAATGCTTTGGGGCAACACGCTGATAGGACAAGCAGTGTGCGACCAATTGGACTTTTACTTATATTCAAGCTCCTTGGAGCTGGTGGGGCTGACGAGCCGGGTTACGCACCTGCGTGCCACGAGTGGTACCGGACCTGAGGATATTTTTTGGCAGCCTATGCAGCACCCCTTCATACATGCCTATTCCCTGCTGACGAGAGGTAACAACCTCAAAACACGTGTCCAGGGATGGCCAACGCGACTTTGATTTTTTGCTCAAGACCCTGGCAGAGGCGTACCCGCTGATGCTAACTACATGGACCCCAATGCTTTGGGGCAACACACTGATAGGACAAGCAGTGTGCGACCAATTGGACTTTTACTTATATTCAAGCTCCTTGGAGCTGGTGGGGCTGACGAGCCGGGTTACGCACCTGCGTGCCATGAGTGGTACCAGACCTGAGGATATTTTTTGGCAGCCTATGCAGCACCCCTTCATACATGCCTATTCCCTGCTGACGAGAGGTAACAACCTCGAAACACGTGTCCAGGGATGGCCAACGCGACTTTGATTTTTTGCTCAAGACCCTGGCAGAGGCGTACCCGCTGATGCTAACTACATGGACCACAATGCTTTGGGGCAACACGCTGATAGGACAAGCAGTGTGCGACCAATTGGACTTTTACTTATATTCAAGCTCCTTGGAGCTGGTGGGGCTGACGAGCCGGGTTACGCACCTGCGTGCCACGAGTGGTACCGGACCTGAGGATATTTTTTGGCAGCCTATGCAGCACCCCTTCATACATGCCTATTCCCTGCTGACGAGAGGTAACAACCTCGAAACAAGTGTCCAGGGATGGCCAACGCGACTTTGATTTTTTGCTCAAGACCCTGGCAGAGGCGTACCCGCTGATGCTAACTACATGGACCACAATGCTTTGGGGCAACACGCTGATAGGACAAGCAGTGTGCGACCAATTGGACTTTTACTTATATTCAAGCTCCTTGGAGCTGGTGGGGCTGACGAGCCGGGTTACGCACCTGCGTGCCACGAGTGGTACCGGACCTGAGGATATTTTTTGGCAGCCTATGCAGCACCCCTTCATACATGCCTATTCCCTGCTGACGAGAGGTAACAACCTCGAAACACGTGTCCAGGGATGGCCAACGCGACTTTGATTTTTTGCTCAAGACCCTGGCAGAGGCGTACCCGCTGATGCTAACTACATGGACCACAATGCTTTGGGGCAACACGCTGATAGGACAAGCAGTGTGCGACCAATTGGACTTTTACTTATATTCAAGCTCCTTGGAGCTGGTGGGGCTGACGAGCCGGGTTACGCACCTGCGTGCCACGAGTGGTACCGGACCTGAGGATATTTTTTGGCAGCCTATGCAGCACCCCTTCATACATGCCTATTCCCTGCTGACGAGAGGTAACAACCTCGAAACACGTGTCCAGGGATGGCCAACGCGACTTTGATTTTTTGTTTAAGACCCTGGCAGAAGCGTACCCGCTGATGCTAACTACATGGACCACAATGCTTTGGGGCAACACGCTGATAGGACAAGCAGTGTGCGACCAATTGGACTTTTACTTATATTCAAGCTCCTTGGAGCTGGTGGGGCTGACGAGCCGGGTTACGCACCTGCGTGCCATGAGTGGTACCGGACCTGAGGATATTTTTTGGCAGCCTATGCAGCACCCCTTCATACATGCCTATTCCCTGCTGACAAGAGGTAACAACCTCGAAACACGTGTCCAGGGATGGCCAACGCGACTTTGATTTTTTGCTCAAGACCCTGGCAGAGGCGTACCCGCTGATGCTAACTACATGGACCACAATGCTTTGGGGCAACACACTGATAGGACAAGCAGTGTGCCACCAATTGGACTTTTACTTATATTCAAGCTCCTTGGATCTGGTGGGGCTCACGAGCCGGGTTACGCACCTGCGTGCCATGAGTGGAAACGGACCTGAGGATATTTTTTGGCAGCCTATGCAGCACCCCTTCATACATGCCTATTCCCTGCTGACGAGAGGTAACAACCTCGAAACACGTGTCCAGGGATGGCCAACGCGACTTTGATTTTTTGCTCAAGACCCTGGCAGAGGCGTACCCGCTGATGCTAACTACATGGACCACAATGCTTTGGGGCAACACGCTGATAGGACAAGCAGGGTGCGACCAATTGGACTTTTACTTATATTCAAGCTCCTTGGAACTGGTGGGGCTGACGAGCCGGGTTACGCACCTGCGTGCCACGAGTGGTACCGGACCTGAGGATATTTTTTGGCAGCCTATGCAGCACCCCTTCATACATGCCTATTCCCTGCTGACGAGAGGTAACAACCTCGAAACACGTGTCCAGGGATGGCCAACGCGACTTTGATTTTTTGCTCAAGACCCTGGCAGAGGCGTACCCGCTGATGCTAACTACATGGACCACAATGCTTTGGGGCAACACGCTGATAGGACAAGCAGTGTGCGACCAATTGGACTTTTACTTATATTCAAGCTCCTTGGAGCTGGTGGGGCTGACGAGCCGGGTTACGCACCTGCGTGCCACGAGTGGTACCGGACCTGAGGATATTTTTTGGCAGCCTATGCAGCACCCCTTCATACATGCCTATTCCCTGCTGACGAGAGGTAACAACCTCGAAACACGTGTCCAGGGATGGCCAACGCGACCTTAATTTTTTGCTCAAGACCCTGGCAGAGGCGTACCCGCTGATGCTAACTACATGGACCACAATGCTTTGGGGCAACACGCTGATAGGACAAGCAGTGTGCGACCAATTGGACTTTTACTTATATTCAAGCTCCTTGGAGCTGGTGGGGCTGACGAGCCGGGTTACGCACCTGCGTGCCACGAGTGGTACCGAACCTGAGGATATTTTTTGGCAGCCTATGCAGCACCCCTTCATACATGCCTATTCCCTGCTGACGAGAGGTAACAACCTCGAAACACGTGTCCAGGGATGGCCAACGGGACTTTGATTTTTTGCTCAAGACCCTGGCAGAGGCGTACCCGCTGATGCTAACTACATGGACCACAATGCTTTGGGGCAACACGCTGATAGGACAAGCAGTGTGTGACCAATTGGACTTTTACTTATATTCAAGCTCCTTGGATCTGGTGGGGCTGACGAGCCGGGTTACGCACCTGCGTGCCACGAGTGGTACCGGACCTGAGGATATTTTCTGGCAGCCTATGCAGCACCCCTTCATACATGCCTATTCCCTGCTGACGAGAGGTAACAACCTCGAAACACAAGTCCAGGGATGGCCAACGCGACTTTGATTTTTTGCTCAAGACCCTGGCAGAGGCGTACCCACTGATGCTGACTACATGGACCACAATGCTTTAGGGCAACACGCTGATAGGACAAGCAGTGTGCGACCAATTGGAGTTTTACTTATATTCAAGCTCCTTGGAGATGGTGGGGCTGACGAGCCGGGTTACGCACCTGCGTGCCACGAGTGGTACCGGACCTGAGGATATTTTTTGGCAGCCTATGCAGCACCCCTTCATACATGCCTATTCCCTGGTGACGAGAGGTAACAACCTCGAAACACGTGTCCAGGGATGGCCAACGCGACTTTGATTTTTTGCTCAAGACCCTGGTAGAGGCGTACCCGCTGATGCTAACTACATGGACCACAATTCTTTGGGGCAACACGCTGATAGGACAAGCAGTGTGCGACCAATTGGACTTTTACTTATATTCAAGCTCCTTGGAGCTGGTGGGGCTGACGAGCCTGGTTACGCACCTGCGTGCCACGAGTGGTACCGGTCCTGAGGATATTTTTTGGCAGCCTATGCAGCACCCCTTCATACATGCCTATTCCCTGCTGACGAGAGGTAACAACCTCGAAACACGTGTCCAGGGATGGCCAACGCGACTTTGATTTTTTGCTCAAGACCCTGGCAGAGGCGTACCCGCTGATGCTAACTACATGGACCACAATGCTTTGGGGCAACACGCTGATAGGACAAGCAGTGTGCGACCAATTGGACTTTTACTTATATTCAAGCTCCTTGGAGCTGGTGGGGCTGACGAGCCGGGTTACGCACCTGCGTGCCACGAGTGGTACCGGACGTGAGGATATTTTTTGGCAGCCTATGCAGCACCCCTTCATACATGCCTATTCCCTGCTGACGAGAGGTAACAACCTCGAAACACGTGTCCAGGGATGGCCAACGCGACTTTGATTTTTTGCTCAAGACCCTGGCAGAGGCGTACCCGCTGATGCTAACTACATGGACCACAATGCTTTGGGGCAACACGCTGATAGGACAAGCAGTGTGCGACCAATTGGACTTTTACTTATATTCAAGCTCCTTGGAGCTGGTGGGGCTGACGAGCCGGGTTTTGCACCTGCGTGCCACGAGTGGTACCAGTCCTGAGGATATTTTTTGGCAGCCTATGCAGCACCCCTTCATACATGCCTATTCCCTGCTGACGAGAGGTAACAACCTCGAAACACGTGTCCAGGGATGGCCAACGCAACTTTGATTTTTTGCTCAAGACCCTGGCAGAGGCGTACCTGCTGATGCTTACTACATGGACCACAATGCTTTGGGGCAACACGCTGATAGGACAAGCAGTGTGCGACCAATTGGACTTTTACTTATATTCAAGCTCCTTGGAGCTGGTGGGGCTGACGAGCTGGGTTACGCACCTGCGTGCCACGAGTGGTACCGGACCTGGGGATATTTTTTGGCAGCCTATGCAGCACCCCTTCATACATGCCTATTCCCTGCTGACGAGAGGTAACAACCTCGAAACACGTGTCCAGGGATGGCCAACGCGACTTTGATTTTTTGCTCAAGACCCTGGCAGAGGCGTACCCGCTGATGCTAACTACATGGACCACAATGCTTTGGGGCAACACGCTGATAGGACAAGCAGTGTGCGACCAATTGGACTTTTACTTATATTCAAGCTCCTTGGAGCTGGTGGGGCTGACGAGCCGGGTTTTGCACCTGCGTGCCACGAGTGGTACCAGTCCTGAGGATATTTTTTGGCAGCCTATGCAGCACCCCTTCATACATGCCTATTCCCTGCTGACGAGAGGTAACAACCTCGAAACACGTGTCCAGGGATGGCCAACGCAACTTTGATTTTTTGCTCAAGACCCTGGCAGAGGCGTACCCGCTGATGCTTACTACATGGACCACAATGCTTTGGGGCAACACGCTGATAGGACAAGCAGTGTGCGACCAATTGGACTTTTACTTATATTCAAGCTCCTTGGAGCTGGTGGGGCTGACGAGCTGGGTTACGCACCTGCGTGCCACGAGTGGTACCGGACCTGAGGATATTTTTTGGCAGCCTATGCAGCACCCCTTCATACATGCCTATTCCCTGCTGACGAGAGGTAACAACCTCGAAACACATGTCCAGGGATGGCCAATGCGACTTTGATTCTTTGGTCAAGACCCTGGCAGAGGCGTACCCGCTGATGCTAACTACATGGACCACAATGCTTTGGGGCAACACGCTGATAGGACAAGCAGTGTGCGACCAATTGGACTTTTACTTATATTCAAGCTCCTTGGAGCTGGTGGGGCTGACGAGCCGGGTTATGCACCTGCATGCCACGAGTGGTACCGGACCTGAAGATATTTTTTGGCAGCCTATGCAGCACCCCTTCATACATGCCTATTCCCTGCTGACGAGAGGTAACAACCTCGAAACACGTGTCCAGGGATGGCCAACGCGACTTTGATTTTTTGCTCAAGACCCTGGCAGAGGCGTACCCGCTGATGCTAACTACATGGACCACAATGCTTTGGGGCAACACGCTGATAGGACAAGCAGTGTGCGACCAATTGGACTTTTACTTATATTCAAGCTCCTTGGAGCTGGTGGGGCTGACGAGCCGGGTTACGCACCTGTGTGCCACGAGTGGTACCGGACCTGAGGATATTTTTTGGCAGCCTATGCAGCACCCCTTCATACATGCCTATTCCCTGCTGACGAGAGGTAACAACCTCGAAACACGTGTCCAGGGATGGCCAACGCGACTTTGATTTTTTGCTCAAGACCCTGGCAGAGGCGTACCCGCTGATGCTAACTACATGGACCACAATGCTTTCGGGCAACACGCTGATAGGACAAGCAGTGTGCGACCAATTGGACTTTTACTTATATTCAAGCTCCTTGGAGCTGGTGGGGCTGACGAGCCGGGTTAAGCACCTGCGTGCCACGAGTGGTACCGGACCTGAGGATATTTTTTGGCAGCCTATGCAGCACCCCTTCATACATGCCTATTCCATGCTGACGAGAGGTAACAACCTCGAAACACGTGTCCAGGGATGGCCAACGCGACTTTGATTTTTTGCTCAAGACCCTGGCAGAGGCGGACCCGCTGATGCTAACTACATGGGCCACAATGCTTTGGGGCAACACGCTGATAGGACAAGCAGTGTGCGACCAATTGGACTTTTACTTATATTCAAGCTCCTTGGAGCTGGTGGGGCTGACGAGCCGTGTTACGCACCTGCGTGCCACGAGTGGTACCGGACGTGAGGATATTTTTTGGCAGCCTATGCAGCACCCCTTCATACATGCCTATTCCCTGCTGACAAGAGGTAACAACCTCGAAACACGTGTCCAGGGATGGCCAACGCAACTTTGATTTTTTGCTCAAGACCCTGGCAGAGGCGTACCCGCTGATGCTTACTACATGGACCACAATGCTTTGGGGCAACACGCTGATAGGACAAGTAGTGTGCGACCAATTGGACTTTTACTTATATTCAAGCTCCTTGGAGCTGGTGGGGCTGACGAGCTGGGTTACGCACCTGCGTGCCACGAGTGGTACCGGACCTGAGGATATTTTTTGGCAGCCTATGCAGCACCCCTTCATACATGCCTATTCCCTGCTGACGAGAGGTAACAACCTCGAAACACATGTCCAGGGATGGCCAATGCGACTTTGATTCTTTGCTCAAGACCCTGGCAGAGGCGTACCCGCTGATGCTAACTACATGGACCACAATGCTTTGGGGCAACACGCTGATAGGACAAGCAGTGTGCGACCAATTGGACTTTTACTTATATTCAAGCTCCTTGGAGCTGGGGGGGCTGACGAGCCGGGTTACGCACCTGCGTGCCACGAGTGGTACCGGACCTGAGGATATTTTTTGGCAGCCTATGCAGCACCCCTTCATACATGCCTATTCCCTGCTGACGAGAGGTAACAACCTCGAAACACGTGTCCAGGGATGGCCAACGCGACTTTGATTTTTTGCTCAAGACCCTGGCAGAGGCGTACCCGCTGATGCTAACTACATGGACCACAATGCTTTGGGGCAACACGCTGATAGGACAAGCAGTGTGCGACCAATTGGACTTTTACTTATATTCAAGCTCCTTGGAGCTGGTGGGGCTGACGAGCCGGGTTACGCACCTGCGTGCCACGAGTGGTACCGGACCTGAGGATATTTTTTGGCAGCCTATGCAGCACCCCTTCATACATGCCTATTCCCTGCTGACGAGAGGTAACAACCTCGAAACACGTGTCCAGGGATGGCCAACGCAACTTTGATTTTTTGCTCAAGACCCTGGCAGAGGCGTACCCGCTGATGCTAACTACATGGACCACAATGCTTTGGGGCAACACGCTGATAGGACAAGCAGTGTGCGACCAATTGGACTTTTACTTATATTCAAGCTCCTTGGAGCTGGTGGGGCTGACGAGCCGGGTTACGCACCTGCGTGCCACAAGTGGTACTGGACCTGAGGATATTTTTTGGCAGCCTATGCAGCACCCCTTCATACATGCCTATTCCCTGCTGACGAGAGGTAACAACCTCGAAACACGTGTCCAGGGATGGCCAACGCGACTTTGATTTTTTGCTCAAGACCCTGGCAGAGGCGTACCCGCTGATGCTAACTACATGGACCACAATGCTTTGGGGCAACACGCTGATAGGACAAGCAGTGTGCGACCAATTGGACTTTTACTTATATTCAAGCTCCTTGGAGCTGGTGGGGCTGACGAGCCGGGTTACGCACCTGCGTGCCACGAGTGGTACCGGACGTGAGGATATTTTTTGGCAGCCTATGCAGCACCCCTTCATACATGCCTATTCCCTGCTGACGAGAGGTAACAACCTCGAAACACGTGTCCAGGGATGGCCAACGCGACTTTGATTTTTTGCTCAAGACCCTGGCAGAGGCGTACCCGCTGATGCTAACTACATGGACCACAATGCTTTGGGGCAACACGCTGATAGGACAAGCAGTGTGCGACCAATTGGACTTTTACTTACATTCAAGCTCCTTGGAGCTGGTGGGGCTGACGAGCCGGGTTTTGCACCTGCGTGCCACGAGTGGTACCAGTCCTGAGGATATTTTTTGGCAGCCTATGCAGCACCCCTTCATACATGCCTATTCCCTGCTGACGAGAGGTAACAACCTCGAAACACGTGTCCAGGGATGGCCAACGCAACTTTGATTTTTTGCTCAAGACCCTGGCAGAGGCGTACCTGCTGATGCTTACTACATGGACCACAATGCTTTGGGGCAACACGCTGATAGGACAAGCAGTGTGCGACCAATTGGACTTTTACTTATATTCAAGCTCCTTGGAGCTGGTGGGGCTGACGAGCTGGGTTACGCACCTACGTGCCACGAGTGGTACCGGACCTGAGGATATTTTTTGGCAGCCTATGCAGCACCCCTTCATACATGCCTATTCCCTGCTGACGAGAGGTAACAACCTCGAAACACATGTCCAGGGATGGCCAACGCGACTTTTATTCTTTGCTCAAGACCCTGGCAGAGGCGTACCCGCTGATGCTAACTACATGGACCACAATGCTTTGGGGCAACACGCTGATAGGACAAGCAGTGTGCGACCAATTGGACTTTTACTTATATTCAAGCTCCTTGGAGCTGGTGGGGCTGACGAGCCGGGTTACGCACCTGCATGCCACGAGTGGTACCGGACCTGAGGATATTTTTTGGCAGCCTATGCAGCACCCCTTCATACATGCCTATTCCCTGCTGACGAGAGGTAACAACCTCGAAACACGTGTCCAGGGATGGCCAACGCGACTTTGATTTTTTGCTCAAGACCCTGGCAGAGGCGTACCCGCTGATGCTAACTACATGGACCACAATGCTTTGGGGCAACACGCTGATAGGACAAGCAGTGTGCGACCAATTGGACTTTTACTTATATTCAAGCTCCTTGGAGCTGGTGGGGCTGACGAGCCGGGTTACGCACCTGCGTGCCACGAGTGGTACCGGACCTGAGGATATTTTTTGGCAGCCTATGCAGCACCCCTTCATACATGCCTATTCCCTGCTGACGAGAGGTAACAACCTCGAAACACGTGTCCAGGGATGGCCAACGCGACTTTGATTTTTTGCTCAAGACCCTGGCAGAGGCGTACCCGCTGATGCTAACTACATGGGCCACAATGCTTTGGGGCAACACGCTGATAGGACAAGCAGTGTGCGACCAATTAGACTTTTACTTATATTCAAGCTCCTTGGAGCTGGTGGGGCTGACGAGCCGGGTTACGCACCTGCGTGCCACGAGTGGTACCGGACCTGAGGATATTTTTTGGCAGCCTATGCAGCACCACTTCATACATGCCTATTCCCTGCTGACGAGAGGTAACAACCTCGAAACACGTGTCCAGGGATGGCCAACGCGACTTTGATTTTTTGCTCAAGACCCTGGCAGAGGCGTACCCGCTGATGCTAACTACATGGACCACAATGCTTTGGGGCAACACGCTGATAGGACAAGCAGTGTGCGACCAATTGGACTTTTACTTATATTCAAGCTCCTTGGAGCTGGTGGGGCTGACGATCCGGGTTACGCACCTGCGTGCCACGAGTGGTACCGGACCTGAGGATATTTTTTGGCAGCCTATGCAGCACCCCTTCATACATGCCTATTCCCTGCTGACGAGAGGTAACAACCTCGAAACACGTGTCCAGGGATGGCCAACGCGACTTTGATTTGTTGCTCAAGACCCTGGCAGAGGCGTACCCGCTGATGCTTACTACATGGACCACAATGCTTTGGGGCAACACGCTGATAGGACAAGCAGTGTGCGACCAATTGGACTTTTACTTATATTCAAGCTCCTTGGAGCTGGTGGGGCTGACGAGCTGGTTTACGCACCTGCGTGCCACGAGTGGTACCGGACCTGAGGATATTTTTTGGCAGCCTATGCAGCACCCCTTCATACATGCCTATTCCCTGCTGACGAGAGGTAACAACCTCGAAACACGTGTCCAGGGATGGCCAACGCGACTTTGATTTTTTGCTCAAGACCCTGGCAGAGGCGTACCCGCTGATACTAACTACATGGACCACAATGCTTTGGGGCAACACGCTGATAGGACAAGCAGTGTGCGACCAATTGGACTTTTACTATATTCAAGCTCCTTGGAGCTGGTGGGGCTGACGAGCCGGGTTACGCACCTGCGTGCCACGAGTGGTACCGGACCTGAGGATATTTTTTGGCAGCCTATGCAGCACCCCTTCATACATGCCTATTCCCTGCTGACGAGAGGTAACAACCTCGAAACACGTGTCCAGGGATGGCCAACGCGACCTTGATTTTTTGCTCAAGACCCTGGCAGAGGCGTACCCGCTGATGCTAACTACATGGACCACAATGCTTTGGGGCAACACGCTGATAGGACAAGCAGTGTGCGACCAATTGGACTTTTACTTATATTCAAGCTCCTTGGAGCTGGTGGGGCTGACGAGCCGGGTTACGCACCTGCGTGCCACGAGTGGTACCGGACCTGAGGATATTTTTTGGCAGCCTAAGCAGCACCCCTTCATACATGCCTATTCCCTACTGACGAGAGGTAACAACCTCGAAACACGTGTCCAAGGATGGCCAACGCGACCTTGATTTTTTGCTCAAGACCCTGGCAGAGGCGTACCCGCTGATGCTAACTACATGGACCACAATGCTTTGGGGCAACACGCTGATAGGACAAGCAGTGTGCGACCAATTGGACTTTTACTTATATTCAAGCTCCTTGGAGCTGGTGGGGCTGACGAGCCGGGTTACGCACCTGTGTGCCACGAGTGGTACCGGACCTGAGGATATTTTTTGGCAGCCTATGCAGCACCCCTTCATACATGCCTATTCCCTACTGACGAGAGGTAACAACCTCGAAACACGTGTCCAGGGATGGCCAACGCGACTTTGATTTTTTGCTCAAGACCCTGGCAGAGGCGTACCCGCTGATGCTAACTACATGGACCACAATGCTTTGGGGCAACACGCTGATAGGACAAGCAGTGTGCGACCAATTGGACTTTTACTTATATTCAAGTTCCTTGGAGCTGGTGGGGCTGATGAAGCCGGGTTACGCACCTGTGTGCCACGAGTGGTACCGGGCCTGAGGATATTTTTTGGCAGCCTATGCAGCACCCCTTCATACATGCCTATTCCCTGCTGACGAGAGATAACAACCTCGAAACACGTGTCCAGGGATGGCCAACGCGACTTTGATTTTTTGCTCAAGACCCTGGCAGAGGCGTACCCGCTGATGCTAACTACATGGACCACAATGCTTTCGGGCAACACGCTGATAGGACAAGCAGTGTGCGACCAATTGGACTTTTACTTATATTCAAGCTCCTTGGAGCTGGTGGGGCTGACGAGCCGGGTTACGCACCTGCGTGCCACGAGTGGTACCGGACCTGAGGATATTTTTTGGCAGCCTATGCAGCACCCCTTCATACATGCCTATTCCATGCTGACGAGAGGTAACAACCTCGAAACACGTGTCCAGGGATGGCCAACGCGACTTTGATTTTTTGCTCAAGACCCTGGCAGAGGCGTACCCGCTGATGCTAACTACATGGGCCACAATGCTTTGGGGCAACACGCTGATAGGACAAGCAGTGTGCGACCAATTGGACTTTTACTTATATTCAAGCTCCTTGGAGCTGGTGGGGCTGACGAGCCGTGTTACGCACCTGCGTGCCACGAGTGGTACCGGACGTGAGGATATTTTTTGGCAGCCTATGCAGCACCCCTTCATACATGCCTATTCCCTGCTGACGAGAGGTAACAACCTCGAAACACGTGTCCAGGGATGGCCAACGCAACTTTGATTTTTTGCTCAAGACCCTGGCAGAGGCGTACCCGCTGATGCTAACTACATGGACCACAATGCTTTGGGGCAACACGCTGATAGGACAAGCAGTGTGCGACCAGTTGGACTTTTACTTATATTCAAGCTCCTTGGAGCTGGTGGGGCTGACGAGCCGGGTTACGCACCTGCGTGCCACGAGTGGTACCGGACCTGAGGATATTTTTTGGCAGCCTATGCAGCACCCCTTCATACATGCCTATTCCCTGCTGACGAGAGGTAACAACCTCGAAACACGTGTCCAGGGATGGCCAACGCGACGTTGATTTTTTGCTCAAGACCCTGGCAGAGGCGTACCCGCTGATGCTAACTACATGGACCACAATGCTTTGGGGCAACACGCTGATAGGACAAGCAGTGTGCGACCAATTGGACTTTTACTTATATTCAAGCTCCTTGGAGCTGGTGGGGCTGACGAGCCGGGTTACGCACCTGCGTGCCACAAGTGGTACTGGACCTGAGGATATTTTTTGGGAGCCTATGCAGCACCCCTTCATACATGCCTATTCCCTGCTGACGAGAGGTAACAACCTCGAAACACGTGTCCAGGGATGGCCAACGCGACTTTGATTTTTTGCTCAAGACCCTGGCAGAGGCGTACCCGCTGATGCTAACTACATGGACCACAATGCTTTCGGGCAACACGCTGATAGGACAAGCAGTGTGCGACCAATTGGACTTTTACTTATATTCAAGCTCCTTGGAGCTGGTGGGGCTGACGAGCCGGGTTACGCACCTGCGTGCCACAAGTGGTACTGGACCTGAGGATATTTTTTGGGAGCCTATGCAGCACCCCTTCATACATGCCTATTCCCTGCTGACGAGAGGTAACAACCTCGAAACACGTGTCCAGGGATGGCCAACGCGACTTTGATTTTTTGCTCAAGACCCTGGCAGAGGCGTACCCGCTGATGCTAACTACATGGGCCACAATGCTTTGGGGCAACACGCTGATAGGACAAGCAGTGTGCGACCAATTGGACTTTTACTTATATTCAAGCTCCTTGGAGCTGGTGGGGCTGACGAGCCGTGTTACGCACCTGCGTGCCACGAGTGGTACCGGACGTGAGGATATTTTTTGGCAGCCTATGCAGCACCCCTTCATACATGCCTATTCCCTGCTGACGAGAGGTAACAACCTCGAAACACGTGTCCAGGGATGGCCAACGCAACTTTGATTTTTTGCTCAAGACCCTGGCAGAGGCGTACCCGCTGATGCTAACTACATGGACCACAATGCTTTGGGGCAACACGCTGATAGGACAAGCAGTGTGCGACCAATTGGACTTTTACTTATATTCAAGCTCCTTGGAGCTGGTGGGGCTGACGAGCCGTGTTACGCACCTGCGTGCCACGAGTGGTACCGGACGTGAGGATATTTTTTGGCAGCCTATGCAGCACCCCTTCATACATGCCTATTCCCTGCTGACGAGAGGTAACAACCTCGAAACACGTGTCCAGGGATGGCCAACGCAACTTTGATTTTTTGCTCAAGACCCTGGCAGAGGCGTACCCGCTGATGCTTACTACATGGACCACAATGCTTTGGGGCAACACGCTGATAGGACAAGCAGTGTGCGACCAATTGGACTTTTACTTATATTCAAGCTCCTTGGAGCTGGTGGGGCTGACGAGCTGGGTTACGCACCTGCGTGCCACGAGTGGTACCGGACCTGAGGATATTTTTTGGCAGCCTATGCAGCACCCCTTCATACATGCCTATTCCCTGCTGACGAGAGGTAACAACCTCGAAACACATGTCCAGGGATGGCCAATGCGACTTTGATTCTTTGCTTAAGACCCTGGCAGAGGCGTACCCGCTGATGCTAACTACATGGACCACAATGCTTTGGGGCAACACGCTGATAGGACAAGCAGTGTGCGACCAATTGGACTTTTACTTATATTCAAGCTCCTTGGAGCTGGTGGGGCTGACGAGCCGGGTTACGCACCTGCGTGCCACGAGTGGTACCGGACCTGAGGATATTTTTTGGCAGCCTATGCAGCACCCCTTCATACATGCCTATTCCCTGCTGACGAGAGGTAACAACCTCGAAACACGTGTCCAGGGATGGCCAACGCGACTTTGATTTTTTGCTCAAGACCCTGGCAGAGGCGTACCCGCTGATGCTAACTACATGGACCACAATGCTTTGGGGCAACACGCTGATAGGACAAGCAGTGTGCGACCAATTGGACTTTTACTTATATTCAAGCTCCTTGGAGCTGGTGGGGCTGACGAGCCGGGTTACGCACCTGCGTGCCACGAGTGGTACCGGACCTGAGGATATTTTTTGGCAGCCTATGCAGCACCCCTTCATACATGCCTATTCCCTGCTGACGAGAGGTAACAACCTCGAAACACGTGTCCAGGGATGGCCAACGCGACTTTGATTTTTTGCTCAAGACCCTGGCAGAGGCGTACCCGCTGATGCTAACTACATGGACCACAATGCTTTGGGGCAACACGCTGATAGGACAAGCAGTGTGCGACCAATTGGACTTTTACTTATATTCAAGCTCCGTGGAGCTGGTGGGGCTGACGAGCCGGGTTACGCACCTGCGTGCCACAAGTGGTACTGGACCTGAGGATATTTTTTGGGAGCCTATGCAGCACCCCTTCATACATGCCTATTCCCTGCTGACGAGAGGTAACAACCTCGAAACACGTGTCCAGGGATGGCCAACGCGACTTTGATTTTTTGCTCAAGACCTTGGCAGAGGCGTACCCGCTGATGCTAACTACATGGACCACAATGCTTTGGGGCAACACGCTGATAGGACAAGCAGTGTGCGACCAATTGGACTTTTACTTATATTCAAGCTCCTTGGAGCTGGTGGGGCTGACGAGCCGGGTTTTGCACCTGCGTGCCACGAGTGGTACCAGTCCTGAGGATATTTTTTGGCAGCCTATGCAGCACCCCTTCATACATGCCTATTCCCTGCTGACGAGAGGTAACAACCTCGAAACACGTGTCCAGGGATGGCCAACGCAACTTTGATTTTTTGCTCAAGACCCTGGCAGAGGCGTACCTGCTGATGCTTACTACATGGACCACAATGCTTTGGGGCAACACGCTGATAGGACAAGCAGTGTGCGACCAATTGGACTTTTACTTATATTCAAGCTCCTTGGAGCTGGTGGGGCTGACGAGCTGGGTAACGCACCTGCGTGCCACGAGTGGTACCGGACCTGAGGATATTTTTTGGCAGCCTATGCAGCACCCCTTCATACATGCCTATTCCCTGCTGACGAGAGGTAACAACCTCGAAACACATGTCCAGGGATGGCCAACGCGACTTTGATTCTTTGCTCAAGACCCTGGCAGAGGCGTACCCGCTGATGCTAACTACATGGACCACAATGCTTTGGGGCAACACGCTGATAGGACAAGCAGTGTGCTACCAATTGGACTTTTACTTATATTCAAGCTCCTTGGAGCTGGTGGGGCTGACGAGCCGGGTTACGCACCTGCATGCCACGAGTGGTACCGGACCTGAGGATATTTTTTGGCAGCCTATGCAGCACCCCTTCATACATGCCTATTCCCTGCTGACGAGAGGTAACAACCTCGAAACACGTGTCCAGGGATGGCCAACGCGACTTTGATTTTTTGCTCAAGACCCTGGCAGAGGCGTACCCGCTGATGCTAACTACATGGACCACAATGCTTTGGGGCAACACGCTGATAGGACAAGCAGTGTGCGACCAATTGGACTTTTACTTATATTCAAGCTCCTTGGAGCTGGTGGGGCTGACGAGCCGGGTTACGCACCTGCGTGCCACGAGTGGTACCGGACCTGAGGATATTTTTTGGCAGCCTATGCAGCACCCCTTCATACATGCATATTCCCTGCTGACGAGAGGTAACAACCTCGAAACACGTGTCCAGGGATGGCCAACGCGACTTTGATTTTTTGCTCAAGACCCTGGCAGAGGCGTACCCGCTGATGCTAACTACATGGGCCACAATGCTTTGGGGCAACACGCTGATAGGACAAGCAGTGTGCGACCAATTAGACTTTTACTTATATTCAAGCTCCTTGGAGCTTGTGGGGCTGACGAGCCGGGTTACGCACCTGCGTGCCACGAGTGGTACCGGACCTGAGGATATTTTTTGGCAGCCTATGCAGCACCACTTCATACATGCCTATTCCCTGCTGACGAGAGGTAACAACCTCGAAACACGTGTCCAGGGATGGCCAACGCGACTTTGATTTTTTGCTCAAGACCCTGGCAGAGGCGTACCCGCTGATGCTAACTACATGGACCACAATGCTTTGGGGCAACACGCTGATAGGACAAGCAGTGTGCGACCAATTGGACTTTTACTTATATTCAAGCTCCTTGGAGCTGGTGGGGCTGACGATCCGGGTTACGCACCTGCGTGGCACGAGTGGTACCGGACCTGAGGATATTTTTTGGCAGCCTATGCAGCACCCCTTCATACATGCCTATTCCCTGCTGACGAGAGGTAACAACCTCGAAACACGTGTCCAGGGATGGCCAACGCGACTTTGATTTGTTGCTCAAGACCCTGGCAGAGGCGTACCCACTGATGCTAACTACATGGACCACAATGCTTTGGGGCAACACGCTGATAGGACAAGCAGTGTGCGACCAATTGGACTTTTACTTATATTCAAGCTCCTTGGAGCTGGTGGGGCTGACGAGCCGGGTTACGCACCTGCGTGCCACGAGTGGTACCAGTCCTGAGGATATTTTTTGGCAGCCTATGCAGCACCCCTTCATACATGCCTATTCCCTGCTGACGAGAGGTAACAACCTCGAAACACGTGTCCAGGGATGGCCAACGCAACTTTGATTTTTTGCTCAAGACCCTGGCAGAGGCGTACCCGCTGATGCTTACTACATGGACCACAATGCTTTGGGGCAACACGCTGATAGGACAAGCAGTGTGCGACCAATTGGACTTTTACTTATATTCAAGCTCCTTGGAGCTGGTGGGGCTGACGAGCTGGGTTACGCACCTGCGTGCCACGAGTGGTACCGGACCTGAGGATATTTTTTGGCAGCCTATGCAGCACCCCTTCATACATGCCTATTCCCTGCTGACGAGAGGTAACAACCTCGAAACACATGTCCAGGGATGGCCAACGCGACTTTGATTTTTTGCTCAAGACCCTGGCAGAGGTGTACCCGCTGATGCTAACTACATGGACCACAATGCTTTGGGGCAACACGCTGATAGGACAAGCAGTGTGCGACCAATTGGACTTTTACTTATATTCAAGCTCCTTGGAGCTGGTGGGGCTGACGAGCCGGGTTACGCACCTGCATGCCACGAGTGGTACCGGACCTGAGGATATTTTTTGGCAGCCTATGCAGCACCCCTTCATACATGCCTATTCCCTGCTGACGAGAGGTAACAACCTCAAAACACGTGTCCAGGGATGGCCAACGCGACTTTGATTTTTTGCTCAAGACCCTGGCAGAGGCGTACCCGCTGATGCTAACTACATGGACCACAATGCTTTGGGGCAACACGCTGATAGGACAAGCAGTGTGCGACCAATTGGACTTTTACTTATATTCAAGCTCCTTGGAGCTGGTGGGGCTGACGAGCCGGGTTACGCACCTGCGTGCCACGAGTGGTACCGGACCTGAGGATATTTTTTGGCAGCCTATGCAGCACCCCTTCATACATGCCTATTCCCTGCTGACGAGAGGTAACAACCTCAAAACACGTGTCCAGGGATGGCCAACGCGACTTTGATTTTTTGCTCAAGACCCTGGCAGAGGCGTACCCGCTGATGCTAACTACATGGACCACAATGCTTTCGGGCAACACGCTGATAGGACAAGCAGTGTGCGACCAATTGGACTTTTACTTAAATTCAAGCTCCTTGGAGCTGGTGGGGCTGACGAGCCGGGTTACGCACCTGCGTGCCACGAGTGGTACCGGACCTGAGGATATTTTTTTGGCAGCCTATGCAGCACCCCTTCATACATGCCTATTCCCTGCTGATGAGAGGTAACAACCTCGAAACACGTGTCCAGGGATGGCCAACGCGACTTTGATTTTTTGCTCAAGACCCTGGCAGAGGCGTACCCGCTAATGCTAACTACATGGACCACAATGCTTTGGGGCAACACGCTGATAGGACAAGCAGTGTGCGACCAATTAGACTTTTACTTATATTCAAGCTCCTTGGAGCTGGTGGGGCTGACGAGCCGGGTTACGCACCTGCGTGCCACGAGTGGTACCGGACCTGAGGATATTTTTTGGCAGCCTATGCATCACCACTTCATACATGCCTATTCCCTGCTGACGAGAGGTAACAACCTCGAAACACGTGTCCAGGGATGGCCAACGCGACTTTGATTTTTTGTTCAAGACCCTGGCAGAGGCGTACCCACTGATGCTAACTACATGGACCACAATGCTCTGGGGCAACACGCTGATAGGACAAGCAGTGTGCGACCTATTGGACTTTTACTTATATTCAAGCTCCTTGGAGCTGGTGGGGCTGACGAGCCGGGTTACGCACCTGCGTGCCACAAGTGATACCGGACCTGAGGATATTTTTTGGCAGCCTATGCAGCACCCCTTCATACATGCCTATTCCCTGCTGACGAGAGGTAACAACCTCGAAACACGTGTCCAGGGATGGCCAACGCGACTTTGATTTTTTGCTCAAGACCCTGGCAGAGGCGTACCCGCTGATGCTAACTACATGGACCACAATGCTTTGGGGCAACACGCTGATAGGACAAGCAGTGTGCGACCAATTGGACTTTTACTTATATTCAAGCTCCTTGGAGCTGGTGGGGCTGACGAGCCGGGTTACGCACCTGCGTGCCACAAGTGGTACTGGACCTGAGGATATTTTTTGGCAGCCTATGCAGCACCCCTTCATACATGCCTATTCCCTGCTGACGAGAGGTAACAACCTCGAAACACGTGTCCAGGGATGGCCAACGCGACTTTGATTTTTTGCTCAAGACCCTGGCAGAGGCGTACCCGCTGATACTAACTACATGGACCACAATGCTTTGGGGCAACACGCTGATAGGACAAGCAGTGTGCGACCAATTGGACTTTTACTTATATTCAAGCTCCTTGGAGCTGGTGGGGCTGACGAGCCGGGTTACGCACCTGCGTGCCACGACTTATACCGGACCTGAGGATATTTTTTGGCAGCCTATGCAGCACCCCTTCATACATGCCTATTCCCTGCTGACGAGAGGTAACAACCTCGAAACACGTGTCCAGGGATGGCCAACGCGACCTTGATTTTTTGCTCAAGACCCTGGCAGAGGCATTCCCGCTGATGCTAACTACATGGACCACAATGCTTTGGGGCAACACGCTGATAGGACAAGCAGTGTGCGACCAATTGGACTTTTACTTATATTCAAGCTCCTTGGAGCTGGTGGGGCTGACGAGCCGGGTTACGCACCTGCGTGCCACGAGTGGTACCGGACCTGAAGATATTTTTTGGCAGCCTATGCAGCACCCCTTCATACATGCCTATTCCCTACTGACGAGAGGTAACAACCTCGAAACACGTGTCCAGGGATGGCCAACGCGACCTTGATTTTTTGCTCAAGACCCTGGCAAAAGGCGTACCCGCTGATGCTAACTACATGGACCACAATGCTTTGGGGCAACACGCTGATAGGACAAGCAGTGTGCGACCAATTGGACTTTTACTTATATTCAAGCTCCTTGGAGCTGGTGGGGCTGACGAGCCGGGTTACGCACCTGCGTGCCACGAGTGGTACCAAACCTGAGGATATTTTTTGGCAGCCTATGCAGCACCCCTTCATACATGCCTATTCCCTGCTGACGAGAGGTAACAACCTCGAAACACGTGTCCAGGGATGGCCAAAGCGACTTTGATTTTTTGCTCAAGACCCTGGCATAGGCGTACCCGCTGATGCTAACTACATGGACCACAATGCTTTGGGGCAACACGCTGATAGGACAAGCAGTGTGCGACCAATTGGACTTTTACTTATATTCAAGCTCCTTGGAGCTGGTGGGCTGACGAGCCGGGTTACGCACCTGCGTGCCACGAGTGGCACCGGACCTGAGGATATTTTTTGGCAGCCTATGCAGCACCCCTTCATACATGCCTATTCCCTGCTGACGAGAGGTAACAACCTCGAAACACGTGTCCAGGGATGGCCAACGCGACCTTGATTTTTTGCTCAAGACCCTGGCAGAGGCGTACCCGCTGATGCTAACTACATGGGCCACAATGCTTTGGGGCAACACGCTGATAGGACAAGCAGTGTGCGACCAATTGGACTTTTACTTATATTCAAGCTCCTTGGAGCTGGTGGGGCTGACGAGCCGGGTTACGCACCTGCGTGCCACGAGTGGTACCGGACCTGAGGATATTTTTTGGCAGCCTATGCAGCACCCCTTCATACATGCCTATTCCCTGCTGACGAGAGGTAACAACCTCGAAACACGTGTCCAGGGATGGCCAACGCGACCTTGATTTTTTGCTCAAGACCCTGGCAGAGGCGTACCCGCTGATGCTTACTACATGGACCACAATGCTTTGGGGCAACACGCTGATAGGACAAGCAGTGTGCGACCAATTGGACTTTTACTTATATTCAAGCTCCTTGGAGCTGGTGGGGCTGACGAGCCGGGTTACGCACCTGCGTGCCACGAGTGGTACCGGACCTGAGGATATTTTTTGGCAGCCGATGCAGCACCCCTTCATACATGCCTATTCCCTGCCGACGAGAGGTAACAACCTCGAAACACGTGTCCAGGGATGGCCAAAGCGACTTTGATTTTTTGCTCAAGACCCTGGCAGAGGCGTACCCGCTGATGCTAACTACATGGACCACAATGCTTTGGGGCAACACGCTGATAGGACAAGCAGTGTGCGACCAATTGGACTTTTACTTATATTCAAGCTCCTTGGAGCTGGTGGGGCTGACGAGCCGGGTTACGCACCTGCGTGCCACGAGTGGTACCGGACCTGAGGATATTTTTTGGCAGCCTATGCAGCACCCCTTCATACATGCCTATTCCCTGCTGACGAGAGGTAACAACCTCGAAACACGTGCCCAGGGATGGCCAACGCGACCTTGATTTTTTGCTCAAGACCCTGGCAGAGGCGTACCCGCTGATGCTAACTACATGGGCCACAATGCTTTGGGGCAACACGCTGATAGGAGAAGCAGTGTGCGACCAATTGGACTTTTACTTATATTCAAGCTCCTTGGAGCTGGTGGGGCTGACGAGCCGGGTTACGCACCTGCGTGCCACGAGTGGTACCGGACCTGAGGATATTTTTTGGCAGCCTATGCAGCACCCCTTCATACATGCCTATTCCCTGCTGACGAGAGGTAACAACCTCGAAACACGTGTCCAGGGATGGCAAACGCAACTTTGATTTTTTGCTCAAGACCCTGGCAGAGGCGTACCCGCTGATGCTTACTACATGGACCACAATGCTTTGGGGCAACACGCTGATAGGACAAGCAGTGTGCGACCAATTGGACTTTTACTTATATTCAAGCTCCTTGGAGCTGGTGGGGCTGACGAGCTGGGTTACGCACCTGCGTGCCACGAGTGGTACCGGACCTGAGGATATTTTTTGGCAGCCTATGCAGAACCCCTTCATACATGCCTATTCCCTGCCGACGAGAGGTAACAACCTCGAAACACATGTCCAGGGATGGCCAACGCGACTTTGATTTTTTGCTCAAGACCCTGGCAGAGGGGTACCCGCTGATGCTAACTACATGGACCACAATGCTTTGGGGCAACACGCTGATAGGACAAGCAGTGTGCGACCAATTGGACTTTTACTTATATTCAAGCTCCTTGGAGCTGGTGGGGCTGACGAGCCGGGTTACGCACCTGCATGCCACGAGTGGTACCGGACCTGAGGATATTTTTTGGCAGCCTATGCAGCACCCCTTCATACATGCCTATTCCCTGCTGACGAGAGGTAACAACCTCGAAACACGTGTCCAGGGATGGCCAACGCGACTTTGATTTTTTGCTCAAGACCCTGGCAGAGGCGTACCCGCTGATGCTAACTATATGGACCACAATGCTTTGGGGCAACACGCTGATAGGACAAGCAGTGTGCGACCAATTGGACTTTTACTTATATTCAAGCTCCTTGGAGCTGGTGGGGCTGATGAGCCGGGTTACGTACCTGCGTGCCACGAGTGGTACCGGACCTGAGGATATTTTTTGGCAGCCTATGCAGCACCCCTTCATACATGCCTATTCCCTGCTGATGAGAGGTAACAACCTCGAAACACGTGTCCAGGGATGGCCAACGCGACTTTGATTTTTTGCTCAAGACCCTGGCAGAGGCGTACCCGCTGATGCTAACTACATGGACCACAATGCTTTGGGGCAACACGCTGATAGGACAAGCAGTGTGCGACCAATTGGACTTTTACTTATATTCAAGCTCCTTGGAGCTGGTGGGGCTGACGAGCCGGGTTACGCACCTGCGTGCCACGAGTGGTACCGGACCTGAGGATATTTTTTGGCAGCCTTTGCAGCACCCCTTCATACATGCCTATTCCCTGCTGACGAGAGGTAACAACCTCGAAACACGTGTCCAGGGATGGCCAACGCGACTTTGATTTTTTGCTCAAGGCCCTGGCAGAGGCGTACCCGCTGATGCTAACTACATGGACCACAATGCTTTGGGACAACACGCTGATAGGACAAGCAGTGTGCGACCAATTGGACTTTTACTTATATTCAAGCTCCTTGGAGCTGGTGGGGCTGACGAGCCGGGTTACGCACCTGCGTGCCACGAGTGGTACCGGACCTGAGGATATTTTTTGGCAGCCTATGCAGCACCCCTTCATACATGCCTATTCCCTGCTGACGAGAGGTAACAACCTCGAAACACGTGTCCAGGGATGGCCAACGCGACTTTGATTTTTTGCTCAAGACCCTGGCAGAGGCGTACCCGCTGATACTAACTACATGGACCACAATGCTTTGGGGCAACACGCTGATAGGACAAGCAGTGTGCGACCAATTGGACTTTTACTTATATTCAAGCTCCTTGGAGCTGGTGGGGCTGACGAGCCGGGTTACGCACCTGCGTGCCACGAGTGGTACCCGACCTGAGGATATTTTTTGGCAGCCTATGCAGCACCCCTTCATACATGCCTATTCCCTGCTGACGAGAGGTAACCACCTCGAAACACGTGTCCAGGGATGGCCAACGCGACCTTGATTTTTTGCTCAAGACCCTGGCAGAGGCGTACCCGCTGATGCTAACTACATGGACCACAATGTTTTGGGGCAACACGCTGATAGGACAAGCAGTGTGCGACCAATTGGACTTTTACTTTTATTCAAGCTCCTTGGAGCTGGTGGGGCTGACGAGCCGGGTTACGCACCTGCGTGCCACGAGTGGTACCGGACCTGAGGATATTTTTTGGCAGCCTATGCAGCACCCCTTCATACATGCCTATTCCCTACTGACGAGAGGTAACAACCTCGAAACACGTGTCCAGGGATGGCCAACGCGACCTTGATTTTTTGCTCAAGACCCTGGCAGAGGCGTACCCGCTGATGCTAACTACATGGACCACAATGCTTTGGGGCAACACGCTGATAGGACAAGCAGTGTGCGACCAATTGGACTTTTACTTATATTCAAGCTCCTTGGAGCTGGTGGGGCTGACGAGCCGGGTTACGCACCTGCGTGCCACGAGTGGTACCGGACCTGAGGATATTTTTTGGCAGCCTATGCAGCACCCCTTCATACATGCCTATTCCCTGCTGACGAGAGGTAACAACCTCGAAACACGTGTCCAGGGATGGCCAAAGCGACTTTGATTTTTTGCTCAAGACCCTGGCAGAGGCGTACCCGCTGATGCTAACTACATGGACCACAATGCTTTGGGGCAACACGCTGATAGGACAAGCAGTGTGCGACCAATTTGACTTTTACTTATATTCTAGCTCCTTGGAGCTGGTGGGGCTGACGAGCCGTGTTACGCACCTGCGTGCCACGAGTGGTACCGGACCTGAGGATATTTTTTGGCAGCCTATGCAGCACCCCTTCATACATGCCTATTCCCTGCTGACGAGAGGTAACAACCTCGAAACACGTGTCCAGGGATGGCCAACGCGACCTTGATTTTTTGCTCAAGACCCTGGCAGAGGCGTACCCGCTGATGCTAACTACATGGACCACAATGCTTTGGGGCAACACGCTGATAGGACAAGCAGTGTGCGACCAATTGGACTTTTACTTATATTCAAGCTCCTTGGAGCTGGTGGGGCTGACGAGCCGGGTTACGCACCTGCGTGCCACGAGTGGTACCGGACCTGAGGATATTTTTTGGCAGCCTATGCAGCACCCCTTCATACATGCCTATTCCCTGCTGACGAGAGGTAACAACCTCGAAACACGTGTCCAGGGATGGCCAACGCGACCTTGATTTTTTGCTCAAGACCCTGGCAGAGGCGTACCCGCTGATGCTAACTACATGGACCACAATGCTTTGGGGCAACACGCTGATAGGACAAGCAGTGTGCGACCAATTGGACTTTTACTTACATTCAAGCTCCTTGGAGCTGGTGGGGCTGACGAGCCGGGTTACGCACCTGCGTGCCACAAGTGGTACCGGACCTGAGGATATTTTTTGGCAGCCTATGCAGCACCCCTTCATACATGCCTATTCCCTGCTGACGAGAGGTAACAACCTCGAAAAACGTGTCCAGGGATGGCCAACGCGACTTTGATTTTTTGCTCAAGACCCTGGCAGAGGCGTACCCGCTGATGCTAACTACATGGACCACAATGCTTTGGGGCAACACGCTGATAGGACAAGCAGTGTGCGACCAATTGGACTTTTACTTATATTCAAGCTCCTTGGAGCTGGTGGGGCTGATGAGCCGGGTTACGCACCTGCGTGCCATGAGTGGTACCGGACCTGAGGATATTTTTTGGCAGCCTATGCAGCACCCCTTCATGCATGCCTATTCCCTGCTGACGAGAGGTAACAACCTCAAAACACGTGTCCAGGGATGGCCAACGCGACTTTGATTTTTTGCTCAAGACCCTGGCAGAGGCGTACCCGCTGATGCTAACTACATGGACCATAATGCTTTGGGGCAACACGCTGATAGGACAAGCAGTGTGCGACCAATTGGACTTTTACTTATATTCAAGCTCCTTGGAGCTGGTGGGGCTGACGAGCCGGGTTACGCACCTGCGTGCCACGAGTGGTACCGGACCTGAGGATATTTTTTGGCAGCCTATGCAGCACCCCTTCATACATGCCTATTCCCTGCTGACGAGAGGTAACAACCTCGAAACACGTGTCCAGGGATGGCCAACGCGACCTTGATTTTTTGCTCAAGACCCTGGCAGAGGCGTACCCGCTGATGCTAACTACATGGACCACAATGCTTTGGGGCAACACGCTGATAGGACAAGCAGTGTGCGACCAATTGGACTTTTACTTATATTCAAGCTCCTTGGAGCTGGTGGGGCTGACGAGCCGGGTTACGCACCTGCGTGCCACGAGTGGTACCGAACCTGAGGATATTTTTTGGCAGCCTATGCAGCACCCCTTCATACATGCCTATTCCCTGCTGACGAGAGGTAACAACCTCGAAACACGTGTCCAGGGATGGCCAACGCGACTTTGATTTTTTGCTCAAGACCCTGGCAGAGGCGTACCCGCTGATGCTAACTACATGGACCACAATGCTTTGGGGCAACACACTGATAGGACAAGCAGTGTGCGACCAATTGGAATTTTACTTATATTCAAGCTCCTTGGAGCTGGTGGGGCTGACGAGCCGGGTTACGCACCTGCGTGCCACGAGTGGTACCGGACCTGAGGATATTTTTTGGCAGCCTATGCAGCACCCCTTCATGCATGCCTATTCCCTGCTGACGAGAGGTAACAACCTCGAAACACGTGTCCAGGGATGGCCAACGTGACTTTGATTTTTTGCTCAAGACCCTGGCAGAGGCGTACCTGCTGATGCTAACTACATTGACCACAATGCTTTGGAGCAACACGCTGATAGGACAAGCAGTGTGCGACCAATTGGACTTTTACTTCTATTCAAGCTCCTTGGAACTGGTGGGGCTGACGAGCCGGGTTACGCACCTGCGTGCCACGAGTGGTACCGGACCTGAGGATATTTTTTGGCAGCCTATGCAGCACCCCTTCATACATGCCTATTCCCTGCTGACGAGAGGTAACAACCTCGAAACACGTGTCCAGGGATGGCCAACGCGACTTTGATTTTTTGCTCAAGACCCTGGCAGAGGCGTACCCGCTGATGCTAACTACATGGACCACAATACTTTGGGGCAACACGCTGATAGGACAAGCAGTGTGCGACCAATTGGACTTTTACTTATATTCAAGCTCCTTGGAGCTGGTGGGGCTGACGAGCCGGGTTACGCACCTGCGTGCCACGAGTGGTACCGGACCTGAGGATATTTTTTGGCAGCCTATGCAGCACCCCTTCATACATGCCAATTCCCTGCTGACGAGAGGTAACAACCTCGAAACACGTGTCCAGGGATGGCCAACGCGACTTTGTTTTTTTGCTCAGGACCCTGGCAGAGGCGTACCCGCTGATGCTAACTACATGGACCACAATGCTTTGGGGCAACACGCTGATAGGACAAGCAGTGTGCGACCAATTGGACTTTTACTTATATTCAAGCTCCTTGGAGCTGGTGGGGCTGACGAGCCGGGTTACGCACCTGCGTGCCACGAGTGGTACCGGACCTGAGGATATTTTTTGGCAGCCTTTGCAGCACCCCTTCATACATGCCTATTCCCTGCTGACGAGAGGTAACAACCTCGAAACACGTGTCCAGGGATGGCCAACGCGACTTTGATTTTTTGCTCAAGGCCCTGGCAGAGGTGTACCCGCTGATGCTAACTACATGGACCACAATGCTTTGGGGCAACACGCTGATAGGACAAGCAGTGTGCGACCAATTGGACTTTTACTTATATTCAAGCTCCTTGGAGCTGGTGGGGCTGACGAGCCGGGTTACGCACCTGCGTGCCACGAGTGGTACCGGACCTGAGGATATTTTTTGGCAGCCTATGCAGCACCCCTTCATACATGCCTATTCCCTGCTGACGAGAGGTAACAACCTCGAAACACGTGTCCAGGGATGGCCAACGCGACTTTGATTTTTTGCTCAAGACCCTGGCAGAGGCGTACCCGCTGATACTAACTACATGGACCACAATGCTTTGGGGCAACACGCTGATAGGACAAGCAGTGTGCGACCAATTGGACTTTTACTTATATTCAAGCTCCTTGGAGCTGGTGGGGCTGACGAGCCGGGTTACGCACCTGCGTGCCACGAGTGGTACCGGACCTGAGGATATTTTTTGGCAGCCTATGCAGCACCCCTTCATACATGCCTATTCCCTGCTGACGAGAGGTAACCACCTCGAAACACGTGTCCAGGGATGGCCAACGCGGCCTTGATTTTTTGCTCAAGACCCTGGCAGAGGCGTACCCGCTGATGCTAACTACATGGACCACAATGCTTTGGGGCAACACGCTGATAGGACAAGCAGTGTGCGACCAATTGGACTTTTACTTATATTCAAGCTCCTTGGAGCTGGTGGGGCTGACGAGCCGGGTTACGCACCTGCGTGCCACGAGTGGTACCGGACCTGAGGATATTTTTTGGCAGCCTATGCAGCACCCCTTCATACATGCCTATTCCCTGCTGACGAGAGGTAACAACCTCGAAACACGTGTCCAGGGATGGCCAACGCGACCTTGATTTTTTGCTCAAGATCCTGGCAGAGGCGTACCCGCTGATGCTAACTACATGGACCACAATGCTTTGGGGCAACACGCTGATAGGACAAGCAGTGTGCGACCAATTGGACTTTTACTTATATTCAAGCTCCTTGGAGATGGTGGGGCTGACGAGCCGGGTTACGCACCTGCGTGCCACGAGTGGTACCGGACCTGAGGATATTTTTTGGCAGCCTATGCAGCACCCCTTCATACATGCCTATTCCCTGCTGACGAGAGGTAACAACCTCGAAAATTGTGTCCAGGGATGGCCAACGCGACTTTGATTTTTTGCTCAAGACCCTGGCAGAGGCGTACCCGCTGATGCTAACTACATGGACCACAATGCTTTGGGGCAACACGCTGATAGGACAAGCAGTGTGCGACCAATTGGACTTTTACTTATATTCAAGCTCCTTGGAGCTGGTGGGGCTGACGAGCCGGGTTACGCACCTGCGTGCCACGAGTGGTACCGGACCTGAGGATATTTTTTGGCAGCCTATGCAGCACCCCTTCATACATGCCTATTCCCTGCTGACGAGAGGTAACAACCTCGAAACACGTGTCCAGGGATGGCCAACGCGACTTTGATTTTTTGCTCAAGACCCTGGCAGAGGCGTACCCGCTGATGCTAACTACATGGACCACAATGCTTTGGGGCAACACGCTGATAGGACAAGCAGTGTGCGACCAATTGGACTTTTACTTATATTCAAGCTCCTTGGGGCTGGTGGTGCTGATGAGCCGGGTTACGCACCTGCGTGCCACGAGTGGTACCGGACCTGAGGATATTTTTTGGCAGCCTATGCAGCACCCCTTCATACATGCCTATTCCCTGCTGACGAGAGGTAACAACCTCGAAACACGTGTCCAGGGATGGCCAACGCGACTTTGATTTGTTGCTCAAGACCCTGGCAGAGGCGTACCCGCTGATGCTAACTACATGGACCACAATGCTTTGGGGCAACACGCTGATAGGACAAGCAGTGTGCGACCAATTGGACTTTTACTTATATTCAAGCTCCTTGGAGCTGGTGGGGCTGACGAGCTGGGTTACGCACCTGGGTGCCACGAGTGGTACCGGACCTGAGGATATTTTTTGGCAGCCTATGCAGCACCCCTTCATACATGCCTATTCCCTGCTGACGAGAGGTAACAACCTCGAAACACGTGTCCAGGGATGGCCAACGCGACTTTGATTTTTTGCTCAAGACCCTGGCAGAGGCGTACCCGCTGATACTAACTACATGGACCACAATGCTTTGGGGCAACACGCTGATAGGACAAGCAGTGTGCAACCAATTGGACTTTTACTATATTCAAGCTCCTTGGAGCTGGTGGGGCTGACGAGCCGGGTTACGCACCTGCGTGCCACGAGTGGTACCGGACCTGAGGATATTTTTTGGCAGCCTATGCAGCACCACTTCATACATGCCTATTCCCTGCTGACGAGAGGTAACAACCTCGAAACACGTGTCCAGGGATGGCCAACGCGACCTTGATTTTTTGCTCAAGACCCTGGCAGAGGCGTACCCGCTGATGCTAACTACATGGACCACAATGCTTTGGGGCAACACGCTGATAGGACAAGCAGTGTGCGACCAATTGGACTTTTACTTATATTCAAGCTCCTTGGAGCTGGTGGGGCTGACGAGCCGGGTTACGCACCTGCGTGCCACGAGTGGTACCGGACCTGAGGATATTTTTTGGCAGCCTATGCAGCACCCCTTCATACATGCTATTCCCTACTGACGAGAGGTAACAACCTCGAAACACGTGTCCAGGGATGGCCAACGCGACCTTGATTTTTTGCTCAAGACCCTGGCAGAGGCGTACCCGCTGATGCTAACTACATGGACCACAATGCTTTGGGGCAACACGCTGATAGGACAAGCAGTGTGCGTCCAATTGGACTTTTACTTATATTCAAGCTCCTTGGAGCTGGTGGGGCTGACGAGCCGGGTTACGCACCTGTGTGCCACGAGTGGTACCGGACCTGAGGATATTTTTTGGCAGCCTATGCAGCACCCCTTCATACATGCCTATTCCCTGCTGACGAGAGGTAACAACCTCGAAACACGTGTCCAAGGATGGCCAACGCGACTTTGATTTTTTGCTCAAGACCCTGGCAGAGGCGTACCCGCTGATGCTAACTACATGGACCACAATGCTTTGGGGCAACACGCTGATAGGACAAGCAGTGTGCGACCAATTGGACTTTTACTTATATTCAAGCTCCTTGGAGCTGGTGGGGCTGACGAGCCGGGTTACGCACCTGTGTGCCACGAGTGGTACCGGGCCTGAGGATATTTTTTGGCAGCCTATGCAGCACCCCTTCATACATGCCTATTCCCTGCTGACGAGAGATAACAACCTCGAAACACGTGTCCAGGGATGGCCAACGCGACTTTGATTTTTTGCTCAAGACCCTGGCAGAGGCGTACCCGCTGATGCTAACTACATGGACCACAATGCTTTCGGGCAACACGCTGATAGGACAAGCAGTGTGCGACCAATTGGACTTTTACTTATATTCAAGCTCCTTGGAGCTGGTGGGGCTGACGAGCCGGGTTACGCACCTGCGTGCCACGAGTGGTACCGGACCTGAGGATATTTTTTGGCAGCCTATGCAGCACCCCTTCATACATGCCTATTCCATGCTGACGAGAGGTAACAACCTCGAAACACGTGTCCAGGGATGGCCAACGCGACTTTGATTTTTTGCTCAAGACCCTGGCAGAGGCGTACCCGCTGATGCTAACTACATGGGCCACAATGCTTTGGGGCAACACGCTGATAGGACAAGCAGTGTGCGACCAATTGGACTTTTACTTATATTCAAGCTCCTTGGAGCTGGTGGGGCTGACGAGCCGTGTTACGCACCTGCGTGCCACGAGTGGTACCGGACGTGAGGATATTTTTTGGCAGCCTATGCAGCACCCCTTCATACATGCCTATTCCCTGCTGACGAGAGGTAACAACCTCGAAACACGTGTCCAGGGATGGCCAACGCAACTTTGATTTTTTGCTCAAGACCCTGGCAGAGGCGTACCCGCTGATGCTAACTACATGGACCACAATGCTTTGGGGCAACACGCTGATAGGACAAGCAGTGTGCGACCAATTGGACTTTTACTTATATTCAAGCTCCTTGGAGCTGGTGGGGCTGACGAGCCGGGTTTTGCACCTGCGTGCCACGAGTGGTACCAGTCCTGAGGATATTTTTTGGCAGCCTATGCAGCACCCCTTCATACATGCCTATTCCCTGCTGACGAGAGGTAACAACCTCGAAACACGTGTCCAGGGATGGCCAACGCAACTTTGATTTTTTGCTCAAGACCCTGGCAGAGGCGTACCCGCTGATGCTTACTACATGGACCACAATGCTTTGGGGCAACACGCTGATAGGACAAGCAGTGTGCGACCAATTGGACTTTTACTTATATTCAAGCTCCTTGGAGCTGGTGGGGCTGACGAGCTGGGTTACGCACCTGCGTGCCACGAGTGGTACCGGACCTGAGGATATTTTTTGGCAGCCTATGCAGCACCCCTTCATACATGCCTATTCCCTGCTGACGAGAGGTAACAACCTCGAAACACATGTCCAGGGATGGCCAATGCGACTTTGATTCTTTGCTTAAGACCCTGGCAGAGGCGTACCCGCTGATGCTAACTACATGGACCACAATGCTTTGGGGCAACACGCTGATAGGACAAGCAGTGTGCGACCAATTGGACTTTTACTTATATTCAAGCTCCTTGGAGCTGGTGGGGCTGACGAGCCGGGTTACGCACCTGCGTGCCACGAGTGGTACCGGACCTGAGGATATTTTTTGGCAGCCTATGCAGCACCCCTTCATACATGCCTATTCCCTGCTGACGAGAGGTAACAACCTCGAAACACGTGTCCAGGGATGGCCAACGCGACTTTGATTTTTTGCTCAAGACCCTGGCAGAGGCGTACCCGCTGATGCTAACTACATGGACCACAAAGCTTTGGGGCAACACGCTGATAGGACAAGCAGTGTGCGACCAATTGGACTTTTACTTATATTCAAGCTCCTTGGAGCTGGTGGGGCTGACGAGCCGGGTTACGCACCTGCGTGCCACGAGTGGTACCGGACCTGAGGATATTTTTTGGCAGCCTATGCAGCACCCCTTCATACATGCCTATTCCCTGCTGACGAGAGGTAACAACCTCGAAACACGTGTCCAGGGATGGCCAACGCGACTTTGATTTTTTGCTCAAGACCCTGGCAGAGGCGTACCCGCTGATGCTAACTACATGGACCACAATGCTTTGGGGCAACACGCTGATAGGACAAGCAGTGTGCGACCAATTGGACTTTTACTTATATTCAAGCTCCTTGGAGCTGGTGGGGCTGACGAGCCGGGTTACGCACCTGCGTGCCACAAGTGGTACTGGACCTGAGGATATTTTTTGGGAGCCTATGCAGCACCCCTTCATACATGCCTATTCCCTGCTGACGAGAGGTAACAACCTCGAAACACGTGTCCAGGGATGGCCAACGCGACTTTGATTTTTTGCTCAAGACCTTGGCAGAGGCGTACCCGCTGATGCTAACTACATGGACCACAATGCTTTGGGGCAACACGCTGATAGGACAAGCAGTGTGCGACCAATTGGACTTTTACTTATATTCAAGCTCCTTGGAGCTGGTGGGGCTGACGAGCCGGGTTACGCACCTGCGTGGCACGAGTGGTACCGGACGTGAGGATATTTTTTGGCAGCCTATGCGGCACCCCTTCATACATGCCTATTCCCTGCTGACGAGAGGTAACAACCTCGAAACACGTGTCCAGGGATGGCCAACGCGACTTTGATTTTTTGCTCAAGACCCTGGCAGAGGCGTACCCGCTGATGCTAACTACATGGACCACAATGCTTTGGGGCAACACGCTGATAGGACAAGCAGTGTGCGACCAATTGGACTTTTACTTATATTCAAGCTCCTTGGAGCTGGTGGGGCTGAGTAGCCGGGTTTTGCACCTGCGTGCCACGAGTGGTACCAGTCCTGAGGATATTTTTTGGCAGCCTATGCAGCACCCCTTCATACATGCCTATTCCCTGCTGACGAGAGGTAACAACCTCGAAACACGTGTCCAGGGATGGCCAACGCAACTTTGATTTTTTGCTCAAGACCCTGGCAGAGGCGTACCTGCTGATGCTTACTACATGGACCACAATGCTTTGGGGCAACACGCTGATAGGACAAGCAGTGTGCGACCAATTGGACTTTTACTTATATTCAAGCTCCTTGGAGCTGGTGGGGCTGACGAGCTGGGTAACGCACCTGCGTGCCACGAGTGGTACCGGACCTGAGGATATTTTTTGGCAGCCTATGCAGCACCCCTTCATACATGCCTATTCCCTGCTGACGAGAGGTAACAACCTCGAAACACATGTCCAGGGATGGCCAACGCGACTTTGATTCTTTGCTCAAGACCCTGGCAGAGGCGTACCCGCTGATGCTTACTACATGGACCACAATGCTTTGGGGCAACACGCTGATAGGACAAGCAGTGTGCTACCAATTGGACTTTTACTTATATTCAAGCTCCTTGGAGCTGGTGGGGCTGACGAGCCGGGTTACGCACCTGCATGCCACGAGTGGTACCGGACCTGAGGATATTTTTTGGCAGCCTATGCAGCACCCCTTCATACATGCCTATTCCCTGCTGACGAGAGGTAACAACCTCGAAACACGTGTCCAGGGATGGCCAACGCGACTTTGATTTTTTGCTCAAGACCCTGGCAGATGCGTACCCACTGATGCTAACTACATGGACCACAATGCTTTGGGGCAACACGCTGATAGGACAAGCAGTGTGCGACCAATTGGACTTTTACTTATATTCAAGCTCCTTGGAGCTGGTGGGGCTGACGAGCCGGGTTACGCACCTGCGTGCCACGAGTGGTACCGGACCTGAGGATATTTTTTGGCAGCCTATGCAGCACCCCTTCATACATGCCTATTCCCTGCTGACGAGAGGTAACAACCTCGAAACACGTGTCCAGGGATGGCCAACGCGACTTTGATTTTTTGCTCAAGACCCTGGCAGAGGCGTACCCGCTGATGCTAACTACATGGGCCACAATGCTTTGGGGCAACACGCTGATAGGACAAGCAGTGTGCGACCAATTAGACTTTTACTTATATTCAAGCTCCTTGGAGCTGGTGGGGCTGACGAGCCGGGTTACGCACCTGCGTGCCACGAGTGGTACCGGACCTGAGGATATTTTTTGGCAGCCTATGCAGCACCACTTCATACATGCCTATTCCCTGCTGACGAGAGGTAACAACCTCGAAACACGTGTCCAGGGATGGCCAACGCGACTTTGATTTTTTGCTCAAGACCCTGGCAGAGGCGTACCCGCTGATGCTAACTACATGGACCACAATGCTTTGGGGCAACACGCTGATAGGACAAGCAGTGTGCGACCAATTGGACTTTTACTTATATTCAAGCTCCTTGGAGCTGGTGGGGCTGACGATCCGGGTTACGCACCTGCGTGGCACGAGTGGTACCGGACCTGAGGATATTTTTTGGCAGCCTATGCAGCACCCCTTCATACATGCCTATTCCCTGCTGACGAGAGGTAACAACCTCGAAACACGTGTCCAGGGATGGCCAACGCGACTTTGATTTGTTGCTCAAGACCCTGGCAGAGGCGTACCCACTGATGCTAACTACATGGACCACAATGCTTTGGGGCAACACGCTGATAGGACAAGCAGTGTGCGACCAATTGGACTTTTACTTATATTCAAGCTCCTTGGAGCTGGTGGGGCTGACGAGCCGGGTTACGCACCTGCGTGCCACGAGTGGTACCAGTCCTGAGGATATTTTTTGGCAGCCTATGCAGCACCCCTTCATACATGCCTATTCCCTGCTGACGAGAGGTAACGACCTCGAAACACGTGTCCAGGGATGGCCAACGCTACTTTGATTTTTTGCTCAAGACCCTGGCAGAGGCGTACCCGCTGATGCTTACTACATGGACCACAATGCTTTGGGGCAACACGCTGATAGGACAAGCAGTGTGCGACCAATTGGACTTTTACTTATATTCAAGCTCCTTGGAGCTGGTGGGGCTGACGAGCTGGGTTACGCACCTGCGTGCCACGAGTGGTACCGGACCTGAGGATATTTTTTGGCAGCCTATGCAGCACCCCTTCATACATGCCTATTCCCTGCTGACGAGAGGTAACAACCTCGAAACACATGTCCAGGGATGGCCAACGCGACTTTGATTTTTTGCTCAAGACCCTGGCAGAGGCGTACCCGCTGATGCTAACTACATGGACCACAATGCTTTGGGGCAACACGCTGATAGGACAAGCAGTGTGCGACCAATTGGACTTTTACTTATATTCAAGCTCCTTGGAGCTGGTGGGGCTGACGAGCCGGGTTACGCACCTGCATGCCACGAGTGGTACCGGACCTGAGGATATTTTTTGGCAGCCTATGCAGCACCCCTTCATACATGCCTATTCCCTGCTGACGAGAGGTAACAACCTCAAAACACGTGTCCAGGGATGGCCAACGCGACTTTGATTTTTTGCTCAAGACCCTGGCAGAGGCGTACCCGCTGATGCTAACTACATGGACCACAATGCTTTGGGGCAACACGCTGATAGGACAAGCAGTGTGCGACCAATTGGACTTTTACTTATATTCAAGCTCCTTGGAGCTGGTGGGGCTGACGAGCCGGGTTACGCACCTGCGTGCCACGAGTGGTACCGGACCTGAGGATATTTTTTGGCAGCCTATGCAGCACCCCTTCATACATGCCTATTCCCTGCTGACGAGAGGTAACAACCTCAAAACATGTGTCCAGGGATGGCCAACGCGACTTTGATTTTTTGCTCAAGACCCTGGCAGAGGCGTACCCGCTGATGCTAACTACATGGACCACAATGCTTTCGGGCAACACGCTGATAGGACAAGCAGTGTGCGACCAATTGGACTTTTACTTATATTCAAGCTCCTTGGAGCTGGTGGGGCTGACGAGCCGGGTTACGCACCTGCGTGCCACGAGTGGTACCGGACCTGAGGATATTTTTTGGCAGCCTATGCAGCACCCCTTCATACATGCCTATTCCCTGCTGATGAGAGGTAACAACCTCGAAACACGTGTCCAGGGATGACCAACGCGACTTTGATTTTTTGCTCAAGACCCTGGCAGAGGCGTACCCGCTAATGCTAACTACATGGACCACAATGCTTTGGGGCAACACGCTGATAGGACAAGCAGTGTGCGACCAATTAGACTTTTACTTATATTCAAGCTCCTTGGAGCTGGTGGGGCTGACGAGCCGGGTTACGCACCTGCGTGCCACGAGTGGTACCGGACCTGAGGATATTTTTTGGCAGCCTATGCATCACCACTTCATACATGCCTATTCCCTGCTGACGAGAGGTAACAACCTCGAAACACGTGTCCAGGGATGGCCAACGCGACTTTGATTTTTTGCTCAAGACCCTGGCAGAGGCGTACCCACTGATGCTAACTACATGGACCACAATGCTCTGGGGCAACACGCTGATAGGACAAGCAGTGTGCGACCTATTGGACTTTTACTTATATTCAAGCTCCTTGGAGCTGGTGGGGCTGACGAGCCGGGTTACGCACCTGCGTGCCACAAGTGGTACCGGACCTGAGGATATTTTTTGGCAGCCTATGCAGCACCCCTTCATACATGCCTATTCCCTGCTGACGAGAGGTAACAACCTCGAAACACGTGTCCAGGGATGGCCAACGCGACTTTGATTTTTTGCTCAAGACCCTGGCAGAGGCGTACCCGCTGATGCTAACTACATGGACCACAATGCTTTGGGGCAACACGCTGATAGGACAAGCAGTGTGCGACCAATTGGACTTTTACTTATATTCAAGCTCCTTTGAGCTGGTGGGGCTGACGAGCCGGGTTACTCACCTGCGTGCCACAAGTGGTACTGGACCTGAGGATATTTTTTGGCAGCCTATGCAGCACCCCTTCATACATGCCATTCCCTGCAGACGAGAGGTAACAACCTCGAAACACGTGTCCAGGGATGGCCAACGCGACTTTGATTTTTTGCTCAAGACCCTGGCAGAGGCGTACCCGCTGATACTAACTACATGGACCACAATGCTTTGGGGCAACACGCTGATAGGACAAGCAGTGTGCGACCAATTGGACTTTTACTTATATTCAAGCTCCTTGGAGCTGGTGGGGCTGACGAGCCGGGTTACGCACCTGCGTGCCACGACTTGTACCGGACCTGAGGATATTTTTTGGCAGCCTATGCAGCACCCCTTCATACATGCCTATTCCCTGCTGACGAGAGGTAACAACCTCGAAACACGTGTCCAGGGATGGCCAACGCGACCTTGATTTTTTGCTCAAGACCCTGGCAGAGGCGTACCCGCTGATGCTAACTACATGGACCACAATGCTTTGGGGCAACACGCTGATAGGACAAGCAGTGTGCGACCAATTGGACTTTTACTTATATTCAAGCTCCTTGGAGCTGGTGGGGCTGACGAGCCGGGTTACGCACCTGCGTGCCACGAGTGGTACCGGACCTGAGGATATTTTTTGGCAGCCTATGCAGCACCCCTTCATACATGCCTATTCCCTGCTGACGAGAGGTAACAACCTCGAAACACGTGTCCAGGGATGGCCAACGCAACTTTGATTTTTTGCTCAAGACCCTGGCAGAGGCGTATCCGCTGATGCTTACTACATGGACCACAATGCTTTGGGGCAACACGCTGATAGGACAAGCAGTGTGCGACCAATTGGACTTTTACTTATATTCAAGCTCCTTGGAGCTGGTGGGGCTGACGAGCCGGGTTACGCACCTGTCCTGCGTGCCACGAGTGGTACCGGACCTGAGGATATTTTTTGGCAGCCTATGCAGCACCCCTTCATACATGCCTATTCCCTGCCGACGAGAGGTAACAACCTCGAAACACGTGTCCAGGGATGGCCAAAGCGACTTTGATTTTTTGCTCAAGACCCTGGCAGAGGCGTACCCGCTGATGCTAACTACATGGACCACAATGCTTTGGGGCAACACGCTGATAGGACAAGCAGTGTGCGACCAATTGGACTTTTACTTATATTCAAGCTCCTTGGAGCTGGTGGGGCTGACGAGCCGGGTTACGCACCTGCGTGCCACGAGTGGTACCGGACCTGAGGATATTTTTTGGCAGCCTATGCAGCACCCCTTCATACATGCCTATTCCCTGCTGACGAGAGGTAACAACCTCGAAACACGTGTCCAGGGATGGCCAACGCGACCTTGATTTTTTGCTCAAGACCCTGGCAGAGGCGTACCCGCTGATGCTAACTACATGGGCCACAATGCTTTGGGGCAACACGCTGATAGGACAAGCAGTGTGCGACCAATTGGACTTTTACTTATATTCAAGCTCCTTGGAGCTGGTGGGGCTGACGAGCCGGGTTACGCACCTGCGTGCCACGAGTGGTACCGGACCTGAGGATATTTTTTGGCAGCCTATGCAGCACCCCTTCATACATGCCTATTCCCTGCTGACGAGAGGTAACAACCTCGAAACACGTGTCCAGGGATGGCAAACGCAACTTTGATTTTTTGCTCAAGACCCTGGCAGAGGCGTACCCGCTGATGCTTACTACATGGACCACAATGCTTTGGGGCAACACGCTGATAGGACAAGCAGTGTGCGACCAATTGGACTTTTACTTATATTCAAGCTCCTTGGAGCTGGTGGGGCTGACGAGCTGGGTTACGCACCTGCGTGCCACGAGTGGTACCGGACCTGAGGATATTTTTTGGCAGCCTATGCAGAACCCCTTCATACATGCCTATTCCCTGCTGACGAGAGGTAACAACCTCGAAACACATGTCCAGGGATGGCCAACGCGACTTTGATTTTTTGCTCAAGACCCTGGCAGAGGGGTACCCGCTGATGCTAACTACATGGACCACAATGCTTTGGGGCAACACGCTGATAGGACAAGCAGTGTGCGACCAATTGGACTTTTACTTATATTCAAGCTCCTTGGAGCTGGTGGGGCTGACGAGCCGGGTTACGCACCTGCATGCCACGAGTGGTACCGGACCTGAGGATATTTTTTGGCAGCCTATGCAGCACCCCTTCATACATGCCTATTCCCTGCTGACGAGAGGTAACAACCTCGAAACACGTGTCCAGGGATGGCCAACGCGACTTTGATTTTTTGCTCAAGACCCTGGCAGAGGCGTACCCGCTGATGCTAACTACATGGACCACAATGCTTTGGGGCAACACGCTGATAGGACAAGCAGTGTGCGACCAATTGGACTTTTACTTATATTCAAGCTCCTTGGAGCTGGTGGGGCTGACGAGCCGGGTTACGTACCTGCGTGCCACGAGTGGTACCGGACCTGAGGATATTTTTTGGCAGCCTATGCAGCACCCCTTCATACATGCCTATTCCCTGCTGACGAGAGGTAACAACCTCGAAACACGTGTCCAGGGATGGCCAACGCGACTTTGATTTTTTGCTCAAGACCCTGGCAGAGGCGTACCCGCTGATGCTAACTACATGGACCACAATGCTTTGGGGCAACACGCTGATAGGACAAGCAGTGTGCGACAAATTGGACTTTTACTTATATTCAAGCTCCTTGGAGCTGGTGGGGCTGACGAGCCGGGTTACGCACCTGCGTGCCACGAGTGGTACCGGACCTGAGGATATTTTTTGGCAGCCTTTGCAGCACCCCTTCATACATGCCTATTCCCTGCTGACGAGAGGTAACAACCTCGAAACACGTGTCCAGGGATGGCCAACGCGACTTTGATTTTTTGCTCAAAGCCCTGGCAGAGGCGTACCCGCTGATGCTAACTACATGGACCACAATGCTTTGGGGCAACACGCTGATAGGACAAGCAGTGTGCGACCAATTGGACTTTTACTTATATTCAAGCTCCTTGGAGCTGGTGGGGCTGACGAGCCGGGTTACGCACCTGCGTGCCACGAGTGGTACCGGACCTGAGGATATTTTTTGGCAGCCTATGCAGCACCCCTTCATACATGCCTATTCCCTGCTGACGAGAGGTAACAACCTCGAAACACGTGTCCAGGGATGGCCAACGCGACTTTGATTTTTTGCTCAAGACCCTGGCAGAGGCGTACCCGCTGATACTAACTACATGGACCACAATGCTTTGGGGCAACACGCTGATAGGACAAGCAGTGTGCGACCAATTGGACTTTTACTTATATTCAAGCTCCTTGGAGCTGGTGGGGCTGACGAGCCGGGTTACGCACCTGCGTGCCACGAGTGGTACCGGACCTGAGGATATTTTTTGGCAGCCTATGCAGCACCCCTTCATACATGCCTATTCCCTGCTGACGAGAGGTAACCACCTCGAAACACGTGTCCAGGGATGGCCAACGCGACCTTGATTTTTTGCTCAAGACCCTGGCAGAGGCGTACCCGCTGATGCTAACTACATGGACCACAATGCTTTGGGGCAACACGCTGATAGGACAAGCAGTGTGCGACCAATTGGACTTTTACTTATATTCAAGCTCCTTGGAGCTGGTGGGGCTGACGAGCCGGGTTACGCACCTGCGTGCCACGAGTGGTACCGGACCTGAGGATATTTTTTGGCAGCCTATGCAGCACCCCTTCATACATGCCTATTCCCTACTGACGAGAGGTAACAACCTCGAAACACGTGTCCAGGGATGGCCAACGCGACCTTGATTTTTTGCTCAAGACCCTGGCAGAGGCGTACCCGCTGATGCTAACTACATGGACCACAATG
Organism: Lissotriton vulgaris; assembly: GCF_964263255.1. Lineage (NCBI taxonomy): Eukaryota > Metazoa > Chordata > Amphibia > Caudata > Salamandridae > Lissotriton > Lissotriton vulgaris. The sequence goes on from NC_141685.1 coordinate 899,383,272, forward strand.
CTTTGGGGCAACACGCTGATAGGACAAGCAGTGTGCGACCAATTGGACTTTTACTTATATTCAAGCTCCTTGGAGCTGGTGGGGCTGACGAGCCGGGTTACGCACCTGCGTGCCACGAGTGGTACCGGACCTGAGGATATTTTTTGGCAGCCTATGCAGCACCCCTTCATACATGCCTATTCCCTGCTGACGAGAGGTAACAACCTCGAAACACGTGTCCAGGGATGGCCAAAGCGACTTTGATTTTTTGCTTAAGACCCTGGCAGAGGCGTACCCGCTGATGCTAACTACATGGACCACAATGCTTTGGGGCAACACGCTGATAGGACAAGCAGTGTGCGACCAATTGGACTTTTACTTATATTCAAGCTCCTTGGAGCTGGTGGGGCTGACGAGCCGGGTTACGCACCTGCGTGCCACGAGTGGTACCGGACCTGAGGATATTTTTTGGCAGCCTATGCAGCACCCCTTCATACATGCCTATTCCCTGCTGACGAGAGGTAACAACCTCGAAACACGTGTCCAGGGATGGCCAACGCGACCTTGATTTTTTGCTCAAGACCCTGGCAGAGGCGTACCCGCTGATGCTAACTACATGGACCACAATGCTTTGGGGCAACACGCTGATAGGACAAGCAGTGTGCGACCAATTGGACTTTTACTTATATTCAAGCTCCTTGGAGCTGGTGGGGCTGACGAGCCGGGTTACGCACCTGCGTGCCACGAGTGGTACCGGACCTGAGGATATTTTTGGCAGCCTATGCAGCACCCCTTCATACATGCCTATTCCCTGCTGACGAGAGGTAACAACCTCGAAAAACGTGTCCAGGGATGGCCAACGCGACTTTGATTTTTTGCTCAAGACCCTGGCAGAGGCGTACCCGCTGATGCTAACTACATGGACCACAATGCTTTGGGGCAACACGCTGATAGGACAAGCAGTGTGCGACCAATTGGACTTTTACTTATATTCAAGCTCCTTGGAGCTGGTGGGGCTGACGAGCCGGGTTACGCACCTGCGTGCCACGAGTGGTACCGGACCTGAGGATATTTTTTGGCAGCCTATGCAGCACCCCTTCATACATGCCTATTCCCTGCTGACGAGAGGTAACAACCTCGAAACACGTGTCCAGGGATGGCCAACGCGACTTTGATTTTTTGCTCAAGACCCTGGCAGAGGCGTACCCGCTGATGCTAACTACATGGACCACAATGCTTTGGGGCAACACGCTGATAGGACAAGCAGTGTGCGACCAATTGGACTTTTACTTATATTCAAGCTCCTTGGAGCTGGTGGGGCTGATGAGCCGGGTTACGCACCTGCGTGCCACGAGTGGTACCGGACCTGAGGATATTTTTTGGCAGCCTATGCAGCACCCCTTCATACATGCCTATTCCCTGCTGACGAGAGGTAACAACCTCGAAACACGTGTCCAGGGATGGCCAACGCGACTTTGATTTTTTGCTCAAGACCCTGGCAGAGGCGTACCCGCTGATGCTAACTACATGGACCATAATGCTTTGGGGCAACACGCTGATAGGACAAGCAGTGTGCGACCAATTGGACTTTTACTTATATTCAAGCTCCTTGGAGCTGGTGGGGCTGACGAGCCGGGTTACGCACCTGCGTGCCACGAGTGGTACCGGACCTGAGGATATTTTTTGGCAGCCTATGCAGCACCCCTTCATACATGCCTATTCCCTGCTGACGAGAGGTAACAACCTCGAAACACGTGTCCAGGGATGGCCAACGCGACCTTGATTTTTTGCTCAAGACCCTGGCAGAGGCGTACCCGCTGATGCTAACTACATGGACCACAATGCTTTGGGGCAACACGCTGATAGGACAAGCAGTGTGCGACCAATTGGACTTTTACTTATATTCAAGCTCCTTGGAGCTGGTGGGGCTGACGAGCCGGGTTACGCACCTGCGTGCCACGAGTGGTACCGAACCTGAGGATATTTTTTGGCAGCCTATGCAGCACCCCTTCATACATGCCTATTCCCTACTGACGAGAGGTAACAACCTCGAAACACGTGTCCAGGGATGGCCAACGCGACTTTGATTTTTTGCTCAAGACCCTGGCAGAGGCGTACCCGCTGATGCTAACTACATGGACCCCAATGCTTTGGGGCAACACACTGATAGGACAAGCAGTGTGCGACCAATTGGAATTTTACTTATATTCAAGCTCCTTGGAGCTGGTGGGGCTGACGAGCCGGGTTACGCACCTGCGTGCCACGAGTGGTACCGGACCTGAGGATATTTTTTGGCAGCCTATGCAGCACCCCTTCATGCATGCCTATTCCCTGCTGACGAGAGGTAACAACCTCGAAACACGTGTCCAGGGATGGCCAACGTGACTTTGATTTTTTGCTCAAGACCCTGGCAGAGGCGTACCCGCTGATGCTAACTACATGGACCACAATGCTTTGGAGCAACACGCTGATAGGACAAGCAGTGTGCGACCAATTGGACTTTTACTTCTATTCAAGCTCCTTGGAACTGGTGGGGCTGACGAGCCGGGTTACGCACCTGCGTGCCACGAGTGGTACCGGACCTGAGGATATTTTTTGGCAGCCTATGCAGCACCCCTTCATACATGCCTATTCCCTGCTGACGAGAGGTAACAACCTCGAAACACGTGTCCAGGGATGGCCAACGCGACTTTGATTTTTTGCTCAAGACCCTGGCAGAGGCGTACCCGCTGATGCTAACTACATGGACCACAATACTTTGGGGCAACACGCTGATAGGACAAGCAGTGTGCGACCAATTGGACTTTTACTTATATTCAAGCTCCTTGGAGCTGGTGGGGCTGACGAGCCGGGTTACGCACCTGCGTGCCACGAGTGGTACCGGACCTGAGGATATTTTTTGGCAGCCTATGCAGCACCCCTTCATACATACCAATTCCCTGCTGACGAGAGGTAACAACCTCGAAACACGTGTCCAGGGATGGCCAACGCGACTTTGATTTTTTGCTCAGGACCCTGGCAGAGGCGTACCCGCTGATGCTAACTACATGGACCACAATGCTTTGGGGCAACACGCTGATAGGACAAGCAGTGTGCGACCAATTGGACTTTTACTTATATTCAAGCTCCTTGGAGCTGGTGGGGCTGACGAGCCGGGTTACGCACCTGCGTGCCACGAGTGGTACCGGACCTGAGGATATTTTTTGGCAGCCTATGCAGCACCCCTTCATGCATGCCTATTCCCTGCTGACTAGAGGTAACAACCTCGAAACACGTGTCCAGGGATGGCCAACGTGACTTTGATTTTTTGCTCAAGACCCTGGCAGAGGCGTACCCGCTGATGCTAACTACATGGACCACAATGCTTTGGAGCAACAGGCTGATAGGACAAGCAGTGTGCGACCAATTGGACTTTTACTTCTATTCAAGCTCCTTGGAACTGGTGGGGCTGACGAGCCGGGTTACGCACCTGCGTGCCACGAGTGGTACCGGACCTGAGGATATTTTTTGGCAGCCTATGCAGCACCCCTTCATACATGCCTATTCCCTGCTGACGAGAGGTAACAACCTCGAAACACGTGTCCAGGGATGGCCAACGCGACTTTGATTTTTTGCTCAAGACCCTGGCAGAGGCGTACCCGCTGATGCTAACTACATGGACCACAATGCTTTGGGGCAACACGCTGATAGGACAAGCAGTGTGCGACCAATTGGACTTTTACTTATATTCAAGCTCCTTGGAGCTGGTGGGGCTGAGTAGCCGGGTTTTGCACCTGCGTGCCACGAGTGGTACCAGTCCTGAGGATATTTTTTGGCAGCCTATGCAGCACCCCTTCATACATGCCTATTCCCTGCTGACGAGAGGTAACAACCTCGAAACACGTGTCCAGGGATGGCCAACGCAACTTTGATTTTTTGCTCAAGACCCTGGCAGAGGCGTACCTGCTGATGCTTACTACATGGACCACAATGCTTTGGGGCAACACGCTGATAGGACAAGCAGTGTGCGACCAATTGGACTTTTACTTATATTCAAGCTCCTTGGAGCTGGTGGGGCTGACGAGCTGGGTAACGCACCTGCGTGCCACGAGTGGTACCGGACCTGAGGATATTTTTTGGCAGCCTATGCAGCACCCCTTCATACATGCCTATTCCCTGCTGACGAGAGGTAACAACCTCGAAACACATGTCCAGGGATGGCCAACGCGACTTTGATTCTTTGCTCAAGACCCTGGCAGAGGCGTACCCGCTGATGCTTACTACATGGACCACAATGCTTTGGGGCAACACGCTGATAGGACAAGCAGTGTGCTACCAATTGGACTTTTACTTATATTCAAGCTCCTTGGAGCTGGTGGGGCTGACGAGCCGGGTTACGCACCTGCATGCCACGAGTGGTACCGGACCTGAGGATATTTTTTGGCAGCCTATGCAGCACCCCTTCATACATGCCTATTCCCTGCTGACGAGAGGTAACAACCTCGAAACACGTGTCCAGGGATGGCCAACGCGACTTTGATTTTTTGCTCAAGACCCTGGCAGATGCGTACCCGCTGATGCTAACTACATGGACCACAATGCTTTGGGGCAACACGCTGATAGGACAAGCAGTGTGCGACCAATTGGACTTTTACTTATATTCAAGCTCCTTGGAGCTGGTGGGGCTGACGAGCCGGGTTACGCACCTGCGTGCCACGAGTGGTACCGGACCTGAGGATATTTTTTGGCAGCCTATGCAGCACCCCTTCATACATGCCTATTCCCTGCTGACGAGAGGTAACAACCTCGAAACACGTGTCCAGGGATGGCCAACGCGACTTTGATTTTTTGCTCAAGACCCTGGCAGAGGCGTACCCGCTGATGCTAACTACATGGGCCACAATGCTTTGGGGCAACACGCTGATAGGACAAGCAGTGTGCGACCAATTAGACTTTTACTTATATTCAAGCTCCTTGGAGCTGGTGGGGCTGACGAGCCGGGTTACGCACCTGCGTGCCACGAGTGGTACCGGACCTGAGGATATTTTTTGGCAGCCTATGCAGCACCACTTCATACATGCCTATTCCCTGCTGACGAGAGGTAACAACCTCGAAACACGTGTCCAGGGATGGCCAACGCGACTTTGATTTGTTGCTCAAGACCCTGGCAGAGGCGTACCCACTGATGCTAACTACATGGACCACAATGCTTTGGGGCAACACGCTGATAGGACAAGCAGTGTGCGACCAATTGGACTTTTACTTATATTCAAGCTCCTTGGAGCTGGTGGGGCTGACGAGCCGGGTTACGCACCTGCGTGCCACGAGTGGTACCAGTCCTGAGGATATTTTTTGGCAGCCTATGCAGCACCCCTTCATAAATGCCTATTCCCTGCTGACGAGAGGTAACAACCTCGAAACACGTGTCCAGGGATGGCCAACGCAACTTTGATTTTTTGCTCAAGACCCTGGCAGAGGCGTACCCGCTGATGCTTACTACATGGACCACAATGCTTTGGGGCAACACGCTGATAGGACAAGCAGTGTGCGACCAATTGGACTTTTACTTATATTCAAGCTCCTTGGAGCTGGTGGGGCTGACGAGCTGGGTTACGCACCTGCGTGCCACGAGTGGTACCGGACCTGAGGATATTTTTTGGCAGCCTATGCAGCACCCCTTCATACATGCCTATTCCCTGCTGACGAGAGGTAACAACCTCGAAACACATGTCCAGGGATGGCCAACGCGACTTTGATTTTTTGCTCAAGACCCTGGCAGAGGCGTACCCGCTGATGCTAACTACATGGACCACAATGCTTTGGGGCAACACGCTGATAGGACAAGCAGTGTGCGACCAATTGGACTTTTACTTATATTCAAGCTCCTTGGAGCTGGTGGGGCTGACGAGCCGGGTTACGCACCTGCATGCCACGAGTGGTACCGGACCTGAGGATATTT